>NC_140599.1:3873299-4473299 GCF_057381915.1 Diplotaxodon limnothrissa | reverse complement strand
TGACGAGCCATCAGGCAGCCTTCACACCTCCAACGGCCCCAACAATAGAGACACTTTGGACACTAATTCCCCCACCTCTCCCCCCTCCATAGAGCCATCACCACCTTCAAACTGTTCACCTACAACACCCCCCTCCTCACCCCACACAAAAGAGGATTTCACACCACCTCCTCCCACCACAACTCTTCATATTCATGAAGCAGATGTGAGGAAGCAGTTTAAGAACCTGAATGCTCGGAAAGCTCCCGGCCCAGACGGTGTGTCTCCTGCCACCCTCAGACACTGTGCAAACGAGCTGGCCCCAGTGTTTTCTGGCATTTTCAACTCCTCACTGCAGGCATGTCATGTGCCTGCCTGCTTCAAGTCCTCCACCATAATCCCTGTCCCCAAGAAACCTAGGATCACTGGACTAAATGACTACAGACCCGTGGCTCTGACATCTGTGGTCATGAAGTCTTTTGAGCGCCTAGTTCTCTCCCATCTCAGGACCCTCACGGCCCCCCCTCCTGGACCCCCTGCAGTTTGCATATAGAGCCAACAGGTCTGTAGACGACGCCATCAACATGGCCCTACACTTCATCCTGCAGCATCTGGACTCCCCAGGAACCTACGCCAGGATCCTGTTTGTGGACTTCAGCTCTGCCTTCAACACCATCCTTCCAGACCATCTCCGAGACAAGCTTTCCCAGATGAATGTGCCTGATCCCATCTGCCGGTGGATCACTGACTTCCTGACGGACAGGAAGCAGCATGTGAGGCTGGGAAAGAATGTCTCGGACTCCCGGACCATCAGCACCGGCTCCCCTCAGGGCTGTGTTCTTTCTCCTCTGCTCTTCTCCCTGTACACCAACTGCTGCACCTCCACCCACCAGTCTGTCAAGCTAATCAAGTTTGCAGATGACACCACCGTTATTGGGCTCATCTCTGACGGGGATGAGTCTGCCTACAGGAGGGAGGTTGAACGTCTGGTGTCCTGGTGCAGCCACAACAACCTGGTGCTGAATGCCCAGAAGACAGTGGAGATTATTGTGGACTTCAGGAAGCACACAGCCCCACTCCCCCCCATCATCCTGACTGACACCCCCATCACCTCTGTGGACTCATTCCGCTTCCTGGGTACCACCATCACCCAGCACCTGAAGTGGGAGCCCACCATCACCTCCGTCATCAAGAAAGCCCAGCAGAGGATGTACTTCCTGAGGCAGCTGAAGAAATTCAACCTGCCAACACGGACGATGATGCAGTTCTACACTGCAATCATCGAGTCCATCCTCACCTCCTCCATCACCGTGTGGTACGCTGGAGCCACTATCAGGGACAAACAGAGACTGCAGCGTGTTGTGCGCTCTGCTGAGAAGGTGATTGGCTGCAGACTCCCATCTCTGCAGGACCTGTACACCTCCAGGACATTGCGGCGTGCAGCTCGGATCTCAGCTGACCCTTCTCACCCTGGACACAGTCTGTTTGACCTGCTCCCCTCAGGCAGGAGGCTCCGGTCCATTTGCACCAGAACCTCTCGCCATAAGAACAGTTTCTTCCCCTCTGCTGTTGGACACATGAACAATAACCATATGACTGTTCCCACCACTAACACATGACCCTACGCTGTGTCACTGCATCATTCCATGTTTGGCACTGATCACCACCTGCACTCATGTATATATCTTTCTACGTAGCACTCTTAATTCTTATTCTCATGTATATATCTCATGTATAGCTCATGCACATATCTTTCTACGTAGCACTTTTAATTCTTATCCCTACTTTTATTTTTTCATGTCTATTTAAGTGCTATTTATGACACTATTTAAGTGCTATTTATGACACTATGTTTGCACTGAAGCACCGCAGCAATTTCCTAATGTTGTAAACCTGCTCAACATTTGGCAATAAACCCCTTTCTGATTCTGATTCTTATTCTGAAGAGGGTCCAGTGTGTCAGGGAGGGAGGAGCAGATGTGACCTTTGACCAGCCGCTCCAGGCACTTCATGATGACAGATGTCAGTGCAACAGGACGGTAGTCATTCAGACAGGAGACCACTGATTTTTTGGGAACGGGAATGATGGTGGATGCTTTGAGGGACGTGGGGACCACTGACTGCCTCAGGGAGAGGTTGAAGATGTTGGTGAACACCTCTGCCAGCTGGTCGGCACACACTCTGAGTAGCCGGCCTGGGATGCCGTCCGGTCCTGGAGCTTTGTGAGGATTTACCTTTTTAAAGGTCCATCTCACAGCTTCTGTTTTCAGAGTTAGAGTTACAGCCTCACTGTCCTCCTGAGGGTAGAGGATCTGCTCTCTGTTGTCTGCGTCAAAACGAGCATAGAAGTTGTTGAGCTCATCTGCAAGAGATGCAGCGGGCTGAACACTGCCTGTGTTGACCTTCTTGTAGTCAGTGATGCAGTGCAGTCCATTCCACAGTCGCCTGGTGTCAAAGCTGTGGTAGCTGGACTCCATTTTGTCCCTGTAGTCCTTTCTGGCCTTTTTTATGGACTCTCGGAGGTCGTACCTGGCTGCTTTATATGCATCAGCGTCCCCGGAGTTAAAGGCAGAGGTCCGCACTTTTAGCTTGGCGCGAACGTCTTTATTTACCCAGGGTTTCTGATTTGGATATATGCAGACAGGGGTTTTTGTGATGGTATCATCCATGCACTTTCCAATATATCCAATGACAGAGTCTGTGAGTTCATTGATGTTGCCATCAGCTGCATCCACAAATATCTGCCAGTCAGTTGTGTCAAAGCAGTCCTGCAGGACCTCCTCAGCCTCACTGTCCCGTTTGTAAATAACCCTGGAAGCTGGTTTTTCCTGTTTCAGTCTTTGTCTGTATGCAGGCAGCAGCAGTATGGAACAATGGTCTGCCTTACCAAAAGCTGGGTGGGGGAGGTGTTTGTAGCACTCTTTGAATGGAGTGTAACAATGGTCCAGTGTTTGATCACCTCTTGTGGGGAAGGAGATGTGCTGATAGTATTTGGGGAGAACCTTCTTCATGTTGGCTCTGTTGAAGTCTCCCAGCACAATAAAGGCAGCTTCTGGATTTTTGTTCTCAAGTCCAGTAATGATGTTATACAGTTCGTCCATAGCTTTAGCTTCATCAGCATGTGGGGGAATGTAAACAGCTGAGAGGAGAACTGAGCTGATCTCCCTCGGGAGGTAAAAAGGCCTGACTTTAATGGTCAGCAGCTCGAGGCTCTGAGAGCAGTAAGTTTTTAAGATACACACATCTCTAGCCCACAACGAGTTAACCATAAGGCACACCCCTCCTCCCCTTTTCTTGCCTGAGTCCTTCGTTCGGTCTCCCCGGTAAACAGTGAATCCATCCGGCGTGATGGCGCAGTTGGGGACGCTGGGCTCCAGCCATGTCTCTGTGAAGGCCAGAACACAGCAGTTCCTGGTGTCTTGTTGGTGTTTAATCCGTGCACGCAGCTCGTCAAGTTTGTTGTCCAGAGACTGGAGATTCGCGAGCAGGATGCTGGGCAGAGGTGGCTTGCTGTTTCTCTGTCGCGTTCGGCACAAAACTCCGGCGCGTTTCCCCCTCTTTGTTTTACCTCGACGTCGTGCGAGTAAACAAAGGATCCCAGGCAGCAGAGCGTCCACGGAGTCGAAACCCGCTGTAAAGTCCGAACTGGCTGACGAACGTAGCTCCAGAAGCGTTTGTCTGTCATACCGAGTGTATGATCGCGCTGTGCGCACAGAAATTGAAAGCAGTACAAAATAAATAATAAAATTTTTGCTGAGATGACTGGGAGCTCTCGTCGGTGCAGCCATCTTACGCCGCAACCGGAAGTACCTAATGGCAGCACACACTTGCCATTTTATTTCAGTAGCACCCTTGCAAAAAACAGAAAAAAGTTTGAAATTTTGCTGCATGCTTTGAATGGTAGAAAGTAGCGCCTCCTGGTGGACAAATATAAAAATAAAGATTTTTTCCCAATTATTTACACAGTTACTTGTACTTCAGACACAATGACTGCAACATGTAACTGATGCACCATCCCCTGAACCAATTCTGCTAAACCACAAGGGCAATTCCTGCTGTACACTCAAATAGCAGTTTTAAAACGCGCTTTTGTCAAAACACTACACACAAGCCTCTGCAATTGGCAGAATTTTCATGAAGAAAACCTCTTGTTTTCGCAAGAAACACTCTCATTCAAAGTTGTAAAGTCAGTTGCCCTATTTTGCATGCTAACTCATCACATTGCTAAACACCTTTCACACATAATTGCAATTAAGAAATCAGAGCTTTATAAAAGGGCAACAGGTTAGCTCTTCTGTTTTGGAGCAATGGACGGCAATGTTGGAAAAAGAGCCAGAGCCAGAGGAGTGAGAGTAAGAGGAGGAGGATGGGGAGGATGAAGATGACGAAGACCAAAGAAAGTAATCTCTGAGGAGAGATACATACACAGTAGTGTTTTGTAACCCAACTCTTTAGCAACAGTGTGGTTGATGTCTTTGAGTACTATGAGCAGGAGCTACAGCATCCACCAGTATCCAGTTTAGTTCTTGTGCTCAAATGATGTGGTATGTGATGTCCTAAACAGCCACAACCTATCTAGAAAGGCTATAAAGCAACCATAATGCCTGCAAGTAAACTCCATATGAGGCTGTATAAAAAGAAGCAGTCACTTTTTTGTGGCCCTGAGTACAAGAAAAAGAGTTACATGTGCCTATCTATAGTTTCATTGCTTGCTACAGAAGTTTTATAGGCATCTATTAAGACCTGCCCCTGTGTCACTTTATTCTGAACGACAAACTCAGTCAGGGCTGCTTCCAGATGTTCTTCTCTGCAAGCACAGCAGAGGAAGGTTATAAAGTATGACAATTTCAAGGGACCTGTAGCCATTTCCTATTAAGGCAGCTCACATCTGCCATGGTTGTTGGGTCTGGTATGAAAGTTTTGCATTCACAGTTATATTTTTAAGTTTGGGTTTCTGTTCAGGTTTCATTTTCTCCAGTTTACCCAGGTCGCAGGGGCAGCATTGTTTTCTGGTCATACTGGTGACAATTTAAACTGAAAACTTCCAACATGAATTACTCACTACATGAAACTTGTCACTGATTTTCAGTTCAGTTCATGTGTAATTTGTCTTACCGCTGCCTTTTTGCTCTGTTTCCTTTCCTTAAGAATGAGTTCCCCCTACCATCGCAAACATTTCGGAGAGGTTTTTGTGAACAGTTCATGGATTAGGGTTAGGGTTTTGCTTGATATGTTTTTCTTAAGGAAATAACTTTCAAATACTGGTCGTCTACTCTAGATATTTTTATGAAAATATTCAAATTTTGCCTGGCATGTCAAGTCTCTGCATGGTTTGGACCTGTGTTTTTGCACTTGCTGTGTAAAAACATGGGTCTAATATCATTGTCACTCAGTTTTAGCTTTTACTTTCACTTGCTGGTTAGTTTCTGGCACAGAAACCCTGGAAGGACCACTGCACAGAGGATAGAAAAGAGGATAGCAACCAAATTTATATCATATATAATTTTTTTATTATTATTTTACTAGTTTTTGAACACAGCACATATTTGTGGTTGCTTTGCTTTGGTTTGATATCATTTAAAGTACTTCTGTTTGTGTTTTGTGTCTCTTAATAGACCTTTGTTGGCTTTAAAAGATTAGAATAGAATAGAATAGAATAGAATAGAATAGAATAGAATAGAATAGAATAGAATAGTCCTTTAATTTTCCCATAAAGTGAAATTTGGTTGTAACAACAGCAAGAAAAACACATATAAAAAAACTGTACACAGGACACAGAACAGAAACAGAAACAAATGTTTATCTATTTACATCATGGACGATAGTTACCAAAAACAGAGTACTGTACAGTAATTAAAATTAAATTAAATTAAATACAGATAATAGCCACAGTAGGAGTTTGCAAAGGTCCTACTAACTTTTGCATCCTCAGTTCTGACTCTGCTATTCCTGAGATGCCTTCACTGCCCCCACAAACCATAATAGTACAAAGACCTGCCAAAGTCATACTGACGACTGGGATAAATGACTTTGCCAGCACTTCCAACTCTTTTCCAAGTGTTTGTGGCTTAAAAATGTGCTGACTCTTCTTAGTTTTAGTTTACACATTTTATGCACTTCAGCGCGGCTGCTAAATGTGTTTAAAACTCTTCCTGGTTTTCATTCTTTGATGAACGATGACATCATTCTTCTGTCTCTGTTTCTTCCCTATCTCTGTCTGTCATCAGGCTAGAAGACTACATCTGCCCTGGTTGCCTTCAGGCATTAACACACGCTGCGCACACAAGCACAGTGTGGGCAGTGCAGAGGTGCACGTACTGTATAATCTTCAGGAAGTGATTAGGGGGTGTGAGATCAAAGGTTTTGTATGAGGGGAAAACATTCCTTCCTTTGTCCCCCCTCAGGGTGAAGGATGGACAGTTTCCTCATGTGTAACTCTTCTAGTTCTTCTACACAACGGACACCAAAACATCTTTTTAAAAAGGTCCGGATTTAAACATTGTTTTTAAAATGTGCTTGTTTTTGTTAAAAAATGTTGCTTGGAAACATTTTTTTTAACAGATAACATAATTTGATAGGGAACAGTCATTAAATTGCTACAAATAAACATTGTTGTTATAATATAGTGTCTTTGTAGCAGTTGGAAAGGGTAAAAAAGGAAATAAATATGTGTATTACAAGACTGTATTCAAGTATTAATATACTTGTATTTTAAGTGGGCAGTTCTGCCTCCTTCATGCTTCCCTTATAACAATTCATAGGAACATTGTGTGACTGAATGCAGCTTATATGCAGTATTACATTTTCTTACTTTTTTAGAGTATAGACGTTTTACTGAATAGTTGAAATTTGTAAATAAAAAAACTATAAAATGCCATAAAATACAGTTATATTAAATGCTAAATATCAGACTTTTATATTTCCCTTTATATCTTTCTTTTTATTTTAAAATCTTCTATAATATGGGGACTATCCATATCCCTACATATTTCTACATTGCAGCTAAGTATGTTTCGTATGACTATATGACCGTTTATGCTGATGAGACACTAATGTGTTTTTCATTATTCCCACTGTTTTTGGTATAAGAATCAAAACACACTGAATTCCACTGATCTATTACATAGTGGATTAGCCTCTACCAAATTCAGCTCAATTCAATTCAGTTTTATTTATATAGCCCCAAAGAACAACAGTTGCCTCAAGGCGCAAATATCATCAGATTCTTCACTGGGATTAAATGAAGATCACAGTGAAGAACTTGCTTTAAACCTTAAACAAGAGGAGCTGTAGCAGAAGTTGAACTTACAGGATTGCATTTTACTATTTGCAGTACCACGTCCATGATTTTAAGTGAAAAAAATGCATCATACAGCAAAGATCGACGTACATATTAAAAGGTTTTTTTTGATAACGGTTAACGTGGTACAGTATTTTCTTGGAGCTAGAAACAGCTTAAATTACTAAAGCTATAAGTTAAAGACAATTAACTGAAACTGGGTCATATACTCAAAAACTAATGGAGTCCAGTACTAGTTATGCCCAACTCATCAAACATGCTGATACTGAACAAAATGAATCTGCTTCATCAAAACAATGTGCATCTGAATTGAACTGTCCTTACTGGTAGTTGTCTTTTCTCAATGTAACTACTGGAATGAACAGTAGAGGGCAGTAGACACCAGCGCTGTAGTATGTGTATGTACTACACATGCTATGGAGACACTGATGACCACAATTCCTTTTTGGGCAGAAATCAATATTCCATCATTTAGAGACTTGATGTGTAAAAATTAAGTCTGAGCAAATAGTGCTTATGGTTAGAACTAAGTAAAATCTATAAAATTAATGTGTGTGTGTGTGTGTGTGTGTGTGTGTGTGTGTGTGTGTGTGTGTGTGTGTGTGTGTGTGTGTAATTTTTTGTTCATATGTACTTCTGTTATTGTCATGGGGACATAGGGGAGCCACTTTTCAGTGTTAATATGGAGACTAAGGTTTAAAGTTTGAGGTTGTGTGAAGTAAAGTTACTTTAAAAGGAATGCAAATCAATGTAACACCCTGAATCCAGTGGCAGAAAAACTGTGGCTGGTTATAGAATAGAATAGAATAGAATAGAATAGAATAGACACAAAGTTGTGGGCATTTAAGGCATTTTTATCTGGTTCTCACATCTCTGCCCTTACTCTGAGGAGCACTTTGAAGTTTGAGGTTTAGGTTATAATTAGGTCTAGATGAGGGCAAGTGTGGAACTCTCAGTCTATTCATCATTGTTCATACAGCTGAGTGTTTTCACTAAGAATCTTGAAATCATTAAAATCTTTTCATAAAACTACAAAACTGTAATGTGTTTTTTTTTCTGCGCTAAAATAAAATTGTTTTGCTTTTGAAGAATTGTAAAATGACAAACGTTTGGTTCTGTCAGCAATTTAAAGCTCACAGAGCTCAAATCGCTCAGCAGGGATGTAGCCAAGGCTTGCTCAATCAAACAAATGTGCCAAATAAATATACTTCAACTCCTGGTGGAAGATTACTATTTAGTATTTTGTAGGTAGCTGGATCCTCCATTGTGGATACAGAATATTTGAAGAGTTTCTACAGTATGATAATATGTTAGAAATATGTCAGTAGATCTTTCAATTTATTAAGTGTTTATTACAGAAAATAACCTGAGTGGTTTGGTTCATTTCGATGCAAAAATGCCAACTTTTTTTGCTCCAACTTAATAAATCTGAGTTTTTATGGATAGCTGTTTGTGAGCCGTTGGCTGAAAACAGAACAAGCACTGTGATGATGTCTCTGTGAACTCTTATTTTATAGTTTTTTTTAAAGCCAGACGAGCCTATAATAAAGAAAATAATAACAACTGGTTAATAAACTGCCAATAAACTAATCCTCATGTGATCATAACTAGTTTCACTTGATTAGCAGTGGAGAACTTGTGCACCACTTTTAAGGTTATGTGCATGTAGGGTTTTTTTTAGGTACATAAAACAGTCCCTCATTAATAAATGATTAATAAATAGGACCCCATCATTTGTAATGTCCCTTTGAGTTTGTGATCAATATTTTTAATGTCAAATAACTTTCATATTCCTTCAGCTCTTCCTCTAGATTAGCAATTGTGTTTTTATTGCCATAGAAAAACCTTTATATAGTAATATAAATATATAATCTGTTAAAATATGAACTGAATGAACTAATTGTTGTAAAGATGAAAAATCTGATTTTCTGATTTCTTTGTCATTTATGCATTAAGTTTTTTTTTGACAAACTAACACCTTAATTATATTCCCATTTCACCTCCACCCCTCTTTTGGATTTTCATAAACTTTATGATTGACTGTAGAAAAACGGAATAATCTGTCACAAACAATGACGTCTTCATCATTTCTGATTAACTGATATTTGCGACATTAGCTCTATATTGCTATCAATATTTAAAACTACCTGTAAATGAAAATTAGAAAAGTGAGGAAGAGACTGGCGAAACACCCTTCAACCATGCTTCAACCATGCTATGCTTCAACTTGCTGTGACCATGAAACAGGATTGGTTTTAAACTGTAGTATCATAATATCCTAGTAAGGACGTATAAATATGTGCTAATAAGAAATGTTAGGGAAATTTGTGTGTATGTTGTGTGTCTTAAAGAGAAGAATAATTGGCCAACATATCAACTGGCCAATTGATATGTTGGCCAATTGATTTAACCAATATTTGATTAAATCATCAAATATTGGTCGAACACCGGTCTTAAAAATTCTACATCAGGACTGTTTGTGGGGATGTTTTGTTCATAAAGGTTTATGTAAAGACTTCCCACGTAAAACTCATGTAAAGGACTGCTAGCAAAACCACCTGAAATACTGGTAGTCACCAACAAGTTCACCATTTCTTTGGCTTAAACTCCCCCCCTGCTTCTGTTATTTTGACTTGGCAGATTGGTTGAAACACTGTGATATATTGTTGATGATTTGATGATAATTGGGGGATCAGCATACAGGGAAAAAACACAAACTCCAGGAGGCGAATGCTGGAACTTGGGTAAAAGTTAACTAAACAATGTTCTGCATTTTTGTTACTTCCCAAAATAGCAGCTAAGGGAGTCAATAGATTGCTATTAACAGCTTAGTTGAGTGACTTTTAAGTCTCATTATTGCTTCATTGGCACCAAGGTTGTTTAAACTGGTCCTTGGGAGTTGTACTTAAGCTCTCCTCTTAATAGTTCATGTCCAAACAAGTTTGACCCTTTGACTTGATGTGCATGCATGCAGAGTATTCAGACTGAGACTGACTCAATTAAACATTCATCCCACTGTGAGAGAACCTCTGTGGAGGAAAATAGATTAATCCTAGAATATAACCTAAAAAGATCCAAAATACACTAGATGGAAAAATGCATTGGGCCACCTAGACATTACACCTACAGGAGTTTGTTGGCATCCCAGTCTGAATTGGTCCCCTCTCTTGCATATGTTCCAGGTGGATTCTTCTATGATGGCCTTCTATAAGATTCTGTGGGAATCTGCCCATTCATCCAGGAGATTGTGAGTGACATTGATGCTGGCCAGGAGGGACTGACACCAATCTTTGTCTTAGCTCACATCAAGGGTATTTGATGGGTTTAAGTCAGAGCTCTGAGCTGGCCAATCAACATTATTCTATACCAAAGTGGAAGAACTTGACTGGTTGGCTCCAGAGCGTATATCGACCATCTCTTCCTTCTGTAATTATTGGAAACGTAAGATCTTTGCCCAATAAGATGGATGAGCTCACGTCGCTAACCTGGTCACAGAGGGAGTACCGGCAATGTAGCATCATGATGCTAACGGAGTCGTGGCTAACATCGCTAACTCCGGACACAAGCGTGACACTACCGGGATTCCAGCTGCTGCGAGCGGACAGGACCAGAGACAGCGGTAAGAGGAAAGGAGGGGGACTGGCAGTTTTTGTGAACGACAGATGGTGTAACCCTGGGCACATCACTGTAAAAGAGCAACTCTGCAGCAGAGACATTGAGCTGTTAGCCGTTAGCATGCGTCCGTACTACCTGCCCCGGGAGTTCTCGCATGTTATCGCGATAACAGCGTATGTCCCCCCCTCGGCCAACGCGGATGCAGCCTGTGACTCTCTCCACTCTGTGGTCAGCAGACTGCAAACACAATCACCGAGAGCCCTTCTCATAATATCAGGGGACTTCAATCATGCCTCACTGGACTCCACACTGCCCACCTTCACCCAGTATGTGACCTGCCCAACCAGAGTCAATAAAACACTGGACTTACTGTATGCCAATGCAGAAGAGGCATACAGTTCATCACCTCTCCCTCCCCTGGGCAGATCTGATCACAACCTGGTGCACCTTGTCCCTGTGTATGAGCCCTTAGTGCGCAGGGAGCCACCAGCCACCCGCACAGTACAGAGATGGTCAGAGGAGAGCGAGGAGGCTCTTAAGGACTGTTTTGAGTCGACTGTGTGGGAGGTGATTTGTGATGACCACGGAGAGGACATCGACAGCCTTACTACATGCATTACTGACTATATAAACTTCTGTGTGGATAACACTGTACCTACCAGGACTGTACGGTGTTTCTCCAACAACAAACCTTGGATTACCCCAGAAATTAAAACCGTCCTCAAGCAGAAGAGGAGGGCCTTCAAATCCAGAGACAAAGAGGAGTTGAAAAGGGTGCAGAGAGAGCTGAGGGGACTGATAAGGAATGGGAAGGACAGCTACAGGCAGAAGATGGAGAACCAGCTTCAACAAAACAACGTTGGTGAAGTCTGGAGAGGCCTCAGAACCATCTCGGGCCACAAACAGCAGAACTCTCTGCCTGGGAGGGATGTGAGATGGGCAAATGAACTGAATCATTTCTTCAACAGATTTGATTCAGCCATGAGGCAGTCTGCAACATCGGCTGCAGACTCACCCACCCCCACTGCTGCTGTTCCACCTCAGACACTTCACACCTCCTCTATTCACCCTGCTCACTCCCCCCCACCCCCAACAACAGCATCCAATACACACTCAACCACCCAGGTTAGGAGGGAACTGAGGAGGATTAATGGCAAGAAGGCAGCGGGTCCAGATGGCATCAGCTCGAGGGTCGTCAGGTCCTGCGCGGACCAACTGTGTGGGGTGATGGAGCACCTCTTCAACCTGAGCCTGAGGTTGGGAAGAGTCCCACAGCTCTGGAAAACCTCCTGTGTTGTACCAGTGCCAAAGACTTCACGCCCCAAGGACCTCAACAGCTACAGGCCGGTGGCTCTGACATCCCACCTGATGAAGACCCTGGAGCGGTTGGTCCTGGCTCAGCTTCGGCGCCTAATAAGCTCATCACTGGACCCACTTCAGTTTGCCTACCAGCCTGGCATTGGAGCGGATGATGCCGTCATTCACCTCCTACATCGTTCCCTCGCTCACCTGGAGACCGCTGGAGCACTGTGAGAATCATGTTCTTTGATTTCTCCAGTGCCTTCAACACCATTCTTCCCTCGGTTCTAAAGGACAAGCTGGTGAACTCTGGAGTGGACCATCACCTCACTACCTGGATCCTGGACTACCTCACCGACCGACCACAGTATGTGAGGACTCAGGGCTGTGTGTCGGACAGGGTCGTCTGCAGTACGGGGGCCCCACAGGGAACGGTTCTGGCTCCGTTCCTCTTCACCATCTACACTGCAGACTTCTCCCACAATTCCACCCAGTGCTTCCTGCAGAAGTTCTCTGATGACTCTGCAATAGTCGGCCTCATCACTGATGGGGACGACAAGGAGTACAGAGGTCTGACCCAAGACTTTGTGGACTGGTGCCAGCTGAACTACCTCCAGATCAACGCCAGTAAAACCAAGGAACTGGTGGTAGACTTCCGCAGGCACAAGCATTCTCCACTGCAACCACTGAACATCCAAGGTATGGACATTGAGGCTGTGGACAGCTACAGGTACCTTGGTGTTCATCTGAACAATAGACTGGACTGGACTCATAACTCAGACGCCCTCTACAGGAAAGGGCAGAGCAGGCTGTACCTGCTGCGGAGACTCAGGTCGTTTGGAGTGGAGGGCCCACTCCTGAAGACCTTCTATGACTCTGTTGTGGCTTCTGCTATCTTTTATGGTGTGGTCTGCTGGGGCGGCAGCATCTCTGCTGGGGACAGGAAGAGACTGAACAGGGTGATCCGAAGGGCCAGCTCTGTTCTAGGATGCCCTCTGGACCCAGTGGAGGTGGTGAGTGACAGGAGAACGGCGGCTAAGCTGTCATCCCTGTTGGACAACGTCTCCCACCCCATGCAGCAGACTGTGACAGCACTGAGCAGCTCCTTCAGTGGGAGACTGCGGCACCCACGGTGTGGGACGGAGAGATTTCGCAGGTCTTTCCTCCCCACTGCTGTCAGACTCCATAATAAAGACTTTAACTGATCAAGCACACACATCCATACATATGCAATAATACTAAGTGCAATAATCCTTTCTGTCATCGTTGTATTTTTACTCAGTTGTATATAGTATTTGTATTCTATTTTTATCTTATTGTATATTTATTTTATTTTATTCTATTCTACTGTATATAGTATTTTATTTTATTCTATTCTGTACAGCTGTGTACTGTATTTATTCTTATTGTATTCTAATTTTTGCCTCATAACTTTTGCACTGTCCACTTCCTGCTGTGACAAAACAAATTTCCCACGTGTGGGACTAATAAAGGTTATCTTATCTTATCTTATCTTATCTTATCTTATCTTATAAAGTGCTTTGTGCACGGGAGAACAGTCATGCTGGAACAGGAAAAGGCCTTCCCCAAACTGTTCCATAAAAGTTGGAAGCGTGGAATTATCTCAAGTGTCTTGGTAAGCTGAAGCATTACAGTTTCCCTTCACTGAAACTTGAAACCAATTAATCAGGCCAACTCCAAAAAAACAACTTCAGTGGCATTGTTTTAATTAAGTGATTAAGAGGTATGGCCCAGTACTTTTGCCCATACACCATATTTGCATCACCTTTTCTATCTGTAACACATTGATCCAGAAAACAAGGTTTTTCTGAACCTTTGTACAACCCTACATGTTTCACTGCAACAATCCTCCAGTTACTGTAGGTAAAGATCTCCTGTTTGTGCAAGCACACAGAAACACTAATTTACCCCAAAAGCCTGCGGTTGTAGTAATGAAGACCAAACCTGTCTGTCTCTGCCCACCTGCATGCTTACCCTGCTTGTTTCTTACCTGTCTGCCTGACTGCACATGTGTCTGTCTGTTTGTGTGGGCAGTCATTTAATCACAGAGTGCAAGTGGTCCTCCATCCTTCTGAGGCCGAGAGGGCAGATAAAATTAGAGCTTTAGAGCATCTCTGATTAGACAGGCAGCAGTTTGTGTGTGTACAGATCCATCAACAGTGGGTGTAATGAGGCAATTTCTCTTCGGTACTACAGTTTCATGTTCCTTAAACACACTAGACTGTAAACAAGAGAAATATGTTCCAGTATAACATATAGAGCTAACACAAGTGTGTTATTATTAATATTCTAAATGGCTAATTGTGATCTAAAATCTTATTCGTGTCAGGGGTAATTATTAATGAGTTTGAATATCTTTTTAAGCTTTGATCATAAAGTTCTTTTAAAATAATGTAATTAAAAGTATGTATTAATTTTGACTCGGTCGTGGTTAAATAACTGTATCATCCAAAGCACAGACAAATAAGAAAAATCAACATATTTCAGCTTAAAACAGACAAAGTTTTTATAATTTGAAATATCTGGTCAATGGAGCAAACTACTAAGTTTGGGTGCCTTAAAATTTTTAAATGTCAGGTTGAGTTTTCCAGCTTACATTGTCTCTTACCCTTACTAATATCAAGCCATGAAAACAGTTTTGAAATTTCAGAGAATCTGAGGTTTCCACCAATATATAATTTAATATACCATTGAGCTCACAAAAACATTAAAACACTTGAAGAAGCCAGATCTTGCAGTGTGACGTGTTACTTTATTTCCATCAGCACACGCACACTCTGTAGTTTGTTTTAACTCTACATCCTGGTACTGTAAATGCTAATCAGTGATCAAAAGATAATTAGTAATTACACCTGAAAGTCATCCAACAGTCAAATATTTGCTCCTGTTTAAGGAACATTTGCTAATAAACGAGAAAAAGGAAAAAAAAAAACATATGCACTTGTGACTTTTCGGTAGCTGAAATCATCGGGTGCTGGTTCTACTCTCAGGTTATAAAAGCAGATTTCGGTCTTTTAATGGAAATTACAAATGGGTACAAAAAACAAACAAAGAAAAAAACATAATTAAAGTTCAGTTTATATTTTTGGAATATTCATAATTCTAAATCACTGGAACTAAGTGAATTTGTGCTTTGATAAATTCACACCAATCAAGACATTCGTACAATTTTAACAGAAAACATTTCTTAGAGATAAGACAGCAACACTGAAAATGTATATGTGTCTGTAATGTTTTTGTTGTGGAATCATATTGCTCGTAGGTTGTTTTTAATATTTTGCTTGGCATCAGAGCATATACACTCAAAGCTAAGCTATACAGCAGTAATTAATTAGTACAGTCATGCTTTTATTGTGAAAACTATTTGCTTCCTACCCGTCTTTCTAATCAAGGGAATTATCAACTCCTGCTCAGTCACCCTGTGTAAAAGATGAAGGTCAGCGTTGTTAAAACACAACTGTAACAGTAGCAAAGGTTAAAAAAAAATTCCCACAGCTAGTGCTACCTAAACAGTGGAACAGATGGCAACTAACTTAATTATATCAAAATTACAACCCACGCTAAAGATGGTAAACTAACATTAATGTTTAAACTGTTACAGCACCAACTGACAAACTATATAGGGCCCTGTTACAGAAAGTTTACTCTCAGTTAAGCACATGCATATTGTGCATATTGTGCGTGGATTTTATAATGAAGTAAAGAGCAGAGCCAAAATTTGAATCCAGCTGAACTGAAATGTAAATCTCCATCAGTGCTGACCATCATATCTTTAAAAAAAGAGAGAGAGATGAAAAGTGGAATTTTCTTTAACAGATTAAAGCTGGAATCCAACCAGATTTTCATTTGGTTTAGTAAGATGAATGGTTTACATTTAAACCATTCAGCTGTAATTGGACGGAGACAGGCGGCAGGTGACAACAACTGCAGATATGACGTTGAAACTTTACATTTGTAGATATTGATTAAATGCTGTTCAACATCATATATTTACAGTGTGACATATTTTTCCATCACTAGAGATCCAAGCGATTACAACTTAACCAATAAATTATTCACTGATCAGTGATTTATGAACTGGTGGACAACTTGATGAATGCTTTACTTTCCAGAGTCACAGAGTTAGAAATATACAATCTATACATCTTATTTGGAGTCAGTATAAAATCTGCAATATTCACCAGCTCTGCTGTCACATTAAGGACACATTGATGGCCCAAAAAAATTCATGCTAAGAAATAATAAGCCAATGGTTCAGTGACACTACAGTAAAAATAGGACTGCACTGAATTTTTCACATTCAGCAACAGTTTCCAAGTACTTTTAGGGACT
This sequence comes from Diplotaxodon limnothrissa, assembly GCF_057381915.1. Lineage (NCBI taxonomy): Eukaryota > Metazoa > Chordata > Actinopteri > Cichliformes > Cichlidae > Diplotaxodon > Diplotaxodon limnothrissa. The sequence goes on along the minus strand of NC_140599.1, from coordinate 4,456,753 downwards.
TGTTAGTCCTAAAAGGTCACCCAAAGGTCGAACACACTGTCCTCAAACACTTATGATCCAACTCATACTGGCTGCAATCGTTCTCACACGGATTGGTGACAGTTTGCAAATAACTGCTGTCTAATGTATTAACACAGATTGCCAACATGTTGCTAACAATCTGAGTCGGACTGCAACACTGAGCACAACTTGTCTCCAATGCATCACTTTGCAACTGGGAACTTGGCCAGTAGCCAATTGCTGCTTGGTTGTATGTGTTTGCATTGTGTCTATTATACAGTGTTCATGTTACTTTGAAGTTACATTCTAACTACATCAATCAATCTTTGTGGAGAAATGTTATGATTTCTGAAGATTATCACATCTAATCTGTTAGCCTGGATTTGGATTATTGTAGGGTCTTTACATTACAATATAAAGTACCTTGTTGTGATTTGGAAAAAGATTGGATGTAATTGCCAACTTGACCCCATTCAATTGCAAACTGATCCATTTTATCCATTACTGATCCATAAGTTGCTTTGATGATGGCAGCTGTCTCGCAGACCCCATCCTCGAATTACCACTTTGAAGATAACAAGACTGCAAGTTAATCGCACATATTTCCAAAACTTTTGATCATGCTGTGCTTTCCAACCACCGTTTTCAATAGTGTGACTATAGTGTTTGTATGAGATAATTATGCAGTCAGATATGTAATTTGACATTGACTGTTTGTTTGAGGAAATTAAACGCTAAATGGCTGTCAGTTTGTTCTGGTGCAGCAGGAGTGGAGGAGTCAGAGAGAAACTAACAGCAGGTAGGTTAGTTTGACAGGGTCTCTTACCCCAGTCACCGAGTCTCTATCTGGAAGAGAAAACTCTTAGTTTCCCTCATCTCAGAGTTAACTCATAGTTTTTGAGGCCCTGGTGATGATCAAATCCAATACCAATCTATACTTCCACTATTCACATGTAAATCTGGGATTCAGTAGACCTGAGATTTACTAACTATTGCTGCCTCACCAATATTGAGTCCAGTCTAACTCCCAGTGTGTAACATATGGACTCTTGATCAGGAACGCTTGTCATCTGAATGCACCTTTATGTATCTTTATATTTTTAACCAGAGTTTAAAAAAAAAAAGGTCAACAAAAGATATGATCTTTTCCTAAATCTAACCAAACTGTATTTAAAAGCAAAGAAAATGCAACACACAAGGTAAACAGACTCAAAAGCATATTCTCTCTACAAGCTGCATTCAAACACACATTCATACTGTTCCTTATAGCATGCATACAGTACCTTATTTGTCTTGGGTTTACTATTTTGACATTACGACATGTCAAACTGACAGATGGGGTGAGCTTTTGGTCCTGTCACAAATATACGACCCACTGTATATTCAAAGTTTCCCCAAGTGCTAGTAAAAGGTCCACAAATTACAATCTTCTAGTAATCTTAGGAAGTTTCTACCTCCTTATGCGGTCTTGTCTGAATTTTTAAACATGGCCATATGTTCTTGGGATCCTATACTGCTATATCATGCCACCAGCACCAATGGAGACAATGTGCATATATCAGAAATGAACAGCAGCTTTCTTCTTTTTTCTCTTTTCTTTCTGTATGAAGTTTTAAATCGTACATCCTGCCGGATGCCGGAGCACTAAATTCCCTTTAGTGCTCTGGAGGATAAGGTAGATTTTTTGTCATTTTGGTAAACTAACTATTTTGGATAAGAACTTTAGAGATACTTCTTTGTTAGTTTTGAGTGGTTCGCGGCCTCTCTTCCAAAGACCACCCTTTTCTTTTCTTCTCTCAGCATTTCCATTGCTATAAATACTATTTTGAAAAGGAAAAAAACAGGTATCCACATTCTTGCCAGCATTCATGCAGATTTCTGGCAACTGTACAACAAAAGTGATAACGGGTTAAACCCCATCTTAAAAACAGTAATTCCCAAAGCTCTCAGTAGAAGTGACAGTGTGTAAAAATCAGCATTTTTCACCAAACAAAATGAAAGCGGTCTTTGATGCCTGGCAGACAGCTTGTGGGCACATGCCGCCCTCCCCCCCCTGCAGCAACGGAGACACCCACAAATCCCCAGTGGTGCCACCCTGCCACTCTGCCACCCTGGTGCCACACAGAGACATGAAACAGTAAATTAGAGTCAGTTGGGCTGGCAGATTTGGATGCAGAGTCAGGGTGGGCTCATTGGTGTGGTTGGTTATGTTGGTGAAATGTGGTTAGGTGTGGGCACAAAGTATTTATTTTGGTGATTGCGGGCTGTATCTGTGTGTGTGTGGTCAGTGTCTGTGTGTGTGTTGAAAGGAGGTCTAGTCTTTGTCCAACCGTGTGATCTCATGATTAAAATGTCACTACGAGGCAGATTGTGAGCTAAACAGCCCGTCAGATCGAGTCACAGGATATCTTACACCAGAGTAAAAAAGACCCCTATCTCCCCACTCTGTTTTATTGTTGGGTATTAGTGAAATGGAATGAAACAATGGAATAAATGTTTTTTCTTTAAAAACACCAAAATTGCATAAACTGGTTGTATTCGGTTAGGATCTTAAAGTTTTACTGAGGGCAAACAAAGAAACAAAAAGACCCCAATGGTGACATTATTATTGAAGTGATACTAGCACAATAGGATCGAGGCTTTTCTAACCAAAGTTGACCCAAAGTCCTTTAGAGATAGGCACATTCACAGTCCAGGTCTCCAAAAAACTCTGTTTTTATAGAAAGTAAAAATCACAGTGATTTAGGGGTCATTTAAATATGTTCACAATTTGCAGACAGTTCATCTCATAAGTCACGACACACTGTTCTCCCCTAAACCTGCCTTTTTAAGTTAGAAGTATCAGCTTTGGTACTGGCAAAATATTTACTTGGTATAAGATTGATACAAAAATGTATAGCATTTCTTCCTGTGCCTTACCCATCGTGCATACTGGACGTGAATTAGAACTTCCACAGCAAGACCTATAAATAGCCATGCTGGGAGCAGCGCAGATTACACAGGAAGATTACCTTAAAGTGGAACTCATCCAAATTGAAATACGATTTCTTGCTTTTGGTGTGCTGTCTTTTATTTCACATCATATTTTCTATAAAACTGCAGAAATGTTTGACTGACATATGCACAGTTTTTTCTGTAGTTTGTTAAGCAAGACCTTTAAAGTTTTCCTTTTTCTTAAATTCAGTAATTACATTACATTATTGCAATGGACTAATTACATTAGTCCATGGATACACTGCACAGTCTTAGCGCTGTCATTGTGGAAACTAGAGCTTAACATTGTTTCTTTGCGCACTCATTTGTGATCCTGAGTTCTTGTAGTTGGATTATTCTAGTTGTCTCCAAGTCTACAAGGTTTTAGTTTCATTGGACCCCCGTCTCACACTGGGGTGGTTTGTAGCAAAGTCTGAAGCCATGGCTCTTAGCTGGAAAAGTGTCAGGAAGGAGCTGAGGGAAGGACATGGAGAATTTTAAGTATCTCAGGTTTTTGTTCACAAGGTAGGAGACAGAGTGAGAGATTGACAGGCAGAGCTGTAGTTACGGGGGTCTGTTGAGCACGATGATATCTGGGTGCTTCCTAGATGAATTTGTCTTTCCAGCCAGCTTGGGAATGTCCTAGGCTCAAAAGAGCTAAAGTAGGTGGCTAGGGCAAAAGAAAATCTGTGTGTCTCTGATTTTAGATGCTTAGATTACTGCTCCTGTGACCGGCACCCGGATAAGAAAATGGACCAGTGACTATTTAGATTCTAAACAGTCACTGGTCCATTTTCTGTTACAACCTGGCGGTACTTTCTCGTAAATGCTTTATGGCTAATTTCAAAATAAGAGTTTTAAGAAAAAAATATCTAATGAAATTAATAAAAATAAAATAAATAAATATATAAAAATTCAAAATATTACTATATCTACAGGTATATCATCATTGGCAAGGATTCAAGGAACAACTGTGTTCATTTATATTTATCCTAACCAGCAGTTTCTATAAGGAGAGATCACTTGGAAGAATTCAAGATGATTTATTGAGATAGAGAAATGAATGTATTTGGCGATTAGACTCCAATGACCCATCACAGCAGAATGAAAATCCCAACGGTGATAGAACAGAGAGTCTGAAAGTCTGAGAGTCTGAAAGGAAGCATGATGAAGAGCACAGATTTAAACCACGTGAAGCAGAGGCTGATTGGCTCAAAGAAGGCGGGCGAGAAGATGATTGGACTAGAGTAATGATGTCAGTATTGAGATTGACAGCGTGGGAAAGCACTGTGAAGTACAGCAGCCGACACCCAGGAAGGCAGGCACATTAGTAATTAGTGCTTCACAACAACGACAAAAATTAATATTACTGAAGTGAAAACCATGTACTTTGGTTCAGGATTGATTAAATGGGTCAGTGGGAACAAATGAAAATATTCAGTCTGAGGACTTCAACACACCCATCAGCATCAGAGGATGAATTCTTAAGTATAAAAAAGTACAATATTAATTAAATGTGTAAATGCCACCATGGGCAATAAATAATGAAGACTTTTCATACTGAAGCTCTTTAAACCAGTAATTAGTTTAAACAGGTAATTAGTTTAAACAGGTAATTAGTTTGCTAGTTTTAAACAAGGTTTGCACGACGACTAACGGGAAAAAAATCTAATGCATATATAATATTGCAAAACTTGCACAACACTTATCATTCTGTGGATGAGGAGACTTTCTGTGAAATTCAACTATTAATGCAATGCAACAACATTATAATATACTGACAAAAAACTGTTATGTTTTAAAAACTGATCAAAAATGTTAAAAATTGTTGTTTTTATGAGCAGTTAAACAAGAGTAGCAGACATTTTTTCACTTCTTATGTTTAGTCCATTTGTCAAGATATGTAACCATATTTTTGAAAAGTACACTCAAAAATCTTAAAAGTACCCAATTTGTAGGTAGTAATGAAACTTCAGAACTTTGCTTGATCACAGTGCTGCCGAAACACAAAAAGACATCAGTTCAAGTTTGAGCGATTATTCATTAAAAATCATTTGTTTTCAGTTAGCGCCGCTCTAGAAGGAGCAGTGACTGCAACAAAAGAAATTGGTACCAACTTAATTCTTGTCACGGCTGCACTTTGTAAATCTCCTCCTGAGTGCACACACCCTGAAAAGCTGCTGAAAAACACCCTCCTTGTATTTAATCCAAGAGGTTTTTTTTTCCACTTAGAACACCCGTCTCTTTTGTTTTTGCCCAAACTCCAGTGAAATTCCAAGACAAGGCGAATGGGGCAGGAGACGGACGGAGGAAAAACATGTTGGAATTTTCTTCTCCTCTCAGATCTTCAGGGTTTCTCAGCAGCAATTACACAGAAGTGTTACCAGATGCTTCTCGCCATTGTCGGACCCAAAAAAACCCTGTATCTGCACAAAGTCAGCCTATCTTTCAAGACTGGGAAAAGGAAATGCTTCCCTCACAAATGCTTTCTTTTGCTTCAGTTTATGCCAATTCAGTTTTGAAATTTCATAATGTATCTTCTTTCTTTCTTTTTTGCAGAATAGCTCAGAGTCGGTCGCTCACTCGATGCACGGACCAACAGGAAAACTTGGATTCTGAGGAAGGAAAGCTGCAGTTGCGTGGTTATTTACCGACAGCAGCAGCATTTGGTTTCTGCCATCTTATCTTATCCTTGAGCCTTGACTCCAAGCTCTCGGCAATTAGTTGAAGAGAAACACACTTTGATGAGTGCACATGCACTGTTGCGCTTCACACACGTTTCTGCGTATGGCTTTACACACTCAGTATTGCATGCCGGCACAGAAAAGTTAGTTTTCCATCTCGACACTCTGTATAAAGCAGAAATGTTAGCATAACATAAAACTAGATTTTATGATTTCACAATTTTTTGCTTTGGGTAATTAATAACCTGTGATTTAGTCCTAATCCAGCTAAATCAAATTATCGTTTTCTTCCCAAAACCTCAGTTCTTGAAGCACTTTCTATGCTGAGTGTGAAGGCTCATTCATGTCTGCGTTGACTGTCACATTATGCTGTTGCTCTACAACTATACGGAGACCTTAATTACGTAGTGATGTACACTCTTTTAGAAGATCTATCTGAGTGCACTGGCCAGTTTTTGTGTCCACTTTGTATGTTTTGGATTGCTTCTTAAATAGCTTTATGACTCTGTGACCTCAAAGCACTTTTACAGTACAAGCCACATTCACCCATTCACATACACAAACTCATACGGCACTTTATTCTTTAGTCACATACCAGTGGATACATCAGGGACAATTTGGGGTTCAATCTTTTGCCCAAGGACACCTTGACATGCAGACTGGAGGAGCCTTGGATCAAACCACAGAGCCGCTCTACTTCCTGAGCCACAGCTGCCACATTTTACTGTGTATGTCTGTTCTTTTTCTGTTTTTCCGGGTGTTCCAGTTTCTGTCCACAGTCCAAAGATGTCCGTGTTTAATTGGTGTTTCTATATTGGCCGTAGGTGTGGATGTGAGTTAGAATGGCTGTCTGTGTCTGTGTTGCCCTTCTGATAGACTGGCAGCCTCTCCTGGAGGTAAGAGGTACCCCACCTCTTGCCTAATGTAAACTGAAAAGGCTCCAGACTCCTGCAATTCCAGTTAACTAATGGTTACAAAAATGGATGGATGGTGATTTTTGATTCACAGTGGAAATAACAAGTACTTCATTTGATTTCAATGGAGTATTTCTGTTGTTAGGTACTGAGGCTTCCACATTACATAAAATATCAGAGTACTTTATAGCATGAACTTGGTCATTTTGTTGAAAAACGGGTAATGATATTTTTGTTGCAGTCCTTTTCTCACATGAAGCACACAGCTGGAAATGGTTCACTTCAGACGTGTTCGAAGTACTCTGTGTGATTTAGGCGAGGGAGCTGCCCGGATAAAGTGCAGGAAGCAAAGCACATGACGCTAGTGGTGAATGAAATGGACGATTAGTTGTGCTATTTGCACACTGGCGCAATACAACATGGCACAGACTCTTCACTAAGGAGCCAGCAGGTTAAAAACTGACTAATGTGCAATCCAACCGTATCACACATACGCCTTCTCACTTGTGCACCTCTTTTAGGTGAAAAGTTCAGGGCTTCTGTGAAAATGACTTATGTTAGATTCACAAAACCACAGACTCTACATACCATGTATTATGTCGCAAAATATTTTGATCATTCATTATTTATTTATTAAAACCCCAGAATATAATTCACTAAGACACGCTGGACTGGATGCAGATCCAATGACAGATATTTCTACAAGCTATTTAACCTTAATCCACCAATCACGCGGCCTGCTTTGCCCTTCAGGTCGTCCCCACCTACTTTACAAGGCTAATGGAAGAAAGCGCAATTATGACACATCAGATATTTGTCACACTGGTTACTGTCTCACTGGCTTAACCTCAGTGTGTATCAGCTTTCAGTGTTCAGATGGCAGGGAGCTGGGGGCTGTTTGTAAAGGGGAAACTAAATACCTTCTGTGGGCAAATGAGGGAATTATGGGTATTTTCAGTTTTCTGTGGGTTCAATTTTCTGGCACAGTCTCTTTGGGGTTTCACTTCAGAGCAGAAGCACATTTGATACACACACAAGTGCAAGCACGCATTCCTATTGTAGCATACAGTAAGGATGTACATGGATCTTATCTACACATAGCAACCTTCTCCTCCCATGCACAGTCACTCTTACTCACTCATTCGTGAACCCAGTGAGACGCTGCCTATGCTCTGAGTTTCTCCCAGTGTCTCGGGGGACACAGTAATTACTGCGGAAGCTGAGCTACTGAGCGCCAGCCGTCTGTTTGGTTGATAGGGATCAGTGGGCAAAGTAGAACTCAGCACAACCTTAGAACACAACATACAACAGTTTCCTCTTTGATTCAAAATATTTTTGGAACTATTACAAACTTGTATTTCCCCTCTTAACACTTCGTTTTTCTTATTGGAGATTCTGCTACAGCAGATTGAGGCTTTCGGTACAAGATGGAATAGAAAGCTGTGCAATGAAGGCAGTTTTAATTATTATTTTGCCTTGGACCATTTGTGAGAATTTGGCATCTGGATTATTTTTGTTTATTTGCTTCCATCAATCCATCAACTGTACCAACTTTAGCTGTAGCAAGCCATGTAGCCGTTTATCTTTAGTTCAGCCTCTGACTAATATCAGAACTCTCAAAAGCCAAAGGATACACCCAAAGTTTCATTCAAGCACAAACATTTGAACTTGCACAAACACATCATTTTTTGCCACCCTGGCCTAAACTTGCGACATTGCACTGCCTCTAAAGGAGTCAGTTAATATGACAATAAGTTGTTGCATTCATTGTTGCAACTGAGGTCATTTTAAAGTTTATGGAGCATGAACAAACAAAGATCTTTTTTTAATGTCATTATAACTGTTTACATAACCATAACCACAAGCCATAGTGGATGGAGTTTGAAGAGCCAGGATCTACACTGTACATTGACACTGAAATCAAACCATTTTAAAACGAAGCTACGATCATTTGCAAATTAGGTTCAAACTACAATTTACAATTTTGCCAGTTCTAGCACAAAAATACATGTTTGAATGGCTCCATACTTTGTTAGTATAGTCAAGCATTTCTAAAGTGCAGCCATGGTATACTAAAGACATATATGTGTTAATTTTCTGCTGCATTTCAAGTTGCAGCCCACTTTCCACAGGGACAGTGTGCAATTTATTCCCAAAGCTAACATTTGGTAGAAATTTAAGAAGTGAGGTGCCTTTGATCTAACAGAGTAATTAATGTTACTCACCAATAGTTGGGTGCATTGCCATAAAACTTCTGGTTGTTAGAGAAAGCTATCCTGTTGACTGTTGTTGATTTTAGAGAGATTTGATCAGTGTTTTTATATTTGTAGCCTACTGTCTGGAACTTTTAACATAAAAGTAAGACTTAAAAGTCTGAATTTTGCCATTTCATTGACCATTGCTTAGTCTGATCTTTGGGTAAATTTGCTAGAAGGTCCACTCTTGGGAATATTATGTCTTTGTGCTAACAAATACAAATGCCTGAATGCTTCAGACCAGCAACTTTCCAAAACCTCTGCTTTTGTGGAGGTGGTCTCAGTTGCTGATGATCAGTCAATCAGGTGCATTTGATTTAATGACACTTTAGATTCCTTGATTGAAGCATTAAGGCTGTACTTAGTTTTTTAAAAGACTGTACAGAGTCGTGTGAAAACAAATCATCAGTTGTGTACGTACTGACATGAGAAAAGAATAAGTATTTGTTTCATTTGTGATATTAAAGCTTAAACTGGAGTTGCCATGTGTAGTGTCACAAAAAAGTTTCATGTTCATAATCTGTAATAGAGACTTTCTTTTTACTCTCGATGTTATTGACAAATCTTTTTGTGCTGCATGCAAACAAAGTTTCACCACCTCCACCCAATGGCCACCTGCTTATTTCTATTTAGAGTCCCTGTTCCCTGTTTGATGCTGGCAGGGTGTAAGCCCCTCAGTTCAGTGCTTCAGTGATCAAAGTTCTGCTTCCATAACCGTCAGAGCCTTAAAATAACAACAGTAATTTCCAAAACCTGTCTTTCTGTATCAAAAAATGACTCATCTGCAGTATCTCTTCCACTATGAGGTTATACTTGCAGCGCTGGCAGAGCTGATAACTTGAGTTTCAGTGAGGTTTATTTAGTTTTTCGAGGCTCGACCATCAGGTTCATAGTTGTAGAACGATTAAAACACACCACTAAGGCTATGAGCTTTTCATTTTCATGTCAGAGACACTCTTGCTGAAAGTGACCCTGCTGTCATGTGCTAAAAGTTATTCTTTCAAACTGTAATCAGGTTCAGATGTTGTTAGAGAAAAGAGAGGTACCTTTACTCAGGTATTTTTTAAAAAGCAGGGGTCAAATATTACAAATATATAGATTTATATTATATATATTTTAAAAGGGGAAGCTGCCAATATTCTGTCTATAATAGCAGATCTAACAAGCTGATTTCAACCTTTTCACTCACTTATTTGTGTCTTTTCCATTTAATATAATTCTGTGCTGTCATATATCTGTTTATATTTTTAATACAAAAGAACCATCATTGTCATTAATGAGAGACAGTCCTCCGCTATATTTAGAATCACTAAACTGCCACTATAAGAGCAACATTTCTTCTTATTGTGTTTCTGGTGTGAAACTGACTGCTGATTTATACACTGAGAATGGCAGTTATAGCTAATGACGGTCGTAAAGAGAGTGAAGGCAACAAGTGAAACCGAGAATCAAGAAACCAAATGAATAAGATGTAACTAAAAGGGGAAAGAGACAACGGAAAAGAGAATGAAATAAAGACTGACCAAAGAAAACAAAATTAGAGAAAGACCAAAATTACAAAGCCTGTGAAGTAAAATTATGACTCAACTCTAGAGTGTTGTGGGACTTCAGTCAGGCAGCTCTTTCTGGTATTCTAAGGAGTTTCTGTGTTTCTGTGTGTTTCTGTGTTTTCTAGGTGTTTTCCATACTTTTTTTTTGTCCAATATAGCCTCACTGCTCAGGGTCGATGATGCAGTTTGCAAATATGCAAATTTGAGCTGTGACGAGAAACCAGTATAGTCAAGTTGGCTGAGTTGGAAAGACATTTTGCAAGTATACCATACAGCTACACATTTATTATGGATGAACTCTGGGATTTCATTGGAATTCATAAGGAGGGAGAGGCGCTGTCCAGTGAGGTTTATGCTCAGAGACTTTACAAAATTATACAAGTAGAAAGAAGTGTCATTAAAAGCAAAGTCCACTTCTGGTTCAAAGGCCATGGATTGTCCAGAGAAATAAAGAGTGTTTCTGGAAAGGTGAAATTTTTGTTGTATCACTGAATCCCAATCAGCTCTACTCCATTTGGGATATTTCATGATCAGATTAAATAAAAACTAGTACAAAACCAGTATATATATGTTAAAAAATATATAATGTTTGTTTATTTGTTTGTTTATTTATAAGGAACCCCATTAGCTTCCACAACAGTGGTTGCCAGTCTTCCTGGGGCCCAAACCATCAAATACCACCAAATAAAATGTTACACAATGAGTTGGATGTAAATTGTCCACATAATTTGGCTCTTACATCCACAATAAGGTTTTAAAATTCTGAAAATGTAAACATGTAAATATTAAAAATTATAAAAAAACACCCAAACAAAATACACAATTTCCATTACAAGTGACATTACCCTCTACAATTTTTACAAATAAATTAAAAACTGCCTAAATAGGCTTTTAGGTGATTTTTAAAATTCTGAATAGAAGCCAATTCTCTAATTGCATTAAATATAACAGAGTTTTTCAAAAAGTCTCTTTTAACTCGAGGAATTACTAAATTGTGGTTGAGAATCGTGTAGCATGATTATGTATTTCATCTGGATGCTGCAACTGAGCATAAAAAAAGTGTGGTGTGTTTACCAGTATTGCTTTCTTTAAAAATACAAGTAAGCCATAGTATAATTTAGCTTGTACAGAAAGCCAAGAAAGTTTATCGTGCATTTTATCAATACTTGTATAATATGAACACCTTAACACTAATCTGGCCGCCCTATTTTGGACTAACTGAAGTCTGTTCAGATCTGTCTTATTAGCTGCTGACCAAATGATTGAGCAATACTCTAGATGAGATAATACTAGTGCATTAATGACATCTTTCATAATTGAAGAAGTGATATAAAAAGAGCATTTCCTAGCTATAGCTATGCCCTGTCCCATTTTCTTAATAACAGAGTTGATGTGCTGAGACCATGAAAGGTGGTGGTTTATGGTAACACCAAGTAATTTAATCAGGGTGACCTGTTCTAATACCGATCCAGCTATGGAAAGATTTAGTTGTGGGCTGTTGACTAAGCGTACTCTACTTCCTATTAACATGGATTTGGATTTAGACACGTTTAAAATCATGTTGTTTTTACTTATCCAATCAAACACGTTCAGCAAATCTAGTTGTAATATGCTTGTCAATTGAGAGTGGCTACTGGCTGAATAAAACATGGTGGAGTTGTCAGCATACATTACAAGATGAGATTTATCCAGGACACACGGCGAATCATTTGTATGCGTTGTACTTATATTATTATATAAACTTAATTCATGGTTCAGGAAAAAGTATATTGCTGCTGCGTATTTGCACTGATTTACTAGCTTATTTAAAGAATATTTATCTTGTTAATGCACCGATCCTAAATGGAGCCCTCTGTTAGACTGGCAGTCTGCCCAGGGTGTATCCCTTCTCTTGCCCAAGAACGGATTCTCAGTAAATGGAAACGGCTGAAAGAATGGATTACAAATGCGTTTTCAGTAGCTAAATCCATGAGTGCTAATGGTCCAGCCCCTGAGATAGTGAACAAACCCTAAACTATGACACCTCTATCACCATGCCTCATAGGTAGCATAAGGTTCTCCTGCCTTGGAAAATTACCTTAGAGTTGTTTGTCCAGCGCACATTATTCCAGCATACTCATCTCAGTTATATGACCGTTTATTATTTACTTTTACACTGTGTATACAATGTTTTTTATTTATTCATTACTTTATTTAATAAAGAAACTGTGCTTGCTTGACTAATATGTGATTTTTAACTGTGGTGATTCAACAAAGAAGTCTTTAAGAAGGAGAGAGTACAACCATTTCATATTTAATCTAGAGGCACAATTTAAGGATGAAATGGATGGATTGGTACAACACCATTAATGGATGTGAAGCAACTTAGATATAGCAGACCAAGCTACAAGACTAAAATGTAGAAATATTTGCCAGTTTGGCTGAGCAAACAAGCTAATATTAACTAGTAGTCTCATTTACACTTCCAATGTCATCTCAGAAATGTGAGTAAAAGTCTAAACCAGTGTATCCTCTAGTGCCAATGCGTGTGTGTGTGCCTTTTTGACAGCCATTGTTTGCGAGCTGTAAAACTCAAACACCCGTAGCAGATTTTGAGGTGGGCTATGATGATCCAGAAAAAACATAAAATAAATAAACAAAAAGAAAGAAACTGTGTGACATATTTAGTTTATTCTTTGATTATTATGTTTTGACTGTTTAATCCAACTTGAAGCAAAACCTTTCATGCATCGACAAGTTTTTCTATTTGATTTATGGTTGGTTGGTTAGCTGTGGGCTTGTATTATCGTAGAGTCTTTCTCTTACAGTGCAAAGTGCCTTGAACCAATTGTTTTGATTTGGTGCTATATAAATAACGTTGAAAGGAACTGAATTGAAATCCATCTTTATGTAAAGTAGATCAAACTCTGCATGGGCAGTAAGAGTGGGCACTTTTAGCTGTTCACTTATTTACCGAGGTGTTGCACAGCAGATGGATCCACATGTTGATTTTGTGCAAATTTTATACCAGAACTCCCTAAGGCTTGGTAAGTTAAACTTAAACGAGTTGGAGGAGACACAAACCAAGCCTTAGGGAGTTCTGGTATAAAATTTGCACAAAATCAACATGTGGATCCATCTGCTGTGCAACACCTCGGTAAATAAAATGTGACCTTTCCAAAAAGGTGCACAATTAGCTGCATTGTATTGACTAAATTTTCATTCATAAATTTAATAAATAAACTTAAACTGGTAAGACTTGTAAGTACAATAAATTGAGGCACGGGTTTATTTATTAAATTTATGAATGAAAATTTAGTCAATACAATGCAGCTAATTGTGCACCTTTTTGGAAAGGTCACATTTTATACCATTAATTAAAGTTAAAAAAAATCTTACCAGAGTTAAGATCAATCTATGCAATGTACAAACCTAAAATGTACTAATAAGGTGGGTTTTTTGAAAGCATAGAAACGTGACCATTTATTTGGATTCATTTTCAGAGTTTTTTAGCTCAGCAAGGCTCATTCTGTGTTTGACATTAAGTTACTAACTTTGTGACTTTATCAGAGCATTTATATAAAAATCACTGTAATGAGACAGAACTGAAACTGCTGCTGATCATTCTCCGGCTGTGGCCTTTCACATGTTACATGTAGCAATTTTATTTTGTCTAAATTGAATTGAAGACTAAACCTGTAAAAAGAAACTGTGACATAATTTCATAATTTTGTCAGTAATAGCTGTTGTAGCTGTTTCAAGTTATTTCACAGGTGAGAAAGTTTTCTTAAATTATGCAGTTACATCGATACTGAAACTCTTCACTCATCCCTGTATTTCTTTTTGAATTTGCTTATGAAATGCACTTTTCAAAAACTGAGTGACATACTGATGTGCTTTCTTTCATGTGGCTGTCATGCTCTTCAGTCACACTGGCGGACAGTTTAATCCGTATCCTACCTTGGAACATACTGTAAACTGTCATCGTCAGCCCAGAGTCTGGGTGGTTCGAGAGGGCGCGGCGTAAACAAACCTTTCAGAGAGATTTGATTTCCACCACAGTGGGAGGACAGCTGCCTCAAGGTCGACAGCATGTTTTGAGTTCTGAAGCCAAATTGAAGAGCGTTAGCTGAAGCTGCAATAACAACAGAGCAACTGAGAGATACTAAGATTTATACGGATAAACCACACACACGTACTGTGATACAAGGTTGCCTAAGAGAAATGGTTCCATCAACACAGTGCAGCCATATATATATATATATATATATACATCCATGAGACGATGCGATAATTGTGTGCATTTGCAACACAGGAAAGATGTCAACATTTACACAGGAGAAAATTAATGCAAACACACACACACACAGAGATGGTGGCAGTGGGGCAGACCCCCTACTCTGTCCACATATGGCTGCAATTGACCTGTATGGTGGGTGGATAAATGGCAGCCGACCAATCGGTGGTATAATTATCTGACCAGCCTCTTTATGTAGCCTTAAATAGCAGTCTTGTTTGCACTAAAAATAAACCGTCATTTCAGCTTGATGACATTTGACCCCTGACACCTGGCCCTGGGTCAGAAAGGTCAAAGTTTGGCGGCATTGGTCCTGATGCTAAATATAGCAGGTGGTTCTTTTTTTCCCCCAACCTTGAACCTGAATCTTAAAGAGAGTGTTTTGTTTTTGTTTCAAGCAAAAGCACAGTTAGGTATTTTTCACACTATCTTTTATTGTATTTGATTGGTGGTAAATTTGCAGTTCATTTTACTCCCCTAGAGAAAAAAAATGCTTGAGCAACATCCAAAAACACAAAAATTTAACCAAAGGTAACCATGTGGATTAGATATTATAGACAACAATGTGCAAGGTAAACCTGCTAATATGTCTTGCCTTCTTTTTGTATACACCAATTTTATTATGGCCTTGCACTCATTTTCAGATCAAATTCAGTTTTCAAGCTAGGTCCCCATATGGAAAAGATATATATAAAGCTTATAAAGTTTGTATCTGTCTTGTGTGAAACTTGTATGAAACGTATACAAGAGTGAAAACAGATATAAGATCCCTTGAAAAATTATGTAAATGAAACTTGTATGTTTTGGATACTTACTAAAACAATATATGAAAGTAATGAGAAAGTGGCCACTTTCATGAGTAAATCATATAAGTTTTTAATATTTTTTTTCCATATGGGTCTTAAGGGTAAACTGCCATATTTGCAAATGGCCTTACTGGAATTCCTTTACCAAATGTTACCAGTATATCTGCATGGGCTGCGCTGTTTTAGAAATGCAGCAGGTTAGGTAGATTTACAACGGGTTCCATCCACCTTAACGTTTTAAGAAGCATTCCTTGGAGAGTAGGAGACAGTTTATAGTTTTATAGCACAGCTCTGTTTTACTTCGCTGTACTGACAAGCATTGATTCATCATCATTCATTCTTGTTAAACACATTGCATCTAGTTGAAACATTTGACACTGTCAAACACTGTCAAACACTGTAAATACTTATCAAATCCCCTGGAATCCCCAAATTATGCACAATGGTAAGACTCTTCACGTATGCACACTTACAAAAGCAGTAGAGCACTTCAGTCTCAGGCTTACTTGTGGCTCCTGGGTTTTTAGAGTAGAATGGGAAGCAGTCCCTTCAGCTTTCAGGCCTCTCTTCCATGGAACCAGCCCTGAGTTTAGAGTTTGGGTTCAGACGCCCTCTCTACTTCAGGCTTAAAGCTTTCCTTTTCAATAAAGCTTATAGTTGAGGCTGGATCAGATGACCCTGAATCCTCCCTTAGTTGCACTGCATTAGGCTTATGCTGCTCAGGGTTTCCCAGGGTTTTTTTAATCATTAGTTTTTATTCATCTCTTGCTCTTTCGAACAGCGTGTCTTTTGTCATGTCTCCTGGTTCTGCTGGGTTTCCTTCTGTTAAAAGGGAGTTTTTTCTTCCTACTGTCTCCAAGTGTTTGATCATAGAGGGTCGTGTGATTGTTGGGTTTTCTTTGTTTTACTGTGGGGCCTTTATCTTTATCTTACTAGTGGGTAAAAGCAGAAAAAAAGAATGACTGGAGATAAAACTAAGTTAAAAGCAAAGTTCCCAAACAGGACATGAAGCAGAGTCGTCTGGCTGACAAATTCAAACTTATACCTTCTACTGCGACCGCTCCAGCCTCTATATCTGCTAGTTATTGAGCAGATTGTTCCAAGGACAGTCATGCACCAGTTTGCTTTGATGAATGGCCGTACTTGATCCAGGGTGAGAGAAAATGAACTGAATTAGATGAAAGAGAGAAAACAAAGAATGATGGCACCAAACACTAAAACAATCATTTCATAAGACACAGTGCCAGGTATTTCTGGTCTCAAGAGCTTGCTGAGGAGTGTTGCAAAGAGCTGCACTTGTGGTCTCCAGTGAGACTGATTCTAAGTAACATTGGATTTAATCTGTGGCACTAGAGCACTGAGGTAGCTAAAGCATGAATGGGGCGGAGGTGTTACAAAAGTAGGATCTCATGGGGCTACCTGCAAAAGGTTTATCTGTTTACTGTAGCACATATTGTCACAATTCATTGGCAAGAGCAAAAAAACAAATACATAAAAGCAAAGGACTAATTATTATTAGAACCACCAAAATCTGATCCAGTTCATGGTATACTTGCAGCTAAGCACCGTTTGTCTCTTGGACACTCTCTCTTTTGCTTTTGAACACCAGCTCACCACCTGTTCACCCTCAAAACACCCTCGTCTATTTCCCTCTCTCTCACACACACCAAAAAACGTAATGACCCTGACCTGTGATTATGGTAGCCTTTGGCGTTCACCTGCAGCTCTGCTCCAGACACACACACACAGGCCATGACTACAGAGACCCAACACGTGTATGAACCTGCAATAACACACAAGACCAGATGTGCTTGGGCAACTCTCTCATACGCCAAGTTGTTGCCTTCTTTTACACGGGCTCAGAATAACAATATGCTGGACAGACAGATCTACGTGATGCAGACTGATCTTACACCAAACTACATATCAGTAATTTCGGGATACTGAAAGTCAAGTAATTGATGTTGCATGTTTAGTCAGGCACATATGCAGTTTACAGTATTACTGGGGCTAGATTCTGTGTATTTATACAAGTTTTTAAATGAAAACAGATTTCACAGAAAGAAAGCTTTTTTCATATCCAAACATTACATGCATAGAATGATTGAAGAGGATCTTTCCAGCTGGCTTTTAAATGTTCAGTTTTGCATATAAAAAAAGCACATGGTGGGTTTGTATAATTTCTTGCTAAAAAGCTAACAATTCAATTCAGTTTTATTTCTATAGCACCAAATCGCAACAACAGTTGCCTTGAGGACCTTTATATTGTTAGCTAAAGACCGAACAGTAATACAGAGAAAATCTGGCACTTTGGCGACAGTGGGAAGAAAAAACTCTGTTTAAACAGAAAGAAACCTCCAGCAGGATCAGGCTCAGGGAGGGGCAGGGCCATCTCCTGCTACTGGGTGGGGGTGAGGGGAGCAAAACAGGACATGCTGTGGAAGAGAGCCACGGATACAAAATAACTAAGACCAGAGAAATAGACCCAATTGGATGGGAAATTATGGCCTTGCGCTCATTTTCTTAATAACAAACAAAACCTACGTTTCCAAATACAGTGACTACTTTAATCTTATCAGAAAAACAAGTGGATGCCTTCATTTCATTCGACTGTAGAGTTCAAAAACAATTTCTCACCTTTTGCAGTAATTTTATTTATATATTTTGTTTTTATTTGTTATTATAAATAATATTAAATCATGCAACTGTCAACAACCAATGACATTATATATTTTTTTATATACAATGATACATAGTACCATAAGACCCAGTTCTGTAGATTTGTGTAAATATAGGTTTACCGACTGATTTCACAGTGACAGCCTGCAACCTTCAGCAATCAGTTGGGGACACTAAGCAGTAATTTGAAAGTGTGTCCTGAAGGTCTCAACCAGATCACTTTTAGGTGCTAATTAGTCAACTTTGTTTATCATCTTGAACATTAACTTTGTTGCCTGCACTTTGGTAAATTTGCAGGTTCTGTTCAGTGAAATTAGCAATACTTTGTTTCCTTAAAGAGGTGAGAAAACCAGGGTGTACTCCACCTCTTGGCCCAGCCACGGTCACAATCAATGTGATAAGCAGTAAAGACAACGGACAGATGATAGATGGGATGAGGAGATCCGAAGGCCTTTTTGAATTATGAGAAAGTCTTAACATTAACATCCCCCTGGCTACATTTTACTACACAAAAGTATTCAGTGGTGTTTTAAGCTGCATATCAAATGTTGTAGAGACTGAAGCACATATGTTGAGTTCATACATCCAATTCACACAGGCAAAACTCTCTTGCCAGTTTTAACATGCATATCCATTTTCAAAAAAATATGGTTCTTATATGTGCTGATGTCGCTGACATGTGCTTAAGCTGTTTGATTTTCTTCTGGGAAGCTACTACAGAGAGTGTAAGGCAGCCAAGACACTCGAGACGCGAGTGAAGCACTCTTTCAACAACATCACATTTGATCAAATATGACATGGAAATTGCTCTTTACAAACACACCACCCAGGCAGAGACTTCATTACAATACCAAAGCTCTAAGATTAAATATTCTACATCACCTTTCTTTACAAACCTCCAGTTTCACATCAGCACCTCACACAAACCACAATTTACCTTTTTTATTTTGCTGTAAAGTCTATGGGACAACGTCTGTTCAGAAAATGAATCAGTCTAGTAGTGTGAAGAAGTTGTTTTTTGGGGGGTTTCACACAAACAGGGATATTTGGGAACACTGTGACACAGCACCGCATGCTGAGAAGTGAAGAAAGATGGCGCGGCCACGTCCGGACGCCTTCCTGACCGCTCCGCTCCGACTATCCACTTTTCTTGTTTTTTACCAATTTTTTGCTCTGGTTTACATCCCAAAATCCTCTAGTCTTATAGTATACGACAGTGGATCACTTGTAAACATCGGTGCCAAGGTTGCACATCTAATCTTGGACACTTTTAAACCTGACCCTTCCTGGCCGCCAGAGATTCTACGCGGCGCGGAGAACAACAAAGGACGGGCCGCTCATCCGAGGCGCAGAACAAAGAAGCGCCGGGGAAAACGCGCTGGTATTAGGAACAGACTGAGACAGCAGGCGCATCGCGCACCACTGCCCAGTATCCTACTGGCCAATGTACAATCCATGGAGAACAAGCTCGATGACCTAAGAGCAAGGGTCACCTTCCAACGTGACATGAGGGACTGCAACATTCTGTGCTTCACGGAGACATGGCTGACCCCCACCGTGCCGGACCAGGCCGTAACTCCGTCGGATTCATTCTTTGTGCTCCACACGGACAGAACGGCAGAGTCGAACAAAACCAAAGGTGGGGGAGTGTGTTTCATGATAAACAGAAAGTGGTGTGATGCCAGGAGCATTTCTACTCTCTCCAGCGGCTGCTCGCCACATCTGGAGTTCCTGAGCATTAAGTGCCGCCCTTTCTATCTGCCCCGTGAGTTCACCTCAGTCATCGCCACGGCGGTCTACATCCCACCCCAAGCGGACACAGGTATGGCTTTGTCCGAATTACATGATGTGCTGAGCTCGCTTCAAAACAAGGACCCGGGCGCAGCCCTCATTGTAGCAGGAGACTTTAACAAAGCGAACCTCAGACAAGTCATGCCAAACTTTTACCAGCATGTCTCGTGTCCAACGAGAGGGGATCGGATTTTGGATCACTGCTACACGCCATACAAGCAGGGCTACAAAGCTGTCTCACACCTGGCTTTTGGGAAGTCTGACCACAACGCCATCTTCCTCATTCCCCAGTATAAACAAAGCATACGGAGGGAAGACGTGACCAAGAGGGAGGTAAAACGGTGGACTGCCCAATCAGAAGCTACGCTACAGGACGCACTCAACGACGTAGACTGGGACATGTTCAGAGCATGCGCAGTCGACATCAACGAGTTTACGGAAGTAGCAGTATGCTTCGTCAATATGCTAGCGGAGGAGATTATCCCCACTGCGAGAGTCACCACATTCCCAAACCAGAAACCGTGGATGGACAGATTGATCCGCACTGCAGTAAACACCAGGACCGCCTCCTACAACGCGGGTCTCGCCACTGGCGATATGAGCGCCTACAAAGCGGCCTCATACGGCGTGCGGCGCGCGGTGAGAGATGCCAAACGCCGGTACCGGGAACGTGTGGAGTCCCGCTTCCACCAGGGCGACACACGGAGTATGTGGCACGAACTACGCACCATTACGGACTACAAAGCCAGGGACACTGCGCCGATCAACGCCGACTCTGCATTCACCAACGAGCTGAATCAGTTCTACGCCCGTTTCGAGGTTAGCCAGGCGGCTAATGCTATCTACCGCCTGACTACCGAGGACAGTGACGTCATCAGCGAGAGACCGGTGACCAGCATCGCGGAGCATGACGTCCGAGCGGCACTGAGGAGAGTGAACACAAGGAAAGCGGCGGGGCCAGACGGCATCACCAGCCGTCTGCTACGCTGCTGTGCTGACCAGCTAGCAGGTGTGTTCACTTACATCTTCAACGAGTCCCTGGCGAAGTCTGTGGTCCCCACATGCTTCAAAAGATCCACCATCATCCCTGTGCCCAAGAACAGCAAACCCTCATCCCGGAACGATTACCGGCCAGTTGCACTGACCTCAGTAGTAATGAAGGTGTTTGAGAGGCTGCTGAAGAACATCATCTCCTCCTCCATCCCAGACACCACAGATCCGCTGCAGTTCGCCTACAGATCCAACAGATCCACAGAGGATGCCATCGCCCACGTCCTACACACCACTCTCAGCCACGTGGACAAGAAACAGGGTAACTATGTGCGAATGCTGTTTGTTGATTACAGTTCAGCGTTTAACACAATAGTGCCCTGCAGACTGTTCGCAAAGCTGAGGGATCTGGGACTTAACAGCCGTCTGTGTGCATGGGTGTTGGACTTCCTCACTGGCAGAACTCAGGTGGTGAGGGTGGGCAGGTGCTTCTCCAACAGCATCACCATCAACACAGGAGCACCTCAGGGATGTGTCCTCTCGCCACTGCTCTACTCCCTCTACACTTCAGACTGTGTGGCCACCCATGGCTCCAACACCATTGTGAAGTTTGCTGACGACACAGTGGTGTTGGGTGCCATCTCCAACAACGATGAGGCGGCCTACATGGATGAAGTGAAGAATCTGGCATCGTGGTGCCAGGACAACCACCTCCAGCTGAACGTCAGCAAGACCAAGGAGCTGGTGGTGGACTTCAGAAGGGGTCAGCACAGAGACTACAAGCCCATCATCATCAATGGAGCTCCAGTGGAGAGGGTGCAGTCCTTCAAGTATCTTGGTGTCCACATCTCCTCAGACCTGACATGGGCTGCCCACATTCAGGTCCAGACCAAAAAGGCTAGGCAGCGCCTGTATCACCTACGACAACTGAGGAAGTTCAGGGTCTCTCCAAAGATCCTCAGGATTTTCTATACAGGCGCTGTGGAGAGCATCCTCACACAGAACATGACATCGTGGTTTGGGAACAGCTGTGTGAAGGACCAAAAAGCTCTCCAGAGTGTGATCCGTACAGCAGAACGCTGCTGCAGGATTGCTCTCCCCCCGCTTCAGGACACCTACACCAGGAGATGCCGGACTAGAGCAGCGCAGATACTGAAGGACCCGTCCCATCCTGGCAACAAACTGTTCCAACTTCTGCAATCTGGTAGAAGGTTCCGCATCTTCCGGGCAAGGACAGAGAGACTCAAGAGGAGCTTCTATCCCCAAGCTAGTCTTTTGAATTAGTGCGGTTTTTCCTTTTGAGAGTCGGATGTCCCAGTAATTCCACCTTTGACTGTACAAGCAAATGTTAAAATCCCCAAGCCATCCGTGCCCTAAACACACACACCCGCCCTCTCACATCACCTATCAGGGCGATCGTGGCTCAAGAGTTAGGAGTTCGCCTTGTAATCGGAAGGTTGCCGGTTCGAGCCCCGGCTTGGACAGTCTCGGTCGTTGTGTCCTTGGGCAAGACACTTCACCTGTTGCCTACTGGTGGTGGTCAGAGGGCCCGGTGGCGCCAGTGTCCGGCAGCCTCGCCTCTGTCAGTGCGCCCCAGGGTGGCTGTGGTTACAATGTAGCTTGCCATCACCAATGTGTGTGTGAAGGGGTGGATGACTGGATATGTAAAGTGCTTTGGGGTCCTTAGGGACTAGTAAGGCGCTATATAAATACAGGCCGTTTACCATATAATTGACTGAGACAGGACTCTTCCAGACACTCTAAACCAAGGCACAATGTACATTTCAATTCCTTTAATTTTAAATATGTTTATATTGTCTATCCTGTAAAATAGTCAGATGTCTATTCATATTAATGTACAGAATTCACCTGCTTGCTGCTACTACTGCACATTCACCCAGTGTATATACTATATGTATATATATATATATATAATGTTCTTCCTCTACACCCCCCCCCCCCCCAATTTTTGCACATGTCGAGGAGCGTGTCAGGCTACATTTCACTGTGTGTTATACTTGTATAACTATGCATGTGACAAATAAAGAACCTTGAGACCTTGAGATGCTTTGCAAATTACCTCTGCTGATGAACGTCATGTTACACACGTGGAAAAAACAAGACAAGCAATAACTTAACATTGAGCTGGTATTGCAGTCTTCATTCTTTGGAACAGAACTTCCGTCTTTTTAATGTAAGATTTTCTGACAAGGCTGCAGTGCAGAAGGGATTTGTTATGAAGGTTCTCTTTTTAGACTAATCGTCACATATTTGATGGTTTCTGCTCATCCCATAACTTTACATCCTGGAAAATGTGGGAATGTTTTTTTTATCAGAGAAGATGCATGAAATAAAATAATATATTGACCTTGTTTAGAGGTCTATATGGAAGATTTTCTTTGGGTATCTGTAGTCACCTTTACTGCAATACCATCGGTGACCACTGGCAGCAGTGATCCATGCTTTATCCAACTACTTTATTACTATAAGTATTCTAACCTTTCCTCTTATCTTTCCTCATCATCATTCCTCGCCAAAAACATATCTTCCCTCTGCACCTGCAGGACAACTCAGACATCTGCTGGTCTGATCTGCAAAACTATGCGTAAGCTCTTTTTTCTTTCTTTTTGCTATCGTTTAGGGGGAACTGCACTGTGCCCATTCCCTGTAGCATGCCAACAATCAGGTCAAGAGGCTTACAGGTCGGTGATAGAAATCTGACACATGAGAGGACAGATGTCTACAGACACACATACTCACAGACAGAGGAAGCTGGGAAACTAAAGGAAGCTATGGTGACAAACCATTTCCCCTGTTCAGCAATTACCAACCATTCAACTCTGTTCTGAGCCTCATTACACCCAGGCCTGGAATGACATTTGGAAACGGTTGAAGGGGGCCCGTTCAGCTCTGCACTTTGTTGTTGTTATTATTGTCTGTGCTGAGAGCAGCCCATTAGCACATACTCTGGTCCCCCCGCTGCTTCTCACCACCTGCACGCCTTAAACAAGCACACTGTGCTGTTGTTATTAGACGTTGGCTATAATTTTGGGCTGAAAATATGATTATATCTGTTACTTTGTGTTAAACTATATGATTAATGATTCATTTTATTTTGTTTTTGTATTAAACCTTCTATTACTGATCAGTATTACTGATCACCTATAGTTTTACTCCTAGCTCATCATAAACTAAAATAAAAGTGAAAATTCAGTTTTATTCAATTTAATTTTATTCGTTTTTTACACAGTGCTAATAAACAACAAGAGTCGCCTCAAAGCTTTTTATATTGTGAAGGTAAAGACCTACAATAAACTTCAAAACATGATTCACATCACCAACTCACTTGCTTCCTGTAAAACCTAAAGTTAAAAGTCATTAAAAGTATGAAATTAAACTCAGGCCCTTCTTGCTGTGAGGCAACGGTGCTAACCACCATGCTGCTGACTATATCGAAGATTTGCAAATTATTAAGCTCTCAACCTGAGCTGTCAATCTGATGTACTCATTTCTAATCCTGTTGTTTTGTCAGTGCTGTGTGTCTGTGTCTCCAAATCACACATCACAGCAGGCCTCTGCAGTAAACCTTCTCTTTCACTCTTGCTGCTATCACCCCCTTCACTAAACCAGCTTCACCCTGCCTGCACTCTCTTCTTCACCTGTGTAGTGTTGCTTGAAGTAGTTCACCCCAGATATTTAAACTCTTCCATCTCAGTTTCTACTCCTTGCAGCTTCACTGTTACACCTGTCTCCTTCTTATTCACACATGCATTCTGTCTTCTGCTCCTTACTCTCACAGACCACAATCAGTCCTGAAATCATCTCAAAATAGCAACTAGCGTGACAGTGACTTCACTGCACTCAAATGGTCTCCACAGTCAGAGGAATTGGAGATTCCTATCATGGATGTTCAGCTGACAAATCTGCAGCAACTGTTTGATGCTTTTATGTCAATATGGACCAAAATCTCAGAGGAGTGCTTCCTGCACCTTGTTGAATTTGTGTCTGTTTGAGAAAACCACTAATGATGAGGTAAATCATTTCAAAAAAACTTATGACTGAACCTAATATAGTAAATAACGTGTATTGTCTAACAATTTGCTGCTCTTTGATTAATGGTAACGACAGAATTAATTACTTAAGTACTGAGGGGGATCAGCTGTAACTAGAACTAAACTTTCCACTGAAGAAACATTTTCAGTGAAAACTAATCTAAGTATATTGTGAGGATTATCTGGCATACCGAGGATTTTTTATTGAGAAAGGGCAGTTGTATTCACTTTTGTTGTGCTGACAGTGGAAGAGCTGAACTAGAAGAAACTCTGCAGAGGTGGGATAAAAGACAGACATGCTCAGTGGAACCTCAGGAGGGAGTAGAGACTTCCAGGTTTCACAGCCTCTTTTATGGAGGGAAAAGTGTCAAAATTTCCCCGCAGCTCTTTCCACTGCAGATATGCTGTGCCAACAACGACCACAGACACACACACACACACACACAAACACTGTAGGCGCGTCTTTTAAGGCTGCTGGAGAACAATATTACAGACAGTGAAAAATCAGCAACTGTTGTTTGTGACGACTATGAGGAAAGAGAAACAAGGCAGGGAAGGAAAAAGTCAAAATATAAAGCATGTGCAGAAGTTTGTGCATGTGTGCGTATTGAGTGTGGAGTTTTGGCAAGTCACAGAGGCTAAGATTACGTCAGTGGAATATCCACAACACTTCAGCTTTGTTTGCAATCATCAAAAATCATTTGCTTCCGTGTCTGCTTTTCAGTGTTTGGCATAACCATAGGCATTGCTAGCTCTTTGAGTATTGGGAAGATAAATTGGAGATGTCAATAAAGTCTGCATTGTGGTACTTATCTTCAGCATCTAGCCATTAAGCTAGAGCTACAGGAGGGGGCTGAGCGTGGATGGAAAGGAAAGCGAGAAGAGATTGGGGCGATTAAACCGATACTATATGTTTATTTTTCTAACCATGGTAAAAAAACAAAACTGTTTTAAACTATAAATCTGGAAAGCCAAACTTATTTTCCATTGTGGGTGACATACAGCCCTCTTTACCTTGAAAGGGCCAGACCAGCAAACATTTCTGTTAGTGTTTAATTACACACTGAATGTTTCAGATAAGTGCACTTACAGGAGTATTTCTCAGTTTTTCTTTATGATAAAGAAATGTTGCTGAATGTCTTGATGACAATCATCCAGGTAAGGTGGACGTAGCGTTTTCAGTGGTAGAAACATTTCATCACTCATCCAAGTGACTTCTTTGGTCTTAGCTGACTGCAGGTTTCCCCAACCTTATAAGCCCCTTTAAACCCCAAAACACGCTGCGCCAAAAACTGGTCCACCCCATTGATCGGGTCCCCCGACACAGAGTAACATAGTGTACGCTGTTAAGTGCCAGGAGGATTGCCAGGATTTATACATCAGGGAAACCAAACAACCTCTGGCTAAGAGGATGGCACAACACAGAAGAGCTACCTCGTGAGGCCAGGACAATGCAGTCTTTACACCTACAGGCCAGTGGACACTCTTCCAAGGATGAGGATGTAACATCCTGGACAGGGAGGAACGCTGGAGTCAAGGAGGCCATTTATGTGAAAAGGGAAAGACCATCTCTAAATCAAGGAGGGTACAGCTGTCACCATCTTACAATGCTGTGATTGCAGCCATTTCCCAACTTTCCGTGAATGGTACTGTTGACCAATGGTCTTTGATCAATGGTCATGAGAATTTGCATATTAATGATGATTAATGATGATTAACTGACCTCACAGCCCATTGTTCATTCAGTGCGCTGGTTTCAGGTATTATGAAAATATACCGTTTATAAGATTGGGGAAACCTGCAGTCAGCTGAGACTGAAGAAGTCACTTGGATGAGTGACGAAACGTTTCTCCCACAAACGCTACATCCAGATGAACACAATCAACCTTTTGGGAAATGCTGCCGAAGTTAATGGGAAAAAATCTGTGCTGTGCAATACTGAAAATGTTTGTAGTAATCCAAGTAAATATGAGACCAATATTGCCAGTAGTGATACTGATATTTTCAACCTACAGAGGCAGCGGGGAGATCAGTGTGTCATGATTTATGAGACATCAGTTTGCAAAGTGTGAATATATTTTAATGATCACTAAATCATTTTCCACAATACTTAGTTAACCCTTTAAGACCTACCATAGAACCAAGTCCGCCAGAGCTTATATTATATTTTTACATGCTGTGGAGCCATTTTTTGGAGCATTTCAAGTTGCTATACATCAATACAACCATTATAGCCCACATTTTAATAATATGTCTGCATTAAGTGCATAGTAATTACATAAATTGCAAAAAAGTGCAATAAACTACAAAAAAATTGAAAATCGTTTTTGCTTTTTTAACATATATTTGTAGTTAGAGAAATTTAAGAGGCTTATCCCTCAAAACTGTAAATACAAAAAAGTTGCACAAACTAGTTTCCCACCAAAGGAAATTTATTTTAAGTGTCTTCATAGTTTTATTTTTGAGATACACCAAATTTCATATACTGCAGGAAAAACGAAAAAATATATTATAGTGCAAATTTGCAAAATAACAGCATGTGCATCAAAATAAACTTTCCAGCAGTGCAATATGAGTCCTCAGCATCCCAGAAATGACACAGAAAGTCATAAAGTCAAACATAACTTTTAAAAACACCAGTATAGGCTCATAAGGCCACGATGGTAAAAAACTACATTTCCGCAAAATGACGTCACTTCCGGTTTCGGGCAGGTCATGCGGTCATGCGATAGTTCACGCTGATGGACGTAGGAAGTATTACAAACAGCTGATCGGATCGGCAAAGCGTGTTTCTGGAATATTATGTTTTTGTTGCTGTAAGTGCTTTTTATGCAGTTTTTGCAAAGCTATATGTGGAAGGAAACCGTGACCGAGGACAAGCTGATGGCATAAGATGTAAGTACAACTCCTCTGGTTTCATATGCAAAAAGATTATTGCGCTAGCTTAAGCGGTTGCAGTGCTACCGGGATTTTAAAAAAGTTGCGCAAAATGGAGAGTGTCCGCTCCGACCGGCTTTAAAGGGTTAACACAACAAAACATACCTTTCACCTTTTTTATTTATTTTGAAACTGGGTTTTGGACACCTGGAATGTAAATGTGTCCGTCTCTAAAACGCTTTGGGTCAACCACTGTTTTGCTTAAATGTGCTTTAGGCTACAAAATGAACATTTAAACTTTATTTAACACAATTCAGTGGGCTACGACAAAGTATCAGTCCAATGCCAATACCAGCATCGGTATTGGATCCGACATTGGGATCAATCCACTCAACTCTAGAAGAAATCCATCAGCATGACACTGTGGACTTAAACTGTAATTGTAAGAAATAAATGTGGAAAATTACAGAAAAAGTTCTGGTAGCTCATTGCTCAGACTGTAGTGTAATAATAAAAGTTTTGGCTAATCATTTACGTTATTTTGTTATTTATTCTTTTACTGTGGAGCCACCATAAAAATAGATAATTCTATGAATGACAACGTCAGTAGGAAAAAGCTCAAAAATTTGTTAAAATTACCATAACAAATGAGACAAACTCAATATGCAGGATGTTGCAGATCAGATTGAGTGAGTTTATTTACAGTGCTTATGAAAAGTGACTATTTACACAATCTTCATGAGGCGACAAATCCAACATCTCTAATTACAAGGTCCTAGGAGAGGAAAGTCCATTAATGAGCTCAGAGTTCCAGTCACACATGAACAGGGACAGAATCTCCTCAGCTGCTCTCTCTCACACAGATTTCTCTCAAAAGGGGAACTCTGGGGCTTCAGCACAGAAGAGAGGAACAAGTAAGTAATTGGCAAGGCTGAAAGGCAACAGACACATCTCAGTAACATGGTTACTTCAACGCTCAGGTCAAGACTGAAGGTTCACTCCCTCCATAAGTAGTGAAAGTCCCACAGGATCCTAGCTCGGTCATTCTCCACCACCCTTGGGGGCGTCTCCTATTTTGACCTCGGGACTTCCAGGCCATATTTGGCACAGATGTTTCTGTATACAATGCTGGCCACCTGGCCAGGGGTATCTTTACACAGCCTGCACCTGGGGTGTTGTCTGGTTTGAGATCCATTCATTCATCCATCCATCGCAAATGCAGGTTTTTGAACTGAGTGCTGATAACAAGTCCCTCTCCATGTTTTCCAAAAATCTAAATCAAATATAGATTTTTCTGACCAAAGTTTTCCACTTTGCCTCAGTCCATTTTAAATGAGCTTTGGCCCAATCCAGTGTTTCTGGATCATGTTTACATGACAGAGCTTTAATCTTTATTTGTGGATTGCACAGTGAACTGCGTTCACAGACAGTGAATCCCAGAAGTGTTCCTGAGCTCATTAAGTGATTTACATGACACAGTCACATCTGTTTTTAATGCAGATCACAATACAGATTTTCACGATTCTCCCTTCTGCACAAAAATTTCTCCAAATTCTCTCGAGTCTTCACAATTTTACATTGAGGAACATTATTCTGACATTGTTCCACAATTTGTACTTGTTTAATAACATTTGGTAAAACAGAGTAAAAACACAAATGAATGGTTAATTAGCATTTGATTAAACTAACACACACAGACACACACAAACAAGAAGCAGGATCAGCACGGCACATCTAGAGTCTGATCTCAACTCTGCTGTATGGTGTAGTTTTGGTCTGTTGACTTTATGACTGGAGGGATGTGTGTGTTTGTATGTGTGTGTTTGTATGTGTGTGTTTTGTATTTTTCAGAGTTCACTTCGTTCTGACCATTTGTGTTTGTGCCGTATGAGGTTTTGTGTCAGTAATGAAATGTGTGTTTCTGTGTGTGTTCCATCTGGGTGGTCAGCCAATAGATTAAGCAATGCAGATGTAAACAACAACCAGCTAATGAGGCACAGTAGCCATGAACCCAATGTTTGTTTGTATAGGGATACATCAAAATGACCGTGTCAGCTGCAGAACCACCTCATGGATACACTGAATTATTTTCTGTTTTACTCCAAAATAACTCATTGCCATAGAAACTTTAAAGAAAAAACACTACACAGTGTAATAATCACAACGTCTCAGCAACAAAAAAAGGACTTTTACTTGGGGGAATACAGTAACTCCTAACTGTCCCTGCTGTTTCTAGCAAAGTAATTGTAGATGTACAGGAACATGCAAGGAAAGAGCCCGTTAAGAGGAACTTCAACTGGACAATTCAAAATAACTAAAGGATAATTCCTGTATAGTTAAACCTGATGTTAACATGGCTGCTGGGTCTCTATAGGTCAAGGGGTGCTCAAAACAATATGAATTTGGGCTTGTACGGATCAGCTGCAGGATTATTAGGTCAGACAGCAAGTAACCCAGATAGAGATCCCAATTGCACTTGGTAAAATTTCTGTTCTACTTAAATAACGCCAACTAACTAGCTTCAAATCCTTGTTTCCCCAACTCTTTACAGTATAAGTGGAGAATGCAAATTATTGGCCACAGGTGTATAAAATCAAACACCTAGGTATGCAAGACATTTTTGGACAATTTCATGCACTGAACTGTGTTGGAACAGTTTGGGTATGGCTCTTTTCTTGTTCCAGCTTGACTGTGCATCGGTGTTAAAAGCAAGGTCCATAAAGACATGGATGAGTGAGTTTGGTGTGGAAGAACTTGACTGGCCTGCACAGAGTCCTGACCCCAACCCGACAGAACACCCTTGGGATAAATTAGAGCAGAGAATGTGGCCAGGCCTTTTTGCTCAACATCAGTGTCTGACCTCACAGATATGTTTCTTCTAAATATTGTAGGAAGCCTTCACATCAGAGTTGAAGCTGTTAGCTGCAAAGACTTTTGGCAGTATGGTGCCAAAAGTATACTTGAAGAATTGTGACTTTCACATGCCTAGCTTGGAAGCGAGACAAGATTAGGCGGTCTGAAATGGGCTTCCAGGCCAGCAATGATGTTGTTGCATGTCGCGAGAGGATGAAGCCCACGCCGCGTGCATGGTCTTGGGCATGGCCAGAGTAGAGCACCATCTTTCCATCACTAACCATCTTCCTGCTTCCTGCCCATCGCATTTCTGAGATGCCCAAGATGTCCATACGGTACGAGTCAAATTCATATAGAAGCTGGGCCAATTTATCTGTTTGGTACAGAGTCCGTACATTCCATATTCCATAACGAGTAGTTTCTTTTGGGTCGAAAATTGGTCGACGCATCGGGCAGTGGACGACCCGAGGGCTTTTCTCCACTGCCGTCATTAAGGGTCGCCGATCATCTTCGCCCTGATTCAGTCGATAATGAGATTCACTTGCTGTTTCCGTAGCAGTTGGAGTTTTTACAGGGTGAGGTTGCTAGCCCCACGCCCAACCCTCATCCAGGCTTGCGACCGGCAATGGCAGAGTTAAGGAAGGCCTCCAAAAGTTGACCGCGGCCCTGCAGAGGGAGGCGACGAAAGTTGGATTAAGAACTAAATAATCAGGCCCCATCTTATCTTAATGACCTTGTAGTACCATATCACCCTATTAGAGCACTTCGCTCTCGCTCTGCAGGCCTACTTGTTGTTCCTAGAGTATTTAAAAGTAGAATGGGAGGGAGAGCCTTCAGTTTTCAGGCCCCTCTTCTGTGGAACCAGCTTCCAGTTTGGATTCGGGAGACAGACACTATCTCTACTTTTAAGATTAGGCTTAAAACTTTCCTTTTTGCTAAAGCATATAGTTAGGGCTGGACCAGGTGACCCTGAATCCTCCCTTAGTTATGCTGCAATAGATGTAGGCTGCCGGGGGATTCCCATGATGCATTGAGTTTTTCCTTTCCAGTCACCTTTCTCACTCACTATGTGTTAACAGACCTCTCTGCATTGAATCATATCTGTTATTAACCTCTGTCTCTCTTCCACAGCATGTCTTTATCCTGTCTTCCTTCTCTCACCCCAACCGGTCGCAGCAGATGGCCGCCCCTCCCTGAGCCTGGTTCTGCCGGAGGTTTCTTCCTGTTAAAAGGGAGTTTTTCCTTCCCACTGTCGCCAAAGTGCTTGCTCATAGGGGGTCATATGATTGTTGGGTTTTTCTCTGTATCTATGAAGCGCCTTGAGACGACTTTTGTTGTGATTTGGCGCTATATAAATAAAATTGAATTGAATTGAATTGAATCAGCGCCAAAAAACCAAGGTACTCCGAGTTGGCTATGCACGTGCCTGCATTCCTGTCATGATCAACCAACAACGTGCTGAAGAGGTGGAGAATTTTACATATCTTGGCAGCATCATCTCGAATGACGGGGTCTCTGATCGGGATGTCGACGCCAGAGTAGGGAAGGCAGTTGATGTCCTGCGACGTCTCCAACCTATTTGGAACTCGACCTCCCTGAATGTTAGGGTCAAGATCAGACTACTGAACTCTATCGTCTTCCCTACTGCACTTTACACTAGTGAAATCTGGCGCTCAACAAGTGCAATTATTCAACACCTGAACGTGCTTCAACAACGTGGCCTGCAGCGAATCCTGAGAATTTCCTACCGGGACCGAATAACAAATGAAGAGGTCCTACGAAGAGCAGGCACCCGCCCATTAGCCGATGTTGTTGCAGAAAGGCGCTTTCGCTTTGCGGGACATATTTTACGCCTACCCCCTCATCGCCCAGCTAAGATTGCCATGACATGGCGTCCACACACTGGCAAGCGAAAGCAAGGCCGACCAAAGACCACATGGCGTCGAACATTCATGGACGATCTGAGAACTGTCGACATTGCCTGGGACGAAGCTCGAAGCAGTCGCTGCTGACCGACATCGATGGAGATCACTAGCTGCCCGATGCGCCGCCAGCGTAGGAGGAACTAAGTGCTAAGTGTGTGGTGCCAAAAGTGCCAAAAGCTAAAGTGCCAAAAGCTAAATGGAGCCTGGCCATTTAGCTCTCCGTCAGTGCTAAAACACAAATTTTAAAGCAAATCCTAAAATCTT
Source organism: Diplotaxodon limnothrissa (assembly GCF_057381915.1). NCBI lineage: Eukaryota > Metazoa > Chordata > Actinopteri > Cichliformes > Cichlidae > Diplotaxodon > Diplotaxodon limnothrissa. Next base: position 4,423,864 of record NC_140599.1, on the reverse strand, counting down.
TTGGGAGTTAGTGGAAAGAGTATAAAATAGAAGTGATGTGAGCTTTCTTGCAAAAACATGTTAATCGTTTCGGTGCAGAGTTTGTATGACTTGGATTCATGAAAGACATTTCATGCTTTTTCCAAGTGAATCTAAACACAACACATGACACAGTTACATGACTATTTTTTCAGCCAAAGACTATGTTGTACTTTATGTGACCTGTGGTAGGTACCTATTTAAAATAGGACAGAGCCGTAGGCGCACAGTCAGTTAAAAAGGGTTTAATTTTGATACAAAATAAAAGTAACCGTGTAACAATTAAAAACTCTACTTTATTAAATATGATTAAAAAAAAAACAACGATAAAATTATATGATTGCCCGTGAGACAGCATAAGCGCTGCGGGGAACCGGTTAAGAACAAATCCACATATCACCACGTTAACAAAGAATGGCAACTCACACAGAACACCAAATGGGCACTATAAAATTTTTAAAAAAAAGGCAAATTTCAGTGCCGTCTTCACTCAGGCCCACCGCGCACCGCTTAAAACAAGTTAAAATACACAAGTTAAAATACACAAGTTAAAATACACTGATGTGTCGGGTCCTTTGCCCGCAGCCACAAATCCAGTCAGCAAAGCAGCAGCTCGGTACTCTGTAAATATAGGCAGGAGATGACTTACGCTGGACAGTAAAACGCAGCGGGAGTATCCCTCCAACTGTATTGTTTTCGGTACCTGTCCACAAGTTTGCGTCACACCCTAATAAATGTGGGTCAGCGGCGATGAAGTCCACTACACGTTTCTGACACGATGTTTCCCACCTACAAGGGTGCAAATAACTGTAAATCTCTGCCAAACAGCCAGAAGTCAAGTGGTACATTTTTCTATAACCTACCGTTCTAACAGAAGGCTAGGGGGCCCGCATCAAACTTTCATAGAAAGAAGTTAAAAGTGCCAACTTGCCCGACTTGGACCAAGCACTTGCAGCTTCAGGTTTGTTAGAGAATACCTAATTGCCCACACCTGAGCTTATAAAAGGGACACAGACCAGCTCCGCCTACCAGGGGCGGTTCCCAGAATCAGGTCTCACCTGTCACATTTAGAAATGTTTCTTATATGAAAGAAATAGGAGCAAGACATAGATTTTATATACAAATGACACCCCATAGAAAAAATAAATATTACACATTTCTTATTACAGTTTGAATGCTGGACTTAGCAGTTAAACAAAAAGAGCCAGGAGCCTGACAGATTTCAGGATATAATTAAGGAGGAGCTATAATCAGGGTTTCAGTCTTGTTGGCATTCACAGCTATTACTTGAGAGCCAATCACTAACCTGTGTTAAAGGAGAGTGTAAATCAGAGCTTGAGGGAGTAAGAGGTGAAAGGCTAAGAGAGGAAATCTCTCTCACTCTGTCTTTCACTCTCTCTCTTCGAAAAGACTGTTTAATTAAGAGATTAAAGTAAGCAAGATGAGATTACCGGAGAGAATCTGTGGATTAAGGTGTTCAAACATGACTGCTAGCTAAGTGCACAACATTTATGGGAACCGTTTCAGCTTTGTTCTGCGTTGTAAAAATGAAAACTTCCATTTCCTACCTGAATTTTGTCTTTATTTAGATGAAGAAACCCTTTTTCTGCCTCCTTTTCTTCTGAACAAAGCTGAACAAATGCATGTACCAGCAGCAGCTTGGATAACTGCTCGCCATTAACTCGTGTTGTCGATACCATACTGTGTCTAAAGTTGACTTTGGCTGACATAATGCACTGTATGGACAAATATACTGGGCCACAACGCTCAGTTTGAATTCTAGTTCAAACTAAGCACATCTGCCTTTACAAACATTTGTGAAAAAAATGGGTTGTTCAAAAGAGCTCACCAAATTCAAAGATGGTACTGTAACAGGATGCCAGTGTTGCACAAGTCAGTTGTAAATTCTTTTCTCTCCTGGTAGTAAAGGGTTTTATTGCAGAAGTCTTTAAGAACCACTACAACTCAGCCACGAATGGGCTGACCACATGAAATTACAGAGCAGGGTCATCGAGTTAAGAGGCACAAAGTGTGTGAAAGTCGCCAACACTCTGGTGACTCTGTAAGTGCAGATTTCCAAACCTCCCCTGACATTAACATCTGCACAAAAACTGTGCACCAGGAGCTTCAGTGTAGCGCGTATCTCCAGTACATTTTGCCCTATAATGCATTTCAAGTGCAGCTTGTTTTTACTGAGGGATCAAGTGTTTGGCCTGCATAGGTCCATCTGGGTAACCCTGAAGTCTAAGTCATCCTAACCCCAAATCCTTACTCACTCTAACCCTATGTTTTGGACAAAAGCAATAAAGGACTTTAAAAAATAAACAACCAATTTATAATTTTTTATTTGTGTCTGTAAGAATCATTATTTGTTTGTCACTTGATTTACAAAATGCTGCTCATTTATTTGGGGTTAGTATCCTGCGTACAGATGGGAGGGATCAAACCACCAACCTTCCAAATAACAGATGAGGTGATGTACCACCTGAGCTACAGCTACCCCAGGGTTAGCCATTACCGATTTAGATATTATAAGTTATAATAGATTTTATAATTTGTGACTTTTATTTACCTGGTTTTATTAATCAGATGCAATTTTAAATACATGGTTTAAACAAGTTAACAAAGCAAAGCAAAATACCTATAGTAAAATTCTATATAATAATATCCATCCATCTGAAGTTAACCAACACCACGGCGTTCCCAGGCCAGCCAAGATATATAACCTCTCCAGCGTGTTCTGGGTCTGCCTCCTTCCGGTGGGAAATGCCCAGAACACCTCAGACAGGAGGCGCCCAGGAGGCATCCTTGTCAGATGCCTGAACCACCTCAACTGGATGCTTTCGATGTGAAGGAGCAGCACCTCTACTCTGAGACCCTCCCGGATGGCCAGAGGTCAGCCACCCTTCAGAGGAAGCCCATTTACGCCGCTTGTATCTGCGATCTCGTTCTTTTGGTCACTACAAACAGCTCGTGATCATAGGTGAGGGTAGGAACGTAGATTGACCGGTAAATTGAGAGCTTTGCTTTTACACTCAGCTCCCTCTTCACCACAACAGAGCAGCACAGCGTCCACATCACTGCGGCCGCAGCACCAATCCGTCTGTCGATCTCTCGCTCCCTTCTCCTGTCACTCGTGAACAAGGTTATAAAATAATATAGTGTGTGATTACAGATAACCTATGCCCATTGTACAGTTTTACTAAAGTAGCACAACTGCCAAATTTTGATCTTTCTTCACGATCTCATCATGTTATAGCTTCTCTGCAGTGGCATCATCAAAAAAATAAGTTTTTTTCCTGTACTTAGCAGGGAAATTTTTGTGAATAGGAGATTTCACTAAATCTTTTCACACTGCATGGTTCTTGTATGTTGAAATGTCTTGTGAAAGCAGTGATATATAAAAGCCTCATGGATTGTGGCTATTCTGACTGCTGCTCTGGCAAGTTTAGTCTTGTATCCCTTTCCCCACCCTTTACTTTAATTTTAAAGGTGAATGCACTTACTTGCGAGGGCGCATAAACACGTTTTAAGGAAACAGTCTCTGAGCCTTTGTCTAAGATTCTGAGATTAATTTGGAAAAACAAAACTTATATGGCATGGTAGCAAAATCTGATGAACTCAACTCCAGATTAAATGATGCTTTGATTGTATCAAACCTTCAAACTGGAAAACTCATCAGAGAACACATTTTCTCTGTGTTCTGCCAACAGAAAAGAAACAGTAAGAAAAATATCCACATATGACACAACCAGGAAACTTTTCCATACACGAAATCACCAAAAGCAAAGTAAATAGTTATCAGCGCAATCTGAATTAGTGGCATTGCTTCACCATCTAACTTGACCAACACCTAAAACACCTTATAACCATGAAACAATCACATTGTTTGTTTCTTGTTCTTAATTAAGTTTTTTACTTTATAACTGGTTTGTTGCAAAATGGGCTGGAGTCATCTTATTTTTCTCACCTTAAAATAGTTGGATAAACTTTGATGCTCATTTTTAGGGAACTTCTAGATTTATTTGGTGGATATAGGGTTCTGTCATTGCTAAGACAGGCTGTGGTAAGTGCAAGTGTATTGTTGTCCAACAATTCAAATGTTTTCATTGACTTCAAGAGCTGCTGATTTTCAAAGAAGTGGTCTGACAGTTAAAGAGAACTTAGAGTTAACTTACAGAATTTTTAAAGCTTTACCTTACAATATAAAATGCCTTCAGGCAACTGTTGTTGTGATTTGGTGAATTGAAGTGAGCTGAATTATATTAAATATGTTGACAAAAGCATAAAATTCATATTTTTTGGCTGCAGCTCTATGGTGACTCATTAATTCAATCTTGTGAAGACAGCCTATGAAACTCAAAGTTCACGTAACAGGACTCGATTTGGTAAGACGTCACCTGGCTGTCCCTGAGAGGACCATTACAGGTGACATCATGCTGTGCAAAGTGTTGGAAACAGAGCATTGTAAATGCTCAGCATTTGTAGCATTTGGCCACAGTTAATATAAGTTTATAATGTGTACATATAATATGTTTTTTTTGTTGTGATTTGGTGCTATATAAATAAAACTGAACTGGCTTGAATTGAATTAAACTTGTGTTTTTTGGTAGTTTTTGTGGGGTTTTGTTGTTGTTTTTTGGGGGCGTTTTTTGCACTGCATAAAAACTGAGTGCACATAAATTCCAGTGTGGAAAATGTTCACACTGCTCAGTCGCATACACAATTTAAGGAGTCACACTGATTTGTATCTGTAAGGCTTGGAGTTCAACACTGGACAGGCTGATAAATGGCTGCAATTAGAGCTTTTTCATTAATGTTGTTTTTAATTCGGTCCATCCGCCTAGGGTATTCATCATCTCTCTTTGGCAGGGCGCATGCATGTAGCTGTGTTTGTTTATGCTTGTGCGTGTATGTTTGGACAGTTAAAAAAGAGAAAAAGGAAGAAGGAGACCAAAAACGAGAAAGAAATCGAGAAACACTGAGAAAGAAACAAATGTCGACTCAGTCTGTTGCTTTTGGCCTCGTGTCTCAGTGGAGGACATGTGGAGTTATAAGCACTGCTTGATTTCAGACACGCACCTGTTAATGTGTCTGTTGTGATCTTCAGTTCAACAAAGACTTTTATGTTGTTGTTTTTATGTTTGCTTCTTTTTTTCAACCTTTATTTAGCACATTTCTCAAGGCTAATAGTGAATTTTTGATCATTCATAATGTATTCACTGCATAGTAGTAATGATAAAGACTATGATGAGCGCTGCTTAGAATTCTTCTGACAATAAGAAGAAAGAAGAAACATTTAAAAAAAACGGAGTGATCAAAAAGTAAAATTATGAAATTGTGAGATCTTTAATGACTTAGCTGGATATATACTGCAGTTGTTGCTAATCCAGCACTAGCTACTCAGCATTTTAACTCTCTGCTGGGGATTAAAAGGCTTCAGCATTTCTCTCAGAGCCCACTGAAATACGAGTAAGAGGATGATAAATTCAAAACAACATTTATGACTGCTGAGCCAGTATGAACTGGAAAAAATAAGAAAAGTAATTCACAACATCTCAGATAAATTTATAAGTAAATTTTAAAGGGGTCATATCATAAATTTGTTTATTATTTTGACTAATCCCAACTCAGTTACAGATATTTGTTGCATGGATTTTACTCACTTAGCAGTAGAAATAGTAATAACCTGATATGGCTGTGAAATGGTACATTTGAAGAATTCTGATCATTGTTATCGCCAGGTCACAAATACATGTTTAAAGGGTCTATAACGTGTTTGTGTGCCAGTGTCATCATTGCTGCTAAATGATGTCAGCAATGACACAATGTCGAAAACAACTTATAATTCAGAAAAAATTATGATGAAAATACATAGAAATTATAATATACAAACGTTAATACTCATAATTTTAATGTTTAAGGGAAAAATGAATTACTACTTTTACTAAAGTTTTACAAACAAGTGTTATATGTAAAGTGACCAAGGCGAATTTGATCAAACCAGAAGAAACATCGGGTTGATTTTTATCATTTCATAGAAACTAGTTAGCATGTTTCACTAAACTATATCACAAATTCATCAGGTACATCCTGGTGTATACACAAAGGGTAATGTTTAGGGGTTGAAATGGGCCAGAACGCCTGTTGGAGCAGAAGCCCAGACCAAATGGCGATCCAGCTGATATTTGAAAAGTCTAGCAGAATGTTTTTCTTGGGGAAAAAGCTGCTTATGGAACTGTTTGAAAAAGTAGCTCAAGAATATTTTTTGGAGCTGAATACAGGCTGAGTCCTCCTTACAGCCCTTAGAGCATAACGGGACCCGGTGTTATAAAGTGTTCTTACAGTTAAACATTTCAGTAAAGTCTGTCAATATGAACAAATGAAGTAAGCTGAGAACATTAGTAGGAAGTTGGCATAAATCTGCTTTATCCCTAACATGGAGTGCCAGGCTGACATCACAAGGAAAACCCTGACAAGCTGTAATGACGACATAATGGCACATGTCAAACATGCCATCCACATTAAAACATCAAAACAGCTCTTACATGACAGGAGGACCTGGAAGCAACCAACAAGATACTGTTTTCTTTTTTTATACACGATGCATGTGCATAAGCATGCCCCAAATTAATAGCCATTAACTATTCATTTGATGAACAGCTGCAGGAATTAGTAGCTCACAAACTTAACTATCCAGTTAATGAATGCATGTAAAAATAAATAAATAAATAAAAAAGATGACTCCAAGAGCTTTACATTTGTTCAGGTTGCCCTGAACCATCCTTTAGTTCTGCTACTACAGGCTCAGCCTGCTGGGGGACTTTACCTTAGTACTTCCTGTCTCGTCTCCTTTATGTGCTACTTTCTCATGCCATTAACGTTGGTGGATTTTTTTCCTGTAATTTGTGTTTGTCTTGTTTGCTGTTTGCGGTCTCCCTGTGCTCCTCTTTTCTGCCTTCTCTATCCCTTCACCGTCAATCCATGAACTTTATTGTGGAAGAAGTCTTCCTATAAAAGGGGATTTCTCCCTCTCCATATTCTTGGTACTAGGGGATCATTTGTAACTTCACAATATATACCCCTATTGTGCATTGCCTCTTTCTGTGTGAAGACACTGACCTGTGTTCTTCTTTTAATCTGCCCGTGATATCAGTTATCTAAATGCACCTTCAAGTGAACCAGCCCACCAAACCCAGAAACCATCCTGATTCTGACATCCACGCATACTCACAGAATTTGTAAATAGAAACACGTTCCCACCCAGTGAAACACGCACACCTACAAACATCAAAGCTAACGCACCTGCAGCCTGCATTCACACACCTTGAGAAGAACATAGGGTGTGGAAAATGAAATTGAAATACATCAAAGACAATTACAGAAATTCCTGCAGAACAAACTGGGTTAGTGTATCTCTCGACTTTTGGCCTCAGGGGAAACGTGAGGTGACATCCAGCCAAAGATCACTGTGTTCCAGAACATTTCTTCAAGGACGTCACAGAGTATTATATATGATGAGAAAATAACTCATGGCCTACCTGCCACACATTTAAAAGTGAACAAAAAAGATGTTTGGTAAGGCTTTTAATTGTTCCAAGTCGTGCTCTAAGTAATGCCTTTCTCATCAAAGTGCAGCAGTTTGCTGCTGTTGCCAGGAAACAATGTAGCATCTGTTGTGATATTGTGTGGGTGTGGGTGGAGACAGAAAAGATTTTATTGTCAACAAAGTCAGTTCACAGTGAATGTAATAATTGAATCCACACTGATTTTATGGATTTGATCACATTTATTCCAACAGAAACCGACCGTCAGAGGTAGAGCAGGGCGATATGACCAAAAATATTTATCACGATATATATTTGAAAATTTGTGATAACGATATAACTGACGATATCATTTCTGCGAGACAAAATACAACTCCACAACTTTACTAGCGCAAAAAAAAAAATCCATTTATTTTACTTAAACAAGCAACTGTTTTTTTATGTGTATTAAAGCTATATAAATAAATAAAACAACACTTAGATGGTTTGCTATGATGTGATGGGTGTTTGGACTCTAATGGACAGATAACATAAAATAATCATGCACATCTTTTAGATTTTATAAAACTAATTTCACATGATTTGTGATCATTCAGATTTTAAATAGAGCTACATATATTTAAATTAGTTGGGGATGGCAAATACAGGGTTAAAACCAGGCTAAATATGTGCCTGCCCACCTTTAGACAGAGCACCAGATGTGTCAAAGATAGGGTTGATTTCTAACGTTATAAATTTTGTCCAACAATGCTTGCTTGCGACTCAAGTGATGCTGAAAATGAACAGAAAAGCCTATGCTTAAAAAGGAAGATCTTTTTTTTACTTCTGGCTGAATTCCTGGATTTTTGAGCTGTAAGTCTGCTCTTCCTTATTCCCACACTGTCAAACTCAGTTCTAACAAAATTATCCTAGACCAGCTTCCCCAATCCAATCAGCCTTCTTTCCTCTTCTGTTATTCTGCTTTTTTTCCACTCTCAGATCTTGTGTGATCTGCCTGCTCTGCATTTCTGCCTCATCCTGGTCGTTCAGAGCCTCCATCTTCATCTCCACTATCAGCAGTGACTGGACTCCAGGAAGTGCTGTCCTAATCCCTATCATTGCTGGGCATTTGTTCTTCTATGTTGGGAAATCGGAGTCTAGTTTTTAAATTTACTTCTATTTCTGAATAAATCATGTTCAGTTCTTCGAAATGACCTCTCCTTACAGAATTAGGCTATGTTAGTAGGACATCTACTCTGAAACTCTTTTTCTTTACTCGGCCTCTTCTCCTCCTGCCTGGCAGCTCGATAGTCAACATCCTGTGCCCAATACATCTACTATCCCTCTTGACCTGAGCTGTCCCCCTGATATACTCATTGTTTATCCTGACCATTCTGCTGACTCCCAGTAAAAGTCTTAACATCTTCAGCTCTACTCCTGCGCTTTCCGTTTTGTTAGTGCCACTCTCTCTGTGCTGGTGTAGTTCTTCTTCCCACCAGCAAGAGTCGCTACAGTTCTTTCATGCCAAGATTTGTTTGTTATTAGCTGTAGAGTTAGTAATGCAGCACACTTTGAGAAAAGACTGACTCAGCATGTTGTTCAGATAAACATCTGCATCCATCCTCTTCGTTGTTTTACAGAAAGCATCGCTTGTGAGTATTTAAGTTGAACAAGAGTTAATGCAACTATATTTGCTATTATTTATGCACTTTTATGGTTAAAGGTGTACTGTATTCAGATTTACTTTCTTTCCAATGTTAGCTAGTTTAGCCAACTGATTTGCATTATCGTGTGAATATATAGGCTGAATATTGCTTATTTCTTCTGTTTGTAGTTTCACTCTGTTGATAATTGAAGGCAGCGTCAATAAAAGGGACGATACACCTGTCAGTTGTCGAGCAGTTTATCTATCTGCATAACTGTATCCAGTGTAGCAGTGAGGGCAGAATACTCTCCAAAGCATACATGATAGCAGCTCACACACTGCTGTCTCATGTGGAAACTGGTGCTGTTGCACCTGAAGCAGAATAAGATTCAAGGTTCCCACTGAGGAATTAAAGGCTCTTTAAACAAATTATCCCAAGGAAGATTAGTAAAAAAAAAATCAGGCGATTAAAACTTGTAAAGCTAAAGAACAAATAGCATCTCTAAACCATTTCCTCAGAGGGAAAACGTGATGAAACATTTGATTTGGACAAAGAACTACCAGCATTTCACTGTGGATGTCTCGATAAAAGTTTCACAAAAGGTTTGAGTCTGTTTCCTGAATTTTCTTTCTGCCCCAGTGAAAGCAACTGCCTATTTTCTCTGATTTGCATTTTTACAGAGGAGGATTCAAAATGCCCAAACACACCTCAACACACACCAAGAATATTGGACTTTTCAATGAGATTTTTTAACAAGATTCAAAATGTATGTGACATTTTCTTTACTTGTGGTCTCACATTTGTACACCCAGTTGTGGAGACTCAGATTTGAACCACATATGTTAACATATACGGACTTACCACCGAGTCGACTGAAGTGTCATTAAGAAAAACAGTAAATACAGGCCGGCCTGAGGGTTTCTGTATTAACAAACGGTTCTGGCTTTGTTCCCAGTACCTCTTCAAAAAAGTGATAATTATGATCATGAGGTATTTCATTTTGAAGTGATAAAGCAGTTTAACCGAGGTAAATTACAGGCAACTTTTTCTGAGTGATACGAGCACAAACATGGACTCGTGCACAATGGAAAACGTCAAAAGTATTTTGTTGACTAATGTGTAATCATTAAATTCTCTTCACATAAAGATACTTACAGACAATTTCAATCAGTATTTTTTGATCAAATGTTGGGTTTTACATCTATTTCTAGTGAAGTCAAAGCATCACACTAGAAGCTGCCCTCACCAAGTGTTAATATGTGGAGAGCCAGGACTAAGAATGTTTCATGTATTCAAGTTTTAAAGTAATTGGAGTTTTGCTATGATCTTTTTTAATATTAGCGTCTTCTTGGATTATTTGACAGGTCCAGGGGACAGACCATCAAAGGTCTGTTTTAGCTTAGTTTAGTTATTGCGTTTACTCTCCTACATACCAATGCTCATTGGTTTCCCCAGCTAGCTTGTAGTCCTTATTGTCCCATGTGATTAATAAATCTATTTTCTTGAACCATTATGGAAGGACAGGCCCCTGCACGGTATGTGCCACCGGCAGATAGCGGAGGTGGCTGATACCCAGAAATCCTACCAGTGGCTGGACAAAGCTGGATGAAAGACAGCACAGAGGCACTAATCATGACAGCACAGGTACAAGCTCTGAGCACAAGATCCATAGAGGCTGGGGTCTATCACACCAGGCAAGACCCCAGGCTGTGTAAAGATGCCCCAGAGACAATCCAGCACATAACAGCAGGGTGTAAGATGCTAGCAGACAAGGCATACATGGAACGCCATAACCAAGTGGCCGGCATAGTGTACAGGAACATCTGTGCCGAATATGGCCTGGAAGTCCGGAGGTCAAAATGGGACCTCCGGACTTGCAACGAGAGCTTAACTTCTGTCTGGCTAGCTTGCCCTGCGCTCAGTGAATCTGCATTTGACTAATCCGCCTAGGCTGCACTGTCGAGCGCAGATCCACTGAGCGCTCAACACAGACAGCATCGTCAGAAGGAAAGTCGATAAAATAAATTAAAAATTTTGTATTGTTCGATACATATGCGTACCGCACTGTATCGAATGGTTCAATATCGATACAAGTATCGTTGCACCCCTAATATATATATATATATATATAATTTAAAAAAACACCCAGCACGCCCCTGCGGGCGGTTTATCCTTCAAGCTCGGGTCCTCTACCAGAGGCCTGGGAGCTTGAGGGTCCTGCGCAGTATCTTAGCTGTTCCCAGGACTGCGCTCTTCTGGACAGAGATCTCCAATGTTATTCCCGGGATCTGCTGGAGCCACTCGCCTAGCTTGGGAGTCACCGCACCTAGTGCTCCGATTACCACGGGGACCACCGTTACCTTCACCCTCCACATCCTCTCGAGCTCTTCTCTGAGCCCTTGGTATTTCTCCAGCTTCTCGTGTTCCTTCTTCCTGATATTGCTGTCATTCGTACAGTAAATTGTCTGGATTCTCTGAATCTGTTATTATGAAATGTCTCAAATCTTTGAAATGTTTACTTTGAAGAATGATACTTGTAAATTGACTCGTCCACTGTGGAATGTTCTTGTTTTACCCAATCATGTTATTACTCATCTTAACCCTGAAATGTTTCACATTTTTAGCTTTACATAAATCTTCAAGTCCTTTGCTTTCTCAGCTCATTTGAAATTGAATTTGAATTGTCAACTTAAATGAATCATAAATCCAAATGATTTGAAAATCACATAATTTTGTTTATATTTCCATTTTATACAGCTACCCACAATTTTTAATGTAAGGCTAATGCTACAGATGAACTGTGGCTACTCGGCTCAACACACAGCTCTTCTAGCAGTTAAAAGTTGGCTGTTCATCAGAAAAGTCTGCTTTTCTCTGTGAAAGAGTCCCTGCATCTGGTCCATTTGTCAATTAAGACATGCTTTCCCTCAGAAACACTCTTAGTAGACTAGTTTAAATTGGTTCCTAAATACCCGGGGGTCAGCTGGGGGATAGGGGCAAGATCTGAGAACACAGCTGCTGAGGCTGTTATCATATGTTCTTTCATCAGTATTTTTTTATTCTTTTTTGTCTGCACTGTTAAGTTCATTGAATGGTCAAACTGTTTCAGAAAGTCCAAATGAAAATTGGGTACAGTAACTGTAATGTCACAGTACTGACTTTGCTAAATATCATGGATTTCTTTCTTACTGTAGAGGTTTTGGCTTTGTACACAGTAGACTGTAAATTCTAATTAAATGGAGAGTCTAAATGTTTGACTTGACAAGATGGAATGGATTTCTCACGCTGCAAACTGCCCTTACTTGTTTTGGCACCTGAACACCATCAGCTCATGTTTCAATTCTACGGGATTAAATGCCAGAAGAATTTAACCGGCTATCTAAACAGAGTATCAGCTATACAAAGTAAACCCTCGGTAATAGCATCTAATCCCTCACAGGGTTTTCACTTTAAATTTTGTCATAATGATGATGTCTTTGAAAGTTTTAATGTAAGCTCATGCGGTTGGCAGATTTCTAGCAGATCTTTTTTCTGGGCTGTTGTTGCTGTGGTTTAGGTGAAACGTCTAGTAAAAACATACTTGGATGGTTAAACATATTCTGTATTCCTTTGGTTCACTGCTGTGTTCTGAAATTTTATGATAACTTCTTTCAGTGTCAACATCATGTTTACAGTACGCAAAAAAAACAGCACACAGGTTTGTTGTGTGACCGGAGTGAATTGTGAAAGTACTTTTTAACAATATGCAAAACACATATAAACAATGTGCCATATGCCAACCATAACAATATTCAACTGTGTATTGTGTCAGTCTGTCCCTCTTTAGCTGGAGAGCTCAACTCTCTCCATTCACTCTACAGTGCATGAGGAAGCATTATGGCAGCACCCAAATCACAGTCAGTGTAATTAAATGTGACAACCAGTGGTGAAAGAGGTTCCTCTGCTTAAGTAAACAAAACAATGCAGCATTGTGGAAATGCTGTACTGCAAGTAAAATGTAACTATTGAAACTTCTGTGCCACTGTGGTTGATACTTTGTTATTATATATGATATGTTGCTAAATACACTGTTACTGTTAGAGATATTAACACAACACGTAGCCAAAGTTTCAAATAATGAGGTCATATTTCCAATTAATTTTTGGCACTTCAGTTGGTCATACAAAATTTAGACAACAACAAGCAGTTGTCTTAAACAGTTAGCAGTGCAACCTCCCTGAGGTTTCTTCCTGTTAAAAGGGAGTTTTTCCTTCCCACAGCTGCCAAGTGGTGGCTCATAGGGGCCGTCTAATTGCTGGGGTTTTCTCTGTATTATTATATTATTATTGTTGTTGTCTTACCTTCAACTTAACTTGAGTTGTGGCACTATATATAAAAATAGACCTAAATTGAATTGAATAGCAGATCTTATTTCATTAAATGCTTTTAAGTCCAGATTGAGAGAGCCAGAGAAAAATGTTTTTAAAATGTAATTGTTATTTATAATATGTATGTAACTTTGTAATTTCAACGTGTTGTCGCCTCTTGGCCAGGACTCCCTTGCAAAAGAGGTTTTTAATCTCAATGGGACTTTTCCTGGTTAAATAAAGGTTAATAATAATAAAAAAATTGATGTGCCATATCTATACCGTTATGATGGAATGATCACTTGGAGCAAAAGTGATCAAATGAGATAATATACAATAAAAATCTGTAACCACATGTCACCAGTTATGTTACATTTTGCCAAATTCTAACTAATGCAACATTGCCATTATGAATGTGTTTGTAGGGAGTACCCCTTACAGACAGCTTCATCTCTCAAGAATACTCTTAAGCCTTTCTGGCATGTGATAATAGGAAAAGCACAGTTATAGATGAATAATGGTGGCTTTACATGCTTCAGTTTTATGATCATCATGTTATACACTCTTGTACGCTGTGACACCATCATGAGTTACTGGAACTCCTGCAAAGACAAGAGTTACCTTAATGTTATCAGGAACACCTGTTCTTTTTCTGCAACAACAAGTCAAAACATCTGCTGTGAAAATGATCTATTGGCCACCCATTCCACCTCTTACTCAGCAACAAAATACACACTAAACATACAGCCACCCTGGCACACCTGAACAAAGGAGATGTATCCTTTTTATCTCTGTTTATCACGATGGTGAGCCTGGCTCAGTAAACCATACCTGGATGGTCACAGTAGCAGATACATGCAGATGTGCTTGAAACCTTGACCCTTCTTCAAACTCTCTTGTATACATGTGCAACCTACGCAATGTACAAACATGCAAACCCATCACAGTCTCTCTTTCTCTTTCCTTGTCTCACACACGGCATCCCCCCTTTCCAGTCTCTCATACACACACACACCTAAGGAGACACACGTGGGAGGGTTGACGCCGGGCTGTCTGCAGTGCATTCAGGAGTATTGTTATTAACTGCAGTGTGAATAGAGGCGGCAGTACATCCCCAGCTCTCCGGCTGCTGCAGAGCTGCAGGGCTCGCCTTTGTTCTGCACTCCATAATGGCATGCCATAATTACAGTCTTAGCAGAAAAGATACGCAGGCACCGTCTACCTTACCCCTTGCCTCACCTCACCTTGCTGGGTAACACAGGCACGTGCAGTTAAACGCCTCTATTATGTGTGAACTCTTGTTAACAAGTACGTTTGTGTTGTGTGTCACTGAGATGTGTTCACACTTACTTATTGGAAAATGCTAAGGCTTGTCCTGTTCCAGCTCTTTTTTTTCTCACAGTCTTTTAAAGAAGTCACACGGCATGAAAGGATAAAATTACTCAAACATTCAGCACGCTAATCACTAATACGTCTTTTCTTGATACGTCTTTATGATTGGCTTATCGATGATGGCATCACAATTGTAATTCAAACTGGACATCTATTGTACCTAAACTGATGAACTAAAAGTTTAGCACTATACCTGCCAACGTTGTTGATATTTTCTTTGCAGCCAAATCAACTCCACCAAGATATGAAGTCTACATAAGCTTTAAATGTTCCCTGTTATAGAAGGCCCCAGGAGATTAGAGCATCCTTTAAATAATGTATGTTGCATGATGAACATCATCCAAAATCTAGCTGCAGTGATCCCACAAGTCTTGGTTTTTTGGAGTTGGTAAAAACTGACCCTAAATTGACCTTTAAGCAGATTTTTTTTTTCTGATGGTTGCTGAAATCCAAAATACGTTGGCAAGAACAAAATAATTTAAGCAGAATAATTTTTAAAAGCTGAAACATATCTAGATAATCACACTCAAAAGTTGTTATTACAGTGTAGTAAACACTGCTCGCAAAGATTAAGGGAATGCTTTTTAATGGTAAATGGACTGGTTCTTATATAGCGCTTTTCTACTCTTCTGAGCTCAAAGCGCTTTACACAACTTGTGCATTCACCCATTCCCACAAGCACATTGTTCTAAGTAGCATTCACATACATTCATACTCCGATGCATGCATTGAAGAGCAATTAGGGGTTACTATCTTGCCCAAGGATACTTGGCATGCAGACTAGGGGAAGCCAGGAATCGAACCACAAACCTTCCGATCAGTAGATGACCTGCTCTACCACCTGAGCTACAGCCACCCCCTAGCCTTAAACAGAGTGAAGCAACGCCTGGGATATTAATCTGGTTATACTGCAAAAACTCAAAATCTTACCAAGTATATTTGTCTTATTTCTAGTCAAAATTATCTCATTACACTTAAAATAAGACACAATCAGCTACAGGGCAACATTTCAGTAAGCTAAAGGAACTTGTTTCAAGACAGTGAATCTTGAAACTAGAGAAAAACTAGAGATTTTTCACTTGTTCCATTGGCAGATTTTTTCACTTATTTTAAGCTAAAATATCTTGTATTAAGTGAAAAAATCTGCCAATGGAACAAGTGAAAAATCTCTAGTTTTTCTCTAGTTTCAAGATTCACTGTCTTGAAACAAGTTCCTTTAGCTTACTGAAATGTTGCCCTGTAGCTGATTGTGTCTTATTTTAAGTGTAATGAGATAATTTTGACTAGAAATAAGACAAATATACTTGGTAAGATTTTAGGAGATTGGGTAGTTGATCATTTCCTGACTAGTTTTAAATTTTGCTAATATCACTGTCACCACTGGTAGCATTAGGGAAATACCTGGACCCTACAGAGGTTTGCACAGGTAGTCATTCTCCTCCAGGATGGCACATGACAGTGACATCACATATGACATCAAGAGCATGGAGGAGAATACATCCAGCAAGACCGGTATTTGCTCCTTTGTACAAGGAGGAACAGGATGAGCACTGCTGGAGCTACAATAGGCCTCCATCAGGTCACTGGTTTGAATGCCTCTAGAAGCAGGTGGGGGCTGACAGTCAGGAGTACCATTTTAAGTTGATACAATGAAAGTTCAGCAAAACAGACCAGAATGCCACTTTTTTTTCACTATGATTTCTGGTTTGTCTTTGAATTCAGCCCTCTGTAGGTTGATCATTCTTATTTCCATCAAACAACATGACATCCTTTCATTCCTAACACATGACGCTCTCCGTATGAGTATGGATATTCAGCATGACATTTTTCCATTGAGATCTGATGTGTTTTCAAATTATTCCTTTAACTTTTTTGGCACGGTGTAGAAATGAGGACAATGGTGGAGAATGCTTGTGGGTTCTCAGTGATCCGGCTCATCTTGAGAGCTTTAAAAAAGAAGGTAATTAGACTTGTTTGTAAGATGTTTCATCTAATATCCAATAGACTTCTTCAGCCTTGTTAGGATGAGAGGTCAAAGACCTTCACAACTGCTAAAAATTTCCAAAAACAAATTCAGAAAGTTCAAAGTTCAAAATAAAAATGTAACTCTGAATTAGTCTGGTGGATGTTAAGAAAACAAATAATTTTGCAAAGACTCAAAGAAATAAAACTTAAAGGAGAGAAGGATATTTTTAAACTGGTGAAGTCTATGCCTTAAGCAGGAAATAGGGGGGCATGAGAAATATGCTGAGCCATTTCTGCCATTGAATCTCTGGTTTCTTCATTGAAACAGTGACATGGTAGTAAGATGTCATCTTAAACCAACTTAATGGGGACAGCCAGTGTGTAATGAAACAAACTTGGTTCTAGCTGTTTCTACATTTCTACTTCTCAGCCACTACAGCACATCAAACTATGCCAGCAGCACACAATGGCATTTGTGTAACATTTTTGGCACATCTGTTTTGCAGTTGAAAAAATATGAGATTTGGCTAAATATATAAATATATTAATAATGTGCTTGAACTGAAATAAGCTTAGTCTTTTTTAAAAGCCACTCTTCATAAAAACACAATCCATGCCACTTGTATCTTTGCACTGTCCTTGTACACACTTAATAGGAAGCACATAGTTAGTCTTGGTTCTTATCTAAGCATTCGATTCAATGTAATTTTATTTATACTGCGTCAAATCATCACAACAGTCGCCTCAAGGTGATGTAGACCCTATAAGCAGCAAGAAGACTGTACTGCCTAGTGACTGACAACCTTATTTTGAAAAGAAAAATACTTCCAACACTGGGCTACACTCATGTAAACATCTTTTACATGAGTTTTAACCCAACATTTCAAACTAGATCATCATTTGTGCTGTGCCTCTAGCTTTTCTACAACTTGTCTGTCACATAGCCATATTTCAACAACAGATGTACCTCGATCAGGGGCATTTTAGAAGAAGAAGAATTGAATTGAATTGAATTGAATTGAATTGAATTGAATTGAATTGAATTGAATGATGTGGTGTGCTTTGGGATGTTTGACCTCTCTTGGATAATGCCAAAAGCCTTACAGTATTATAGCAGCTGCTGGAGACCATACCACAATTACAATGAAAGTGAACGGACGACTGGAACTACAAATGAATAGTAATGTTAGTCCAGGGAAAACAGAATGATTAACTTCATGAGGAAAGTGTATGGAAATTTTTGGTTTGAAATTTTGCTGCCCACAAGTGGCTACAACTGATTACTCACACAGGAAGAAAGCCATGTGTTTGTTCCACCCCACCCTTTATATTCCAGTGGTGATTTTGTTGCTGATTTTAGTCTCTCAACAGAAGTATTAGTATTGTGAATCTGAAAACACTCACAGACTGTCATAAGCAATCAGTTTTTGTATTTCGATGTGAAGATGTGCTGTAGTAAAATAGTGTCAGTTTATCTCACTCATCTTGATTTTCTTTCTCCCTGAAGGGGTAAACTGACCTGCTCATGTCCCCACAAGCTGCCTCATTTGAGTCTCTGTCTGTCTGGCGGACAGCAACTCATCTCTCCCTGACAATCGATGACAAATTACCTTCCTTCAGGCCAGCAAATCCATGTGGGTGCTTGAAAGCTGTTATCGGTCTGTCTTATTTGTTGAATAAAAGGTGCAGGCAGAGTAGATCAGTTATAATTCATCTCACATCTACTTCATAGTATACAGTGTGGCCAGAATAAAGCATAGCTCAATTTTGGGTTACATGATAAAATTTTCATTAGACTTCCACTGAAATCAACTAGATGACTAAAAGAACTTTTATCTTTCAGACTTGCACAACTGACTTTAAAGGATAACTGCACCTCTATCCAGTCCTGGCAACTCATTACCTTTCCTTTGAGTCTGCATTACAAAGAAAAAAGAAGAAGAAGAAAGAAAGAAAATTTGACGACTTAGCAAGACTGTACGACTAAATAACAGCATTGACACAGCGAAGGTGGGTGTGCCTGGTGCTCGGAGAGGTGAAATCAGGGAAGGGAGGAATGTTGGCTGTAGATGAAAGCTGGAGCACAGGCTGGGATGTGTAATAAGTCTCCACATATCAGCCTGTTGGTATAATAAGCCGGATCCTAGAGGCAGTAGAAGAGAAAAGAGAAAGATACATGCCAAGACATCTCTCAGTTGGATGCATTCTCTCCTCCTCCTCTTTACTGTCTTTCTGTATTTGTCTGCAGTACCTTCAAATTATTGCGTTTTCCAGCTGGCACGGCAGAGGCTATATTGTCAAAACAGTACAGTTTCATTCTAATGGGAGCTTTTCAACAACATTATTTGATATTTGTTGGTTCATGTTTCACATTCAATTCAGCCAACTTTATTGGTATCACAAAAAACTTCCAATAAAAGAAAATGAATTCAATTGTTTTTATCGGTATCGTTCTAATTCTCTAGTTCTTTAACTGTTAAGTGTTACGTCAGAGAATCAGTGTCAGTAAATCTACTGTATTAAACAAGATATTCTAGCATTTTAAACTCCATAGAAGGACCTAAGTTTTATCAGCCAGCTGAAGTATATTTTAGCAAGGAAAATGTCATGTGCCCATGATTGTTATTAGTCCTTTATTTATCCAGGTAAAAAATCTCATTTTCAAGAGAGACCTGGCAGATGTACTACACTGTTGTGTTTACTGCAGTAGCTGCTCGAGGTGAAGCTCGTTTTTGCAACTTATACTCATTATATTTTAAGGCTACTTACAAAGAAATCTAAATATTGTTATCTTAGAACAGATATATTTGATTAGATTTGTTTTATTAATATTTGTATTGGCATTCAAATAAAAAAGACACATTAAAACATTGCTTATACCAAATGAATCATCTTGTTCTGATCCTGTTTTTTTGTTTTGTTTTGTTTAATTATCTTGAGACATTTATGTTGATATCTCCCTAAATACACAAAGGTGTAAAGCACACAAAAAGGCAGATGAGTCGACATTTGGAGGAAGGCAAGTCACAGCCAAAGTATAAACCTGGAGCCTTGACTTCAAGTCAACTTTTACGGTTCACTTTACTGTCGCTTTCTCTTAATTTTGATTAAAGTTGGGAAAACGATCAGGTAAAATATGTGTTTTGTGATGTTAACACATTAGAAAGCTCCAGTTTCCAAGTTCAGTGTGTGCAACATCCTCACTGTGTAAAGCTGCCAGTACTAGCACACACTTTCACACGACTGTTAGGTGTCTAATAACTGCTTTAACAAATGGCCTTTGTTTTTCAGACTGATGGAGACGTATCTGAAAGTTTGCCATTGTCAGCATATTGATCAGCCTGTTACAGTAACAGTCAATATTTCAACCTGACTTAAAGGTTCAGATAACGACCTATATTTTTGCCAATAATATGTTGGTTGTCTTGGAGACAGAGGCTTTGGGAGGGCAAAATGAAAGTATACACAGGCGGTAACCCAGTAAATTTACTTAACATACATTAATTCTTTACTTGAGTATTTTAACTTTATGCTACTTTTTAGTCTATATTAAATTCAGTAGGAAATGTTTTACATTTTACTTCATTTTACAGTATTTATGTGACACCTGTAGAAACCCATTCCTTTAGAAAAGTGTTGGACTTTTGAAAAACCATTTTCTTTATTCAGCTCACCAATAATAATATTTTTACACAATGTTTCAAATGTTGAGCCTCAGATGTTGCGAAACATCTACTTCTCATATATGAGTGCTGTAAAATATCCAAGTACTTCCTCTGGAATCATTTAATATGGCCTAACTCCAAACTCAAAGAGAGTAGTGGGGCCGCATCAAAAATGAAATGTTTATAATACACATATGAATGTACTGTAAGTAATCTGTGCAACTGAGATCATCTGAAAACATTTGTTCCTGCTCCACCTCCTGAGTGTCAAAATAGAGACACAACACACAATAAATAGTTTGATGATTTCAAAATGATTATTTAAATTTAACTTTTCAGTAAAGCTGGGATTAGCGCAAAGTCAAAATGTTTAGAACCCCAATAAAGACCATTGTTCTCCTGTAATGTCCCTGCCCTATAAACCTGCCTTTACAAATAAGAAGCGCTCCAAATGACCTGAGTAATCAGCTACTTAAAATACCTTAGCTGACACATCACTGTTATTACCAGTACTGTCATCACTGACACTTCGTGGGCTTCCTTTCATTTCTGCATCATAAGAGAATGTAATCAATACAGTGATGATTCTCAATATATCAGTAAATTTCATTCAAACCTAAAAGCATGTTGTATCAGAGCTTGCAAACAGCTGGAATTTGTGATTATACGTCATGATACAGTAGTAGGTCTTAATTTCCATTATTACGCTTAATTCCCCCTTTTTTAAAATTTGATCACAATCGAACGATCCTGCTGACTTTATCTCACGTCATTCTACTTTTTTCTTTTCGTTTAATTAGCAGCATGCCCACAGTCCGGGATTTCCACCGCAGATGAGCATAATGACCATGACTTCAGCGAAATTACAGTGTCCGAGCTTCTGCTCTGCCAAAATCACAAGTTTTGAGTTTCTCTGGAAGGGCAGTGTTTGTTATGATTGTCCTCCAGGTGTGGGGCCGCAGTCAGTGTGTGTGTGTGTGTGTGTGTGTGTGTGTGTGTGTGTGTGTGTGTGTGTGTGTGTGTGTGTGTGTGTGTGTCGTTTCTACATTAACGTTTTGCTTAAATGAAAAAAATAGAGCAATAGCTTGAGAACTTTTTTTTGCTCTGACAGTGTGTTTAATAAAAAATATTATAAAATAAAAACATTTAAAAACACCAACTTTTCGCCAGCATCTTATAAATATCAATCATCCTCATCCGCCTTATTTGGCTTTCTGGCAAACAGGAAGAATTTTATTTTGGGAAGGAGTTTAATGAGGCGATCTGTCTGCTGCTCTCAGAATTACTAATGACTTTAAAATAGGTTATGTATACATTTTATTGTTATTTCTGCCAGAGGGTTCGAACATCCTGTACAATAAATTCCTGTTAATACAATGTACTTTAAAAAGTTTAGCACCAATTCCGTTAAACACCAGAGGACATTTACGTCCTCGCAGATTAAAGAAGCGAATCGTTTTCACAGTAATAAATACACATCAACCCAAAAATAAGCTCGTCAGTCAGTATTAATAAAATGCCTTCGTTAAACTGTTGTGATCCAAGCAGTTGTTGACCTCATGAAAGGAAAATATGTCTGCAGTTTTTTATTTATTTATTTTTGTACATGTTGTCACACTTGCGGAAAAATGTTTTAATGGCCGTTCTTAACTTGAAGGCTTCTTTCGGCATTCTTAAGGCCCTCTCTCCGCCACAAGCTCCGGGAAGAGCCGGCTGCCCCGCCGCTGCCGGTTGTGATTTGTGTGACACGGTTAAGCCCTGCAGCCAATGAGCGCGCTGCTTGTGCCAAATGGAGGCAGAGAGGGGGTCAGAGCAGACGCGCAGTGCGCTCTCAGGTTCGGAACACTCTCCAGTTCTCTCCGCTGCCAGGAGTCTCTTTACAGCAAACGGGGAATCGAGCGGGAACCTGGTTGTTTTGGCCCGAGAGTAGGAGGACGTCGAAGGATATTCGTAATTAAACCTGCTGCTTCGTTAAGAGTTCCTGTTTTGTTTTCTCTGTTCGCTGACTTCCCCTGTTGGTCTGCGTGTTTCCCTGCCATTCGTCCAGTCTTCTACTGTTGGACTTAATGCTTTTAAACACTGAGCGTGATGTTTGTGGCGCTTTCAGCTGGGATGTAGCGGAGGGCAGACCCACCTAAAGTCACTCCACGGGAATACAGAGACGCTTTGTTTTTAAAGAGCTGCTTCTTAAAGTCTTCTGTTTTCTTGTGGGGTGTTTTTCTTGTTTCTTTTTAAACCAGTTGCCTTATCATGACCCTCATCTGTAGGTCATAGCCGACCCGTCGTCCTCTCTCCCCTGCACATCGCTGCCCCTCTCCCCAATGATGACTATGAGCTCCATATCAGACACTTTAGTAACGTCCGATCCGTCCAAATCCGCGTTTTTGGAGTTCGGTGGACACAGCTACCCTGGACATCAACAACCTTCGCCAGGCTTATCCCACAACCATTATCCGGTCCACGGACTGCACGCTGTCGGACCCTCGCAGCACGATGGGCCCTTCTCCTCCGGGGCTTCCTCTTACGGTCGCCCGCTGGGATACCCACCCTACCACAGTCCAGTGAGCGCGCATCACCCCGGTGCCTACCTGCCTTATCAGCACGGTGGTCACAGCGGCGCGCTCGGACACACCAGACTGGACGATGCGGGTAGGTTTACGCACAGAAATGAATAAATGTTTGCTCATTTCCTTGTTTCTACACTTTGGTCTTTAAATATGTTCGTGGGATTTTAGTTTAATTTATTTGTCAGTTTAAATGTGCTGAAAGATGCCATAAATAAATAAATCCGACAACAAGCTAAAATACATTATTAATAGTTCGATGTGTCATTTTTAATAGTAATTCAGTCTGAAATTAATCACAGAGGACATTAAAAGAATAAAACATGCAAAACTAATAAGGATAATCACAGCGGATGAACTCGGACCATTAAAATTCTTGAAGTGGGTCTACAGAAACATGAAAATAAGCCGCAGCGGAACGCAATAATTGGATCCACACACAGGTCGGCCACAGCGTTGTGTTTAGCGTATTTTGGGGTTGGCCGGGAGATGTGTTTAAGGCCTGCGCAGACTGTGTGACTCTCCGGCACAGGCACTGTGGTGTCCCGCGCTCCCCACCAAAACCCAAAGCCTCATCCTCATGCTCCAAATATTAGCCGTCACGTTTCCCTCTGAGCAGACACCAAAGCCTGTGATCTGACTTATCACACTACCACAATAAACAGAATTAACTAAATACGAAATGGACGAAATTAAACGAAAATGTCATTTTAAACGAAAAAAAAGTGTTTTATAGATTTGAGCTTTTTTTTTTCCAAAGTGTAACAAAACTAAAATCCAACCCAAAGGGAAAAACCTGATACATTTACTTCATATTCTTATTTATGTCTTTGCTTCATTGACAAAGACGTGCAGTTATTTTGTGTAATATGACAGATTAAAGCTACGAAAAAAACAATAAACGCCAATAAAAATAAAACTCCACGTAAGATGAAAACGTCTCGTCAGAATTTGGCAGCAGGAGCAGTTAACAGATACCGGGACGATTACGACTGTTTCTTTTGTTTTAAATAATATCCCAGTGCAGATCACTTTTCTTTCACATTTTCACTTTTTAAAAAAAAAATTTGCTCTTAATTTTATATTTTTATTTTCATCATTATTATTTAAAGAATTTACTATTACATAAAAAACACGTTCATTTAAACTAAATCTTTACATAGGATTATTTTTTTTGTCTATACTGAAAATGTCCTTGCCTCACATGCAGTATTTACGGTCATTTCAGCATATATTCAGCTTAAAATCTGGTGACTTATTTCACCAGTTTACAAAATATTGAGATGACAGGAACGCTGACAGAGACTCTCAGAGAGACAGAAAACAGCCGTCTTGTATTAGATACACATAAAAAAGGGCAGAAAAGCTTAAAAATGAAAATAAAATTCTGAAAAAGTACACAATGTTTTTATGTTTTCTCAAAGAGAAAAAAAAGTTATCCATAAACATGACGCAGGTGAACATGACGCAGTACTTTCATCAGATTTACTCGACTGGTTTTATAAATAAATTCTGCTTCTGTAAATGCGCATCGACAGACGAACAGATGGATCAGCTCAAGGCCCATTTCACAATCCTTCACAGCAACTGCAGTTTATACATTTTTAAAGCAGATTTGGAATCAGTGGCAGGGAAAATGATCAGTTACAAAAACACAAATAAATACGACAGATTTTCATTGGTGCTCACCCAAAATCTGTCTTCTTGGACTTTTGCTGTTGGAGTTTTACACCACGCTCTAACTCACCCAATACATACAAGTTAAACATCACTTTACACGTTAACTGTGTTGTACAAATCTTGGTCTGTGAGGGACTCTGCAGGGCTTGTTGACATGGAGTTCTTTTTGGACACTTTGGTCACCTTTATGAAATGTCCAGTTTCTTGGAACAAGGGTCACACCTTAAAAACATACATATACGTTTTATTATATATGGATATGTGAGCCAGATTGAGCTAATAAGTGTTTTACACACTAGCGCGTTTTCTTTCTAAAAGAAACCTTCCCCTGTCAGGTCGTTTCTAAGCACCCACTGTGCTTCTGTCCCCCGGTGTTGCTGCGCGTCAGCTCAGAGCGTAGCTCAGATACAGAATGCAAGCATCTTGTGGGGCCTTGGCTTTTCTACAACTGTTCTTTCCTGCCACTGCAAGCTGTGAGCTCATGTCATAACAAAGATCAGAGGGGGTGTACGTACGCACAATATAGCTTTCCTGAAAAAAATACACAAATACAAAAAACACAAAGAAAAGCTGAGCTGCTTTGATGTCTGGATAACTGTAAGTCAACATGGTTTGAAAAGGACCACCACTCACTATCATTGCACATGTCATAGTTGTGACGCTACCTGATCTTTAATCATTACATAATATCACTGGGTAAAAATGAGCTGCTGTGGGTTGATTTACTGTAGCTGTAGTAGTTTTAGCCAGTATCAGCGGGTTATTTTCCTCCAGTGTTACTTCAGGTTCCTGGATTTTTCTAGCCTTGAGTACTGGGTGAAGTTAACTACTGCTTCTGCGCTATATCCATTTTTAACAGCACCATCCAATTTTAGAGGGGAGCTTATTATTAATTGTTGTTAGTATTTTGAATCCAAAATCTTTGAATGCCAATTTTTTAATCAACACATGTAGAGATTTCTTTTTTTA
Source organism: Diplotaxodon limnothrissa (assembly GCF_057381915.1). Lineage (NCBI taxonomy): Eukaryota > Metazoa > Chordata > Actinopteri > Cichliformes > Cichlidae > Diplotaxodon > Diplotaxodon limnothrissa. Next base: position 4,398,093 of record NC_140599.1, on the reverse strand, counting down.
TCTTTGAATTGTAGATGTTGGGACAGTTTTCACAAAATACTTTTCAGTGTTATTTATACTTTTTGTACAATTTCTAATATAATAAATGGTTAAAAAAGAATTTATGGTAAATGGCCTGTATTTATATAGCGCTTTACTAGTCCCTAAGGACCCCAAAGCGCTTTACATATCCAGTCATCCACCCATTCACGCACACATTCACACACTGGTGATGGCAAGCTACATTGTAGCCACAGCCACCCTGGGGCGCACTGACAGAGGCGAGGCTGCCGGACACTGGCGCCACCGGGCCCTCTGACCACCACCAGTAGGCAACGGGTGAAGTGTCTTGCCCAAGGACACAACGACCGAGACTGTCCGAGCCGGGGCTCGAACCGGCAACCTTCCGATTACAAGGCGAACTCCCAACTCTTGAGCCACGATCGCCCCGATCTAATTTATGTCAAAAACATTATAGTATAAACCACTTTTTTTGTCCAACATCAATTTTCAGTGTTCACACATGAATATTTTATATCTCGTAATCATTTAAATGTTAAAATGATTTTCTACAGTCTTTTTGTGACATAGAAGAGCCCAGCTTGAAATCCCACTGTTAACATTTTTCTGAACACCGTCCTTCTGTCCTCCCTTCTAACGCAGAGCATGAGAAGCCCACAGCGGTGATAGAAAATGGAGAAGTGAGGCTCAATGGAAAAGGGAAAAAGATCAGGAAGCCTCGGACCATCTACTCCAGCCTGCAGCTACAGGCTCTCAACCAGCGCTTCCAGCAAACCCAGTACCTCGCCTTGCCCGAGAGGGCCGACCTGGCCGCCAAACTGGGCCTCACGCAGACACAGGTTGGTATGAGCTATTCACACATGGACAAAGCATGCACAATAAAGCAGTGTAGACGGTCCCTAAATTTGAACATTCGTAATATGTTAGGCATTAAAATGTGAGCAGGATGGAATGACACTTTTAGGAATATAATTAACCTGTCTAAGGTAAAAACATTATTGCCTATGATGTGAAGATTTGAAAACATTTCCAGTGTGAAGTGACTCTAATAGAGGGTGTGAGTTGCAATTTCACCCTATTTTCCAAAGTATGCATGACACAAAATTAGAGCTACTTCTTAACCGAGCTCAATCACACCTTGGATTGTTTTCTTTGTTCTCTGCTAAGCCCAAACAAGACGAGCGCTGGTACATTCATGCCGACTGATGCCAACATTCCTTCATCTGTAAATTAGACATTGATGTAGCCAAACATAAGTGCAATATGGCATAAACTCTGTCATGAAATCTTCAAATGCATGAGATGGGAGAAAACATTTGAAAATGCAGAGCAGTGTGCTGGAAACCGTTTGCGCAGATTTGTCTCCACGTGTCACCAGAACAGGTTCAAAATTGGTTCACTGGGACTTTCTGCCTGTTTTGCATCTCTTTGAAATGTGTGTGCGCACTCATACACATGTGGAGACACCAGCAAACGAATCCCAACAGCTGCTGTTTTGTCTGTGAAGCTGCATCGTGTTGTTGTGGCGTCTAGGTAAAAATGATTTAATTGGATATTTTAACATTTATTTATAATTCACATTTTTTATAAATGTCCATAAAGGCTGAACCACGTTAGCCAGCAGCAATCCAGCTTTTATCCAGTCAACAACACTTCGATATTTGCTGTTCTGAATCTTTACGTTACAGATCAAATCCCCCAATCCTCAGTTTTATCATAGCGTTAGAAAAACAGGCAAATGTGTGAATGAAGGTGCATTTTCTTCAAAATACGAAATGTAGTAACTTACACATTTTGCAAAATACATGGACTGCTTTAGAAATAGGAGCCCTAATTATATATTCAATACAAAAATATTTTATGTACAGTTGGAATCCACAAAGAAACGTGTAGTTGGTTGTAATGATTCGTGTATAGGCTGATTATTTCACCTAACATCATGCACTGCTTTGAGTATTATGACTGGACCCCATGAAACTAATTGTGGGGAATGGAGCATGCTTGTGTAGTACAATGTGGAACACATTGCTAATGATTAAAGGTAGATTTTGTAGTATTTATTTAACAAATACAAAAAATGTAGCACTATATACATTTGGCACTGACCATTTTAGGATCAAATATATCTTATTTTATTTATTTACTTTTTTGGGGGGGAGGGTAGATTCACATTTCTTTATAAGGCACGTGTTTTTTGTGAGACTCAACTTTATGGGACAAGTGATAAAAAACAAAGTGTGACACCTGGTTGGTCTCGTTATGAGACATAATGAACATTTTTAAAACTTACCAATGCAAATGACATAATCGTAACAGAACTAATGAAGAAAACACACTCATAGACCAGAGAGATGCTTTCCATTCCAGCGTGTTTTCTTTGAATAAATCCTTTTTAATGATACTGAAAAACTGTTGTGTTTTTCATTGGGGCTCATCAGCCATAAATCTCTATATCTGTGTAACTGACAAAGAAAAACAGTGGAACGTGTTTTACTAACTGCTTTATTTTGTCAGTGTCTGTGTTTACTACTGGGCCTGCTTAAATTAGCAATGTGCTCATTTAAGCTGATTGCTGATTCTGATTTGCTTTGTCGGGCAGTTTTCCTGATATTGTTCAACACAAAACTTCATTTGAGAGCTGCCAAGAAGTCACGAGGTAGTGACGCTGGAAAATCCAGATTACTGACAAATTTTATGGTGATATTTAGCTCCAGTGATCCACTGCTGTCAGCTAGTGTAATACTGACTCAGTGCAAGAGAAGGCTGTAAGAGGCATGGCTGTGTCGTCTCTTTTGTTGCACCTCTATTGCCAACTTAATGTAATTCATTCATCAATTCAAAATAAAGTAATAATAACTTTGTTTATAATTTCATATAATTGATACAATTAAAACTTAGTTTAACACTGTGATGTCCAAACGCTTGTTAAAGTGCTTGAACTAGTGATGTATTATTTGAGTTGAGCTAGTGTTTTTGCCATCATGGTAGCTCATGGTAGGATGTATTTACTACCAAATTCATCTGCACTAAGCAAACTGACTTACCAAGAGGAGAGTCAGTCATTGTCTGTAGTTTCTTAAATATGATAAATAAGTTGGTTTCAGCTATTTTCTAGTTAATGAAAACTGAAAAAGTGGAAGTTTCACATAAGCACAGCCAACAACGACAGAGTCTGACAGTGATATTATTAAACATTTTGTTTCTCTTGGGAAAACCAGTGCAGAGCTGGAAAACAGGAAGTATTGTCCCTGTGAGTAACTGGTACATGTAGACTGTAGACAAAGTGGCCAACTCTGTCAGTCAGCAGAGTCGTTGTTATTTATGGATAACAGGAATCTATAACAACAAATTATAGCAGTGCCTTACTTCCATGGGCTTATGACACTGTAGGCTCTGTGTAGAATAATCACAGATACATTGCGCCTGTCCAAAAGGTGAAGAATAAAGGTTTGAATAGACAGCAGGTGTCCAACTGGGGAAACATTAGATGACACTGTTTTGGAATATTTGAAATACGATCCATGCTCGCCTGCATGTGTGTGCACACTCAGCAACCATCAGCATTTGATCATCAGCTGAATTGTCCTAATCCCATATGAATTAACTGCAGCAGCTATGTTTACACTAGAAGTAAGAGATGATCCATTCATTTGTCTTCATCTTTTGTAGTGGTATAGTGGTTTGCTTTTTTATTGTGGTCTGCTACAAGTCATACTCACATGTATGCTCATTGAGAAGCACCATTTTTGAACTCGCTCCTTGTTCTTCAAGGTGTTTTGGATCAAAGGCAGTCAGTTTGTACGGATCAACACAGTATGATTCAGCTGATTGTGGAGTACAATGAGAGCACATGTGATGGTAGTTTGAGGAATGGCAGCACATTTGTATGTTGGATTGTGATGTTTAGCGTGTGGGAGTCTTCTTTCTTTGAGTTCCCATTTCAGAAACACGGCACAAAGTTACTGAAGTTACTTTTATTAGTATCACATACCATTTGTTACATTTGTTGCATTTCTGTAGGCTAGGTACAAAATAACTCACTACTTTTTGTCCTTTTATCTGGATTTTTTAAATGTCCAGTTCCTGATGTGTAAATTTTTCCATTATAACACACTCAGAAATTCCACAATAGAACGAAAAAAGCAGCATTCGTTAAATACACCCTATGCACAACGCCACATGTTGAAGATGATGGTGCCTTTTGTGAAATGTTCATATCCAGCTTACAGTTGATAGTACAGTTGGTGTACACAGTACAGTTGATGTGGTGATGTGGTTGGGGAAAAATGTTGCACTTAAGCGTTGTTGAACTTCAGCATCTTGTATACACAGCCCACTATTTTCAGGGGATCAAAAGTATTTGGGCAAGACACTCATAAATAAAAAGGTTTACTGCCTTCAGCTTTGACACAGTCTTCCGCTTCTTTAATCAAGAGTTGCCTTGCCTGTACGTTTCAACCTTGATTTTTATTTTTCATCCAATTCTTGGTTCTATTAGCAAATTTAACTTTAATTTTTCGGAATGTGGCAACAGTAATGGAAACGGGTCCAACTAGCCAGTAAATAGACAGATGGGAACAAATATATTAAACAAACCAAGAGATTAACTAGATTAGGTACAATGTTTTAACACTCTGAGGTCAAAGTCATCCTCAGTGTTAACCCAAACCCAAGCCCTATATTTTTAGGGAGGAAAAAAATGACTTTTCTGGAAAAGAGTGAAGAGCTTTTGCTGTGTCAGTTAGAATAATTGTCTTTGTTTCCCCTTGTACTTATATGTCAGATCATGTCATGCACGAACTACGATACACTGAAAAATTTTCTGAATCAGGAACTGAGGATGAATATTGGCTTATATTAATAATGTATATTATTAATGTACTGGTCATGTAGAACTAAAACCCTGCGATCCTTGAAATTTTATTATTTTCTTTCATTTTCTCTAATAAATACTTTCTATTTTGTTTACTTTCCACTCCTTTTTCTTGGTCAAATGATTTTGAAACATAAAAACCTCTGATGTTTTAGGCTAGGCTAACCAGTATTGCTGTAAATATAGAGAATTGCAGGTAAAATATGTGCAGTAATTTTAAACAAAAAGCAACTTTTTATATTTTTAGGCTTCTTTACGACATAATTAATAGAAGACACAGAACAAGTCCTACTGAAACCCACAGTCAGCTGCATCTAGCCTGTGTGCTTATATGTGTTGGCCCGCTGCGTCTGCTGTGCATTCCTCACGTACACGGGTGCGCTTTTCTGATCACGGGCACACTCATGGAAAACATACGTAGTTTATGTGCACGCATTCACCCACGGCCACGTAAATGCACGCGCACACACACACTCGCACACACTTGAAGATAGCGATCATGCCATTAGGCTGCCAGCCAGCGACTGACCACTTTCCATCGAAAAATAATGTTCCCAACGCAGCTGAGAAATGGCACGTAGCACTGTTCTAATGTTTTTCCTCGAAACGTTCCCTATCTCTGTCCATCTCTCTCACACACACATACACCCCATCTATACAACTTCCAAATGGAAGACATCTGGACAAAAAAAACTTTTTTGACAAGGACTTTAGTATATGCAGACATTTAAGTTTGTTAATTTTCACACACACTCTGTGTCCCTCAGTGGTCTTTTGCCTGCCTTTCAGCCACCGTCTTCCCTTAAAGTCAGAGTCATTAGCCACACACTCAGAAAACTGTCAGCTCCGTGTTGCTGCTGGAATATGAAACCAATAATTACAGATGACATGCTCTCACTGAGGATGCTGTTGATTGACTCCTGGCCTCTTAAGCTACACTCCAATCCTTCAGGTTTTCATCCACAGTGTAATACTGCAGGGGATTATTATATAGTATTCAATGCAGTGTGTGACTATCACTTTTTATATTAAGATTAATATTATATTAATTTAATAATTGAACTTTAATATGATTTAAAACCTTCCTAAATGTTGCAGCTTGAAGAATTCAAAGTGGATAATTTACAATTTAATTAGTTTTAATTTCTGAAAAGCAGCATTATCGCCTTTAATTTTCATATATTATATCGTATATTTATGGAGTCTATGCTTTTCACAGCTGGTGACTGGCGTCAGTGGATATATTGGAACAATAGAGTTTAAATTAAATGTCAAATTTCACTCGGCATGATTTCTGGCTGTTTCAGTTCAAAAGCTGGGTGTGAAAGCTGGACATTTTGGGATTACTGGGAAAGGGATAATTTTTTCCACATATTCCAAATCAATTACAGCACTCTGAAATTAGAATTTTTATAGATTAAAATATCTTGCATAAAACCACTTCACAACAGTCTTCATAAATACCCATAAACTCCCCGGGTAATAATTCCTAGGACTGGAGAAGAAAACACTTTCAGGGCCAAGAGTGTTTTCTTTTCTTTTGCTCACTCTTTTATATTTCTTCTCCTTTGTTGCTAGCCAGAACTGTGCTATGGGCGCAGGTTTTTTCCCCTTTACAGCACAGTTAAAACCCATTTCAGACAAAAGTATCATTCACTGCCTCTGTACAATTATACATGATTCACTCGTTCCCGCTAAGCTGACAGGTTGGCCGACAGGCATATTTGCGTAATTTGATGCTCAATTTGCAAGCATGCTGGAAACAAAGAAATGCCAATTATATTAACCCTTTACAGCCGATCGGAGCGGGCACGCTCTGTTTTGCGTAACTATTTTTAAATCCCGGTAGCTCTGCAACCACGTAAGCTAGCGCAATAATTTTTTTTGCATATGAAACCAGAGGAGTTGTACTTACATCTTATGCCACCAGCTTGTCCTAGGTCACAGTTTCCTTCCACATAAAGCTTTGCAAAAACTGCATAAAAATCACTTGCAGCAACAAAAACATGATATTCCAGAAACACTCTTCGCCGATCCGATCAGCTGTTTGTAACACTTCCTACGTCCATCAGCGCGAACTATCACATGACCGCATGACCTGCCCGAAACCGGAAGTGACGTCATTTTGCGGAAATGTAGTTTTTTACTATCGGGCCCTTATGAGCTTGTGTTTTACTTGTTATGTGTTTTAAAAAGTTATGTTTGAGTTTATGACTTTCTGTGTCGTTTCTGGGATGCTGAGGACTCATATTGCACTGCTGGAAATAGTTTATTTTGATGCATATGCTGTTATTTTGCAAATTTGCACTATAATATTTATTTTCGTTTTTCCTGCAGTATATAAAAATTGGTGTATTTCAAAAATAAAACTATGAAGACACTCAAAATAAATTTCCTGTGGTGGGAAACTAGTTTGTGTAACTTTTTTGTATTTACAGTTTTGACGGATAAGCCTCTTAAATTTCTCTAACTAGAAATATATGTTAAAAAAACAAAAACGATTTTCAATTTTTTTGTAGTTTATTGCACTTTTTTGCAATTTATGTAATTACTATGCACCTAATGCAGACATATTATTAAAGTTTGGGCTATAATGGTTGTATTGATGTATAGCAACTTGAAATGCTCCCAAAAATGGCTCCACAGCATGTAAACATATAATATAAGCTCTGGCGAACTTGGTTCTATGGTAGGTCTTAAAGGGTTAACAACGTAACTAAATCATCTGTAACCACTGATAAATGATTGAAGTGATATTCATCTAAATACTTTGAGATATTTTAATTATATGATGCCTGTAGTCACATATTAATATTTTTGTATGAACCTGCTGGCTAATATACTCACAGGATTGGGTAATATGCTGACCATCAGTTTCCATTGAACCCGTCGTTCTATAAGATGCAGGCGTTCCAATAAACAGCTTTATGTGTCACACCAAGATAGTTTTTAAAACCCTAAAGGAGCTGTATGCTGTAGTGTGGGTGTGACAGTGTGATTCAAGTACCTTATCATGTGCTGGTGTTTTTAGCTGTAGGAGCTAACTATAGTTTCCCTGTAATATTACTCCAAGCTTACTCTCTGTTAGTACCGCATTGAAGTATAGGCACATCTTACGTGTGCTGCCTATTGTTGCCTGGTTTATGTAACCTTACACTGCCTTATTGTTTTGCTTTGTTTTTGCCTGCCGCAGGTATCACATTATCACCGCTACATCATTAGGTATCATTGTTAACATGTGCTAAACCTTTTAATGTTTCCAAAAACTAAAAACAGAAACAGTTGTGCAGAGAAAAACTGCTTCCTCGCTGAGTTCAACTTAAAGGAAGCACCTAAGCTAGCACCTAGATTTAAGGAGCCCAAAGCTAATGTTAATCTGCTCATGCACATCACTTACCTTTGGTCATCACAGCTGTTAGTGCTAGATAGCAATGACTTTATAATGATTCAGTTATCAGGTCATCTATATCGAAATCTTTTCTTCTTGTCAGTAACTGTGGTGAAGGAGGGTTCACTCAGGCTTAAGGATGATCGGATTAGATTTTACTGTGATCCACTGTTAGCAACACATTGAGGGAATTTCTTCAAATTTGGCAAAAAAAACCCTCCATTTGAACTCAAGGAAAAACTGATTAGTTTTGTGGTTAATGACAAAATTATAGGAGAGATTGTGACAACACCCACCTTGATTTTTAGGTGATTGTACAGTTCTTTTGGGCTGCTGGGTTGACGATGCTAATAAAGCATATATTATATGTGCCTTGGTAAAGACAGTTGTAAACTCCAACTTGACTTGTTGGTATTCGTATACAACCACAAGGGTGCAATGAGAGTTTAACCTGATTTGATTTTAGTTGTGAACAAAGTGTTTTTAGATGTATATTTATGGTTAAAGACTCACCCACTGTTGTGTTGGTTACTGATTTTTTAAAAACTCGAGGAAGAAAAAAAGAGGACAAAATAAGAACACGGTGCTGCATAATTCTTTTAAATAAAATTATTTACTGAGCCCATGACCTTAAAATAAAACAGTCACTTTATGATATCTTGTAATAAATCACTCAATCCAATCACAGCGTTTCCTGTATGACTCTTAACTCTTGTACTTTTTCTTTTTCTAGGTGAAAATATGGTTCCAAAATAAACGATCTAAATACAAGAAGATCATGAAGAATGGGCCCTGTGGACCTGAGGGAGAACACCTTGCCCCTCCACCACCAGCCTCCTCCTCGCCGTGTTCCTTGTGGGATATCAGCATGGCTGCCAAAGGTGCACCGGTGCACTCAGGAGGATATGTGAACAATTTTGGACACTGGTATCCCGGACACCAGCAGGAACCCATGCCAAGAACTCAGATGATGTGACAGACGGGGAGATGCGACGCTTCCGGGACAAATTGCGGAATTATTCCGGCAGGCTGAACTGAAGCTCTAAGAGACAAGGACATTTTTTAGAGTCTGAGCCACTCTGGAGGCAAAAATATAAGCAGCAGCTATGCAATAAAACTAAAGTGGACAGATATAGGGGAAACGGCTAAAATAGCTGTAAAATACACAATATTATAACAGAAAGAAATACTACAATCAGTACAATTTTCAGACGAGTTGAATTTACTATTAGCTGTTAGCGGTGTGTTGATGATGTCTGATAAGCCTTGGAATAAGGGATCGACAAAGTGGCTCAGGTCTCATTTGTAAAATATAACTAGCGAGATATGAATATTGATAAACTTCTCCGAGACTCAGCTATGAGGAGTGAATCATCAGATCTACCAGGCTGAGCAGTAAGTGTTAGGTACTTACACAAAGCCATAGCACTGTGTATACCTGTTTGAAGTATTTCACTGTCATGTTTTTGGTGTTTACTTTGCCAGTTGCCTAATATCAAACTGCACGTATCCGACTCCAATTTAAAGCGAGACTGCATTTGTACTGGTGACCACGGGTCCAGGAAGTCTCAGTTACAGTATAAATATGGTAAATGTCAAATGTAGCTTTACAGTAGCAGTAGAACTCAGCTTTTCATTTGTATGAGGAGGAATTTAGCTTTAAATATATTTTTTTTAAAATAACCTTACCTAAGTTTTAAAAAAAAGCCTAGTTCTGCCTCCAGGGCAGCTCTGCCTGCTAAGACATTTTGATAAAGCTACAAGTTAACTCAAACTCAAAGCTAATGCCACCACTGCTTCCGGACTTTTCCGGAGGCTTCTTTTTTTCTTTGCCTTTTATTTGGGTTTACACTCGGGCAGGTACATGTGTAAAAAGAGGGCGTCCTCATAAATATTTTTTAATGAACACTTTGGTTTTTTAATGTTAAATACAGATCAAATTAAAACACAGATGAAAACAAACGTTCTTGTGATGCTGACATTTGTGTGTTTGTGTTCTGTGTAGGATCCAGTGCAAAAGGCAAATATAAAAAAGTACTAATAGCACTTATATAGTATATAGTGTCAGTATAAAGAGTCATTTTAGGGTGTTTCGTAAAAGCCTTTCATTTCTTTCTTTCTTTCTTTTTTTTTTGGCTCACTGTTTTTTCATTTTTATAATCCACATAAGTGAAAAATTGACTAAATTAAAATAATTGGACTTCATGCTCCTCTCCATTCAACTCATTGTTCACTTCTTTCCTCAGAAAGCTTTAGTGGGATTGGGGTGTTTGGTGGAAAATAATAGGCTGATTTACATTTTTATGAACTTTTCATTTTATTTCACCAATGAATTACAAAGACCGTCTCCATAAGTTTCAACTTTAAATTCCAAACTTCTTTTTTTTCAACTCAACGACCTCTTAAAATCCCAAATTATCAGTTTGCCAATAGCAGATTTAGGTTAGCCTTTGTTATCTGAAATAAATCAAACCTATCGCTGATTTTGTTTATTTAACCTAAATCCGTAGGTGGATGTAATTTGTCTTTGCACCTTCGATAGAATATCGAATTCTGGCAACAGTAACTTGTTGCTAAAATAACACATCCCCTCCTCAGTTTAAGTTCTTTGTGCGTCCCTGTGGCCCAAAGCCATTTTCTTTAAAGTCGTAAATCAGAAGAAGCAAGTCACGTCTTTCACCCCTGCAAACATCTGGAAATGCAAAAAGAGTCGTCAAACATTGTCAATGATTTTATAAAATGACCACGTCAATTATAGGTAATTTAGGACACAGCTTGTTAAATAAAGCTTTCACTCTGACGCTGTAATTATCTGTAATTGTCAGTCAAGGGAATATCCTTCTGCCTCCAGCCCTCGAGGGAGAAGTCTAGGAAGTAGTGGATTGCATCAAACTGGATTACTGAGGCTTAATCCTTTCGCATCAAATTGATTTGCTGAACGGTTTTTGAAGATTTGCGTGAAAACATGAGTTTCATGTTTTCTTCGGACCAGAAAAAGCAAATCCCTACAGTGCCGTGATAAACTCCCTAATTTCTTAGTTTTTTTCCATATTTCTCACACGTTTTAGATCATCAAATACATTTTAATGTTAGACAAGGTAAGATGAATAAATACAAAAGCAGTTTCATTTATGACGAGAAATAAACTATACAAACTTATCTGGCCCTGTGTGGAAAAACTTCCCTTCTCTGTTAAATTATTAATTAACTGAGATTAATAAAAAAAAAATTGGAATGCTGAATTTAATTTCACTAGCCTCACTATTTACTGCCAGATATGCTAAATAAAGAAATCTCTTAAATAAAACCTGTCTGACAAAGGCTAAACTATTTCATAAAGCAACTCATCATTCCACGATCTAGAAGATGAAACCTAAGAACGACTGAGAAACAAAGTCTGCCAGTCATCTATCATTCTGGAAGGAGCTGGAAAGCTATTTCTAAGGCTTTTGGACTCCAGTAAACTATGGTCATTATGAACTATGGACAAAACTTGGAACAGTGCTGAACCTTCGCAGGAGTGGCCGGCCGACCAAAATAGTCCCAAGAGCGCATTGGTGATTCATCCAGGAGGTCACAAAAGAACCCAGAACAACATCTAAAGAACTGCAGGTCTCACTTATCCCAGTTAAGGTCTGTTTTCATGATTCTGCAATAAGAAAGAGACGGCAAAAATGGCACCCATGGGAGAGATCCAAGGAAACAACACTGCTGACCAAAGTCTTGATGATTCCCAAGACTTTGGGGCAAAATATTCCGTGGACTGATGAGAGAAAAGCTGCACTTACTGGAAAGCTTGAGTCCTGTTACATCTGCTGTAAAACACAGAATTTCATTAAAAAAAACATCATTGCAACAGTCAGCATGGTGGTGGTAGTGTGATGGTCTCGAGCTGCTTCGCTGCTTTAGTGCCTGGATGACTTTCCGTAATTGATGGAACTATGAATTCTGCTGTGTAGCAGAAACCCTGAAGAAAAATGTCCGACCATCAGTTTGTGCCCTGAAACTGAAGTGCACGCAGGTTATGCAGCAGGATATTGATCTGAAACAAACCAGTAAGTCCACCTCTGATTGGTTGTCAAAGTTGGGACTTAAATTAGATTGAGATGCTTTGATGTTATAACCTTAAACAGGCTGTTCATGATAAAAATAAAAAAAAAACCAGTGTGGTTGAATTAAGAAAGAGAGGACCAAAATTCCTCCACAGAGATGTGACTCCTTGCCAGTTACCACAAGCACTTGATTGCAGTTTTTGGCGCCAAGGATGTCACAAGCAGTTATTACATTTAAGGGGCAATTACTTTTTTTTTCATACAGTAAGGCCAGGTACGGTTTTATCCTTTCATAAATTAAATTATCACTTAAAAATGGTATTTTGTGTTTACTATCTTTTTATCTGTACATTATTTTTGTCAAATACTAAAAATGTTTTTGCAAACAATATGCAAAAAAACAAGAAGTCAGGAAGGGGCATTATAAGGTAGTACATTCCATTGTTGTAATATAGTAATTGGTGAAACTCAATCCAGTGCAAGTTTATTTACTGTATGAAATGCCTGTTCACAACAACAATCCTCTCAACGGTTTTATAGTAAAGAGCCAACATTATTATAGTAGGAAAACTCCAATCAGCTCTCAGTCCTCTGTGATCACTTGGTGATGGTGGGAAAGAAGAACTCCCTTTTATTAACAGGAAGACATGTCAGGAAGAGGCAACTACATCCACAAAGTATTCACAGCGCTTCACTTCTTCCACATTTTGTCATGTTACAGCTTTATTGTAAAATGCATTACATTCAATTTTTACCTCAAAATTATACTCACATTATCCCATAATGACAGAGTAAAAACATAAATAAAAACGTTTGTGTCACAGTCCTGGGTCCCCTGACCCAGCGTTTTTAGTTCTTTGTGATTATTGTACTTGTGTGTGATTTATTCTATGGCTTCTAGTTTTGATCCCTTGCCCTTCATGTTTCTCTGTGCCCCCTCTGTTCTGTGTAATTGTGTGTCTTTGCATGTTTGAGTTTCTTGTTTTCTGTCACTCTGCATTGTGCATTATGTTCTCATGGTTGGTCTTTTGTTACTCCCTCTAGTCTAGTTTCTTGTGCTCCAAGCTTAGTATTTCCCTCTGTGTCTTTCGGTTCTTAGAGTCCTCTGCCTTATGGTTTATGTCTCTGTTTCTTAGTTGCTGTCTCCACTGTGTCAAGTTCGCGTCTCTGTGTGATCCTTCCTGTTTTACTTTGATGGTCCGTGTCTTATGTGAATGTGTCCTGCTTTGCTTGTCTCGTCAGTCCTGATTTCTCCCAGCTGTGCCCTCCTTCTGTGTCTCATTCCCCTCGTTACTTCCCAGTGTATTTAAACCCTGTGTTTCTCTGAGTCAGTGTCGTGTCGTCCCTCATGCTGTGTGGATCTCCCTGTGTCTCTCTGTGGGTTAGTTTGCTTTGTATGACTTTGTCCTGCCAGCGAATAAAGCTGAGTTCTTTGTGTTTAAACCTCGTGCCTGAGTGCCTGCATTTTGGGTCCAACTCCTGCCTGCCGCACAGCGATTCATGACAGTTTGTGAATGTAAAATCATTTTCAAAGAACTTCATTATTCTTCTCTCTAGATTTTTAACAATATGACATTGTTTTTGTTTTTATTAATGACACACAATAACAATACTTTGCTTCTAAAACTAACATTTATGCATTTATATAAGGTGAAAGTCCAGTTAAGCTGAATGCTGTGGTCTCTCACGGTGAGACCAGCGGCTTCAGAGGAAGATTGTTCTTCAGATTGACCGGTGTTTTAAACGTGATTTTATAAATAGTGTAGAGAAGAAAATTACTCGTTTCTTTTATCATGTAAACCAAAGATTCTGTTCAAATGACACATTAGCTGTGAAATTTAAAGTTGTGCCAAGGTGGCATAATGGAGGCCACCACTGTTTTTTTTTTTATCCTGTCCTCTTTCCCCCTCACATTCAAACTGCCTATTGAGCTGTGCTCTTCCTTTCTACTGTTCCTCACAGACTGTCATCAGACCTTAGAATATCCCAGGGTCTTTACTTTACAGTAGAAAACACAGTGAAGTGCCATTGTTGTGAAATGAGGCAATAGAAATACTTTCAAATCATTAAAATGAATTAAACTGAGTCGTCCAGTGTAAACCATCTGTTTATATCACATCATATAAAGAGTTAAGGTTGATAATAACAAACGCTTGAAATCATTCGTATAGTGCTTCTAAATGTGTAATTTTGGGTTGGGACAGGAAAATATAATCCGTTATTAATGACACTGCACCCTTCGTGCCATTAAATGAAGAAGCAGAGAAAGGAGTCATTTGCACCTGAGCATGAAGGGGCTTGATTTTTCAGGAAGCGATTTAACTGCAACAGTAAATTATTTTACACCACTGGACAATTTTCTTCCTCTTCCTCTTAAATCGAGACAGTTGACTGCTGTCTTTTTCACAGTAAACACATATTAGATGAGTACCTGAGCATTATGCATTGTTCACGCCAGAAGTCTAATGGACTTATTTATATTAAAAGTCCTCGATTCGTATGGAAGAGGAGTGGAAGTTACAAGCATTTTCTTGTGTAGTTTTCTCCCAACCATCAAACAGCCGTTGGAACAAAAGAAAGCCCGCACTGGAGATTTTTAGGAGACCTCAATTGATTTAATCTGCTACCAAGAGCAGCATCCTGTTGCCCCTGGCAGAGTTCACACCATAGAGTTTTATGGAATACTTCAGACATGTCGGATTGTCCTAATGAACTGACGGAAGCCTCCTGGAGGCTGAGGAACCATGGCAACATAACGGTGTCTGCTGAAGTGTTGGCAAATGAAGGAGGCAAGAAAAACTGAGAGCGAACCAAAGGGCCACACATACACAATAGCAGATAGAGCAGGGCGGGAGCAGAGACCTTTAACCCTCCGAGGACCAATTCATCAAGTGTGACAACTCCAACACTAACTCTCACCTCTGGCAATCAAAATGTAGTTTTTTTAATTTTTGTTTTGATTAAATTGGTCTCTCAGTTCTTAGCAATCAGGGAACAAAGAAAAGTATCATTCCACGTGACACACATAAACAACCATTCACATTTTTCAAAAAGAGTCTGTTTCAGTTGATTGCTTTAGGGGCTTAAAAAGACCAGATGTCGATAAAACCCACTCATCCTCAGGCAACCAGTCATTTATTAGTTCACCATGGTAACCAAAAAAATGGAAGAGAAGTCTGTGTTTACAAAAATTAGAAATGCTCTGTATTTATCAAATGCCTTACCTGATTTAAATTTGGCCATCATCTTCGCCTTGTATGCCTTTAATCTCTGCCTTTAATCAGCTGTTGTTTTTGGGCCTCTGAAGTTCTATTGTGTCCCCCTGCACCAGTACAGTATAGCAAAACTATGCTCCTTCAACTCGGTCTTCATTGTTTCCTCAGAATGTCGATAGATAGATCTCTCCATCGATAGATCTCTCCATTAACAGTATCCCTGGGGAATGATGTCATGGTGCAAAACCTCATGAATGCTGGATAAAAGAACAGGAGAAGCATTCTTCTGGTTTAGCTGCTCATCTGGTGTGCTGCCTTCAAACTACGAAACTCTGCACTTTTTAATTAAAAATGGCAAAAAACTGCTTAGTCACAGCTGAAGACATAGTTCTTATACTTAATAATTCTCCTCATGAAATTGGGTGTGTTTGAAACTGCTTAAAGGGGACTACCAACAAGTGATCTAAAAAACAAACAGCTATGTGGAAGCTGTGTGGATATACCTGAGAAGATCAACTTGAACATGAGACTAGCCAGATTTACTGAAGTGGTTATATTGAGCTGCTGTCACTACTACTGATCATATCTCCTAATGAATCAGCTAGCTAACTCTAAAATAATGGTCATGTATAAGGTACAAATCCCAGTTTCCTGGGTAAAAGTCATTTGTTTGTTATGCGTTTCCAACACTGTTTTTCCAAAAACCTTTTAACAAAAAGGTGATTTAGGTTTGCGTCAAAGTTTGCAAGCACGAACCCAAAAAACATTTTGACTGAATAAAGATGTATTTATAAGTCACGTTGAAAATTTGTTCCAAAACAAACATTATGCTAGCATGACGAAAAATACCTGATTGTTTGCTGGATGCCTTTCCTTGACTTTTTAAGAAAAGTGCAATCATTAAGAGCTCTGAGCATAGCCATGCTTGTCTCATTGCTGGGACTGCAACAATGGACAGTTAGCGTAATACTTCATAGTCATGTTGCTGTTTGTGGTAAAGATCTTTACCATTTGTGGCCAAATAGATGTCCCTGAACTTTGTGTCATTTCTACAAACACTCATTTAGTATGTTGGAAGTCACTGGAGGGAGACCTATTCAGCCATTTAGATATGCGGATATGATGGTTGTTGATTAAGAGAACACTTTTGAGGGGATGATGATGACTTTAAGGACTAAGATTGATCTTTATATACACTCTTTGAATTATTTTAATTAAAATGCCCCTTAGTTTCACTTTGGTAATTCTAGTCTATTCCCTGCACTGCATGTGAAGCCTTGCTTCCACATACCTGCAAATATCACTTGGGTCCAGTGAGATGCTGCTGTTTTCCTAACTCCTCAATACCACTAACAACTGCTATCTGCTCATGACATGTAGGTACAGATCCTGTGTGCTGACTTTGCCTTTTATTCTCCAAGCCTCCAGGCTTAGCCTGCCAGCTGCTGTTGATAAAACACAGAGCCCGAAACACAGGAGCATTTCTGATATTTCCTAAAGTCCTTTTCTTATTCCCTTAATAACAGACAAAACTTTGAGGATTATGTTTAAAAAGCATGTTCACATTGTTTTTGAATACAGTCAGTACACAAGAGGATTCAAACCTTCTGTATGACTAAATGACTGAGCACTTTCAGCTACAATGTGGTATGTCACATTTATAAGGAAAGGAGGGCTGAGGACGGTAATCTTACACAGGTCCAGACCAACATAAACTCAATACACTCTTCAGGGAGAAAAAAAGGAGGAGGAACGCCTAAAGACATTCTTTGTTTCCTCCTTGCTCATTTAGAAAACTGAAAAATACCCACAATAAAGGGAGAAGTTCATAGTTTGATCCTGGAGTTGAAGTTGTATCACAATCGATTTCATACATATTTCCGGATGTCAGTGAGGCAGTTTGAGCTCTTGTTGGCAGAGTCTGGACCACACCTAAGGAGGCAGAGAAATCATTGCAGAGATCCGATTGACCCAAAGCAGCATCTGGCTGTGTGTCTGTGTATCTTATTATTTCCATTTCATTGTATATTCAGTACTGGAGGATGTGTTGAGCTACAAATGCACTTGTTGCCAAATGCGGTTGTCTGACTGGTCAAATCAGTTCATTTGGAACCTCAAAAAATAAACAATTGAACTTGGTTAAAAAAAAATTAATGCTGCAAATTTGTCCAGTGAACTGGAACAGTAAGAACAAATGAGTCTGAAAAAGAATTTTAGGGCGTCTGGTGTGTAAAGACATTTATACAGAAGGGGATTCGGGGCACTGGAAAAAGGAAAAAAAAGCTTTTTCTTTTATCTTGGAATTCTTGATTTTAAAAAAACGGCAATTTTTTCCCCAGTGGCCCTAATCCTCTTCTGTACCTTTACACTCTGTTTAGAAGCCGAGCAGAAAGTATGTTTTGGGGGAAACGAGAGGAGCCTCTGATATTTTTGATTTTATTTAGAATAATTATTTTCTGTCCCCTGATTGCCAAGACCTGGGAGGACAATTTTTAAAGATGAAAAAAGATACATACTCTGTATACTCTGTGTTAAATTGAGCTAGAATGATTTGCAATTCTGACATGAGTAATTAAACCTAATAGGCAGATTACTACATAATATACTTAGGTGAGTTCATTTTTCCATGTATATTGTGGACTTTGATGCAATATAAATATAGAATGCAAATACTTGTAAAGCACAACCTTACAGTGAATGAACAGAAAACAATCAGTACTGCAAGAACCAATTAAATTCTCAGTATGCTTGTCCTCTCACAAGCTTAAATGTTGGAACTTAAGATATCTACTAATGGATATATATGACTCACCTAGCTAATAACTAGCACCAGCCATTTGTGTGGCTACAAAATATTGTAACCGAGTGAACCATAAATAAGCAGATGGGCCAGCAGCAAGTTAGATAAACTGCTACTTCCTAGCTGGATGCTAAAGGCCTAACAAGCAACTTACTAAGTTATCTGGACTTGTTATCAAGTCTTTTTATCATCAACTTTTTTTTATATTTAAGTAATTTCCCATCCAAATATTCATATACATTCACAACATGGTATTCCACAGTACATTATGGTATAAGAAGACATCAGGCATGTGCAGGATGAATAGGAAATAAAGGGGAGAAATTTTCCTTCTTGCGTGAGGACTAAAAAGTAAAAACTATAAAACTATAGCCTTCACAACTTGCTACTGGGCAGATGACAGCATGTGACCCCTTAGAGAGTAGAAAGCAAATAAAGAGGGGGATTCATGAATGAGACATATTGAGGGAGCGAGATGGGAAAAAAACACATTAATTAAAACAAGTAATAAGCAGCAGGGGTCACTTTTTATTTGCTTGTTAAAGTTGACCCATGCAGTGCAGAAACACATGCATGCTTAGATTTTAAGTGCAACGGAGATACTGCAGAACCTTGGTTGTTTTTGCCCAAGTGTATGAGAATGTGGCTTCGTGTGTGTGTGTGCACATCTCAAGGTTTCTGTAATGCGCTAATGCATAAGCCTGACACTGATGCACAATGATATCGACCGATACCAGACGATCGCGTCATCCAGGGGTTTCAATCATCTCCTACATTTCCTGTATCAATAATGTAGTGTCAACTGTTCTTTGCCAGACAACCACTAAAAAATTCCTTTCATATACACAAGGATTACATTTCTAAACATAAAATTATTGAAATAATGACCACAAATTCTACTAAATTAAGGTCTGATGGTAACCATTAGTGTTATATACTTTACTTACTATACTGCTCAGGATGTGGCAAAATGTACAGATAAAATAATACAATTACAGACACTAAAATCAGTTACATAAGGACAATGTATTTACAGTGCAGGATACACAATGAAGACAGGCTGGAAGGGGTTAGATGGGAAATTTAATTGTTTAATGTGCTGTGACCTTAAACGGTGACATAACAAAAACAAAAAAATGACGGGAAATGAATAAAGAGAAGACACAGCTCTCGACTACATTTGTCTGTGCTCACTTCGAGTTATAGTCATTGCTACCAAGTCTACATTTTACTTTCCGCGTCCACTAGAGTCAACTTGGGTCTGAGTGACATTACTTTCATCATTACATGTAACATGAACTAAATAGATCTTTTTAACTTATATATTTTAGCTGACACATTAACTGACTTTTCAAACTGATGAAATTAAGTTCTAAGCACTATAAACCTTTCAATGGCTAATTGGAATGCAAATACTACAGAATAGCTACAACAATATGCTCAGACAAAAGCAACACTAGCTTAGACAGTGACAGGAACTCCCAAACACAATAGAGTCAATAATCCACCTCTTTCTATCACATTGAACAGCCATGAATTAACAGTTACGAGTAAAATGTTAAGTGCATAGGTGTTTGTTTATGATAATTACCTTTCCACCTTTTGGAGAAATTACCAATAGGTCAATGCACAATCAACCAATGTAAAACCCTGCACTGGCCATTTCTACTGTTTGCATTCTAAGTGCATATTCATTACAGAAACATAGTAAAAAAAATAATAATGCAATTTATGAGATATATCAACAGATATGCAATACTTGGAACTAAGAATCCCTTTTTTCTGATTTCACTGGTGAAGTACATATCTTTGAATTTATATTAAAAATGTCCCAAAAAAAAACATAGCACAAAAACTAAGGTAATTCTGTTTGGTTGATATTTTCTTTGTTGTAACAATACTTCTTAGCAATAATTCTTATACTATTGGAATGCCTTTTTATTTCCCCTTAAATGGTGCCACATTTATACAAAAAAAAATGCATTAGTGGGTTGAGTAGCAGAGTTGAGCATGTGGGTAGCGCCAATGAACGACTTGGACCAAACAGCTTATTCTGACTCTTGTTTTGAACTTGCGTCTGCTCAAAGCACACCATAGGGAGTAGGAGACATGCCACAGGTTGACTTCAAGCTGCACAAGTTCCACAAAACCAATAACAACATTCTTTAGAGTGAGCCCTAGTACCATCACCAAATTGAAGGCCAAGTTTCATATAATCGAATGTCAAAGACAAGCTGCAAAGTTAAGATCCCCAGGAGCTGACACCACAAGAAGACCGTTTCCTCTGTACTGTATGCAGTGTTCTACAAGGTTTACAGGACTATACGGCCTTTATCCAGACAATCTGGAACAGGATGCACACAGCAAATCCCTGGCCTGTCATGACTGCCCTTTACCATTAGGCCCAACATGCGCACTAGAACCTAAACATGTGGAAGAACTTTATGCTCAGTGTTGAGGTCAGATTTAGCCTAAGGCAGTTCTCAGCGCAGAAGATGTGGAGATGGCAGCACCAATAGGGTAACGGCTTTTGGTGGAGGCTACATGATGGTGTGGCAGAGCATCTCCCTCATTAGAAAGACAGACTTGTCATTATTGTGGGCAATCTCAATGCACAGAGATATTAAGATGAGATTCTGCAACCAGTGGCATATTAACACAGTTCGCAACCAAACTCTGATCTCCAAGATAATAATGCTTGCTCCTGAAGCCCCTGTTTGTTAAATGAATAAATTGTTAAATAGCCAGTATGTCTTGTTTCTTCAGACTTAAATCATCTAATCCAGTAAACAAAAAACAAACAAGTCAGTAGCAGAATAACCTGTCTGGCACCGAAAGAAAAGATTTGACAAGTTTTTCATGGGCGCAACCCACATAATCAACTCTGCTGCTCAACCCACAAATGCATTTTCGTTACAAATGTGGCAGCAAGTAAGTGTTAAAACAGGCTTTCCAACAGTATAAGCCTTACTGCCAAGAAGCAGTGTTACAACAACACTAAATACAAATATGCTTTGTTTGAGTGACATACACTGGAATAAGGCTCGCTTGGGTAAAGGTATGGGCAAACTGTCATACAGTGTACACATTTTATTTCAGTCTAAATGCATTTTTTGGATCCAAAATAACCAGTATTAGTTTTGGTCATGAAAAATAGGAAACCAAATTGGTTTCCTATTTTTATAGAACTGTTTTATCCACTTTTTTCCTCCAAATACATTGGCCCATATCAAAATTCCAAAACTTATAGTTATCTGGGCACATGAGCAAGTCAGCCTATCCTATTTCAAGGAATTTCACCCAAGTCCATCAGAAAGCTAGCACAAAGAGGCAACCACACACTCTCACAGTCGCATTCAATTAATATTCATTAACAACACTAACAAACATGTCTTTGTAATGTGGGAGGAAAAACCTGTTGGAAGCCAAACTGGCACGGAGAACATGTATACTCAGGCTGGCTAGCAGATTCAAACCGAGGACTTTCTTGCTGTTGCTGCTGTTCTGTTTGTTTGTATTATTGTAGGGTCTTAACCTTACAATATAAAGTGCCTCGAGGCAACTGTTGTTGTGATTTGCTCCTTGCAAAATCGTGAGCTGTTAACCACAAGCAGTTAGTTACTATAGAAATACGCAGATACATGTAGCTTTGATTATTAGGCATTATCTGTAGCACCCATTTGTTTACATTATGTTATTACTGAGAGACATAAATTGCACTTATAGTATGTTCCTTCCTGTTTGTCCTTGCTTATAGGGGATGGTGTGATAGTTCTGTCTATAATATTACTGGATTTGTGCTTATAATATAAAGTACCAACAGATGACTGTTTTGTAAACTGGTGCCATATAAATGAAATTGAATTGGCTTAAACAAATTGATGGGCTCAAATGGTAAATGGCCTGTATTTGTATAGCGCTTTTACTAGTCTCCCCTAGGGACCCCAAAGTGCTTTACACACCCAGTCATCCACCCATTCACACACAGGTGGAGGCAGCTACAGTTGTAGCCACAGCTGCCCTGGGGCAGACTGACAGAAGCGAGGCTACCATATCGCGCCATCGGCCCCTCTGGCCAACACCAGTAGGCGGTAGGTGAAGTGTCTTGCCCAAGGACACAACGACCGAGACTCCGGGGCTCGAACCGGCAACCTTCCTGTTGGCGAACTCCCAACTCTTGAGCCACGATCGCCCCCCCCAAATGGGTCAACTGACTCTTCAGCAAGTGCATTCTTCAGAAAAGAACATCCCTCTGTTATTATTTGGTTTGTCGTGTATTTTATTTTTGTTGTAACATAAAAGGCAATATCTCAAAATGGACACAGACGGAATAAAGATGGTGGCTTTAGTATCAGATTTCAAAATCACATATTTTTCCAAGGTCAGCACACACATTACACCTCGAGGCAGGGAAAGGAAAGTAATGTCAGCTTCCAGTCTGTCAAGAAGCTGTCATAAACCTTTCTTCTGCTGCGGATTTTTTCAACTTGGCTTGCATCAGGTTATGCCGTCACCTCTTCTCACCTCATCTCACCCTTTCAGCCCTCCTGCAAATGTTAAAGAATTTTTTTAACTGCCACCTCGGCTAACCCTCCAAACACACTGCGCAACTTTTTCACATTAATATAATAAGATGTTCATTTTCTCCAAGTGAGTGAACATGCTTGTAAAACTCATTCATGACAAAAAAAAAGAGTCATAACTTGGCATGGTTGTCTTTGGTTGCATGAATATAAGCTGAAGATTATTTGTTAAAACTGTAATCTGTCAGGCAAAAACCCACAATGGAGTACCAGTCACAGGTCGCTACAAGTCTCTGTTTGCCCTTACTGTCTGTCTCCCTGTGATGTTCAGGTACATTCCTACCTGACACCTGGAAGCCGAGGGCTCAGCACAGGAAGGTAAGCACCTCAGCAAACATGGAAGGTGTTTTAGTGGATTTATGGTTTAGGGTCCACACCCTGCACACTTATGGATTCAGGGGAACGTGTCAAGCAAATGTAGACATCTAAGTATAGTTCTCACATTTTCCTCTGCCTTAGCAAGGTATGAGATTTCTTAGATAAAATCTTGAAAACAAACGTTATTGGCCAAAGGAATGCCTGATCCAAGTTTTTGAGCTTTCAGTGTTGCTTTACAGCAATTCAGGCGTCATTTATTATATGTTTACATGAAGATGTGATAAAATGCATGAAATTTGAATGGTTCACATTAGAGAACAAACAGCAAGTACAGAAGGGCAGATTAGCGGTTTTTGAGCATTGAGAATAACCAAAAACTGCTGACACGAGCCTGTGACTTAGTGTCCAGGATTAGCATCCACATAGCAATGACATACAACATACTCGTTGGGATGTGTTAAACATGGCATAATTATGGAAGAGCGTTTCTGCCACACACGAAAAAAAAGTATCCATAACTCAAAATTTCGAGTTAGCGCTTCCAATCAGTGAATGAGATCATTTCCTTGTTACCCGGAAGCTGAAGCCCTCAGCTACAAATGCTACAGCTAAGCTACCAGTATCACAGCCAGTCATGAATGCACAGATTGCTGAGTATTTTCAGTGAGGCTTCACAAATGATGAAATCCTTGTGTTATTAGCTGAATCACATGGCGTTACTATCAGCCACGTACTCTCGAAAGCGTCAGTTTGTTGCAGTCTGGTTTTGAGTGTGCATTCCTCTGCACCATATCCTTCCGGGTAACAAGAAAATGACGTCATTTACGTAGATTACAGATTGGCAGAGCTAACTCGAAATTTCGAGTTATGGATAGGGTTTTTTTGTGGCAGAAACGGGCTTCCATACTTAAAAGCACATGCACACACACACAAAACTGTAAGCCCACAGATATATTCAGTGTGTTACTTCAGTCAGCACTTTTTGTATTTGGTTAGGTTGGCCTGTATGCAGAATCAGAATCAGAAAGGGTTTTATTGCCAAATGTTGAGCAGGTTTACAACATCAGGAAATTGCTGCGGTGCTTCAGTGCAAACATACTGTAAATAAAAATAAGAATAAGAATTAAAAGTGCTAAGTAGATAGATATATACATGATATATACATGAGTGCAGGTGGTGATCAGTGCCAAACATGGAATGATGCAGTGACACAGCGTAGGGTCATGTGTTAGTGGCGGGAACAGTCATATGGTTATTGTTCATGTGTCCAACAGCAGAGGGGAAGAAACTGTTCTTATGGCGAGAGGTTCTGGTGCGAATGGACCGGAGCCTCCTGCCTGAGGGGAGCAGGTCAAACAGACTGTGTCCAGGGTGAGAAGGGTCAGCTGAGATCCGAGCTGCACGCCCCAGTGTCCTGGAGGTGTACAGGTCCTGCAGAGATGGGAGTCTGCAGCCAATCACCTTCTCAGCAGAGCGCACAACACGCTGCAGTCTCTGTTTGTCCCTGATAGTGGCTCCAGCGTACCACACGGTGATGGAGGAGGTGAGGATGGACTCGATGATTGCAGTGTAGAATTGCATCATCGTCCGTGTTGGCAGGTTGAATTTCTTCAGCTGCCTCAGGAAGTACATCCTCTGCTGGGCTTTCTTAATGACGGAGGTGATGGTGGGCTCCCACTTCAGGTCCTGATGAATGCACTTGGTGCTAGTGATAAATCAGAGTCAGAATACTTTATTAATCCATCCATTTGCTTCCGCTTATCCTTTTCAGGGTCGCGGGGGGCGCTGGAGCCTATCCCAGCTGTCATAGGGTGAGAGGCGGGGTACGCCCTGGACAGGTCGCCAGTCTTGCTTTAATACTTTATCAATCCCAGAGGAAATTATGTAGTCACAGTTGCTCCTAATGTATATGTTGAGGCTTTATGTATACTGAGCTGTTTTAGACTATAAGAATAGTTCTAACATTTTCCTCCATGTGACTTTAGAAGTAGTAAAATCTAAGCATTTGGTAACCAGGAAGGAGTGCAGAAATATGAAGATGCCAATGCTGAGCACAACAGAATGCAAGACAGGCATCATAAAATCTAGAAATGCATTTGAACTAATGGTGTTGAACAATGGAGGAAGATTATTTTATTTCGTGGGAGGTTACATTGCTCTGCATAACTTTCCTTGCCATTCCTTTTAATGTCGTGGTATTTCAGACAAAGACACAATGTCATGTTTTCACTCTTCCTAGTAACATTGTTTGAAAGCATGCAAGTCTGTGTTCTTCTTCCTTGTCACACCCTCTTTTTGTTAGCTAACCCATGGGTTTGGTTGGTTAAGTGTAGCTTGTTTGTCACAGACACACACACACACTAACTCTGCCACACAAACATTTCTCCTCCCCTTTTCAAGTGTGTGCCACATGAAAGCGGCGTACACCCGTCTCTCTCAGTGTCAGCGGTGTGTTATTAGCATCCAGAGACTCCAGAGTGTCTGCTGCGCTGTCACCTCCCACAGCCTCCTTTACACGCACCCTGCCTGTTTGTGTGTGTAAAATATATAGATGGGCGCAACCTGGATCTGCTGTCTGACTCACTCCGAGAGGCACACCAAGAGCGCACCGTCAGCACTACGCCTTTGTGTGTTTGGTGTATTCACGCGTAAACACGGGTAGAAATGAAAACACCAGCAGCAGATTGAAATACACAAAATAGTACATTTTATTTTCGGTTTGCTTTTTCAACTTTACAGAAAAAAAAGCTCCAAAGGCACAAACTGTTGTGCTACTTCATATCTACACTTGACACTATAAATAAAAAACCTGAGCACAGCACAATTCTGAAAGATTATAAACAGCTTGTTTTTAAAAATATTTTAGCACCAACTTGCTAGGAAGTGAAAGGCCAGGGGATTTTGTTTAGCTTTGTTTTTTAAAATAAAAAAAGTATTACTGAGCTAGCGAAAACACCAAAAGGCTTTAAAAGTGTGAGGAAATAACTAAAGTGATATAATCAGGGTTATCTCGGTTTAAGATTTAAAGAAAGGCCGGGCTATGATGTTTAAAAGATGTGGGAATTTATACTACAATGTGGTGAATTACGGCACTTGTAGGTTGTATTTTAAGCATTAGCATTTTTACAGCTTGGCTCAGGCTCAGCTGCCCTTAAACTTTTTGTAGCTG
The DNA here is from genome assembly GCF_057381915.1 of Diplotaxodon limnothrissa. Classification (NCBI taxonomy): domain Eukaryota; kingdom Metazoa; phylum Chordata; class Actinopteri; order Cichliformes; family Cichlidae; genus Diplotaxodon; species Diplotaxodon limnothrissa. The sequence goes on along the minus strand of NC_140599.1, from coordinate 4,371,695 downwards.
CGCACCAAACCTCTGTTGGAGGCATTTATTATTAAAAAAAAGATTAACTGAATAATATGTCTGTCTTTGGATATGCAACGCATATTCTGTGACCGGGAGTGGAGGATTCCAGCAGAGGAGTCAAACTCCGCTCAAGTATGTGTGTTCACTGTGTAGCAACAGTTAGCAGCTAGTTAGCTTAGCCTATCTTAACTTAGATTAGTTCTACTTATATGCTCTTATAAACTTTTTAAAACCCTACACTGCAACTTACGCCATAATCTGATGTGTGCTTCCTTATAAATACAACTATGTTTCGGATCAGCGCCACCTGCACTGACACTTGAGACCAGTATTGCCGATTCCTCCTCTGCGCTTCCAGCTACTTTCTCTTCTGTCTTAATTTTTTTAATTGACTCATCTTTTATCCCATGTATGATTTGCAAACAAGTCCACGTCTCCTATGCAAACTACAGGCAGCTGTGGCACTCTGCTTTTGATTGGAGCAATTACAAAGTGGTTTTTGATGCAACACCCCCTTTGTGACCAATTTCACCCGTTGGCTGCAAGCAACCTCCAGGACTCATTCGCCAACCAGATGGGGATTATATATTTTTCACAACCAATATGGCAGACTGCATCATGCCATGCACTGAAATTATGGGGTGGATTGAATATGAGCCACTTTTTAAAAGAGCATCTTTAAGTGTTTTTAAAACATATGTCAGCTAGTTTAGCTTTGTTTCTAACTAACTATATTGGCTAGAAGCAGCTATTCTGGCTTTTAGCCACTAGCCCCCAGAGGTGAGTTTAATACACTGCTCATACTCATGTTCAGATGCTGACTTTGTAGCTACAACCAGCAGCTGGTTAACCTGCCTAACCCTTGGTGTAAATACTGGAACAAGAGGTGCGGCTCTATCTGAAGGGGGGGGGGGGGGATCACTTTTAGTCTAAGCCAAACCTCTAAACTGAGAGCACAAGCTTTGCTCTTCACTTCCACACAAACCAAAACCACCTGTTTGCTTGTGTTGCTAAGTCCGCTTTGTTGTTCCACAGAGGAAAACAAGTTTCATTCCAGCAAATGTGAAATTACATGCTGGTAATTATTCTCCTCTGTTTCGCTGTTGCGTTGATATGTTATGCGTGTAATGGTCATCAAGCTGTCATATTCTTATTCTATATCAATTCCAAGCCCTGCGCTGAAATAGTGTGGCAGGCTTTCTTTTGATGGGCGACTTTCAGTAGTATTACCAGTTTTAGTGGAATAAGTCTGTCTAACTCCCCCTTACAGAAAGAAGAAATGTGTGAGGGAAATACTGAGCATTTCTATATTTTTCTGCATAAATATATTCAGAATTCAAATATTTATAAACAAAACATGAACTGTTATCAGTGATATTGAATATAAATGTCAGTCTCTGCACTAAAAAACCCATTTGAATCACCCCGGTCTCCCACAGTGTTGTGAGTTCACCTTGTGGGCGGTGGAGGGTAAATGAGGCCGACACTTGTTTTCAATCCACATTTGCAGCCTGTGTGACAACATGTGTTTCGGGTTTTTGCAGTTATGACTCGGATTTGATGATCACTGTCAGGTGTTTCTGCACACAGCACAGCTCAGAATCATCCAAAAAAAAAAAAAAGCCCCAGGTGAAGCCCAGGACTCCAGTCGAAATGTTGTCCATTTTTCTACATCAGTAGACGGCTCCCATACTCTGTGTGGCCGACGGAGCAGTTGGTGGTGCGTGGTGCACTTGGCCTGACTGTGAGAGACCTAAGTGTGCACCCTGCTGTTGGTACCAGTTCTGGTGTGTGTACTCCCCCATATAGGCAGGTGGAGAATCCACCGGAGGCTGATAGGGAACCTGCCCCCTACTGGTAGGATCCAGCATTGCACTATTTTTGACGCTACCGTTGCTGACGTTTGGGTTGTTGCCGCTCCCGCTGCTGTGGTTGCTGCTGTTATTGTTACCATTGCTACTGTTGTTGTTTTCCCACACAGCTGGGGATGGAGGAGAGTTGCAGGCCATGGAGTCGCTGGCGTCTGGACTGTGTTCAAGAGGAATATCACCGAGCGGAAACTCTCCGTTCTTGTAGAGCTTCTTAAACTTGGAGCGACGGTTCTGGAACCAGATTTTGACCTGAGAGGAAGAAGATAAAATGTTGAAGCAACTTAAATATTAGGATTTGTTTTTTGGCCACTAGTGTGTGACATATTGTAACTATATAGTTTGAGCATAGTTTGTAACTATAAAGTCTGAAATAGTAAAATATCCTTATTTGGCTTCTTGTTTGGAATTTCACTAGGATTGATACCATAAAGGTGTCACCTTGGTTTGGATTTTTTCCATCTTAGAATTTCGTATATTTTTGCCTTCACATGCAAAATCATCTATTTTATGCTTTTTAAAAAAAGCATCAAAATAACTACGACAGAAACAGAGCTATTGAAGTTTGCCTCAATAGCCGTTTTTGTGTTTGCTGTAGCGGGGAGGTTCAACTTTTGATGTTGAAACTTGTATTTCCGATCGACTAGCAGTGAATGTTTGCAGACAAGTCGGCATCTTCCACAAGAACTACAGGCGACTGTGGTAATCTGCTCATGACCAAGGCAATCACAAGGTGGTTTTAAGTGCATGCACCTTGTGACAGTTGTGGAATACACATTGTTCCTCCATGACCGGTTTCCACGTGACTACTGGAAAACTTATGTGAGAAATTTCTATTCATATTTTTCAAAACCAGCTGCCTATATTACGCATAATTGACTGGTAAGATTAGTCAGAGATATGGGTGCATTATAGTGTTAATCTAAGCCACAAGCAGAATGGGGAGAGTTTGAAGATAAACTTATTCTTCCTTCAACTTTCTATGCTAACTCTATAGCTAAAGCCAGCACCTAGTTAGCTTACCGTCAGTTTTTAATGTACCTATTTTCTTCTTTCTTTTTAGCACTGTTTTGCTAATCAAGTAGAATTTCTCTGCATAAATGTGAGTTTTCTCAGGCTTTCTAGCCAAAACATGCAGTAAAAAGCTTAAATAATCTAATTTCAGGCAATTTGTCTTAATTGTATGAATTACAGACAAGTTTAGCAGCTAGCTAGTAAATGCTATGTAGCATTTAGCTGCCGAGGAGGCAAAAACTGAGTTATATCCATTATGTGGCCAAGACAAAGTATTCCAAGTCTATTATAATGTTTGTTATATTTCATTAACCAGTATTTTAAAGAAATACAGATTTATATAATTTTTTTGAAAACTCACTGCCTTACTTAAATGTCTGTATCATTGCCTTAATCTCATCTCAAAGTCATTTCTAAAACGCACCTATTCAACAGCTGTTACCAAATAAATCTTGATGCAGCTAATTTTTAAACAATAAATAAGCTTTAAAAAAAGAATGAGGCATATTAATTCTTGTTTAATGTGGACTTTAAAGAGATTGTTAACCCTATTATTCTTTTATTTGTCAGTGAATGCTTCAAATCATATTTCATGCTTTTTCAAGCTGAAGGGAACTGTGCTCATGTCTGTGTTTGCTTAAAGCTTGGGAATGTTACCCGAGCATGACGCAGTGCAATGATTTACAACAGCTGTGATAAAACAACTCACACCTCAAGTTTTGTCTTTTATCACTCAAGCACAGATAATACGTCTGCTAGTAAATCATCAGGGCACGGAGATTACGACAGCAAAAACCAGACTGACACACTGCAACAACTCGCAGCGCTGCCTACAGTCAAGGTCAGACGTTCAGTGTAGTGTATTTGTGTTCTCCTCTATTTTCATCTGGGGGAGTTTTAAAGCGTGATTTTTTTCATACATTTCACATTTTTATTTCGGAGTGATTCCAGTTCAGTTTTTTGTAAATTTTATATATTGTAGCATCTTTATCTTCAAGTTTTGAGACCTCTGAAACTTTAGAGTACACCTCAAACACCTCAGCTTTCTGCGCTGTGAATCTTTGCATTCAGCTGACATCGCTGCTAAAAAGCCAGCATCACTGTCCATTCAGCTGCTTTCATTTCTCACGTCTCTGATAGTTCCACTGCTTTAGGGCCTTTTCAGTTTAGACCCTGGCTTACATATAAAATGACCTTAGGAAGCCAAATTTGAATGTGAAATACTATCAGCGCATCCATTTCACAGGACACTTCACATCCTTTCCGTGCTTCCACTTGGCCGGTACTTCCGATGCTTTTAAATTCTGCAAGTCATGACTGAACTGCAAAGTTATCACCCATAAAGTCTCACCTGCGTCTGTGTGAGGCCCAGCTGTGCAGCCAGCTCGGCCCGCTCTGGCAGGGCCAGATACTGGGCTGTCTGGAATCTCCTCTGCAGAACTGCCAGCTGGTAGCTGGAGTAGATGGTCCGGGGCTTGCGTACCTTCTTGGGCTTCCCGTTGACCAGCCTAACTTCCACGTCTGGTTCTTCTTTCACTGCAGTGGCGGCGAGGGAAAACAAAAAAGAAGTAAAAATACTGCAATATTTTAACTGACGTATTACCCTTTCACGCCTACGTTTCTCATACAATGAACTAAACTTGCATTGTTTTACTACAGGGCAGTTGGTGCAGAGAAGTTTTAGCACAAAAATAGCCAGAGCCACTGCAAACCCCGAAATTTCAAAGAAATTCCGCCAGCACTCTGAGCTTATAATTTTGGTCTGAGTGTCTCCCACAGCTGGGGAGGGAGACAGAGATTTATAGGTGCTTTTCATGTAGCCTGGAGGCCTGACTGTATACAACGCCGCTCATTTGTCCTGTTGTTATTCTTGTATCCTTTTTTGGGGGTCTGTCTTTAAATATACAACCCCTCGTTGTTTGTATTGGAAGAACACATTGGGCGGCTCTGGTCCAGGACATAGTGGGAGTTATTTAGTAATAAGAAAGTCAGCAAATTGATCTTCGGCTCCTCCGGTCTGCAGTGTTCGACAAGTGAGTAGTAATAATCAATGCTAAATGAATCCCCATTGCATCATCAGTGTGTGTGATTTGTACAGGTGCATTGAATAAAGCAGCTTTTTAACAATAGTAAAGTACTGCATGCATGCCTGAATCTGAAAGGCAACTATTTACAAAGCAGTCTATATTGACAGTTTTTTTACAAGCTATTTTAATTATAATAGGCTTAAAAACATCATTTTGAAATTGCTTTTCACGTGTAAGAGTTCCAAAAGAGACTCATTACATTCCACTCCAGTGTTTTTCTTGCAGGCTTTGTAGCCAAAGTGGGAGTTATTCTATGCTAAACTTTTATATTCTATATTAAACCCACACACTGTGGTTGTTTAAAAAGTCATGTGCTAGACTCCGTACTTTTGAAAGAGAATTTAAAGGATTTATAAAGGAGAATAAAATGTATTTAAAGAACCAGTTTATACTTTAAAAAAAAGGTCTACATTTCTGGGCTGTGTTCAAATTCATTAATCGTTTGGTTACGGATGATAGGGTTTACATATTTGCACCTTTGTTTATTTATTTATTTTTCTGGGCGTGGCGACAGGCTTTGCGTGATAAGGAACCATGCACGTTGAATGATTCAAAGGCCAAGGCTGACTGACAAGTCGTGACACCTGATGTACGTGGCTGTGGGCCAAAGTCCCCCGGGGCCGTTTCCAGGAGTGAACTCCCAACTGGAATGCCAAAAACAGTACACCAGTCTGTCAAGCTTGTTTTTTCCCTGTCGTTTGCGCCGGCACACCTTCCAAGCTCTAAAAAGGAGCCCAAAGAGAAATCTTTCTTGTTTGTTTGTTTTGCACTCAAAGGGAAGTTACAGAGAACTCCCTTTATGGTTGTTGTTGAAAATGTTGACGTTGCTGTGCTATAATACCGACACGGGATCAGCACGTTGAGCCCACTGTGAACCGGTTGCGTGTTAACAAATGAGTCGTTCGCTGCTGATACCGGTGAGGTTGAAAAGTCACTGATTAGAGCTGGAACGTGGCTCCCATCCAAAGGCCTTCGGCCTGCTCGTCATTTCCCTATCAAAATATGATCTGAATCAGGTTCAAAGCAGTGATGATAAACAGGAGCGTTTTGCACCGAGGCTCTGCTCGCAGTGACTGAAGCTCACCGGTGATGATCCCCGTTTCTTCGAGGAATATATACCCATCACGTCATCCTGCCTCATAGAAACTACACTGATGCCTTAATTGTTTGTGATATCCCAGACAAGCTTCCCATTGATATGTTTATCGACGTTAAAGCTTAGATTTTTATAGACTTGTCTTTCCTTTTTTAAAACGTTTGGGACTTTTAAAACAAGGTAACACAAACTGTAGCACTCCATCAGCTGCATATGAACATGGCTGTTTTGTTTTGTTTTTTTTACTTTGTAGAGTTGAAGAACAGCTACTCTTCATAATATCTTTGTGAGTCTTCTTTCTTTCTTTACACAGACACGTTACAAGGTTATTTCTCAACAAAGTGATAGCCAGCGCCTCTCCCCGGAGCCCAGCACCATTGTGTGTGGGATTTTGCTCCTGCCTAATCATTTTCTCGTGATGAACAATAGAAAGTTATTTGAGAATCCGTTGAATGCTTCCACATATCTATGAAATGTGATGTGTGGAAAGTTGGACGCAGTGGAAAAATGAAAAACAAAAATAACTTTCTTTTTTTCTCGTGCGTAAAACTCATGCGCAATTATTGGGTTCATGTGGCGAGACATGAGCTCTTGCCATACATCAGCCTCAGGTGGTCAGTGTGGCTTTGACAAAGATGGAGAGCAGCTTACGCAACAGTGCTTATCACATTTATGCTCATATTTTTTTAAAAATTTTCCGTTACGGGTGAACTTACCGCTGTCCTGCAGACTTGGCTGAACCTCCCTGTTGAATGCTCCGTGCTCCCTGTATGCTGCATGGGGGTAAGGGTACTCTGCCTTCCCAACGGGGTAGGCACCGCCGGGACCCATTCCGTTGAGGCTGTAGTGGTGGTATGCGTACGGGTTCATGTGCTGAGCGGAGTACGGCTGCTGTGCCGGGTAGAAATCCTGCGAGCCGTGGAGCGCGCTCTGACCGCTATAGAAGCCCATATCTGTGGAGGAGGACTCCGGCATGGTCGGGGAATCCTTGGAAGCCGAGATGGAACCACCGGCCACGGGGATGGAGGGCTTCTTCTCCTCGAAGACAGGTGAGGACTGCCCGTTCATTTTCAGGCGTTTATCTCGCTGTTGTCGTCTCAGATCGGGTTTGCTCTGAGCTCCGAAGCAGCACTGTTTGGAAACTCCTCACACAGTCTGAAGCTTGCGTTCCCAAACTCCCTTGACGCAGCAGCCAGGCTGTCCACCGTGGCGGCGCCCAACCCAACTAGAGCCCCTAATTACAGGGCGCGCCGAACTGAGCCAAGCCGAGCAGGACAGAGAGGAGTGGATGTCTCCTTCTCATTGGCTCGCCTGCTCGTTCCCTGCCTCTGCCCTGAGGCCAAGACAGCGCTGTCGCCTGTCTGGCTCCCTTCTTTTCCCCACATAAACCTCCAGTAAGCCTCTCCTAGGGCCTTCACCAGAGCGCGTAAATAGCTGGCAGGACTTACTCAAAAGTCCTTATTTTATCTACCTCGAAATATATTCAAGTTAACATAGAGAACCGTGAGCAGAGCAGATAAAATATGTAGCTACTAACCAAACTATGCGTAATGGTGTTGCGATAAGGAGTGTTAACGCATTAACGTAATAGTGCTGCCTCCCATTTAAATGCAAATAGAGCCAGGTGCTGTTTAAGAACACGTTGGGAGTTATTTACAGTTAATCAAGGCTCGTCGTTTTCTTCTTTTACATGTGTCAATGTGGGGCCCCGGGCTTCTGCTCTGCCTGGGATGGGGGGAGAGAAACGGCCAGCAACAAACCTACTATAAGTTTTGAGTGCATGTGACATTCCCGAGAGACAATACAGGAGGATAATGGTAAAGCTTCCTTGCAGTACCTCAGTTTGAAGTGAAACAGTACAAAGTGCTATAGTTTGCAGTAACAGAGGGAGCTTGTTAAAAACTGAATGCTAATTTGGCTTTTTGCATACACAAATTACCATCTCCCTCACAGGCTCTTTGATCGAATAACACTGAATCTCACCACCAGGCGTCGCTGTTGAGACTACAGGGGTTTTTAATGAAAACGCTTTCACAACCGGCCTGATGTAATAGAACTGTTCTTACCTCTAACCAATAACCGCAGGATTTGTTCACAAGTTTAACACTTTTAACTGTGAAGCTCCCTCTTTTAGGAACACATGTAAACCACATACTTGTTTCTTTTTAGCTAACTATGTTAGCAAGTTAGTCTTTACTTTTAGCTAACTATCGCCTTTAGAATGCATGTTTGCCAACCTGAAACTGTTACTGTATCTATTCGTATGTTTCTTGGTTAACCATTCTTTGCTTTAAAGAAAACATCTTAACCATTTACTGGTTTTCCTTAGTAACAGAAATATACTTGAGCTTGCACCGAGTTTTCTCTAACTGCTCATAAACACATTCAACCTGAATTGAAGCTACTGTAGCCATTTCCATATTCATTGCTATTAATGTATCAGCTACCTTTAGCTAATTATACATTTCTTTATTGGAATTAGTAAAAGCAGATTTTGTAACCACTGCCTTTGATTGTATAGCCTTCTTCACATGCTAGCTTTTACATGGCTCACCCAGAAGATGCTCAGCAGACTCCCCTTATAATTAACTGAACAACTGTGTTCTTATCAATATCATTGTTTGACAGTTAGTTTACTACAGGCAAGTAAACAAGTTAAATGTCATTTTCAACATACTACCAAAGTTGCTGGAACAATAAAGAGTGAATGGGTGATTATTCCCAGTGTTGTAAAAGCACACCGCTTGCAGGTTTGACTTTTTTATTAGCATTTTTCTTTCTCTATGTCATATATGGTAAACCTTTGAGTCCTTGCAAAATTAAGTTCCCAGAAATGTACAGCTTTATTTTCTTCAGCAAAGCCTGCCCTTTTCTGCACAACCGACTCATCATATCTCAGAACACAGAGTTCACCATCAAGTCATATCTTAAGCCTCAAAAGCTCTTCATGTGACTGACCGAGCTCTCAGTGGCAAGGTATACTCTGTTCTTATGGATTATAAAAAAAGGGGAACAGTGTGAATACATCATCAGGCCTGGGATGAACAGAGGCGCTTGGCAATGTTATATACAAACAGGAGGTGGGAGTGCAGAGGGGAGGAGAGGGGAGGAGAGAGGAGGGGGTATTGGAGACCCCAGCATGGTGTGATGACTGTTCTCCCCTTTTCCTGTGGCATGGTCCCAAGTGGACAGAAGAGCAATTCCCTGTATGGTCCACAAATCCCAGAATGCCTTGTGAGTGAGCGAATGAGCACACTTAGGGTGAAAACGTTAAAGGGAGAGGGTGGCAAAAGTTGTGGTAAGGAAAGAAGGGCTGTTTGATGTCCTGTGGACAACACGGGGTCCATTTTTCACAACAACAGATAAAATTCAAATGTTCGGTTTCAGGGTTGGCTGGAAAATTAAACAGAGCAGGTAGAATTCAGATCTACCTACCAACCAACCCACCTTCACCCTTTTTTACACTCTGAGAACAGATCAAACATTTGTGTGTGTGTGTCTGTTTATAATACATTTATGTATAAGTGCTGTATATGTATTCTTTACTGGTATTTTACAAGATTCCCTGATGGCCAGCGCAGAGAGAAACAGGAACCAAAATAAAAACTAAACAAAAGGGAAAAGGAAAAGAGGCTCATCCAATTTTACATACAGTAAAAATCAGTGGTGGGAGAAAAGAAGAAAGGCGCAGTGCCTGGATTTGTCCATAGGGAGGAGCACTTTGTGTCTGATCAACCCCAATTAGATTGGAAGGAAGAGACAGTGACAGGAGGGGCGGGAGAGCAGAGGGCTGAGGGAGGACCAGGAGGAGCGGGCAGTCCACCCTGTCAGTTTGCTGTTCTGTTGGGTCATCTTCAGTGGGGCAGCTGGTTGTTTTGCTTGCTGGGTTGTTGAGTGTTTTGTGATCTCCTCATCCTTCTCCCCTCGTCCCTCCCGGGTTGAAGTGAAGCAATCGACAAAGGTCAGACTGGCCCACGTCACTCCAGACAGGAGGACAGATGGTGTCACTCTGAGAAGAACCATAAAGACAAACAAGACAGAAAAAATGATCAACAGACACCAGGATGAGGTTAGTTTATGTTTGCCTTACAGGCAGCAGGACACACCACACTCGGGACCAGGCTAGCTGCTTCTGATTTACAGAGCAGACAGAAACCGCTCTTCTTTTTTCTGTGCTACGTGCTGAACATTGGATTGGGCACGTCGGGTGATGGAGGGATCAGACAGCTACCTACAAGGATTGAGGACGGACACACGCTTTTTAACCTGTCACCTACATACTATTGTGCCAATGATAAAGTCATTTATAAAACCTCTGGACCTGTTACAGCAGGAGTTGTGCTCAACCTGTCACACACGTGACCCAGTACACAAAAACTCAGCTAAAGATACAGAACCAGAATCCTGGCTGCACAAACACACACAAAAAAACACAATCAAGAACAAGCAGACCTTCAAATATTTTGTAATCTTAACTTCATTGTGTGCAAAAAATCTCTCAAAAATATGTCTGAAAAATATCATTTGAACAGCTTCTGATGAATAAACTGCAAATAAACCCAGGTCCTTGTTCAGCAAACCTGTACGCCATGAGGAGGAAACCCTGGCTCAGCGCAGCCACACCACCGTGTACCTTCTTCATATATCTCCCTCCAGGAATTTGCTGACATTTGTTATTCTTTATGAGTGCTAGGATCCTTATTCTTCATACTGAGACAGTGATTTTTATTCTCTCTGTGATAAATTAAAAAACTGCAGTGAAAAAGTAGCCGGTAATACACACGAGGAATCAACACAACAATAGTTATAGTCTGCATCGCTGTGTGTTTTCACAATGAGGCAAAACTTTATTTATATAGCGCCAAATCACAACAACAGTAGTCTCAAGGTGCTTGAGGTAGAGATTTTCTGCTGAAGCATAAATCTGCAGTTAGTGACACTGGTGACTTTTGCTTTTTCAGCAGTTTTTAATGACAAGTTTAAAAATTTACAATCGTTCTATAAGTGTGTATTTACGTGTTTGTATTATTACTGAACTACAATAACTCAAAGAATGGACTATTTTGACATCGACGTGTACAAAGTGTTTTGAAATGCATAAATGAAACCTGGTTTTTTGTTCATTTTAGGAAACATAAAAAAAGGAAATCATCAAAAAATATTTGACTTTAGCCGTGTTTTCTCCTGCTGCGTCGCATATCAGTCTGTATTGACTGAAAAACCCGCAAAACATTAATTAATTATTCAATCAATTTTCATCAGCTACCAGAATAATTGATGAAATCATTAAATCCTGGAGAACTATTCACTCAAACGATTCCCAATCTTACCTGTCAAAACACATTTTAAAACCTTTAAATCTCATCTCGTCGTCCATCAGTCCAAAACTCCAAAGAGGCTCAGTTTACAGCGATGAGATGGAGGTGAAGCAGTAAACACTCACACTAAACCGCTAACTACAGGACCTTCAACTCGCTGTGAGTCAATAATGATCATGCTGAAGGCAAACACCACACCCAGACTCACAGTTGGCAGGTGAATACGAGTTATGTGACAGAAAGAGACGGCAGCGGCATCTAACTGAACCCCTGGTTCTGATCTTTAATTCAGTAACAAACAGGCTGACGGAGGTTTTCTATACCTTACAGTAAACAGGTCAGAGTCACCACAAAAGTTTCATTTTTACAGGATTGCTCTTGGCCTCCTTTAAATCTGCAGAGCCAGACACACATTTTACTGATTCATGGATTCCAAATATTTAGAAATTAAAATAAAATTCATACTTTGGAGAGTAACTCACTTTATTGTGTAGTTACTTCATCACTGCTCAAGACTGCTGGAATGAAGTAAAAGCATCTTTCTACAGTGCATGTGAATGATCTCAATCAGACTCACCTTATGTAAGCTTCTTGGCTTTGTTGTAGAGAGAGTCCACCACTTTGCTCATGTTCTGAATGGTCTCTAGTGCCGCCTCGTACGTCTTATCCACCACCGGCTCATCAAACACAATCAGGACGCCTTCACCTTGGTCCAAAATACCTGTGGAGTAGGAAGGAGTGAAAGCAGGAAAGAGCCACAAAACATCATTATTTAAAGAGGAAAACACTCGTACACAGTGATGTATAGAAGACCTGCATCAGGACTGGGACTGTGAGTGAACGTTATAAACCATACTGCACAATTAAATTCTATTTTTAAAAAAGACCTTTGATCAGGGACAATTAATGTTTGAACATAAATAGACAGCCGTCAGCTGATCGGAATATTTGCGGGCTTCTTGTTAAACTTTCGTAAAACTGCTTTAGTTGTTATATATATGCAAACATATGCAAAGGTCAACAGTTATTGAGCTACTCTACCTGTAGCTTAAAATATTGTCCCAAGGACTTTGCTTAAGCAAAGAAAACTTAGTGTATCAGATATCCACTTTATATACCTCGCTCAAGAATCAAAGAACACTTGTAGCATCAAGTCAGTTAAACTTGTGGGACATTGATGTGAAGTAGCAGAGTTTCAGCTGATTAACAGCAACAATGAGACAACGTTCAAAACAGGACTGGTTTTACAGCTGGAAGACATTTTATCCTTTCTCATCTTTCACTAGTTTTGCATTTGGCTAAGGTGACCGTCACCACTGGTAGCATGAGGCGATACCTGAACCCTGCACGGGTAGTCCAACTACTCCAGGATGGTAAATGGACTGGTTCTTATATAGCGCTTTTCTTCTCTTCTGAGCACTCAAAGTGCTTTACACAACTTGTGCATTCACCCATTCACACAAGCACATTGTTCTAAGTAGCATTCACCCTCCGATGGATGCGTCGGAGAGAAATTTGGGGTTACTACCTTGCCCAAGGATATTTGGCATGCAGACTAGGGGAAGCCAGGAATCGAACCACCAACCTTCCGATCAGTAGATGACCTGCTCTACCGCCTGAGCTACAGCCACCTCATTGTCAGAAGGTTTGCTGTGTCTCCCAGGACAGTCTCAAGAACATGAGACTGTGGAGGCTGCAGGACACAGACAGTTACTCTGGGAGAGCTGGACAGGGACGTAGAAGATCCTCAACACATCAGCAGGATCAATACCTGCTCCTTTGTGCAAGCAGGAACAGGATGAGCACTGCCAGAGCTTCAAAGTGAACTCCAGCAGCCACAGGTGTGAATTTGTTTGACCAAACAATCAGAAACAGACTTTGTCAGGGTGACCTGAGGGCCCGATATCCTCTAGTTTTCCCTGTGCTCACTGCCCGACACCCTGGACTCCGACTTGCATTTGCTGTAGAACAGCAGAATTGGAAGGTCTGACAATAGCAATCTGTACAGGTGAGAGCAGGTTTACCCTGAACACCTGTGACAGACGTTAAAGGGTCTGGAGTAGCCATGGAGACGTATCCCGTCTGTAACATCGTTCAGCATGACCAGTTTGGTGGGTCAGTGATGGTCTGGGGAGGCATATCCATGGAGGGACACACATAGTTCTACAGACACCCCGACTGCTGTTAGGCAATAGGATAGAATCCTTGGACCCAGTGTAAGACCCTACTCCCATGCTGGTCCTTGGTTATTGTTGGTGCACGAAAATGCCCAGCCTTATATGGTGAGAGGATGCAGGAAGTTCCTGACAGATAAAGGAATTGATACCACTGACTGGCCTCCATCCTGGCCTGACTTAAATCCAACAGAACACCTCTGGGACATTATGTTCTGGTTACATCTCAGACTGTCCAGGAGCTCAGTGATGCCCTGGTCCAGATCTGGGAGGAGATTCTGCTGGACACCATCCATCATCTACAGTACCATTCTGAGCTACTATTGTGGCATTTTGGCAAAATGGACAAGCCCACTCCATCATTTATTACTTGTGTCTTTGAATTCAGCCCTGTGTAGGTTGATCGTTTTTATTTCCATCAAACCATGTGGCATCCTTTCATTCCTAAGACATTACACCACCCATATCATGTACACAACCCAAGTATTCATTGACAAAAAACGCTCACACGTACCATGAAACTTCGAATCCAAGATCATTTGTGATAATTTCCTCTCCACGTCTCCCTGCAAGACAGACACAGCATGAGTGCAGCGATCACAATATAAACCTTTTGGAAATACTTAAAGCAGGCAACTGGTGCATAATGAAAATGAAATACTAACCAGCAAGAGCAAAACCTTACCTTAGAGAGTTTGATGAGGGAGGAAATGTGTGCTATCTGTCAGAGAAGAGAATACGAGTGCTTATAAACACTAAGCAGTAATCAGCGCACTACACAGGTAGCTGTTATTCTATATGAGCCATGTTCATATCTGTCAGAAGTGACTGGAGAGGATTACCTGGACCCTGGAGAATGGCTCGATGACCCTGATGAGGTTCTGCTCCAGCAGGTTATCATACAGCTTGGTCAGGTGGGTGCTGATGATGGGATCATCCCGCAGCTCTGCTTTGTACTCTGTTAGTGCCTGGGGAGGGGAAGTAGAGGGCAAATGACAGGAGGGGGTTCAAATATTATTACAACTGAAAATGTAACCCACACAAACCAGTCTACTAACCACAATGTCAAGGAAAAAGTCATCAAACTCTACATACACTCACCTTTTCAAAGTCTGCCAGCGACCGGTTCTTGCTGGCTTGTGCCACACATTTCAGCGAGTCTGTCTGTGGGAGAGAAAGAGAGGGATGGATAACAGTAGAGTCAACATGACCGAACAGCTTTTACTGACAGATACTGGACACAAAACAACCAAGTGTTCACAAATATACAGTAAATCCTGCAGAAAGCCGTCCATTTGGGGTAAAATGGTTACTGTTGCCACGGCCGCCCATTCTCACACAGCATATTATGCAGCTCATGGTGCAAAGTGAAGATCACGTCTCTGCAACTCTACTGGAGGGATGGAACGTCATGCTTCCAAAACACATTCCCTCATTTGCTGTTGTGCAAACGCATCGGTCCAAAACCTCCAACAGGTGTTCAGCTGGGGTGAGATTAAGCAGCAACATGTGGATGCTACAAATACCAGGCTTATTTACATGTGTTTGTGCTACAACCACAAACACGGTTAACTGGGTCACTTCTGGCTCCAAAAGAAAGTAATTCAAAAGCAGACTTAAGCAATGCTAGCCCATCACTAAGGTCGTGTCCAAATTCATGAGGCCTCCTGAGGCCGCATTTGTAGACCGATTACGTCACAGCGACGCGCCGAAGGCTGTCCAAATTCGTAGACTCCGCCGAATGCAGCCGACAAATGCGTCCTCCTTTTCCCCGAATTTGAAGGATGGGTCGGGTGTGTCCTTCGTGGCCTACCATATCCCAGAATTCATAGCGCGGCCCAGCCAAACTCCAGTTTCCAACAATGGCGGCCGCTACTAAGTTTTAAAATTACTCATACTAATCTTTCTGGGTCACAAAATAAACTTTTAACATATTTTCAGGCGAGAAAGTAGTTGTGTAAACATCAAATATCTGCTTGGTTTATCAAGATATCCCATATTTGCAAAAGTGCTTCGACGTTTTCAGAGGCGTCTGCTACCCACCAGCTCGATAGCTAGCCGGGAGCTCGAGGGTCACTGATGCGGCCGAGAACGGCACAACTCCCGGCACATCATTTTCAGATCATCGCGGACTATCGCTGCTCGGGTTAAATGTAATATATAAGTCACTTAGACAACCTAAAAATGTTATTGTTGGGCTTTTTTCAGTGTTTTGTTTGTTTGTGAGTAAATCGGTTTGGCTGAGATTAAAGTTATTAGATTAGATTAAATAAAACTTTATTAATCCCCCAGGTGGGTTCCTCCTTGGTTTTTACACAGCTGACTAAACGTCAAACAGAAAACTGATTAAACAGAAGTATGAGACAGTCGAGAATTTACTCCAGTGTACCGTTATATTTTAGACAGCAAGGAGCAGGCGGCGGAGTTTATTAAACTCCACCAAGACAGCGGGGACGCTAATCAGAAGGCTAGACCGTCCAATTTCACGGCCGTTTACTTCCGGCCTACCCAACCTTCTGAGGACCCGGCCCATGTAGACCGCGAAGGCCGGGTCCTCAGGAGGATGCAGCCCATGAATTTGGACACGACCTTAGTCCATCTTTATCTGGATTACAGGACCATGCACAGAGCAATCCAAAGCTCCACATCCTTTTTGAAGTCTGGCTAGGATAGAAATAACAGTTCCAGGCAAAGTCTATTGTATTTTAAGTAAAATAAAAAGTTGAAACAAAGAGTGATACCTGTCTGCCGGCATACCGCAGAGCTAGCTTGCCGCTAATGAGGGCCTGGACATCTTCTGGCCTGAGGCAGAGAAGCAGATATGTCAGACACAGCATGGCGACCCCTTTGGAAACAGAGTTTTGTATTTCCAGTAGCTGTATTAACCTCTAAAGGCCCCAGTGATGTAGAGCACTTACGCATTGAGCATGATTTTGCAGAGCAGCATGTATTTGAGGGCTGTGATGGCTCGGGGGCTGTCGATGGAGTCGTAGCCCTCGAAGGCCTCGTAGAAGTAGGAGTAAGCCGTCTTCCAGTCTTTCTCCTCCGCTGCATGAATGATCCCTGGAAACACGTGAGCACATACAAATGTCAAGCTGGCAACGCTGCACAGACGCGCATTTTGATTTGTTTCTTGCTTTTACGAAGGGTACCTGACTGCATGTCTAAAGCTGCTTGTAGTTTGGGCGGGCAGTAGATGGCGTTGGCGGTTGTCCTAGCAGACGTGAGGGCTGCGCGGGCCTTGGGCAGGTTACTGAGGGCGTGGTATGTCTTACTCTCCAGCAGCTGAACCTCCACTAGCAGGGCCTTATCATCCATCTTCTTGAGCTCCTGCAGCAACTGGGAGCCTGGAGAAAGAAGACATGCAGTAGAGTCAGATCTCAGCGTGAGATTCTTCTTCAGACAGGCGGAAAACCTGGAGTCCTTAAATAAGGACTAAAACTGTTTTAAAAAATAGTTTTATAGAACACTAATATGTTTTCTGCAAGTTGTACACACAAGGTTTGTCTTGTCAGGCAAATTAAAAACTGAAATGTGAGGAGATTTTCACCCACCAAGCTGCAGAGCCTCCTGGTAGCACTTTGTGTCGAAGTACAGTGAGATGAGTCGAGCCTGAGGAGAGAGGAGAGGTTATTTCTCCCCCTGAATGTAAACCTGAAAAACTGTTAATTTCTGCTGATAAGAACATCCTGGGATATGTAAAGGGTGATGAGCTGGGTTCCTTTGCTGCTCACAATCCAGATTATTGAGATTTAGTTTGTAGCTCTGCTATATGTTATTATTAGGTTCCCATGGGTAAAAAAATAAAGTGCTGTACAAATTAAGTTATTATTATTACTCTCTGGGTGTCTTCCAATCCTGATCCTGGTCTTCTTCCTGTTAAAAGGGAGTTTTTCCTTCTCACTTTTTCTTTCCCACAAGAAAAGACTAGACTATAATAAAAAAGGGAACTAAACACATCCGCCTGTTCACAGAGCGTTACTGCTCGCCCAAATAAACGTGAAAGGTAAAGACCCGGCCACTGAACAAAGTGATCAGTGCAGTTGAGGCATAACGGCAGCACATCTCACCTCTAGCGCCTGTCTGAGGAAGGTCCTCTTCTCAGCCTTGGCCCACTCTATGCATTCAAGGCAGAGCTCTACCTCCTGACCCGTGGCAGCCTCCATGTCCAGGAACAGGTCCAGCAGGGAGCGGACCAGCCGGGCTGCCTTGGCCTTGGAGATGGAGTTGAGGAAGGGCCGGACATATTTTAGCAGCCCCCCGAGCTCTGAGAAGAGGATAAATAGAACAAAATTATTTATCTGGGCAAATAAAAACAAACTGCAATTTCAGAAAAAGGCAACTTCAAACTGTTTTCTCAGTAATGGAGGAAAAAGCTAAGTCTGTTACTTTTAGATTTCAATAAAGCCACATGTCTTATGATTCATCTGTAAGTCACAAACCTCAATGTTTTCTGTCTTTGGACTCAACCGACAACTTAAAAGAATGGCCTGTGTCATTCACTGCTGCCAATAAAAATACAAACTCGATCCTTTAAAGTCCTCAGCAGTTGTCAGCATTCAGGTCTTTCAGGTCATTCAACATCGGACACCTACACCCAGGCGACCCAGCAAAGGTTGATCAGACCCCAGCCTGCATCCCAGCAGCAGCCACCCATGGATCAGTCCTCTTTATCCACAGCCACCTTGTGGCCTTCTCTGTGGCTTCACCTACAGACCAGAAGGCGCTCTTCCTAGCCACTCCTGTTAGGCCCAGTTGGTTTAGGACTTTGCAGAGTGAGCACCCTGCAAAGCCTCTGCAGCCCACCTCTCTACTAGCTCCTGGCACGTTTCCTTTCATTTGCCTCTTCCATATGTTCTTCCCTGGATCAGTCATGGCAGATTTCATGGCAAAAATCAGTCACCTTATGTTGACCTCATTGTGAAAACGTCATGGAGTTAATGACAGATGTGAAGGAGATTTTAGGTTCTCCTTAAAGGCTTTAGACAAAGAAAGCCTCATAGGGGACAGTGAATTTTGATGTTGTGGGTCTGAAGTGTTCAAACTACTTTGTCCCAATGTCGAACTACAAAAAGCACAGTTTCAATGCCTATATTATCATAGTCGGTGTTTTATTCTGGTTACACAAACAAGGAAACTCAAACATACCACTTCATTAGCAGTCAAATCAAACAGCTGTATTAAGAAATGCTGCTCACGTAATCTCTTTTCTGCTACCATTAGCCACATGAACTTTTTTCTTATAAAGGCTTTCATTATCTCAGCAGTCAGTTAATTAATGATCACCCTAAAACATGGCAAAAATTTCACTTTTATCGTTTCAAATGAAGTTTCTTTCAGTTGCTGCGTCCACAGCAGCTGGATCTACATCCTTGACGTGATTTTCTTCCCACTTCCTGACACAACCCTCGCAGGTATTTATAACTCCTCCTGGTCTCGAACCCAGGACCTGTCATGTGTTAGATGAATGTAAACATTTACACTACAGAGCCCACCACCATCATATTTAATACAATACCAAACAATTTCATAGCAAGCTGATTTCACGAAGGTTCAGAATTCAGCTGTGGGTGTTCAAGACACAGGCCTGTCAGTATACTAGGAAGTGACAGAACTCATTGACATGATCGTCTTCGTCACTTATATATTATACTTCTGCATCAGATCTACATCACAGCTTACATTAAAATTCGAACCCAATTGTTTCCCGCAGAAGCCTAAATCAAGCTTCAGTAGTGTTGCCTATTTGCTTCCCTGAACAGCGAGTTTTATTAAACCTAGCTGTGACCTGTGTGACACCATTATGTCCAGAGATCTGGCATCTGCCCATGTCAGCCGGGAAGCCTGTAAACATGTTGGTCATTCCAGTCCTGCTCACACTGAGAGGGCAAAAATATAATTTTTCATCCAGTCTCTTTGCCTTTCAGTGGTCCAGTGAATCCATAACTAAAGGGGGTAATGAAGGAAGCAATGAAACACCTTTCCTAACTTCTGGTTCACTTCATTCACTCACTTATGAACCTTTCTTAGCAAACCTGATGATTCAACCAAACCCCTAGACCAGAACAAACTCCTAGGACACACAACAATCGTACTTGATCAGGTTTTTCAGGAGTTTGCTCAAAGGTTTCATCAAGACGCCCAAACAAGAGTTGGTTAAAGTTGGTTTCCTATTGGTCTAGCTGCTCAACATTCACAACGTATGTAAACAAATCATAAACAGTGTGTTAAAAATCAGGACACTGCGTTGTGTTTACCTGCGGCCTGTCCCGTCTTCGCCAGCAGCCCCCCCAGCTCCAGGATGCTCTGTTCTTTGACACGCACCGCCTCCTCGTCGCTGTCCTGGATGTCCCGCTTCACTACAACACACATAATGATGATGTCATCTGATCCGTGTTAACGTGAATCACCGCGATATACAAACAGTGAAAATGCAGATGTCCCATTACCACTCCGTCTCTTAACGCTACAAGATATAGCTATCATGAGCGGAATGAGGTGGGTGGCGAGCAGCCAAGAGGCTCCAGAAGCTGCGAAATACCGGAGCTGTCACAGTGAAACAATAAACGGCATTGGCGACTAAACCGCTAAGCCTTTACAAACGACAGAAAGAATCACAACCCCGCACTGACATGCGTTATGATTAAGACGGTGATATTAGGCAACAAACTCATTTTCACTTAAGTTTCTTTGTCGGCCTGTCATCTGACTAGACAAGGGATAGCTGCTAGCTAACATTAACTAGCCAGCTGTCACCCAAGTCACTGTCAAATGAATGAGCGGGGTAGCTAACATTAGCTTGTCTAATAAGCTAGCCGGTATATTGCTAGCCGGCTAGCCCGCTGCTGCTGACTCACTGTGCAAAGCAGTCGGCAAAAAGACACGGGCAGCACTGAGCTAGCTAGCTCGCGTTAGCTTAGCCGCTACCTAGCGAGCAAAGAGCAAGCCTGGCTAACTGAGCTGCTCCAGGACTGATGGAGCAAAGTAAAAGGCTCTGTGTCTACTCGTGAAATAACTTTCTCTCTAGCGCCACGTTTTGCGGAATATATTTACCTATTGAATGTAAGATATCAATAGAGGCATTCCGGTCTGTTCCAAGAAGAGACTGTGCTCTCTGAAACTCAGCCACTGCCGCGGCTGCCATCTTTCCTCTGCCTGCCTCCGCTCCACTTGGCTGGTGGTTTTCCGGTCAGGTCGTTCACAGGGTTGGAACAATGTCTCCCTCTACAGGTCGCGCCCAGTACTACGCTGGGAAACGGCGCTTGGAAAAGTTTCACGGCATATTAAGCTCTAACAGCAATGCACAGCATTAACTGTCTCATTTGTTAATTATGTTTTAACAATTTTTAACATACATGTTTCCTCCAGTCATTAATGCAGAGCGTTAATGACTGGGGCTGCAGAGCCTCAACGAGGCCATTTCTGTGACAAGTTTTTTTAAAATGCTGAGGAATGGGTTTTTACGCAGCAAGGGAAAGACTGTATATTAAAGATGGACACATATTCCAGTTTTCAAACCAATGCGACGGGGCTTTAAACCCCTTTCTCTTGTGCAAAAAACACATCACGTGTTACAGTAGTGTCCTCAATAAACACTTTGCTGATGGGCTCAATTTTCAGTTTTAACTCATACTGAACACAGCATGGTTTATATGTTCTAAATGATGGTACCGTGCAGTGCACTCATTTACACAAAAAACTACACCACTCAGGTTTTACAAAGGGACTTTCCAAACCAGGGAGTTAGCAGAATGTAGCTACATCCTTTACATACAGTAAAGGTGCAAATATTAACTTTTTCCCCATAAAGACAACATTTAACTGCTTCCACTTTACCCTTAACGGTGAGTTTTGCCATCTGAGTATATCAATAAAGACGTGATTTGACCATTAGAATCGTTTCTGGGTTTTTCCAGTGGTAGCTGTATATGCAGAGACCAGTTTGACTAACTTCTGATTTAAAACCAGTCATTTTGTTCTACAAGCATGAAAGAAAAAAAAAAAGTAAAACTCAAGCACGATTATTGTTTAGAAAACCAACACTGTTTCTGTTTTGCTCCTAGTTTTTGGTGAAGTTTAGCAGTGACAGCTTTGCCATTTATGATATGCTGTGTAAACTCAGACAAGCGTAATAATGTTAAACTGTCTAAATTGTATATATTGTGTATATTTTTTGTTTTATTCTTGATTTTATTTTCATCATGACTGAGATAAAGTGAGAAAATCAGAGCTCGACTCTACCGAGCTAAAAAAGTAAAGAAAAGAAACGTCATCATCCGTTTAATATACAAAATTGCCTTTATTTAATAAAATATACAAAGAGCACAAAAAACTCAAAATCAAATCTCACGAGTGGAGTCACTCATGACAGCCGTCTGCGTTCACAGGACGATGGATAGGTAGTCACAAACCTAAAGTGAGAGTAAACGAGAACATCTGGATGTTTTAGACCGACAGCACCTCAAACTCTGAGACGTTAATGACACTTGACGTGCGAGCTGTGTGGATGAACGGGCACCATACCTTGCAGCTTATCATGAGGTTGGGAGAGCCTTCTATGTTAGGAGCTACAGAGAACACCGGGTTGTGGAGACAGTCTTCCATGTGCTCCGACACCCTGGACTCCAGAAGATGCTGCAGGACATCAGGAGTGATGCTCTGCTTCTAAGGACAATGCAGACATTTCATCATGTTTCCACTTTCTCTCCTCTTCCTTTACCTTCACAGGCTTTCAGCATATTTTAGCCACGTACACTATTTTTATTTTATTCAAATCAAGACAGTCCGTACAGTCATTCTAATAAGAAAGTTTTCAAATAAAACATCTGGTCCTCAGCAGGTTTGCCAAGTCTCTAAAAAGAACACAGTAGCTCAGCTTAGGTCTGGAAGGCTGCATATGAAGGAACTACAAGGAAAACCAAAAGAACAAATTCCTTTTAATACTACAAGTGGAGATGTTTGGCCATAACAGCTGTGAAGCACAGTGGAGGAGGGGTCATGATTTGGGCGCCTTGCAGTAACAGAGTCACACATCTGAAGAGTCAAATGTGAGGACATTAGTCCAACAGTTACAGCTGGGCTGAAACTAGATCATGCAACAGGACAATGATCCAAGAACAGCAACAACAACAGAAGGGCTCAGAAGAAGAAAAAATACTGAAATGTTGTGGTAGAAACTTAAGAGCAAAATTCTGGTGGTAATACAGGAAATGATGGCTTCAGGTTATTGCAGCTAAAGGTGCTTTTGCAAGGTTCTGTAGTTGTATTTAGATCATTTTAAAAGCTTAGTTTTTATAATGGCCTGTTCTTTTTCATGCAACCATAATTGTTGTGGTTAGGATGAACAGGCTAGGGAATACACTGTGAAGGAATCTCCTCACTAAGGCAATCGAGCTGACACAGCACTGTGTGCCCGTACACACAGAGAGGAGCAGGTTGTCACTTTTGGGGCATTTTAGCCTAAATCTAAACTCGGGACAGACGGCTGCTGGGACAGGGGAAGAACACACAGGCCTACGAAACTGTGTCAAATTATTAAGGAGGAGAACAAAGACTGAATTTACGATGCAAACTGACAGAAATAAGGCTATCATGGACAATAACAGAGTGCCAACCAGCTATGATTTCTAAAGTTAGTGAAGCCTTCATAATGAGTTGTTTTTTTTAATAGATTAGAGTTCAGCAGACAAACCTTAGTGTTGATATAAACTCCACAGGGGCAGGAGATAAAGAAGCTGTTGAGGTTCAAGTTGTTCCTGTAAGATTAAGAAGCAAGCTCAGGTTGACTGACAGGATCGCATGCCAAAAATTCTGAATTTCATGTCAGTGTTTCATGACACACTCGGTGTGAAATGGCCTTCAGATTCTATTTGTGACAAAGAAGAAAGTGTGCGTGCGACCGCTCTGACAGAAAACATTTTAAGGCAAGTCGACCGCTTTAAATCCCAGTTAGAAATCGCGAAATGAGAAACAACCAATTGTTGCTGTCACGTGTTTAAAGCGATTGATTTCCAAACTCACGTGTGACATATGGGGCAAATAATACGCATCTCATCCATTCCTTCCACGACAGATGATATGTACTGCTGCTCAAACAGCTGGTTCTTCTCGTACTCTTCAATAATGGACATCTCTGCAGCACAGAGAAACACAGAGGCTCAGAATCAACAGGATCACACAGGCTGGATCTCCACTGAAAATACCCGTGTTACCTTCAGACATGAGCTCCTGCTGGATTTCCTCAAGCACCGCCAGTTCATCGTACTCCCTCATTACACCCAACATCTGTAAAGAAAAGTGTCAGACCAGTTCTCCTTCAGATTACACCAACTAAGCTCTCGTCTGCTCTCAGTGATTGTAATCAAGCCTTTACATGCAGCACAGTGTGAACGCCAAAGCAGTTTTCACATTATAAAGATTTTTATCTAAATTAACAGCTAAAAATGACCAAATAATGAGAGACAAACGAAATCCAAACACAGAAGACATTCCTAATAAGAAATGAGGATATGCTGGGAGAGACAGACCTCTGCCATGCCCGCAGGTCCCCACAGTGAGGGCAGTCTCTGGTCCTCGGACTGCAGCGCGCTCCACTCCTCCTCCATCACCTCCTGGACGATGATGGAGGCCCCGGAGCTGCTACACTGCTGGCTCTCCCCCATTTGCCGGTATTTCTCCAGCAGCCTGGCCCGACTGTTTTTTAGCCTGTCTACACAGCGCTTAAAAGCACAAGAAAATATCGCACTGCAGCGTTAGAGTCATAGCCTGAAAAAGTTAGCAACACGCTAGCTAACTAGCTCTCCGACACCTTGCAATACCTTGCGATATGTTTCTTTCCATGGCGGAGTCGTTCCTTTATAAAGTGAGCGGTGCCTGTGCAGAGCGTCCATCAACCGTCTGTGGAGGATGTCCGTTTACAATTGCTCTTTGAAACAACCGGCTAAAGTTGGAGAAGACTTCAAAATCAAAACATTCCGGCTTTACGCCCCGCCACCCGGAAGTTGGCGTGTACTGGACCGGATTGCATGATGGGTTATGTCGTTTTTGACTGAAAAATACTAAAACAATAGATAAATAAATAATAAAATAAATAAAATAAAAGTCCTGTCAGCTTTAAAGAATTGAAATAATATGGGTAATGAATAATTGGATTCCCCACATTACTCATATCAGAGGCAAAATATCGAAGTCTCTATAAGGTCAAGGATCTCATAAATCAAACATCATTATATACTCTCTATTGTTCTATTATACATGACATACTGTGTGGAAGTGTGGGGAAACACGTATAAGACACACACTTATCCAATATACATTCTGCAAAAAAGAGCAATAAGGATAATAAATAAAGCTACTTCAAGGGAACCATCAAATCCACTTTTTATCAAATTAAATATTCTCAAATTTAAAGTGCAAACAATGTATAAAGCAGCAAATAAATCTTTTCCCCACAACATTCAGAACTTGTTCCAAATAAGACCAAATACTCATGACCTGAGAGGAATCCTTGTGTTCAGCAGGCCAGTAGTAAGGACAAATGTAAAATATCAGAGCATTACAGTCAGAGGAGTTAGTGTGTGGAACACCTGTACAGATGAAATCAAGACAAGTACATCAATACAAAAATTCACATGATTGTTCAAAAATAATAAATTGCATGAATATAAGAAATCTTCCTCTCAGTGACTGAGTTGTCTCATTGTGTCCTCATTTTTTTGTTTTATATAGATCAAGGCCTGAGTAACCCAACCTTAAGTGTTCATTAAGGTGTTTGTCACATAGATATAAAACAAGCTCAGAGATTAAGCGGGTGTTATAGACAGGGTGATTCGTTTATGTAAAAATGTAGTTTGTTGTTGTTCTGGTTTACGTGCTGAAAATGGTTTTTATTTGTGTATGTTCAATGTGTTAGACTTGTACATAGTTAACCATATATGATCAAATAATGTTGAATCCTGGATATGGATTTGTAAGCAATGAAATTTGAAATAAGGGGGTAGGAACAAGAAAAGTGTAAACTTCATCTACTCCTTTTCGAGCATACGCATTCTGTAGACAAAGATATATTCATGAAAACTTGATGATTTTTAAGTTTTGTTTTTTGTTTTTTTCTGTTGTTATTTCAATTATATTTGCATGTTCGAAATAAATTATATCTATATCTATTATATCTATAGATTAGACACGAGTGTATTAAAATTTATGAAAGTCAAACTGATTTTACTTCATGGACCACGCAAATCCCACTTTAATCTTCTATCAGCATAAAGAGGTTTAATTGCATATTTAAGCCCTGAGATACATTAAAATAATAAGAAGTATAATTTCTACAGAGCATCTCAATGTTTCTACATGATAAAGAAACTGTACGGAAATAAACGTGTCAAATTTTAGAAAAACTTCTGGAAGGTGTAGCTCAGTGACTCGCCTCTAAAATTGAATGGGGGGGGGGGGGTTTAAGTCACTGTGAAAAAGTGAAAAAACAGGAACTTTCCTCTTTCGTGTATTTTTTAAAATCTATTTCCTGATTACTTTGGTGTAACATTAGTAAAAATAAATAAATAAATAAAGCTGTAAAACTTAAACAGTTAAAAGTCCAAAAATGTAATTTTTCCTCCTTCATGTTTTCCAATGCAGCAGGGCCAGAATGGAGCTTTTGCCGGGCCAATTATGGCACCCAGGGCTTATGTTTGACACCCTTGCTTTAAAGATTTCTAAACTGTGTCCAAACCACCATTTATGGAATAGATGTTATGAGAGAAAACACCAAAAAACGAATATAAAGACATGTTTTTACTGTAGTAAGAAACTGACGATATTTCAGAGGTTTTATTGGAGGGGTGCTTTGACCCTTTAAGATACTATACCACAAACAAAATTAATAAATTACACCTGAAATAATAAATAATAATAACAATAATAAGTTAAATATAATATTTCTAATTCAACAAAGTAAAACAATCAAATGTTAAAATTTTTAAAAGCTTTCCTGATCTGTTATACAGTAATGCATATACTATTATATATTGTACATATATTTATTAGTCTTAGATTTAGCCATTCTTATATTTTGCTTGTTTTATGTTATTGTATTTTTGCACAACTCTGTTGCTTGTGAAGCTCGCACACAAGAATTTCACTCACATGTACTGCACCAGTGTACCTGCACATGTGACAATAAAAGTGATTTGATTTATTCAGCTGTTGACACACAGGCTTGTGTCATCCTCAGTCTCCTACACTCATTTAAATCCTAAAATTACTTCTGCTCATTGCCAGGTTAACTACGGGGCCACAGGAAAGGAAAAAAGATGTCGCTGGGCCAACTGGGAACCAACCAGGATGCAGAAATGTATCTGGCAACAGTTTGGTAATTTAAAAAAAGTTTTGTTCACTGAACAAACTGTAATTAAAGACAATTGTAAGTTGTAACCTTAGTGGAATAAGCTGAGGGTTATACCACAAGACACAGGACAAAGGACCAGGGAGAGTTGACACAATGGTGCAAGAGGTGAGCCTGAATACTGCTTTGTTTCGGCATCCTGAATGCATCATGCCACAAAGCATAAGCTCAACAGCAACGCACTGATTGCTGATCAATACTGTATCCCCACTGTGCTTCATTGTACCTTTAAGAATATTGAAAATCATTAAGCATCTGATCCATAAATCTGAATATTGATTTATTTGTCATATATTCATACAGTCACCCATCAGCTGTGCTTTACTGTGTATCTTATTCTTTGCAGGATTTAGATAAAGCTTCCTCTTTAAGAAGCTTTACAAAAGTCCCTCCTCGTGTGCACTCAGTGGCCTCTGTTGCCCGTGGGTAGAGCTGTATTTGGGAAGAGAGCCATTCAGATAAATCCATTTTCCAGCTCACTGCCTTTTTACGGAGTCTGGATCATGGATGAAAAAGTGTTACTGCTGTTGGAAAACAGCTGTACAGGCTGATTTTACACTGACTTTCATCTGGAGAGAGACTGCGGGAAGCATCGGGTTTTGGTGTCTGCTGCAGAGTGTCAGGGAAGTGGCTGCAAAAGGGTTTGTGATTTTCCTCCTGATCAGTGCTGGTTGTCATTTTTAAATAATGTCATAACTAAGTACATTTTGGAAATATCTGGGTAGTGATTGGCTGAACTGACAAACTGATTATTGTCTCATTATCTTCTTTCAGAGTTACACTAGTTTTCCTTTTTTTTAAAAGCATTTTGCTGTTCACTGACTTCATCAAAATAATGCCTTCTTTGATTAATTGTGCTGACAGACCCTTAAACCTAATTTCACTGAAGTCACTGTTTATTTTCATAATAGTTTCCAATTTTAGATATTGTTTAATGCTACTTAAGTGTTAAATGACATTTTAGGTGAACACTCTCCTTAGCCAAAAAAGAGCAGCGGCGTCAGATCTGTATGTGTAAGTGCAACGTGTGTGTGGATGGGGGGGGGGGGGGGGGGGGGGTATTTCCAGTAATCAGTGCTTTGATGAGCAGGAGGGTTGTGATGAAGGCCATAGCTCTAAGGAAGCAATTGTTTTTCAGTCTGTGCGTGTGGGCATTGATTGTTCTGAGCCGTCTGCCAGATTGCTGTGATTCAATCAAGGGGTGGCCAATGTAACACAGTTGGAAAGAGCACGCTCTTCATGGTTTTTATTGCAAAAAATAAGTAAATAAATGTACCAGCAATATCTGTGTGAACCGAGCCAGCTTCAGCTTTCTAGCCAGGTTCTGATTGTGAGACGTCATCCCTGCTGTTGTAGTGATGTCAACCAGCTTACGGATAAAACGGTTCAGAAAGCAGGAATGTAGGAGTCGTGGTTTCAGGATCAGAGTGGAAGTTTCAGCTCTGAGGAAATCATGATCCCAGTAAACAAGGACAAAACACCTAAGGAGTCCTGAGGTCCCTTCTCAGGCGCAGGATGAGGTGGGGGAAGATCTCATCTCTTTACTGGGGTTTCACCCTTAATCCCGGTGATGATAAAGATCCACGCCTTTTTTCATACCTTGGCTCATGTGATGACTCGCATGATTAATAGGGTTAGTGACCCTCGGAACTATGGGAACAATCCCTACTAGGAGTTAAATACCTGGGACTCTCCACCATTTGGTTTTAGAACTGAAGAAACCTCTTGGATGAAGTCCATTTGACTTCCTTTTTTCAACCACTCAAAGAAGCCCTGACCTGGACAGCCACAACCTGCGCGGACACACTGGGAACATGTATGTAGCTTTCTGTCTCTTTAAGAATGTTAAATAGAAAATATAGTCCCAGGGCGCTACATTTATGTAGATTGTGTATGTAAGGAGAAAATAATTTTTTAACATCTTTCTGAGAGAGGAGCTGGTTAAGACTGAGTCAGCTGACTAAATGGTTCTTATCTACTCAGCTTGCGCACTTTATACAACCCCTTTCACTCATTTATACAACATAAGTTCTTTCTGTCTAACCTTCACACACATTCATATTTCAGTGAACACATCAGAGAGCAACTAGTACATCCCTCAGTATGTATGTGTGTGTGTGTGTGTGTGTGTGTGTGTGTGTGTGTGTGTGTGTGTGTGCGTGTGTGTGTGTTGGTGGGGGGGGGGGGGGGGGGGTTGTACCTGTAAGAGGTGGATTCGCCTGTGAATCTGCTATTTTTGTTAGCAAACACGGTGTTAACTCGCTGTGATGAAGTGATTCACAAAAATCACTGCGCTGATCCTCAGCAGCCACCCTCCACCACCTCCACCACCACAGCACGGCAGCAGCAGCTTCGACACGTTTGGCCGGCTGCTTCAGCACCTCGGAGAGCGATAGGCTGAACGACTTCAGCGGCGGCAGCAGCATCCAGGCAGCAGCCAATGAGAGAGCGCCGTTTCTCTCGCACATCCAACCCGAATAAGTGCTGATGCCCGCATCTCTCTCTCTCTCCCTGTCTCTTTGCTTTGCTGCTTTACTGAGGGAATAAGCTGCCGTCTATTTTTGGACTTTATCGTGGCCATGTTTTTCTGTCCCCCTCTCTCTCTGTCGCCGCTTTTTTGTGTTAATGTAGGTTTTTAGACCAGCGGGCCGGCGTGCTGTTTGATTCATGTCTGGGCGAGTTGTGAGCATCAAACAGCCTCCACCGTGTAGTTTTTTGGGCTTCTCAATGGAAGACATCTCTCCACTCGCTGCGAGCGAAGGAGTGCGGCACATATTCGCTTTGCGTGTGTATTCCCGCAGAGGAGCGAGAGACTCTTTCTGAATGAGGCTCTGAAGGGAAGGGGCGCGGGCAGCAGACCTGTCGGTGTTCGAGCGAGACCCGTTTGGCTGGACGAGCTCGTGCCGGCGGTTGTGGATTCCGTGGGCGGAAAGCCTTTTCACATTTTGATCTTACCCAGCAGCGAGGGTACGGGGGAGGTCAAGGTGGGATACATGGATTTCACAAGAAGAGAAGATTAATTAGAAGGTAGGAAACATGTTTTTCCCTGTAACACCAGCCTTGTGAGGTGATGAAATATTAAAGACGCTCAAATAATTCTCAGATAAACGCAGGATCAGTCAGTACACAGCCACCTGCTCAAAAAGAGAGAAAAAAGCATTTTCTCCTAATGTTCAGGGCTGCCTCTCGGTGTGTGCTTCTGATGCTGCCTGGTGTTGGTGGTGTTCGGGGGTGGGGGGTGTTCAAGGCTTCCATTTTGAAGCTAAGATGGATGCTTGCGCACATTTCTTTTCCCTGCCTCCGTGGCCTTATCTCGGTTCTTATATAATGCTGGTGAACACTGGTAGGCCCATGCTGGGGCTACCAGTGCCGTCTATATGCAGCTTTATGTGGGGAGGTGCGCCATTTATACATGACTGCTGTGATGGAATGCCAGCTATTTGTGTGGCTGCACGATTTATTATGAAGTTTCTGCACAGACACCTAATGCAGTTGGCTGACTCTTTCTCTCGTTGGTATATTGCTGTAACCATAAGCTCTGGGGTGCTTTTCTTCACTTAATGAACATACAGTACCAACAGCTCAATGTGGACCTTGGAAGCAGAGATTTGCGCAGTAAAAAAAAAAAAAACCCACTCCCACCACCTAACCTAAACTCATCTTATTGACGTGTTCTGAAAGGGGAAGCTGGTCTTGTGACCTGCTTTCATCTGCATTTGCAGGCTCTTCCTCCAGGCAGGAGCTTCTTCAGTTGTCATTGTTACAAGTGGACAGCAGATTCACTGTGTAAATATCTATCTGGCCGGTTACAGGTTGTTTCTCATGGTCTAGCAGATAAGAATCCAGGTTTTTCACCAATGATCACCAATGATATATGTGTGATTTGTAAACATTGATATGATTGATATTTATTGTATGTTACTGCAGCTAGCAGGCAGCTAGCAGTGTTGCATCACAACAAAATTTTCCTGTAGCTTGAAAACCATGTTTGTCCACTGGGTTTTCTCCAGGAGCTTGGATTTCTTCCTCCATCAAAAGAAAACAAAAAGTGTCTGAATGCTGTTTGCAAAAGAGATACTGAAATGTCATGAATTTGACTTCCTCGTTAAAAGAAAATTTAGCCAAGCTGAGGGCCTTGGAGGAATAACTAGCAAGAAGACCTTGAGAACTGTTGTTTGGGCCATTTTCATCTGACTTGCTTTTGCTTTCACAAAGTAGGAACCAGAGTGTCCTTTCTGGTTTCGAAAACTAACCTCACTTTCTAAAATCATATTCAAGGTCTTTGTTACTTGGAAACCCAAGAGGAACAAAT
The DNA here is from genome assembly GCF_057381915.1 of Diplotaxodon limnothrissa. Taxonomy (NCBI): domain Eukaryota; kingdom Metazoa; phylum Chordata; class Actinopteri; order Cichliformes; family Cichlidae; genus Diplotaxodon; species Diplotaxodon limnothrissa. The sequence continues at coordinate 4,340,421 of NC_140599.1, read as the reverse complement.
AGAAAGTATATCTTGATAGGTTTTCCCAAACATTTTCCCATGTTTTCCCATTTTCCCTCACTAAAACAAATAGAATGTTTCTGATCTTAAAGATATCAAAATATCTTTGGACTCTCAACCAAATTTGTCACTTTTTATGGTTAAAAGAAGGTAAGGGGTCATTTCTAGACTAGTGTGAAGACCTCAAGCACCAAAGTGTGTGCGGTCCTTTTTGGACTTAAATAGCCTTTCAACCACATTTCATGGTTGACTGGAGCCGACAGTAGTCAAACTCAATGGGCCTCAATGGTTACTTTCTTTACTCTTTTTTCAAAAGGAGAAGTAAAAACTCTCCTTAGTCCTGTGCGAGAAAACTGTGAAAAGTCTTATCTGAAAGTCCAGCAGCCATTTGGGGTGTTTCATCTGGATACCTTGTCATGGCTGTAGGCTTCAGTTCATTCTGCTCTTGGAAAACTAGTTTGTGTATAACCCAACCCATTTAACTCAGGGTCCACTTACAGATGTTTTGGGGAGATTTTAACAATGTTTCTTGGTTTTCCTCATTCTCTCCTCACCAAAACAAGCCAAAGCTCAGACGTGAGGATTGTAGCATTTGAAATAGTAAAAAGAAAACTTAACTCATACTACGATTACTACGAGCCTTTCTTTCATCCCAGGATCTTTTTCAGAGACTGTAGCTCATTTTTCATGTTTGACAAGGCTGACAGCAGCAACCTCATGAAATTATCTAACTGGATGGTTGAATTCATAGTGAGGAAAGTCTCTTAGCAGAGGAAGGCGATAGACTGAACGCTCTAGGGGAAAGTTCACCATCCCAACGATAAATATTCTCTTTTGAGTCAGTGTCTTATGTCACTTCTGGTCTTGCAAACAGGCAAAAAATATTCATCATTCGTGTTCAATATTCATCAGCGAGTGGAGTGTTAAGTTGTCATGGTTGTGCAAAACTTTAGCGTCTAGGTCTATTCTTTGCTTTGATAAACCACTCCACATCTACATCTCATTCTCTACTGAGAGAAGACTGATGAAACTTCATCAGTTGAAATGAAATCGAACTAATATTGCTGCTTTTTTTTCTGTTGTTTGTTTGTTCACAGGTTCAAACTCCTCCAGAAGTGAGACGCTGACCCTTTCCAAGCTTTTTGTCTAGACTAGTCAAAGAGCTTTCCCCCACTACTTTCCACTGTACCCTGTTTCTGCTGCTAACTCTAACCAGACATCATGGGTACAGTGTTATCGCTGTCTCCTAGCTACCGCAAGGCAGCCTTGTTTGAGGATGGGCCGGCCACGGTGGGCCACTACACCGCCGTCCAGAACAGCAAGAATGCCAAGGATGCCGCTGCTGCAGCAGCAAAGTCCCTAAAACGTCCCTCAATCATCAGTGTGCTCCCATGGAAACGTATAGTGGCTGTATCAGCGAAGAGGAAGGGGTCCAAGAAATTACAGTCAGACAGCGGGGATGGGGGGAAAGGAAGCTCTCCGGATGGTCATGCAGCCGCCACCACCAACTCAGCCTCCAATAGCCTGAAGCTCAAGAAGTCTCAGTCCTGTGCTAACCTCTCATCCTATTCATCCAGCCAGGACCCAGCAGCCACCACTACCACTACCTCCTCCCACCTGCCCGCCTCCAAAACCTTGGCTAACGTAGCTACTGTCGTTGCCAAAAAGAATTCCCTCACAGGTTCTGGGATCCAGCCTTCCACTGCAGCTGGAACGCCAAAACGAGTCATTGTTCAGGTAACCTTCACTCTATAGCAAAAGGAAAACTAAAAACTCACGCATGCATAATTTGATCAAGTCTTCTCTCCTTCCCTCCTAAACACAGGCATCCACGAGTGAACTTATGCGTAGCCTGGGCGAGTTCCTGTGCCGTCGGTGTTACAGATTAAAGCGTCTATCCCCGACAGATCCAGTGCTTTGGCTGCGCAGTGTGGACCGCTCCCTCCTTCTTCAGGGCTGGCAGGATCAGGGCTTCATTACTCCAGCCAACGTGGTCTTCCTCTACATGCTGTGCCGCGACGTGGTCTCAGCTGAGGTGGCCTCGGAGCGCGAGCTGCAGGCCTCACTGCTTACCTGCCTCTACCTGTCCTACTCCTACATGGGCAACGAGATCTCCTACCCACTGAAGCCCTTCTTGGTGGAAGCAGAGAAAGAAGCCTTCTGGGACCGCTGCCTGGACATCATCAACCGCATGAGTGGCAAGATGCTCCAGATCAACACCGACCCACACTTCTTTACCCAGGTGTTTGCTGATCTGAAAAATGAGAGCAAGAAAGAGGAAGAGAAGACCAAGCTCCTCATAGGCCTTGACCGATAAGAGGGCGCCGGGAGTGGGGGGGTGGGGGTGGAAGGATAGACAGTGAATATGTTAAGGACAGGAAGACTAATGTAATCCAGTGTAATGTTACCTTTGAGCTGTAATGTTGTCTGGCGTCTCTACTGGTGATGATTAACCAACTTTTCAAATGTAGAAGATAGAGCTCGTTGTATGAAACAGTGTTGATGATAAATTTACCCGAAGGCTGCAGTTAAACAACAAAGTAGATAAAATCAGGGTTGCTGAGGTGTTTCTCAAACCGCCAGTCATGTTGACTGGATCTGATTAGATTCCCAAGATTAACAGGCTACTTGTTGGCATTCAGCATCCAGGTCCCTGAGCTCAGGGTAACAAGTTTTAAAGCTGAGATACAATTGTTGAGATAAGATAAGAGGAGATAAGATAAAACTTTATTAATCCCTCGGGTGGGTTCCTCTGGGAAATTCGGTGATTCCCAGTAACAATATATCTGACAATGAAGAAAAGGAAAGTCATATTTCATCAAAAGCATGACTAGCAGAGATCATGATGTGACATTAACAGCATGATAGAGAGAGCAAGAGATCCATTGTACTTACCTTTTACCTTGGGTGTAAAGAAATTTGTCAGTCTGGCCTTTATGTTAAGAAATAAAGTCCTGACTAAGTTTTATTGTGAAAGTTAATAGAAACATAAATGGGTTTAGAGACGCCAGACAACACAGATTTAGTTACTGAGGCTGGATATATAAATATATATATATACTGTATATGTATACAGTATATATTTAGCATTGAGGCATTTTTATCTATAGAGAATTGAACCATTGCATGAGGTCACTTCATATGTCCTTGCACATGACCACTTGCTTATTGCCAACTCCGCTTTACCTTATTCCTAAAGTCCTTCCCAAGCTTTATTGCACTCATCAAAAGTGGTTCTGCAAGGTCCATTCACATAACATAAAGAGTATTAACTTGCATAGCATGGATGAGATCAAGTCAACCAGATTGTTTAATTGGCACTCCTATTTATTGTACTGAAGTGGATTCATGCATCCGCATATTATATAAAGTACTGTAGTTTTAAAGGAACATTTGGGTTTATCCAGTCAAATATTCTGGGAATTAGGAGACCATTTGTCTATTTTTAAGAGGATGACATGCTAAACCTTTTGGCACAGATGAATAATTATTCAACAAGCCCTTGTGTAAGCTGTTTACAAATACGTGGGAAAATGCAATACTGACCCCTCCAGGGCACATTTTACACAGGGAATGAGCTCATTTATTTCTCTTACCCTGCACTTTCTCCTGCAGTCCATATTGGTGCTGACGAAAGAAAGAAAGAAAGAAAGAAAGAAAGAAAGAAAGAAAGAAAGAAAGAAAGAAAGAAAGAAAGAATACTTTTAAACGACTACACTCGTGTTGGGTGCATCACACTGTGTGAATGACTGGTGGTGATGGGTCATGGAGGATATGTTCTTATAGCAGATCATGTGATCGCTTTTCTCGGCCAATGACTACACACATTAGTAATCAAAAGTAAATGTGAGTATGCTCCAGCTGTGGAAGTGCAGAGCCAGACACAACAATTGTAGATGTGACTTTTCTTCCACAACAACACTTTGATGTTGCCATCACCACTTGGTACCAGAGACCTCGGCTGCTGTTTGAAGTCCCAACACCCACCCCTCTTTCTTCTGCTAATGGGCCTCCACAGCAACATGGACAAAATAAATCAACACAGATTCTCTCTCTCTCATTTCGATCGCTCCGGTCTGGTCTGAACCGGTCGTGTCCTGTCTGGTGCAGTTCAGTCCAGTTGTCCCATATTTAGAGACTCTCTGGTCCACTGACCTGATGGCTTACTTATTCACGGAGTTGTTTGACATGCATGTGTGCTTCTATAGGTTTCCTAGCATGCTGCTTTGTGTTGGGCACGCCATGCCTCATGTTACGAAAGAGACTGAGCAGTTGCTATGCTGAACTGCTGAAAGCTAGACTGAGCGATGTGACATCCAGGCACAAGGACGATCCAATGAGGACAATATGTGAAAGGTTAGAAGTGGACATGCCATTACTATAAATCCATCAGTCAAGGCAAGGTCAAACACTTGCCCTTAAAACAGGTTTTTGGTATTCATGTACACAGAGGACTAAAAGAGCCCACCGAGATTAGCCTCTATGTCTCTTTGGTCACTTATTTGGTATGTCCAAAGAGAAATCTGAGAACTAATGAACTGTAAAAGCAAAATGTTTTACATTTTGGATCAAACGTAAATGCGATCTTAGTAAGAATTGATTTAGAAGGTAATTTCATCTCGTTTCTGCAACTATACCTGTTGAGCATGTTGCTAAAATGCATTTCATCCCTAATCCTACCCCTATGTGGCTCTACAGCAACCTATTGTACATTAACCATCTGAGATCTAAGCCCCAAACCCTAAGTTTTGTAGACAAGAAAAACAGGGGTTTTTTTGACAAACGTCAACACATTTTGATGTGTCGGTTAGAACCAATATGTTCTTTGTCCCCTTATTGCTAGAAAAAATGAACAAATATTACATATTCTGATAGTATAGGGTGATTACTTAGGCCTCAGAGGGTAAAGAGTACAATAGTTCTGACTTTTGGTAAGCAGCCATGTTTTCAGGCTGAAAACTTATAAAAGGCAGAATAAAATCTCCAGACTTCCTGTCTAAAAATGCGTGATCAAACAATTTCCATAATGTGCTTAAATCTGGTGCTTTTTTCTTCCTAAATCACCTAAAGTCCACCTTTAAAGACCCCACATCTTCAGATTGTATGGGTCTTTCTTGTTAGAAGCTTCAAGCCCAAAACTGAATTTTATGAAGAAGCTCAAAGGAATTATGATTCGGTTTTGGAAAGCTCCTCCAGAATCACAAGAGAGATTATAGAAGAGTTTTCAGTCTGTGTCACCAATAAATTTATGGAAAACTTTGATGGTCCATTACAGGACCATTGTAAGGGTAGTCCTTCAAAACATTATGATGGATAAATGGATATACTGATCCTATACATGTCCCCCTGAGGTGAGAGTGTTATCCTTGATGATGTCATATCTCTAAGTCTAACAACGGCCAATAAGATGTTTTCAGTTTTTGAAAACCTGCGCCCTGTCGGCAGGGCGGAGGTCTTGTGCCATATCATTCTAAGACTCATTATTTCATACAAAAAGAAAAAGAAAACAAAAAAACATGAGCCAAGAAAGACTATAAAGTTGTCATGAGTAAGCTTTTCATAATGTTGCTGCATTGTACATCCGACATGTAGACCAGAAGAAAAAGACTTTCTTTACATGGTAAGGAATACATGCCAAAATGGAAAGCTTGTAAATTCAATATACAGAGAAGTTGTGTGTGTCACTTTGCAAAATGTATGCCAAAATTGGAGTCATCCAACACTGGAGCGTTCAACATTCAGTTTAATTTGTGTATAATAATATTTGGCCTTCCCTTGTAATATGAAAAAAACAAAACAAACACAGAAATGAAGACTTTACTTTTAAAAATGAGGAAATGGATTTTTAATCAAACAGAATGTCATGCCTCTTTCCAGACTCGTGTCTTCACAAAGCAGGAGATGTTTCATGTTCAGATGATTACCAACTGGGCTGCAGCGCTTTCATGCTCTGAAGAAAAACATGTAGCCTTGTTCCAGAGTCAGACCTCATGAGACAAATATGCACTCTATGAATCCATGGCAAACATGCTTGTTTACATGTCCTTCCTCCTAGCTGTTTCTGATGGGTTGAATAGTAGACAAGTAGCATATTCCTCAAAGGCATTCACAAGATGACTGTTGAATAATCCTGTTTGTAATTTGTTGTACTTGACGATCCAGAAGGATCTCTCTCTGCAGGCAAAAGGATAAAAGAAAGGTCAAATGGTTACAAATCATCAACTCCATAACAAGATGTATGTGAACTGTAATAAGTTAATGTTATACAAGAATTTGCAATTTTTATTCATGTCAGTACTTTCAGTATCTAACAGATTTAATAGAAGAATGACACAGTTTTCCAATTAAAGGGTAAAGGTTTGCTTAGCCCCACAACACAGGCCAGGCCTTTAGTTGTCTAATCTTACATTGATAAGGGCAGCAGGTGTGGTGGCAAATCTTAGATTGTAATTGATCCAAAAGTAAATAATTAATTCATTACTTAAAAGAATTCCATTAAACAAATTTCTCATTTCTAGCTAACAACGGTTACTGGCTTAAAGAACAACAGTCAAAGGCTAACTAACTTGATGGCTATTTGACATAAACATTAGCTAAAATATTCTCTAAATTATTTTTTATTAATCATAGCTGAGTCATGTCAAAATTACTTGTTGGAATGAATTCTGTCTGTAAAATGCAGAGGTGAACTGTGAATGCTAACAATAGCATTTGCCTTGTTTGTGTCACTATAATAAACCAGTAGCTGAAGCGAGCTATTGCTTTAGTGGCTAGTATTTTTTTTAAAGAAACCCTATCGCTGACACTTAATGGATAAAGTGTGCATATATGGTTGCTAATAAACAGCTAAATTGAAACAGGGAAAGCAAAACAACAGGTTTCCTAATGAGATGTAATTGTCCAACACCCATTGCCCTGTTAAATGGGGATTAAATGTCACTGTGGTTGCCAGTGTTTGTTCGTCACTGGTAGTCTCTTACAAAACAACCTTTAACCAAAGTATGTTCAGCAAAACACACCAAAAGTAAGGGTGAAGTAGATGAACATTTATCAAGAGTTTTAAGAACAGACACACTCAAGCGGATACAAAAAGTTATTGATTTATTAGAGAGATATGAAACGGCTTTTAATGAAGCAACTGGTTGCTACAAACAACTTCATGCTTGAAGACAAAGGCTACAGCTAACAAGCATAAAGTTAGCTTCTTCACCAAATAAAAACATTGGTCTTATCAACTTAGTCTGTTCAGTTCATACCTTATAGGGAATAATGTCAATAGGACTCTTATTTTTTCTTCCTTTTAATGCTAGGACAGTAAGATGTCTGTTAAATGTGACGTTATCTTGGGTGATGCTAGCTAGGGTTGCTACAGTAAATGTTATTGGATCTAATGGACAACACTGCTAACACTAGCTTAAACTCTGATAGGATCAACGTCACAGATAGTGTATATACAACTAAGTGGATGTGCTAGTGATAAAAGGGGCACTGCATTATTTAAAAAATTAGCTGCTTGGCCTTTTAGGTAACAACTGTTGGTTAAGCTAATGATTGTATCTTATGTTAGCGATGAGAAACACACCTTAACTCATTTGTCATGGAATGGCACCGATAAGGAACCACCTTAAACTCTGGAAATACGTCTTTCCACATTGTGAACAAACCCAAAGCTTGAAAGACCTTTTGTGCTGCGTTACAGTTGCTAAGCTGTGATTGAACAATCATTAAACAAGCCGTGATTTTTCACAAGCGGTCAGCGCTACTCGTTCTCTGATACACTGAATATTCTATTTTCTGTATTCAGTACCCTTGTAGTGTCAGATTTTGACACTGATGTTAGGAGTGATGATTCTTAATGTGTAAAATTACCAAAATATTTATGACCACTTTCCACCTGCTCCAGGCCTGTCAGCTGTGCAGGGACAACAAAGAAAGAGAAAACTGAAGGTAAAGGAAAGCCGTCCTCTAAATGAACCTTTTTCTTGCAATGGAGAATGAAAGTATGAGTTGATAACACCCCCTCCGATTCATGCTCTCATTGATTAACTCATAACCATGTGCCATATTTTATCTTGCGAGACATACAAGACAAAAAAACAACAAAAAACAAAAGAAAAAAACTATTGTGTGACATATGCTTCTAATGATGAAGTTGGTTTTCCTTCCTTTTCATTTGTGAATCATATTGTGTAAACAAGAATCTTTGGTGAACAAAGTCAAGGCTACTAGTGTTACTAGAGTGCTGATGCTGCAATCTGTTACTATGTGGATGTATGAATATGTATGTGAGAAATAAGAATACTTTGATCAACTGTTACAGGTACTTTATATAAAAACCTTTACAAGCATGGTGTTCTGTATTTTGTTCAGGTGTTATGACTGACATTGAGACAGTTCTTACTCGGACCACAGAAAGGCAGCAGAGAGTCTCTGAAGCTGCACATTTGAGGCAGCTGAAGAGGAGCTGGGAGGAAGAGCATCATAATAATTTTGAAAAAATGCAATTACTGCTCACTAGCTCCCTAACCTGACACTTGAGAGTCATTAAGAGCAGGTTTAATTTTTATTGGTGATAAAAATTTTAATACCAAATCCCTCAATTCATTGATTATTCTGCTCTATACATCTGACATAAAGAGAAACGTACTGATAATGCTAAACACTTAAATACTTGAACTTTAATCGTAGTTTCTGATGAGTTTATATTCAATTGAAAAACTGATCATACTAACCTCTGTAGTCTGATAAAAAGCGAGAAACAAAACAAAACAAAAAAACAACGGCTGCTAGGCTTCTGAGCATATAGTACATACAGTCCTTCTACAGACCTAGTTTTACACTAAACTGAAGGGACAAAAGACCCAAGGTATTACCAGAGACTTGTCTAAGAAAGAGACACAGCACAGCATCCTGATTTCAATCCTGATTTGACACCAGGGACCGTTTGCAACTTTTATTAAAGAGGCTATGAAATTCACAGAAAGAGACCTTTAGGTCTGGTGAGTATAGCAAGTCTATAGATTATTTACAAGAGCCTAAATGGAAATATAGTTTGTTTCTTTAAGGTGGTGATGGTGGGGTAGCAGGCAGGCCAAGATAATCAACAAGAAGTGAGAAGAAGGGCAGTGGAGAATGGTCAGGTAGGCGAGATGCAGATAGGTGCTGGTCGTGAGTGCAGGTGAACTGTTATTCGTGAGAGTTTATTTTTCCTCTGTGCTTACAGGAACCAGAGAGGATAACCATCCAACCATCTTTGAAGAAGAACATTTCACACCACCAGGATGGAGGCCCAAACTGGTCCTTAGATCCTGCATGGTGAGAAAATGACTAAGAAACAGACGAAAAGAGAAGAACAAGGCAGACTTACAGAACAGACCTCATATGACACAATATGACTGTACATAAGTCAGCTGATGTAACCTCTGACCTGCTTCCTTTGAATGCTTGGAAAACAAAGGAGCCCAATCAGTTGCTTTTCCCAGTGTAGTTGCCCCACTCTGGCAGGAATAACTTTGTGATTCCATTTTTTTAACAATAAATCACCATAACTAAATAAAGTGTGGAGTTGTCTGAATCTGAATCAAACAATAGTGAATATAGACGAGTCTAATTCTGTACATTTAAACTGAACTTAACTGAACTCTGTCAGCTAACCTTCCACCTCAACAGCTGAAGAAGTTACGCATGTTTGATCAAAGTTAGAGTCAAACTCAAAATTTTGGAAACTTAAAGATTGAAATGAAGTAATTAAAGTGCAGTAACAATCTTCTACTTCTTCCCTTAAAGCAAACCTTGCCAAAGTGTGGGGGCCGCCCCCTAGGTGGGGCGCAGAGCCATTGCAGGGGGGGGCGCGGTATGAAAAGGGAAGAAAAAACCCCCAAAACAAACAAATGCTTGGACATGCTTGGGGCGCCCACACAAACGCAAAGCAGGAGATGAAGCATCGCTGAATATGTTTCCAAACCAACTTCATTCTAAACCAAAGACTAGAAAATATGGTGAAGCAAATCTGCCCTTTGGTTTCACCTGCACAGGTGCTGAGGTAGGTCTCCCTGCAGAATTGGTTTTCCCTGTGTTGGGAGCAGCACAGAATCTCACATTCTTGATTTTTAGTTCACAAACACTTGTTGTAATGACTAACTACTCCTGACATTTTGGAGGTGTTAGCTCTTTATACAGTAAAGTTACAGTGGGATACAAATAATATCAGGCTGATCCTGCCACGATTTGTTCCCCGGTTCAAATACCGGACAAACAGTATCCCACAGCTGTTTATGTTTTTAAACCCATTTTGCAGCATCACTTCTTCTTTCAACAACAGCACATCCACTTCTGGGAACTGAGGAGAGAAGCTGCTGGAGAGGAATGTTGTGCCGTTCTTGTCTGATGGAGGATTCTGGCTGCTCAGCAGTCCTGGCTCTGTTTTCTGTTTTATGACACTTCAAATATTTTGAGTTGGTGAAAAGTCTGCATTGCAGGCAGGCTGTTCCATGCTGCTATAATAGATGCAGTGTTTGGTTTAGCATTGTCTTACTGACATATTCAAGGCCTTCCCTTAAAGAGGCGTCACTGGATGGGAGCAGATGTTGCTATGAAATCTGTATATAGACCTTTGAGCATCAATGGTCCCTTCCCAGGTGGTTTCTTTGCTTTCTGTCATAAAGATTTTGGGTTTTTGAGATCTGCAAATCATTATATTCTGTTTTTATTTACATTTTACACAACTTCCCAACTTTTGATAAAATAGAACAGAATAGAATAGAAGTATGCTTTTAAGTTTTAAGTTTCAATGTGCTTTTGCTAGTTAGCTAAGAGATCTTGCAGGAATAATATTAGAGTAAAAATAATCATTTAAAAACACCCCTACATTAATGTCCAGTTTATGTTAGAGTGTTATCTGTTGTGTCAATATGATTCTTTAATGTAAACACAGAAGTTAGCCGATCATCGTTGCCTGAGACTTTCTTCAGCTTCCTGCTTCTTCCTGCTCTAACTTTGTACGCTTTAGCAAGTCTCAGCTGCTGTCAGGACCTTTAAGCGATCAAACAAACATACAGCCTGGACGGAGCTCTGCTGTCCGTGGTGCTGAATTAGTTCAGCCGTGGGGTGGTGCAGTTCAGCAGCGTGTGGGGCAGAGCGCTGTCCGTGGTGCTGACATGCAGAAATCTGAGGCTCTGGTTTCATTTACCAAAAAATACAAAACCGATGAATGGAGGCGGGATGACACTTACTGCACTGAAAGTCACTTTAGAATTTAGAGAGTTCACATTATTGTTATTAGAAAAAGGGAAAAGAAACTGTCTAATATATGTGCGCGTGCCAAATATGCAAACGCTATCCACCGGGATGCCACCCTTAACAATGTAGACCCACTTTTGCTCAAAGAGCCAGACGAGTAGGGTCACGTCTCCCTCCGCTTCCGCTCGAATCAGCCAATCAGAGCCGAGTGCGCCGCAGCTTATAAGCCCATCTGCTGTCGATCCTTTCGCCCTGACCGTCCCTGCTGTCCTGTGTGCCGCTGACTCAAACTGCAGCCCCTGATCTACCGCAACCGTGAAGATGGCGACCCGGGTAAGCTCCGTGCGCTGCGTTTATTCCTGTAACAAATCGCTCTCAGTCCGGCTCGTGGCTGGTAATGAAAGAAGCGCACCCGCAGAGCAAAATGTCGGACGAGCCGTATGTGCGGACTGTCAGGGGTCTCGGTACACGGAGCACCTGAATGTCACCGCGACTGCGGACTCTGGTGTTTATTTCACACCGTGTGATAACGCGTAGCTTGTGCAGCAATTTGCTACAGGACGGTGTGTTCGCCACCAGCCCCCCCACCCCGTTACAGCTGCTTCGGTGCTTAATCCTGGGCTCTGCTTGTCCTTGACGCGACTGCGTGAAAAGCGACCACTGAGAAGCTTCGTGGATGCGTGGAAGGGTGCACGGTGTTGTGTGGGACGCGCAGAGTGGTGCTTTGGTGACAAGGGTGAAAACAGCCTTACGTGCTCCAGTGTGTGTGTGTGTGTGTGTGTGTGTGTGTGTGTGTGTGTGTGTGTGTGTGTGTTTGGCGTTAGGGAGCGCTGGATGCGGTGTGAAGCAGCAGAGCAGCACGGCTGACTGGTGGGCTGTAACCTACCTACATATGCACATGTAGGTTGCGTGCAACCTGTCGAAAAGGAGGGAGGATGATGTCAGGTAACCGGCCTCAGCTTCCCCTAGTGGCCCGGTGTCATTCTCACACAGCCCCAGTTATACAGGTCACTCCTGGCAATAACACCAGGACTGGTACTGCAGTAGGAATTATTGGGTTAAACCCTGATACCCCCAAACTGCTGCCTTTATTATGCAACGCAGTAAATAGCAACCTGGTCACTAGGGTGGCATATACTGAGAAAAGCTAGCACCAACACCTCTGTGTCTGTGTTGTAATTTATTAGCCCTTTGTCCTCAGCCAACAGAGAAATCTTTGTAAACAAACAATACTGTTTGCAGGGCTTCTGAACTTTTAGCCAACACAAAAGATAAATATCGACAGTTGACAGATGTTCTCGTTTTTGCGGATGTATATATATCATTATTCCAGGCCTCTTTTACCTCCATGACTCCATGTATGACTTTGGAGAAACATATTGACACCTGCTATCACTATGATACTACGTCCAGCAGCTGCTCAGCTTAGCTTAGCATAAAACAGGCAAACAGTGGACATGGTTAGTCAAGTCAGACTAAGCTCTTCTCTAAAGCTTACCAGATAACGTTTTATCACATTTGTTTTCACTGTGTAAAAAGAAAGTGCCAAGACTACACTGTTATAATGGTGAATTATAGGGCAATATATCGAATGTACTCGATGTGTTCGTTTGTCCACGTACAATGGTTAAAATGGCTTTATCGTAACCATCGAGTATAAATTGCGATGGCAATATTAAGCTGTCTGCATGTAATCAACTTTGGGGGATTTTTTTCTCCTACATGCTGCGAATCGGAAAGTTTTCTACCTGCCCTGAGCAGGCGCCGCACAGTTTCAATTACAAAAAATAATTCAAGTTAATTTCTGTGAAATTAAGATCAGCAGTGTCATAAATAACCCAAACATTGAAATTCATTTAACTGAGTTTCACTCCTTACCCATATGGAAAAGATATATATAAATCTTATAAAGTTTGTATCTGTCTTGTGTGAAACTTGTATGAAAAGCATACAAGAGTGAAAACAGATATAAGATCCCTTGAAAAATTATATAATGAAACTTGTATGTTTTGGATACTTACTAAAACAATGTATGAAAGTAATGAGAAAGTGGCCACTTTCATGAGTAAATCATATAAGTTTTTACTATTTCTTTTCCATATGGGTATTCTCAGTGTTCCACAGCTTATTTGCATTGAGTCTGTCCCACCAGCTCTCCAGTTTAAGATAAATTTGACATCTGGCATCATGTAAGTCAGTTTGTCTCAGAGTGACAGAATTTTATCACTAGATACATGCGTGTCTGTCATTTTTTTGTAACTGCGAAGACCTTTTTACAAGATACTACACTATGATGCTAACTTACACATGTTCACTTCAGGCAAACTTTAAGTGGACTTGAAAAGCCAGTAATGACTATTTGTCCGCACTCTCTTACGCTGCTACGTGTCCATGACCGAGCACAAACCCTACCCTACAGGAAACACTGAACTGAGGAGCAGCATCGCATCCCAGTATAGAAGTTTTTCATGCAACATTATGTGGACTTTACACAAGAGCTTTCCACCATATAGGATGTGATACAACTACTAGTTACAAGGGGAAATGTGTATCTGATTGGAGAGTGGTTCCTGACGGTCACCAGTTGTCGCTGGAGTGTCTGTACCAAAAACCTCCTTATGATTTATATATGATAGCTTCCGCTTGACTATTATTGTTTGCAGACAAACTGATGTCTTCCATTCATATGGAAGGTTGCTGGGGCAGCTTTACTTTGGATGGAAGACATGTATTTGTCTGCAAACATTAATAGGCAATCACAGATTCCCAGCATGTTCCAGTGACTGTACCAGTCTGCCAGCAACCCAAAGCAGTTGCAGAGAGGTGTTTGCCTCACCGACAGTGGTTGCCAGATGGTTGTGGATCAGTCTGTAGGCCTGCATGACTCTGGGACTTTGTGCACTCACTCTACATTGTCACCATGATTGTCACTTATCCAAAATGGCGGGCAAGTTAATGACACAGTTAGCAGTCACATGATTCCTCAGTGAGATAAATAAGCAACTTCTGTAGACACAGATGATAAAATATGGAACTTGAAATTAATATAAGAAGTCCCCTTTATTAGTTATTGCCTGGAGATTCTTAATGTCTCAGGTTCTGCTGTTTTAACATGAAATCTTAGGTAAACAGTGGTGTTACCAACTGCATTAATGAAGGTCCAGCTTTATTTAGGTGCAGAACTTTAATTAGTATGGTTAACACCTATTTTTAATGTCAAATGGATGTTATGAAATAGGTCTTTAGCCTGGCACAAAGTTCTTCTTAAAAGGACAATTCTCATTTTTCCAACTCCGCATCCAGGCTTTGTGCTGAGCTAAGCACATCAGCTGTTGGCTACATACTACACAAATATGAGAAAGGTTTAAACCTTCTCATGTCACCATTGGCCAGAAGGCAAATGGATCAAACCAACAAGTCACTTACAAAGTCTACGACACAATGGCTTTCTGAAAAAAGCCCATCCTACCACGTCACCATGTAAATGGTGCAGTGCAGCTTCATTTCCAGTGCAGAGCTTGTATTAATTTGAGTTGAAGACAGACTCATCAGCACAAAAGTGCAGGTGGTCTGCCGAGTCATGATGCAAGGTGCTAACAGCCTTAGCATTCCACACAACAACTTTCTCACTGTGCTCATCTAAAAACAGTGAAACCCAGTGTGCTTCTGATTGAGGGTGTGCCTTGTGCTGGTACATTTACTGTATTTTAACATAACCTCTTTAACCTCTTGATCACCTCTCTGCATGCTAAAGCTGGAGAGTAGCACAAGCACACACCATTAGCTTGGTGCTGTTATCCAACGAGCCTCAAGCTGCGTGTGCCCGGATTTCATGTGTCAGTGGAAAACATGACTGCTACATCACACTTAAAGTGGAAGCACCTCCTCCCTCAGTGGGACTGTTTTCTGATACTCCAGCAGTCGTTTTACTCTATCAGCATGTCTTTACATTCCAACTGCTGCCTGATTTATGAGGTTCAGCATTCAAGGGAGCTCAGTCAACACTGCATGGAAATGACCACAGGTTTTATTTTTATCATGATTTAGATGAGGAATCTGCCTGCGTGTTATTAATGTGTTTTTGTCATTATATTGCTGTATATAACAACAATTCATAGTACTATATTTTAACAACTTAACATGAGCTAGACCCACGCATCATTTAATAATAATTGTGTGGCCAAAGCTTCCTGTATGCACAGAGACAAAAAGAGCATAAAAGAACAAAAAGACATGGACGATCATCACAAAGAGGCTCATACAAACTATTCAAGCCTATACGACTATGGAGACACAAAATGAGCACAAAGGATCAATAAAACTGCACAAAGACTCAAAACCAACGCAAACTAATACAAATGAAGTTGACAAGCCATGAAGACCATAAAGATTCAAGATGGAAATTTTTCTAAAACATTTTTAGAGGGAGCAGAAATCAAAGCTTCTTAAGATTTTTTTAACACTTAGAGAAACCTTTCCCTGTCAAACAGCTTCTTTGGAGTTTACTCTGACAACAGAGGCTAGTTTAATTTCCATGTTCTTAGCTGTTTTTATGAAGCAATGCTTTTAAAAAAAAAAATCTGTTAAGGGAACAAGCAGCTTCTTATTTCACATTAGCTAGCAAGCTAATTGTGCTAACCTCAGTTCTCCAAGTAAACTGACAAAACAAGATTGCATCTGTCTGAGTTTTTGATGTTTCCAGTTAATTTATTTTTAAAAGAAGTGCATAAAGTAAAAGAGTTACATCCTTAAAATCATGCTAAAAGACTGAAACTAGCTCTCTGTCACCAGGAAAAATGTCTTCCTTTCTCGAGCCATGAAGAATTAGCTTACATTTCAGTGTAAAAAAAAAATAATTAAATCTTAAGACCTTCACAGACCTGACACATAAAATTTGTATTAATATTTTGTGCATTCGATTTTTTTCTGCCAACTCACCTGTTCTTTATCAGCCATTTACACTGAACACATAACTTTAAAGGACCAATTTGCAGTATTTATTTTATCAGCTCAATAAACAGATCTGACCAATCAGACCACTGCATTTGGCAACAAGTGCACTCTGAGTTGAAAATGGTCACCAGTACTGAATATGCAATAATCTAAGATACTATTGTACCTGACACATACACACAGCTAGATGCCGATAAAGCTTCAACTCCTGGAAACCTTGAAATTCTCCCTGCTGCTGTCTTCTCCTGAGAATCGTTTGAACCCAGAATCTTTTCTTTCTTTCTTTTCTTGTTTAGAAGCATCATCATCTTTTTACAGTGCATGTTTTTATTCACAAACATCTAATGCTTCCAGTGTATATATACGTTGGGCCTCAAATTCACATCAGAAAATTTTTAAACTTTTCACAATTTTTTGACTTTAGTTTTACAAGATAAAAGGAAATCAATGACCGTGCTCTAATACTGAAAACATTCTGCTGTCTATATTACATTCTAATCATTACTGTGCATTCATTATCTTCTACCTCTTTGTTGTAGCACTGAGCAGTGTCTTTGCATTAGAGCATGTTCCACAAATGAATACAAAGCTTATCATGTTTCCCTTTACCATACTTAGTAATGTATCACATTTCCCCAAGTCTGTGTGCAGTGTGTGTGTGTGTGTGTGTGTGTGTGTGTGTGTGTGTGTGTGTGTGTGTGTGAGATAGCATGTCCTCCCCCCTGGTCACCCAGCTTGTCAGAAGTGTCCACAGGCATGATTTTTGATGTCCCCAGCTGGCACTCACTCGTATACCCTTCATTCTGAAGTGCCCAGCACAGTTTGTACTGTTTCAGGGCATAAAGTCATCTGTCAGAGGATATCAGGACAAAGCAAACAGTTCCCCAAACTGAAACGGTCCTGGCATCAACAACAGTCTCAGCAAGAGAATCCTGTTCTAAAGCATATTACCACACAAGCTAGCAAGCATGAAATTATCAAAGAAACTTGCTAGGTCTGCTAAGAGCCTTAACATTTATTTCACTGGTGACCAAGATACAAATAAATACTTCAATATAAGTACATGCAAACTTGAGATATGGATACGATTAGTCAATAAAAACAAGAACGCTTATGCCCTCTAATATCTCACGTTTACTATGGTAACCATACACCGGGACCATAATATAGGAAGATCGCACTGTCAACACTGTTATCACTGTTGTCACTGCAACACATCAGCTCATATGTTTTCTTGGTTCAGCTTTTCTCTGATTCTTTGCTGTTGAGGGTAGAAAAATGCTGCCTGTAGCATTTTGGAGTTTTCCGATGGATTGCTGTTCAGGAGTCCATGAATGCCACATCTCCTGTTTATAATCAGCCAGAAACCATTAAAGATTTTGTCTGCGAAACATTCAGAAAGTCTATGAAAGCAGTTTACAGTGTGCACAGTCATCCAGCAAAATGTACGCGTTAAGCCCAGAGCGTGGAAAGCTCGTGTGGCTTGTCAGCAAGCAATTTTTATTCAAGTGCATCCAGCTTTGAGGGTAGAAGGCAGTAGAGAAAAATCCTTAATGGACCAGATGTCGGCACGAGTTAGCATATTTGTAAAAGCCCAGCATTCATCTCCTGTTTCTGACACTGTGTTGGCTTTGCTCTAGAGGCGGGAATGACAAAAAAAGATACAACTATGGGTTTCCCGCTGTGATGCTGAACTCACAGTGTTTACACAGCTGCTAGCCTGACAATACAGATCAGGTGTGTAAAGACTAAAAGAAAGTGTGGCTCAATACCTTTGCCCATATCATACAGGTTTAGTTTATGCATCCACACCAGACCTCCAAAATCACAAAAACCCCACATTATGTTTTCACTTACTGAGTTTGCCCACTTTTTTTTTAAACTCTCCATAAAATACAGCTTGTTAACAGAGTCTGTAACAGGTTACAGGAATGAATGAACAGCTGTTCATTGGAGCCTTTCCTCTGGGTTCACTACCGGCAATACCAGTCAGCAGCAGGACCCAGAGTTGTGCATTACACTAATAATAAATAACCACAGTCAAAGTGCTTATAATAAACCTTACATCACCTTTAAGAACAAGATGTGTCGACCCTGGGTAGTATGGTGAGGCAGTAAGTGACTATTGATCTGAGGTTAAATGCTAAACTGAAATTAGAATTCATGTGGGAATATTCTGCCTTTGCCTCGTAATAGCTTTCGTGCCAATTTGCAGCGAGTCAGGTTATGGTTGGAGAGAAGTAAATGGTTTAGTAAGACACTTGGGTTCCCTTTGCCGATTGAACTAATGACCTTTGGCTCACTATTCAGTCTCACCAGCCATCTGGTCCTCATAAAACCTTCTGGATTAGAGAGCACAAGCTCAAGACTTAAAGCCAAAGTTACTGTAAATGCACCATACTGCTTGATTTACTGTATAAACTGTTTTGGTCTAGCATGTCCCATTTTTGATTTTTAGCTTTTATGTTCCAAGGATTGGACAACTAGGATGACTGGACAGAAATGTCAGTGAGATTCAGAATTTAAGAAATAAGTTCAGTCTTATGAAAAGTGACACCACATCCAATGTTTGTTGGTAAACTGATTCTTGACAAGGAGTTCAGTAAATCAGCACGGGGAATGCATTGGTGCGAGATGTCCAGAATTTTCTTGGCAATCACAGAGCAGAGAATTATGCTGAGCTTGTGGATAAAATCCTGAAACCATATCAGCTAATGAGGGCCAGAACGTCGCTGACGACGCACTTTTTACTTTCTCATCTCGACTTTTTTTAAACTAAATGTAGGCGATTATGAGCATGGGCCAAGAGTTCACCAAGACATAAAAGTGATGGAAAACCGTTATCAGGGAAATTTTAATCCAAACATGATATGTGACTATTGTCAGTTTTACAATACAGTAGGTTAGGTTTTTGATAGTGTTTGCGTGCGCGTCATTCTGTCTATAAAGACAATAGCTCGAAAAGTTTTCAATTAATTCTGATAAAACTTTGGAGGTGCGCAGAGTGGAGTCATGCTAACAGCTGATTAAAATTTGGCTTACATCCACCTTGGACTTCAGTGTCAACATATTTATTGATTTACTGGTCAAAAACTGACAAAAGGCTTAGACCTTTGACCTCAAGGTCAGCAGATTGATCTGAAGGTCAAAGTGATAATATTGAGACATTTAAACTATGTTTCTTCCCACCATCATTTGAATTGACAACATATAGGCATATAGGGAATGATATATGGGGACTTTGGACCTCTGGCCTCATCTTCAAGGTCAAATAAGGTCAAACTTTCAAAAAAATGTCTTTAAAACCTTATAAAACGAGCTGTTATCCATCACTTACCCTTTGTGCAATCAAACGAAATATCTGTCATGCTACTCTTGTCTGATTTTCACTGCATTATAAACAATATAGGAATATGAATGTAAACAACATACAGGACTATTACTGTTACAAAATACAATCCTGCTCAGAGAGTGAGCTGCCTTGCACTCTCATAGTGCTTCGTGATTTGAGCTAGTGTGTGTTAGAATCGTCTGACTGTGTTTTGCTTTTCTTACAGCTGATCCTGAATCAGCCCTGACCTGGACATGTAATGTTCATGCTATGGAAGCTATTTGTCAGGGTGATACTGTAACACTTAGGTTGCACGTATCATCAGGCAGCGCGACAGTGCAGTGGTTAAAAGAGCACGGATCTTGGGGCCTCTCTGTGTGGAGCTGGCGTGTTCTGTCTGTGCCTGCGTGGGTTTCCTCCAGTGCTTTGGTTTTCTCATCTTTGTTAGCTTAATAGTTGCCTCTGTTTGCTGGGATATGCTGCAGTTGGAATGGTTAAGAAATTGGACGGATGATTTGTAGCACCAAACTCAATTTAACCCTTCACACATGATTTTGCGTATGTAATTGAAAATCTAGCTGTTGCTGCCAGTGCGCTGAGTAGGTGCTCTCAAGGACTGATTTAATTGTATCAGAATCAATAGCTGAATTGATTCCAGTCAATGAAGGGAAGAAAGAAACGCACACCTACTAGTGCAGCTGAACAAGTGAGTGGGCTACAGAAGATGACAGCTCATCTATTATGTGCATCTCCTTCCCAGTGGTCTCCGTCTCCTTCTCAACCTAATCAGCTGTTTGTTTCCTTCATAATTTCCCCCACTCATCTTCTGCTTTGAAGACATTTCCCAACAGTCTGTTATTCGTTCCTCTGCTCCCAACTTTTTTTTAGCACCTACACCCAAGCAGCAGACATCATTAAGGTGGGATCCTCAAAGACTTCCTCTGTCACATTCTGCATAAAATGTCTTCATCTGGGATTTTTTTAGGTTACTGATCAAACAGTTATGCTTTACAACCTTTGGCCCACTTTAAAGAAAACAGATGCAGCACCCAGTTGATCTCCTTTCTTCTAGTTACAGGGAGCAACGCAAAAGACACTGCTGTGCAATATCACAGCATCACCTTACAGTAAATGCACTAGTTGCAATTTGAACCCTAAAGTACTAAAATTATAGATTTACCACATTAAAAATGCAGCTCAATATTTTATTCTATTTTATTTTATTTTATTTTTATTTGGATGCCTGAATCTTCCTCTGTGTCGAGGATAGGAAAAAGGTGTTCTGCTATCCTTCACAGAGATGGGTTTTTGTTGGAGGGGTTGTGTTACTCTGTCTTTTACATACAGTAAAATAGGTGCTGTGTTGGTCTGAAGTCTTACTTTTCAACTTGTGTTGTTCTGTAGTAGTTCTTGTATCATTTTGACAGTTTACACTGGAAGGATGTTTTTATTTCAGGATGGTAGAGACTGGGAGTCTTAACATCCGATGTGCCAACTATAAATAACCTCTATGTCCTGTATTTTTTTACTGTGTGGAGTCCTGGTCAAATTTACACCGGGATTGTTCAGCCAGTCATTTTAAGTGCAAGCCATGCAAGTTCTTCTTCTCATTATAAGCGTGTGTTACATGTAGCCAGCTGTCTCGGTGCCTGCATTTTCCCCCTTTGAAACAAACTCTATTTGCGTATAATAATAATAATAATAATAATAATAATAATGGATACTTTATTGATCCCCATGGGGAAATTACTTGTTTTTCTCTGCATTTGACCCATTCACTCAGTGAAGCAGTGGGCAGCCCACTAAGCAGGCGCCCGGGGAGCAGTGTGTAGGGACGGTACCTTGCTCAGGGGTACCTCAGGGTAGCCGTTAAGTGGATTCGAACCGCCGACCTTCCGATCATGGGGCGACCACTTTACTTTGTATAAGTTACTTTGTATGAGTTATACTTTGTATAACTCGCCTGTTTGGCCTTATTACACACCTTCACTCAGTCCAACAAATACTCTTGCTGCCTATGATTCAGACCCAGTGGTCTTTTAAAGTAGGCCAGGTTTCTCTCAGAGCAGATGTTTGGCATTAAAAGGACCTTCTTCAGCTTGTTTGCCACAATGTTACAATTTGATGACTTCTTCAGACAGTTATTGGACTTGCTCCTTTAGCTTGTTTGGCAAAAATGTGTCAGGAGGTAGAGCAGGTTATCTTTTAATTGGAATGTTGGTGGTTTGATCTTTGGCTGCTCCAGTCTGCTGCAGCCCAAATTGCTCCCGATGCAGTCGTTAGAAGTGCTTTGAGTGCTCAAGTATTTTGGAAAAGCGCAATATAAGAACAAGTCAATTTACCATGTATTACTTTTTGTGCAGTTGTACACTGAAGTACCAATGCATGGTCCAAACAAAATCACAAGGCACACCCAAACTTTCCTTATGATACATCATTTGGGAGGCACTGTGATAAACAAAGCCAAACAGACAACAAACATATTTTGATCTCATCTCTTAGAGGATTGTGCTCTCTGTAGTCACCAGTTCTTCTCCTTGGTGGCGCTGTCACTTGGTGTTTGCTCGCTCTGTGGTAGAGTATCACTTCCTGTTCCTGCTCAAACACAGTGGTGTTTCTGAGTAGCTTATCTGCTTAGAAATTTAATTAAAAACTTTTAAATACATTATTTTCTCATAGTATAATCTTCACGTGCTTTATCCGAAGCACACTTTCTGTGTACTCACTACCTAATTTATACCCAAAGTATTCACTGACTGTCTCTGTACTGTTTCGCTAGCTTAGCTTAGCTCGTAGCCGACTCGTTAGCACCATGGCTACTTCATCTGTCCCTCCTGCACTTTCCTGCTCATTGTGTCAGATGTTTAGTTACTCCTCGGCCTCCTTTAGCAGTAATGATATCTGTAACAAATGTAGCATATTTGCAGCTCTGGAGGCCAGGATTACTGAATTGGAGACTCGGCTTCGCACCCTTCATTCACCCGTAGCTAGCCAGGCCCCTGTAGCTGGTGCAGCCGAAGATAGCGTAGGCCCCGCTAGCTGTTCCCCGGCAGACCCCAAGCAGCTGGGGAAAGAGGGCGGCTAGGTCACGGTGAGGAGGAACATAGTCCTAAGCAGAAGCCCCAGGTACACCACCAACCCGTTCATGTGTCTAACCGTTTTTCCCCACTCGGCGACACACCCGCCGGGGGTCAAACTCTGGTAATTGGTGATTCTGTTCTCAGACACGTGAAGCTAGAGACACCGGCAACCATAGTGAATTGTCTTCCAGGGGCCAGAGCAGGCGACATTGAAGGAAATTTAAAACTGCTGGCTAAGCGTAAACGTAAATTCAGTAAAATCATAATTCACGTCGGCAGTAATGACACCCGGTTACGCCAATCGGAGGTCACTAAAATCAGTATTGAATCGGTGTGTAACTTTGCCAAAACAATGTCGGACTCTGTAGTTTTCTCTGGTCCCCTCCCCAGTCAGACCAGGAGTAACATGTTTAGCCGCATGTTCTCCTTAAATTGCTGGCTGTCTGAGTGGTGTCCCAGAAACGATGTGGGCTTCATAGATAATTGGCAAACCTTGTGGAGGAAACCTGGCCTGGTTAGGAGAGACGGCATCCATCCCACTTTGGATGGAGCAGCTCTCATTTCTAGAAATATGGACAAATTTATTAAACCCCCCAAAATATGACTATCCAGAGTTGGGACCAGGAAGCAGAGTTGCAGTCTTACACGCCTCTCTGCAGCTTCTCTCCTCCTGCTACCCCCCCAAAAACCCATCTCCATAGAGACTGTGTCAGCTCCCAAACAGACAAAAAACAAGCTAAAAACCAGCAACAAACAACTTAAACATAAACAATTACAAAGAAAGAACAATAAAGTATCCACATCTGAACCAAAGAGTAAAACAGTGAAATGTGGATGATTAAATATTAGGTCTCTCTCCTCCAAGTCTCTGTTAGTACATGACTTAATAATTGATCAACAAACTGATTTACTCTGCCTTACAGAAACCTGGTTGCAGCAGGATGATTATGTTAGTTTAAATGAATCAACACCCCCGAGTCATTCTAACTACCAGAAACCTCGAAGCACAGGCCGAGGGGGCGGTGTGGCAGCAATTTTTCGCACCAGCCTATTAATCAACCAAAGACCCAGACAGACTTTTAATCCATTTGAAAGCCTGATGCTTAGCCTTGTCCACCCAGCTGTAAAACTCAGAAACCAGTCTTACTTGTCCACCTGGGCCTTACACAGAGTTTCTGTCTGATTTCTCAGACTTTTTATCTGATTTGGTTCTCAGCTCAGATAAAATAATTATTGTGGGTGATTTTAACATCCATGTAGATGCTAAAAATGACAGCCTCAACATGGCATTTAATCTGTTATTAGACTCAATTGGCTTCTCTCAAAATGTAAAAGAACCCACCCACCACTTTAATCACACTCTAGATCTTGTTTTAACATATGGCATAGAAACTGAACATTTAACAGTGTTTCCTGAAAACCCTCTCCTGTCTGATTATTTCCTGATAAGATTTACATTTACAATAATTGATTACACAGCAGTGGAGAGTAGACTTTATCAAAGTAGATGTCTTTCTGAAAGCGCTGTAACTAAGTTTAAGAATACAATCCACCCACTGTTATCATCTTCAATGCCCTGTACCAACACAGAGCAGAGCAGCTATCTGAACGCTACTCCAACAGAGGTCGATTATCTTGTTAATAATTTTACCTCCTCACTACGTACAACTCTGGATACTGTAGCTCCTGTGAAAACTAAGGTCTCTAATCAGAAGTACCTGACTCCGTGGTATAATTCTCAAACACGTACCCTAAAGCAGATGACTCGTAATCTGGAGAGGAAATGGTGTGTCACAAATTTAGAGGATCATCATTTAGCCTGGAGAAATAGTTTGCTGCTTTATAAGAAAGCCCTCCACAAAGCCAGAACATCTTACTATTCATCACTGATTGAAGAAAACAAGAACAACCCCAGGTTTCTCTTCAGCACTGTAGCCAGGCTGACAAAAAGTCAGAGCTCTTTTGAGCCAACCATCCCTTTAACGTTAACTAGTAATGACTTCATGAACTTCTTCACAAATAACATTTTTATCATTAGAGAAAAAATTACCAATAATCATCCCACAGATGTAATATTATCTACAGCTACTCTTAGTACCATTGATGTTAAGTTAGACTCTTTTTCTCTAATTGATCTTTCTGAGTTAACTTCAATAATTACTTCCTCCAAACCATCAACGTGTCTTTTAGACCCCATTCCTACAAAACTGCTCAAAGAAGTCCTGCCATTAATTAATGCTTCGATCTTAAATATGATCAACCTATCTCTAATAATCGGCTATGTACCACAGGCCTTCAAGCTAGCTGTAGTTAAACCTTTACTTAAAAAGCATCTCTAGACCCAGCAGTCTTAGCTAATTATAGGCCAATCTCCAACCTTCCTTTCATATCAGAAATCCTTGAAAGAGTAGTTGTCAAACAGCTAACAGATCATCTGCAGAGGAATGGTTTATTTGAAGAGTTTCAGTCAGGTTTCAGAGCTCATCACAGCACAGAAACAGCTTTAGTGAAGGTTACAAATGATCTTCTTATGGCCTCTGACAGTGGACTCATCTCTGTGCTTGTCCTGCAGCGTTCAATACTGTCGACCATAATATCCTATTAGAGCGATTAGAACATGCTGTAGGTATTACAGGTACTGTGCTGCAGTGGTTTGTATCATATCTATCTAACAGACTCTGGTTTGTACATGTAAATGGAGAGTCCTCTTCACACACTGAGGTTAATTATGGAGTTCCACAGGGTTCGGTGCTAGGACCAATTCTGTTTACATTATACATGCTTCCCTTAGGCTGCATCATTAGAAGACATAGCATAAATTTTCACTGCTATGCAGATGACACCCAGCTCTATCTGTCCATGAAGCCAGATAACACACACCAATTAGTTAAACTACAGGAATGTCTTAAAGACATAAAGACCTGGATGGCCGCTACCTTTCTGCTTCTTAATTCAGATCAAACTGAGGTTATTGTACTCGGCCCTAAAAAGCTTAGAAATATGGTATCCAACCAGATTCTTACTCTGGATGGCATTACCTTGGCCTCCAGTAACACTGTGAGGAACCTTGGAGTCATTTTTGACCAGGACATGTCCTTCAATGCACATATTAAACAAATATGTAAGACTGCGTTCTTCCATTTGCGCAACATCTCTAAAATTAGAAATATCCTGTCTCAGAGTGACGCTGAAAAACTAGTTCATGCATTTATTACTTCCAGGCTGGACTACTGTGATTCATTATTATCAGGATGTCCAAAAAACTCCCTGAAAAGCCTTCAGTTAATCCAAAATGCTGCTGCAAGAGTCCTGACAGGGACTAGAAAGAGAGAGCATATTTCTCCTGTTTTGGCTTCCCTTCATTGGCTTCCTGTTAAATCTAGAATTCAAAATCCTGCTCCTCACATACAAGGTCTTAAATAATCAGGCCCCATCTTATCTTAATGACCTTGTAGTACCATATCACCCTATTAGAGTACTTCGCTCTCGCTCTGCAGGCCTACTTGTTGTTCCTAGAGTATTTAAAAGTAGAATGAGAGGCAGAGCCTTCAGTTTTCAGGCCCCTCTTCTGTGGAACCAGCTTCCAGTTTGGATTCGGGAGACAGACACTATCTCTACTTTTAAGATTAGGCTTCAAACTTTCCTTTTTTTCTAAAGCATATAGTTAGGGCTGGACCAGGTGACCCTGAATCCTCCCTTAGTTATGCTGCAATAGACGTAGGCTGCCGGGGATTCCCATGATGCATTGAGTTTTTCCTTTCCAGTCACCTTTCTCACTCACTATGTATTAATAGACCTCTCTGCATTGAATCATATCTGTTATTAACCTCTGTCTCTCTTCCACAGCATGTCTTTGTCCTGTCTTCCTTCTCTCACCTCAACCAATCACAGCAGATGGCCCCGCCCCTCCCTGAGCCTGGTTCTGCCAGAGGTTTCTTCCTGTTAAAAGGGAGTTTTTCCTTCCCACTGTCGCCAAAGTGCTTGCTCATAGGGGGTCATATGATTGTTGGGTTTTTCTCTATATCTATGAAGCGCCTTGAGGCGACTTTTGTTGTGATTTGGCGCTATATGAATAAAATTGAATTGAATTATAACATTCTTAACAAATTATAATCTTGACATTTTGTGCCAAACAGCAAATGAGGACATCCATCTGGGATGCCATCCATATCCAGATGATCCCGCTGCCAAGGAACTTGCCTTTCAGAGTCTGTAGCGTTAATCTGGGATGGGAACTGCATTTCTGATTGGTAGAACTATGACTGATTTTGCACAGCTTGGTTATTCCTGGGTCTTTCACCATTTTACACCTTGTCAAGTCTTGCAATAAGATTATTCATCCCTGGCCATTCCTCTTGTGGAGCCATGTCATGGAGATTGAGTTAAATGAGCAAATTATGTTGATGCAAGTGGCAATCAATAGGAATGAAAGATACCTTTTCAAAATTAAACTCTCCTTCTGAATGTAATGGCATCGAAAGTAAATTGAGAAACACGGTAAACCTTTCTACAATTGATAAGAAAGCAGCATTTTAATGAGGCCACATTTTTCCCAACCGGATTGCTATAATGATCTATTTTTATTAATGATCACAACTGAATTTCTATATCTACTCATGATGATAGAATTTCATGCTAATTCAAACAGAAACTCATATTAATGTGGTTTCAGTGAGATTTAGGCCAGACAGTAATGCTTGTTGTGGAACAGCTCACCTATAACAGTTATGTTTACAGCAGCTTACAGTCTCATTTACAGCACTTACCAAAACACTGCCAGAGATTTAAAACATTTTATGTTACATCATCATATTTACAGTTATAGTAAAACGAAGCTACACCTTAATTAAAGTCTAAGATTTTATGTCTCAGGACATAATAATAATCGGGTCATTAGGAGGTTTTAATATTAGGTAAATACAAGCTCAGATGAAGCCTGTAATATGATATATTAGGCAAGGCAAGGCAAATTTATTTGTATAGCACAATTCAACAACAAGGTGATTCAAAGTGCTTTACAGAGACATTAGAAACAAAAACAAATAAAAAGCATGATTTAAAATTGATTAAAACAAGCAAACAAACAAACTAACTAAACACACACATTTCACACCTGTTCGCGCGATCTGAACCCTTATCGTAAGGGGAGCTACCAGTCCTTCTGTGGACGAGCTACTTTCTATTTTAAATTCCCTGAATTTAAAATACTCTCTAGACCCAGTCTAGACCCAGTTGGGGAGCTACCCAGAGCTCTAATCCCACACCTGTTCGCGCGATCTGAACCCTTATCGTAAGGGGAGCTACCAGTCCTTCTGTGGACGAGCTACTTTCTATTTTAAATTCTCTGAATTTAAAATACTCTCTAGACCCAGTCTAGACCCAGCTGGGGAGCTACCCAGAGCTCTAAACCCACTTAACAAACAAACAAACAAACAAACAAACAAACAAACAAACAAACAAACAAACAAACAAACAAAACAGTATATAAAATCAAAACAGATAAAATCAGAACAGTAGATAAAATCAGTAGTTAATGTAAGTTTTGAAATTTAAGCTTAACAAACAAACAAAACAGTATATAAAATCAAAACAGATAAAATCAGAAATAGATAAGATCAGTAGTTAGTGTAAGTTTTGAAATTTAAGCTTAAAAGTGTGGATTTGGTGCTTTATTCAAATGCAGCTGAGAATAGGTGAGTCTTCAACCTGGATTTAAATAAATTGAGTGTTTCAGCTGATCTGAGGCTTTCTGGGAGTTTGTTCCAGATATAAGGAGCATAAAAGCTGAATGCAGCTTCTCCGTGTCTGGTTCTGACTCTGGGAACTGATAAAAGACCGGATCCAGATGACCTGAGGGATCTGGAAGGTTCATACTGGGTCAGGAGGTCACTGATGTATTTCGGTCCTAAACCATTCAGAGCTTTATAGACCAGCATCAGAACTTTAAAGTCTATCCTCTGACGGACAGGCAGCCAGTGTAAAGACCTCAGAGCTGGACTGATGTGGTCCACTTTTTTGGTCTTAGTGAGGACTCGAGCAGCAGAGTTCTGAATGAGCTGTAGTTGTCTGACTGATTTTTTAGGTAGACCTGTAAAGATGCTGTTACAGTAATCAAGCCTACTAAAAATGAATGCATGGACTAGTTTTTCCAGGTCCTGTTGAGACATCAGATCTTTTATCCTTGAAATATTCTTGAGGTGATAGTAAGCTGATTTTGTTATTGTCTTAATGTGTTTTTCTAAGTTTAGGTCTGCATCCATCACTACACCCAAATTTCTCGCCTGGTTTGTGGTTTTTAGATGTATAGATTGAAGTTCTCTGGTGACCTGTAATCGTTTTTCTTTGGCGCCAAAGACTATTACTTCAGTTTTGTTTTTGTTTAGTTGGAGAAAATTGTGGCACAACCAGTCATTAATTTCCTCAATGCATTTACCAAGAGCCTGTACTGGGCCTCGGTCTCCTGGTGACATTGTGATATATATTTGTGTGTCATCTGCATAGCTGTGGTAGTTTATTTTGTTGTTCTTTATAATCTGTGCCAGTGGGAGCATGTAAATGTTAAACAGAGGGGGTCCCAAGATGGAACCTTGGGGAACTCCACATGTGATACTTGTCTGCTCAGATGTGAAGTTACCTATTGATACAAAGTATTTCCTGTTTTCTAAGTATGTTTTGAAGCAGTTTAGTACAGTTCCTGAAAGACCTGCCCAGTTCTCCAGTCGTTTGAGTAATATGTTGTGGTCAACTGTATCAAATGCTGCACTGAGATCCAGTAAAACTAGGACTGACATTTTTCCACTGTCTGTGTTCAGACATATGTCATTAAACACTTTGGTCAGAGCGGTTTCAGTGCTGTGGTTCTGTCTAAAACCTGACTGGAAGGCATCGTAGCAGTTATTCTGTTTTAAGAAGTAATTGAGCTGTTGAGAACCTGCTTTTTCAATGATCTTACTTAAAAATGGGAGATTTGAGATCGGCCTGTAGTTGTTCATTTGTGTCTTGTCAAGATTGTCCTTTTTCAGTATAGGTTTGATTACAGCAGTTTTTAGTGATTCTGGAAACACACCTGATAATAAAGAAAAGTTGACGATCTGTAACAGGTCTGACTCTAAAGTCAGACCTGTTACAGAAACTTGTTGGCAGGACATCTAAACAGCAAGAGGAGGAGTTCAGTTGACCCAAGATGTCCTCCAGGTCTTTGCTGTTAATAGGTTGAAACTGTTTCATGGTGTTTAAACAGTTTTTTGGTGGACACAGTACATATCCTGGATCTGCTGTTGATGTACCAACTGCTTGTCTAATCTTTTGGATTTTGTCTGTGAAGAATTTGGCAAAGTCATTGCAGGCCATGGTTGAATGAAGTTCAGCTGCCACTGGCACAGGAGGGTTTGTTAGCCTGTCAACTGTAGAAAATAAGACCCGAGCATTATGGCTGTTTTTAGTGATGATGTCAGAGAAGTAGGACCTTCTTGCACTCCTCAGTTGTAAATTATAATTGTGAAGTTTCTCTTTAGGCAGCACGGTGGCACGGTGGTTAGCACTGTTGCCGCACAGCAAGAAGGTCCTGAGTTCAATTCCAACATCAGGCCGGGGTCTTTCTGTGTGGAGTTTGC
This sequence comes from Diplotaxodon limnothrissa, assembly GCF_057381915.1. Classification (NCBI taxonomy): domain Eukaryota; kingdom Metazoa; phylum Chordata; class Actinopteri; order Cichliformes; family Cichlidae; genus Diplotaxodon; species Diplotaxodon limnothrissa. The sequence continues at coordinate 4,310,206 of NC_140599.1, read as the reverse complement.
ATGTTCTCCCCGTGTTTGCGTGGGTTCCCTCCGGGTACTCCGGCTTCCTCCCACCGTCCAAAGACATGCAGCTTGTGGGGATAGGTTAATTGGATAACCCAAATTGTCACTAGGTGTGAATGTGCGAATGAAAGTGAGTGCGAATGGTTGTCTGTCCCTGTATGTTGGCCCTGCGACAGACTGGCGACCTGTCCAGGGTGTACCCCGCCTCTCGCCCTATGACAGCTGGGATAGGCTCCAGCGCCCCCTGCGACCCTGAAAAAGGATAAGCGGAAGCGAATGGATGGATGGATGGAAGTTTCTCTTTATAGATGTCATAATGAACCTGGAGGTTTGTTTTTCTCCATCTGCGCTCAGCTTTCCTACACTCTCTTTTTTCATTTTTCACTAGTGTGGAGTTTCTCCATGGAGACTTTTTCCTTCCAGAGATAACCTTCACCTTAATGGGAGCAATAGTGTCCATTACATTTAACATTTTTGCATTAAAGCTATTGACGAGCTCATTGACTGAACCTTTGGACAGGTCAGGTGTTAATGGGAAGACCTGGTTAAAGATCTCACTACTGTCTTCAGTTATACACCGTTTTGTGATCACTGCTGTTGATATATTTGTGTGGGCTGAGATTTTACTTTCAAAGAAAACACAGTAATGATCAGACAGGCCCACATCAGACACAGTAACCTTTGAAATGCTCAGGCCTTTGGAGATCAGTAGGTCGAGAGTGTGTCCTCTATTATGTGTGGCCTCTGTTACATGCTGAGTCAGCCCAAAGTTGCCCAGAGTGTTACTCAGGTCTTTAGTCCCTTTGTCCTGAGGGTTGTCCACATGAATGTTAAAATCCCCAACAATAATTACACAGTCGAGATCAACACAGATCACAGACAGCAGTTCACTGAGGTCATTAAAAAAGTCTGTGCAGTATTTGGGAGGCCTGTAAACATTAAGAAACACAACTTTGGATGGGGCCTTCAGCTGTAAAGCCACATATTCAAAAGACTGAAAACTTCCAGGAGATAGCTGCTTACATTGAAATGATTCATTAAATAAGACAGCAACCCCTCCTCCTCTCCTGCTCACCCTGGCCTCACTGATAAAACTGTAGTTAGGAGGGGTCGTCTCGATGAGAACAGCTCCACTGTTATTTTGGTCCAACCAAGTTTCAGTTAAAAACATAAAATCAAGGCTGTGCTCAGTAATTAAATCATTAATTAAAAATGTTTTCCCAGCTAAAGATCTAACGTTTAATAAAGCCAACTTAAGTGTTTTAGAGGCATTACTTGTCCCCTCGTGTTTGGGAGCAGTCTGTGGCACACAAGGTATGTTTACTATATTTAAAGATCTTTTAGAGTGCAGCTCTCTGTGTTTTGACCAGGCCACATGTCTCCTTCTGTCACCTAAAAGTACAGAAATTTTAAAACCTTCTAGTAAACAGGGTCCCAGCTTCTCCTGGGAAAAGTCACCACTGCCATAATCCTCGCAGCCTGGACCCTCCACACATCACACATCAGACTGCGGAGACAAAGCATGAAGGTGGTAAGGAGGAACTAAGGGGGGCGAGGCTGGGCAATGTGACTTCGATTGCTCTGTTGAGGGTGGGGCTCGGTGGCGAACCTTTGGCTGCTTTGGTGGGGGGTTTATGGGGGACAAAGAGGGATTGGGCCGGGGGGTAGATCTGAGCCCAGCATTGACCCGCTCCATCATCTCTTCAGTGAATTTCAGGTGTGGGGAGGAGGGAGAAAGGGAGGGGGAGGAGGGTGATGGGGGTGTCATTATTTATTTAACAGTGTGTGTAAAAACTAAGTAAACCTTTACTGTTCTATAGGAATTAGGTTCTGGTTCTGCCAGAGATCTCTTCCTGTTTTCCTTCCCACTGTTGCCAAGTGTTTGTTCAAAGGGGGTCATCTGATTATTGGGGTTTTCTCTGTATTATTATTACTAGCTTAAGTACCTTGAGGCAACTGTTGTTGTGATTTGGCGCAATATAAATAAAAATTAAATTCAACTGAATTTTTGGCCATAATGTACAGTAGCATGAATTCAAACACCTCATCATAACTCTCAATCACGGTGGAGGGGTGATGATTTGGGCTTGTTTTGCAGTCACAAGACTCCAAAGTATTCTAGAGTCAAATGTGAGCCCATCTGTCTGACATCTAAAGCTTGGCTAAAATTGGGTCATGCAGCTGGACAAGCACAGCAGCAAATGGACAATTGAATTTCTATCAGTGTTTGACTTAGTTTATATTAAATATTAAATTATTAGACTGAGTAATTAGTCATCTGCAGTTTTTCATCTGATGTATCTAAATCATTTTAAGACCAAATTATTTTTATTATGTCCTGATACACATGTAAAGCCAAAGAACTGATAGATGTATTTTCCTTCTAGCATTACTAAATATGCCAAGGTGTTGTCCAGATGTTTCTCACTACTACCTGATGTTGCCATTCTTCCTTGCTATTGCCGTACCTTCTAGATCATCAATTTTAAAAACATTAATTTAATATATAGCCCTCGTTTGTTCAAATTAACCTTGAGTGTAATCTATTACACTGTTGACGTAAAGAGGAAAAGATGGTCTTCTGTTTTTTATAAACCTAATTTTTAACATTCATTTCTGTTAGCACTTTTATTTTGGTCCTCGTAGATATTCATTATTGGAATATTTTTCATTTTATCTACATATTAATTAACTAAATTATAAAATTACTTAACGTCAGTCCTTCAGTGTGACAGCCACTTATGTGTATGTCTTCTCTATGCATACTGTGTGTGCATCAAATACTTGTACGTTTGTGTTTAGAGTGGGAGTGTCTAAGTGCGTGTCTTTGTGTGAGTCAGACAGAGTAATGGTTAATCCCTGGATGTGTGAAGGGCCTTCTTCTGTGAGCCCTGAGCTGCAGCTATATTTAGATAGCTGCTTTCTGCTGTTGGGCAGCCAACACAGCAACACACAGATACTCACATTAAAGCACACAGCTGATAAATGGATGCACAACAGTGCAAACAGTGAGAAATACATACATACACTAATAATAATAATAATAATAATAATAATGGATTGCATTTATATAGCGCTTTTCTAGGCACCCAAATCGCTTTACAATTCCACTATTCATTCACTCTCACATTCACACACTGGTGAAGGCAAACCACAGTTGTAGCCACAGCTGTCCTGGGGCATACACACCTGGAAATGCGCAGGTTGACAAGTATACCCAGGATGAACTGAAAAAAATAATTGCACTGCAGTAACTGCTGGAATATTTAACTCTTATTATCCATTCTGTGCTTATGCCATTGTTCTGTTATTCCTTGAAATGTGAGTAGCCATTGTAAAGGTGTGTCCAGACTGAAACTAGTTACCATCATCAGGCATCAAAGGGTAACACTCTCATTTGTCTTATCTGTATATAATAATTTTTAGCACATTCTTTAAACACACTAATGACACAGACATAAACTGCAGCATTACTAAGGGTTCATTATTATCTGTAATAATCAATATAATTGTTTACCAAAGTGTGATTAAAAATCAATTTTGTCCACGTAGGATCAGTGAGTCCAAACCTGTGATGGAATTTAATGAACTTTAGAAACAATGAGTTGTGAGTGTATCTGTAACTGTGTTGGGTTTGTGATGCACCAGTTTGAGGACTGGTTCAGGTGGACCCAGCTCTTTGTACTATAATAAGAGGGATAGGCCCTGTAACACCTGCTTAGTATAGTAGGGTTAAACTTATAGACTAGATTCGAGAGGAGTAAAATAAATTTGAGAGAATTGAGTGTTGAACAGCCGGCAGATTTATTACAATGTTACAGTGGTGCAATAATCCAATGTAAACAGCATAGAAAATTAACAGAAGATCAACAGAGAAGAGCGCTCTTTTGAAAATAACAACAAAATAAAATAAAATAAGTAGTCTCTTTAGACCTGACTCCTGATGAGCAGGATATTGGGAGTTCAATAGTTTCCCAGAGAAACAATCCGTATGAAGTAAGCAGTTTTTGCTCTTGCTTATCTGAAATCCTGCGATTCGAAGTAATTCAGACTGTAGCTCTACTCCTGCATCCAGAACAGCTGGCCACACTGCTTTTGGATTCGCCAAGAGTTTTCACAGGGTCTGGCTCGCCATCCATATCCAGAACCACTTCAGATCCAGGATCACAAAAAACCAGTCTGCACATACAGTACAGAGCAATAAACAAAATAGTTCTTAACAGTTTTTCTAAATAAAATGAGATCTCATAAAGTTTTCAAAATCAAGTACACTGTCGTTTTAACATTGTTCTGTCTCTATGAATTCCATTTGTATTGCTTTACAGCATTACAATCAATTGTATTTAAATACCCCTTTTTAAGGCATATGTAATCACATCATGAAATGTTTGTAACGTAACTAGTTTTAAATAACTTATTTACATGTATTAACCTATAACTGAAATGACAAAGTGCAGAAAAGGCACTGGACAACATTTATGGCTAAAAGAGAAGTGCATCCTGCATTAGTTTTGCACATTTGTGAAGATGCCCAATCAAATAGACAATAAAATAAAATACGACATTCCATTTCACACACGATTCAAGTACTCCGACTGGTTTTAGCTTTTTTTAGACAATACGGAATTCGCACTGTTGCAGTGTTTACCACATGTAAAATTAGCATAAGTTTTCCTGCTAACTTATCATCTCTAGTAACTCACCGGAATTCCCAAGAAACAAATACACGCTCTGCCTGGTTTTGGTCGAGAGTAAAACACATAAAGGCCTCTGAAAAGTACATAACTTTAAGTTAGAGACTGTTGAAAATACTTTATAACACTTATTTTATACCAAAAGACTCACTGTGTAGCTTGTTATTTGCTCTCGGTGTCTTGCTCCGTTTTGCCTAGCTTAATGCAGCAACGTGCTTTTGTTGCATTCACTGAACTACGGAAAATCAAAGTGTGTTCAAGGGGTGTCGGAAATAATAATACCAGGTAAAAACAAGAAAATACTAGTAACCATGTCTATAGGGGTTACAGGCCCCCACACCCCAAACAACCCCAAGTTTGGTACACAGTAAGGAAAAGTTTTACAATCTATAATTTGCTATAATAGTGTATCAAAACTATATCTCTTATAGGTTTTATAAGAGATATAGTTTTAAATTGCTGAAGGAGAGACGTAAATGTTTGAATGGGCAACAACAAATACCATGTTTGAGTATAAGGCTGTACACAAGTCCACTTTTCACCATAACACCCCAGGTCACAGGTTGATGAAGAGTCTAGCAATCATCAGACCTGTAGCTGTATGTCTTGGGCACTTGGGTGAAAAGAGGATCAGAGCTGTCAGCTGATCAGCACCTGGTTGTGAGTTGGGTCAGGTAACAAGGGAGGATGCTGAACAGACTTGGTGTATCCAAACATGTGGTTAGGGTGAGTTGGGAGCATCTGGAGAAGGCCCTGGTCTGCAAGAGTTTCATATTCCACCATCAGCAGAGCTTCAAAGTAGCTTAAGGGTGGCTGGAAACATTGAGTCCAAGTGGACTTTGTTCCAAACCAAGGTGCTGTGGCTGCAAGGTGGTTGGTGCCTGTTGTAGTGCTAATACCTGAAACAGATGGTGGATGCCAGAGATGAAGAGAACTATAAAGCTAAAGGAGCCCTATCAAACTTGGCTGGCTTGTGGGACTCTTGTAGACAGGCCAAGTGAAAGGCAGCCCTAGCACTAGCTAAAGCAGGACTGTGAGCAGGACTTCTGGTTGGCCTTGAGGCAATTCTGGGATATCGTCAGGCGACTCAGAAAGGGGATGAAGCTTTGATGATCTCCTCAATTCCACTAACACATCTTGTGTAGTGGAAGCTGAGTCTAGGGAGAAATGCTTAGACTCACCCATCACTGTGGGTGAGGTCACTGGAATGGTCAAAAACCTCTATGCTGACGGGTCTTTGGGGAGGGAAGGGATTCACTGTTCCCTCACCAGGAAACAGTGCTCTGGATGTTGTAGGGCTGTCTTCAATGACACACCTCTGCAGCACTGTGTGGAATTTGGGGATATTGCCTCTGCACTGGCAGACCAGGTGATTTGGTCCCCATTTTCAAGAAGTTTCAGAGAAAACACACTCCTCGGTCTCTCCAGGAAGCTCTATGCCAGTATAATCTGTCCACTAGTGGAATCTTGGATACAGGAAGAGCAAAGCAGTTTCCGTCCTAGTTGTGGGACACTGGACTAATCCTCTCAAGGTTATGAGAAAGTGCATGGGAGTTTACCCAACTACTCTTCATGTGTTTTGTGGACTTGGAAAAGGCAACTGACCGTGTACCTCGGAGTATCCTATGGGAGACATGGTGACTGGCCTATACTGGCAATAAAGTCCCTGTAATACTGTAGTGAGATTGGTTTGCATTGCTGGTAGTAAAGTGAGAGCTACACTCCATAGGATTGCCATTTGTCACCAATTCTGTTTATAACTTTTATGGGTACAATTTCTTGGCACAGTCAAGTAGGAGAACATTTCTCCTTCGGTGGCCTCAGGTTCATGTTCTTCGTACATGTGGACATGTAGTTCTTCTTGCTTCACCAGCTAGTGACCTCCAGCATGCACTAGGGCAATTTAGCAGATGTGTTCTCGAGTCTAAGGTTGTTATCCTCAACCAGAAAAATGTTGAACCTCACTCTGGGTCAGGAATGAGTTACGGCTCCAAGTGAAGAAGTTTAAGGATGTCAGGGTCTTGTTCATTAGTGAAGGGAGAGAGGAGCAAGAGATGGATTGATGAGTCATAAGCGTTGATGTGGACACTGTATCGGTCTGCTGTGGTAAAGGCAAAGCAAAGCTGATGATTTACTTGTCAATATATGTTCCTTCACTTTCACTTGGCTCAGGGGGCTGGGAAGCGTATCTATAACCGGAAGGTCGCCTGTTCGATCCCCGGGCTCTCTGTCCTGGTCGTTGTGTCCTTGGGCAAGACACTTTACCCTACCGCCTGCTGGTGTTGGCCAGAGGGGCCAATGGCGCGATATGGCAGCCACGCTTCTGTCAGTCTGCCCCAGGGCAGCTGCGGCTACAACCGTAGCTGCCTCCACCAGTGTGTGAATGTGAGAGTGAATGAATAGTGGCATTGTAAAGCGCTTTGGGTGCCTTGAAAAGTGCTATATAAATCCAATCCATTATTATTATTACTTAAACAGAGATTGCCAATACAAGTGGCAGAAGTTTCCAGAAACTTCCTGCTTCTAAATTCAGATAAAATTGAGGTTATTGCACCCAGCTCTTATAACCTTAAAAGCATGGTGTCTAATGGCACATACTTGCACATACTTGTACAACACAGTTTTTGTGGCACTTCAACCGGTCGTTTTTGCACCACAGCTGGGTTGAAGACGTGAGTGTGTCCGTTTTTAACACCATTTTAATGGCAGAGGGAGATGCTAGAAAACCTGAGAGTTTGTGGAAAAAAAATTTTTTGACTTCCTTTCCTCCTATATCAGAGTTTATGTGGCGATATTGTGTTAGGAGAGCTGCAACGACTTCCTGCACCATAATGATGGGTATGTGGGACAAGTTTTGTTTTATTATTACATTTTTAACATGTTCGACTATAACCAGTGTATTGTATTGCTGACAAACCTACGTAAAACCTGAAGCATCTTTTATAAATCGATTACACCAAATGGGAGCAACCTTAAGACTGAGTTCAAGTATAAGAGAACATTTTTATAAATGTATGCAGGAGTGTGGAAGTGAGGACATCTGTCTCTGCCTCTGTCTCTGTTTGCTTCCAACAGAGATGATTTTCCAGCATGTTAGTGAGAGCTTATGCAAGTGTATTGTATATATTATGAATTCCAAAACACAAGGTTTAAAATGCTTGCAGGGCTGATGGAATTAACTGTGGGGCTTCACTGATATTTCTTTCACTTGGATGGAAAGAAATATCCATCTGATTCCCTTACAGGGAAGCAAATGTAACAAACGTTTTTTTTCTGAAGTACTGTTTACTGAACCGACAGGTTTATAGGGATACGCTTAAATGATTAAGACTGAAGATTAAAGATCATAACTAGGGCTAGGTTCTTGTAATGGAAGAACACAGCGTGTATTCCCTCTGGATGCTTCGACATCTCCCACATTACAAAGACATATTAGACTAGCTGGTAATTCTAAATTGGCCATAAGAGAGAATGGAAGCCTTGTAATAGACTAGCTACCTGTTTTGCACCCTGCCTCTTGCCTTCTGATAGCTGGGATAGACAGTATATATCGTATTATTTGATCATAGAGAACAGACATACATAAATACACTAACTTCTCTAATTAATCAATCTGGATTAAATTTACTACGTAAATTGCTTAGGGTACCAGAATTATCAACATCTGTTCAGCTTTTGGAAATTATTTTTAGATGATCGTAAAAGAGGAACAACATATAATGGTAAAGGGAAAAAAACTGTAATAACAAGTCAATTTAAAGTCCACAGATTGGATTTTCCTTAAAAATAAGCTAACTAGAAGATGTGGATGAAAGATATGACCAATGAGGTTAGAACCCTTGGACACAAAATATGATAATGTGTAGCCTGATGTGTTTCACCGAATCATGGCTGCACCAGGTCATTCCCGATGAGAATGCTTCCGTGGAAGGCTTCCACACTGTTCGGGCGGACAGGGACAGCATCGCTAGCGGTAAGCGTAAAGGAGGGGGGCTTGCTGTTTTAGTTAACAACCGGTGGTGTAACCCTGCCAACATAACAATCAAAGAAAGGATTTGTTGCCCGGACACTGAACTGTGTGCTGTTGGACTCAGGCCGTATTATTTACCCAGGGAATTCTCTCACGTCATCTTGGTGGCTGTTTATGTTCCCCCCTCTGCTAACCCCACAGCTGCATGTGACACTATCCACTCTGCCATAGCTCGGCTACAGACTCAGCACCCGAGTGCCTTTATTGTGATCTCGGGTGACTTCAACCATGTATCACTGGACAATACACTACCAACATTCAAACAATATGTGGACTGTCCCACCAGGGGAGAGAAAACTTTGGACTTACTGTATGCTAACGTCAAGGATGCATACAGCTCCTCCTCCCTCCCCCCACTTGGTAGGTCAGATCATAACCTGATTCACCTCACCCCCCGCTATGTGCCAATTGTGAGGAGGGAACCTGTGACCACCAGGACTGTTAGGAGGTGGTCAGAGGAGGCAATAGCGGAACTACAGGGCTGTTTCGAGGTGACCGACTGGGAAACACTCTGTGAGCCTCACGCCGAGGACATCAATGGGCTTACTGAGTGTATCACAGGCTACATAACTTTCTGCACCGACTCCATTGTTCCAGCTCAGACTGTTCATTGTTACCCAAATAACAAGCCGTGGGTGACTAAGGACATCAAAGCCCTCCTCAACAACAAGAAGAGGGCTTTCAGAGGGGGCAACAAAGAGGAGGTGAGGAAGATCCAGGTGTTACTAAAGGACAAGATCAGAGAGGCTAAGGACAATTACAGGAGGAAGCTGGAGTGGAAACTCCAGCAGAACAGCATGAGAGAGGTGTGGAGGGGCATGAAGACCATCACTGGATTCAGGCCAACCAACAGCAGGGGAGCTGAGGGAGGTGAGAATAGAGCCGACGAGTTGAATCTGTTTTTCAATAGATTCGACACCACAGTGTCTGCTCCTACCCCCACAACCTCACCTGCAGTCAGCCTGGAATCCAGAGCCACACCACTGTGCCAGCCTCTCTCTTCACATGTTGCCTCCTGTGAGATTCCTGACACCCCTCCCCCACCCATCACCTTCACTCAATACCAGGTTGAGATGCAAATGAGGAGACTTCACTCAGGCAAGTCTGCTGGACCAGACGGAGTGAGTCCCCTTGTCCTCAAGACCTGTGCCCCCCAGCTGTGTGGAGTCTTTCATAAACTGTTTATGCTGAGTCTGAGTCTGCAGAGGGTCCCGGTGATGTGGAAGACATCATGCCTCGTCCCTGTACCAAAGACGCCTCGTCCCAGTGGCCCCCAGGATTACAGGCCCGTGGCACTGACCTCCCACATCATGAAGACCCTGGAAAGGCTCATCCTGGACCAGCTGCGACCCATAGTAAGACCACATCTGGATCCCCTTCAGTTCGCTTATCAGCCTCGTCTCGGAACAGAGGACGCCATCATCTACCTGCTCAATCGTGTCTACACCCATCTGGACCAGCCGGCGAGCACTGTGAGGGTCATGTTTTTTGACTTTTCCAGTGCTTTCAACACCATCAGGCCGACCCTCCTGGGTGATAAGTTAGCAGCGATGCAGGTGGATGCTTCTCTGGTGTCCTGGATTGTTGATTACCTGACAGGAAGACCACAATATGTACGTCTCCCACAGTGTGTGTCTGACAAGGTGATTAGCAACACAGGGGCACCACAGGGGACTGTCCTCTCCCCCTTCCTCTTCACCCTCTACACCACAGACTTCAGCCACTGCACAGAGACCTGCCATCTTCAGAAGTTTTCTGATGACTCTGCGGTGGTTGGATGCATCAGCAGGGATGATGAGACAGAGTACCGGGCTGTGGTCGACTCCTTTGTCACGTGGTGTGAGCAGAATCATCTGCAGCTCAACGTGGCAAAGACCAAGGAACTGATCGTGGACTTCAGGAAGACCAGGAAACACTTGACCCCTGTTTCAATCCAGGGGGTCAGTGTTGACATTGTGGAGGACTATAAATACCTTGGAGTACACATTGACAATAAACTGGACTGGGCTAAAAACACCACAGCACTTTACAGGAAGGGCCAGAGTCGTCTCTATTTTTTGAGGCGACTGAGGTCCTTCAACATCTGCCAGAAAATGCTGAGGATTTTCTATGAGTCTGTGGTGGCCAGTGCGATCCTCTATGCTGTTGCATGCTGGGGGAGCAGGCTGAGGGTCGCAGATGCCAACAGACTTAATAAACTGATCCGTAAGGCCAGCAATGTTGTGGGGATGGAGCTGGACTCCCTCAAGGTGGTGTCGGAGAGGCGGATGCTGTCCAAGATAAAGACAATGTTGGATAACACCTCCCACCCACTCCATGACATGCTGGTCAGTCACAGGAGCTCGTTCAGTGAGAGACTGAGATTACCGAAAAGCACCACTGAACGACACAGGAAATCATTCCTGCCTGTGGCCATCTCCCTGTACAATGCATCCACTTAACACACTGTTTGCTGCTACAACTACACATGTTTCTTTTCCAAATATTTATTTATAAGTGACTTATGTATGTATGTATGTATATATATGTATATATTGTACTATTCTTAGTTAGCGTATTGTCTGTCTTGTCTTAATGTTGGTTTAAAATGGAGCACTGTAACAAAAAATAATTTCCCCCAGGGATCAATAAAGTATTCTGATTCTGATTCTGATTCTGATAATGTCTCAGTGCTATTTGATAAGTACAGAAAAACCCTAAGTGGGAAAGTGTATAGCTTAGCCAAGCTCAACAGGGAACAGCAGATGCGAAGCTATCTAATGAGTCACTATCTTGGGCACTGCAGATGCAGCTTCATTACCCATCGACTGCCAGAGAAGACATCTGACTGGATGAATAATTTAATGGGATGCTGGGATTAGAAAAATATTTAGAATGAAAGGGAGATGCAGGGAGTGACCGCATAGTAATTCAGCCACTCCCTGCTTCCACGGCACATTGCCAAAAGAGAAGAACGCTTTCTGAATAAAAAAAATCAAGGAACCTGGAGGCAGCCAATTGGCTAGTTGTCTCATGGGAGAGACACAGGCAGATTATTAATTCAGGCTTTATTAAAAACGTGGAGAAAAATCTGGGTTATTAAATAATTAGTCAACAAAGAATTTTTGTCACAGTTGTGATGTATGCTGGAGTGAATGCAGAGTTATTAGATGAGGGAAGTGCAGTGAAATCAAAGTCATTTGACACTGAATACTTTGGATTACTTAATATATTATCATCCTTTTCATGACTACATGAATGTACTATTGCTGTGTGATTTATTACTATTACTGAAGGTTACCCGCCATACCAACACCAACTAGATTTTTAAATCTTAATATAAAATGAGTAACAGTATGTGGACATTAGGTAAGGCTGCACTTTTTGCAGCGATCTCGTATAGAAAACTATTTCACGCTTATATAAAACAGGTCTGCGGCTCCGAACCGTAGTAAAGGAACCTCTGACTAATACGTCGGGTTCGTGTCGGGCTCGTAGCTGAAAACTAGCTTTACTTTGTTGATTGGGTCAACTTTGCTAGCGAGAGACAGAGAGAGGCGCTGAAAGGCTGCTCCAATGGAACTTATTTTTTCAGAGGAAAACACAAATACAGCGTACAGTCAAGTCTTAATAGCTTACTTACAACTGGGCTCGTCAGGCACTCTGTTTGGCTGCAGTGGTTATTATTATATTTACATGCTTCCTGCTTCCGTTTCTGCTCGGTGACAACTCGTACTTTTCGACTGTCCTTTTTCTCCCTTCCTCACACTCACAGTCACATAACGGGTATGGCAGTCCATTCTCCCTGCAGCACGGACTACACTGCCCATGAGGCTACATTCTTTAGAGCTATGCCTGTAACTCTCTGCCCATTGCCTTCATATTAAATCGTTTTTTGACAGAATTGTTGTCTTAAGGCCAAGAAAGATGCCAAGCGGATTTATTTTACCAAGTGGATCATCATGGCCTTGCCATATTGGTCCATTTGATTGACCTTTATTATAATTATGAATTTATTTTATTTTCAAAAAAACAGCACCATCACAATAAACTAGCTAGCAGTAGATATCAGTAGATACTAAATAATAAACGATATTGTGCAGCACGCAAGATAGACAGCGCACCATGTGCTTTGAGGCAGCAGCCAAGAAAGGTGTAGTCCGCGTCTGTGAACACCCGTGTGTACACCTGTGTGCACACCTGTGTGGATCAGCATGCTTGTATTCCAAAGGATTCTCCATGTAACGATCTGCTAGGGAGTGTGGGGAGCCACAGCCCCGTCCCCCAGGGTATGAAGCAGGTATGGAGGAGATCCAGGCCCCAGATACTAGCGTCTTTGAAGAGACAGTTTAGGTCTTCCTGGCATTTAATATCTATATATATGGTTTCAGGTCGAAATATTGGAAGGTCTCTAGTCTTGTACTAGTGCAAACAAGAGATTCCAAGGACAGATTTTACCAAGTGGTTTGATAAGCTTGATTCTAACTGATGGGTCGATTGCACCAACCATACCTACCAACTTAGCCTTGGCTATGGCTGGTAGTGTTCAGGTGAGCCCACGAGTGACTTTGCCTGTTGCCTTGAGGCAAGTCATTGTGTTCTGCCAATTCTTGGTTTGAGCTTTCCATGGTCAAAGGAAAATGAAAGGCAATTTAACAGACCGCTACGGTCAGCACCAAAACATTATTTTTCAAGCAGTATAACTGAATAACAATCAACAAGAAGCAGTCATGTAGAAAATACTATATCTTTTTATTTGATTTGGGATCCTTTGCTCATAGAATTATGTGAGAAAAACTGGAAAGAACGCCAGAGTACATCAGCTGCAAAGGCTAGTACCCCCACGCTAAGCATGCCTACCGCAGACACGAGCAAAACAGATAAATATGAAGTCATGCCAGCTCGGATGTTGCCCTGATCCAGCAGATACCAGGAACAACATCAGAGATCTCTGTCCAGAAGAGTGCAGTCCTAGGAACAGCTAAGATACTGTGCAGGACCCTCAAACTCCCAGGCCTCTGGTAGAGAACCCAAGCTTGAAGGCTAGACTGCCTTCAGAGGCGAGAGGGGAATTAATAATAATAATAATAATAATGGATTGCATTTATATAGCGCTTTTCGGGGCCCTCAAAGCACTGTAGAATTCCACTATTCATTCACTCTCACATTCACACACTGGTGGAGGCAGCTACAGTTGTAGCCACAGCTGCCCTGGGGCAGACTGACAGAAGCGAGGCTGCCATATTGCAGCAGGTGAAGTGTCTTGCCCAAGGACACAACAGGTGAGACTGTCCGAGCCGGGGCTCGAACTGGCAACCTTCCGGTTACAAGACGAACTGCCAACTCTTTGAGCCACGATCGCCCCGATACTATAAAAAAAATTATATATAAGTAAAATATACCTGTTATATACTTGACGAGTGACGAATCATGCTTCTCTGTCTGACAATTTGATGGACAAGTCTGGATTTGGTAGTTGCCAGGAGAACGATTCTTGTTTGATTGAGCTGTTCCAAGTGTAAAGTTTGGTTGGGGGGGGGGAGAGATTATGGTGTGGGTGGTTAAGGTTGTTTTTCAAGAGTTGGGTTTGTCCCTTAGTTCCAGTCAAAGGAACTCTTAATGCTTCAGCATACCAAGATATTTTGGACAATTACATGCTCCCAGCTTTGTGGACCACTTTCGGGACTTTGCACAAAGCAAGGTCCATACAGACATGGATTAGTAGAACTTGACTGACCTGCACAGAAATGTGACTTCAACCTGAGAGAACATCTTTGGGATAAATTAGCTTGGAGACTTTGAGTCAAAGATTCCCATGAACACACTCCTGAACCTTGTGGTAAACCTTCCCATAAGAGTTGAGTCGCTGTTTCTGATCTTTTAATGATGATAAATCAATCAGTTGCAAGGTCCAAAATTCAGCATACTTACTGAGACCAAAGTGAGTCTGTCTGTCTCTGTCTCACAGTGAGAGTTAGAGACTGACAACACAATGAAGCCTTTGAAAGGCTTTTGATAGATAGATAGATAGATAGATAGATAGATAGATAGATAGATAGATAGATAGATAGATAGATAGATAGATAGATAGATAGATAGATAGATAGATATGAAATCAAATGATCTTGTGTATCCTGTGTACTCTCGCAAGGTTGCTTCCTTTAAAGTTATTCACATGTTTTTTGTGCAGGTTGTATCCCTTTGCTGTTCCTACTGTGTTAAAAGAGCTGTCATAGGGGGGTCAGAGCACTGAGGCAAACACAGGTTTACTGATGACACAGAGCAAAATTGAAGACAAATGATGCTTGTTAAAGACCTGTTAATCTGTTTGCTTGTGGCTTTGGTACCCTTCCTGTGATATATGTTGTCTGTTTGAGCATGCTGGCTAATGCTAACTGATGCTAACAATGCTAGCAGCCATAACAGAACAAAGCAATTGCTTTGGAGCAATTCTAATCAAATTTTCAGATGTTACATTTTCCAAAATTTTGCCTCGTGATTGACTTGTTTATTGACAAAATTGGATGTGAAGTTGTTGTCATTTCACACACTGCAGTGAAAGTTTTCATTACCAGTATGATTACATTAATGCCATGTCACAATCCATCCATTATAAATGAATATTCACAAATCAGGGGAAAAAATGGCTGACTTCTTTCTCTGTCCATCATCTCTCACCACAGTGTTGCAGCTGTCACTTTGTCTCCAGTGTGTGGAAGACATATTGTCCTGTGACATGCATAACATTTTGTGCATGAGCCCACCAGACTTGGGGTTTATTTATTGGGAAAAAGTTCCAAAGAACATTACAGACATTTGTAAGTCTAAGTCTTTTAGTCTAAGCAAACCCCAACTCTGGCTTGTATGCACTTCTAACCCCTCACCACCCCAGGTAATCTGTATATGTACATGCATGAGTCATTCCATACATGTGAATGCAGTTTAAGTGCACCTGTCTGCAGCCACCACAGCTTTGCACCTTAGCTCCAGCAGCTTGCTGCTCTGAGTCCCCCTCCTTCTCAAATGCTGTCTTCTGTCCTTCCTCTCTGCTTGCCTCCACTGGCGCCCACAAGGTCGTAATATTTTTCAAGGTATGTATGGGTGTATAACTCTCAAAGAGAGCTGCCATCTTCTTTTATGTGGGATATATCTGCTATTTTCTGCTCACTCTCTGACCGAAGAGTCGGTTCTATAGCTTGCTTGCGTCACTGCTGTCAGCCTCCCGCTGCTGCCTGGATATCTGGCTCGAACCTCAAGAGATGTGAGGCAACCACCGGCAACCACCGAGTCTTTGGCAGCAAACTCAAGCTGGTGTCACATGTTGATTGGATGGAAATGCTAGCTCCTGAGCATCCATTAATCAACTCCCCTGTGAAACTGCAAGTCTCCAGAACAAAATGGATGTGTTCCATTAGGAACTTACCATTTTGATTCAGCAGGCAGATAGTTTGCAGAAATATATAATACTGTGAGGTGGATCCAAGCTTTACAGCATCTTAGCTAACTTTGCTGACACCAAAAATCCTAAAGTGAACAGTTGGCATTCCTTAACATTTGTGAAGAGGTTTTTGGCTTTAGCTATGATTAATGTATCATTTCATCAGAAGATTTTAATGACTATGATCCTAGGCTTAGCATATTGTTGAGCTCAGTAGTTACATATGAACAAGTTCTTCTTACTGTTCCAACTCATAGGTGAAGTTGGAGTCTGTCCATCCGTGGAATGACTGGGTAGCTGCCAGGCCAGGTTGGTTAGAAATGAATGAGTGAGAGGTATGACTTCTACTAAATCAGTTGCTGATTGTGTTGTTCTGTCAGAAGGATGAAAATAAAATATAAACACTGACTTTGGGCCAAAGTACAAAAGCTAGAAAATGTACTTGAAATGCACTGTAGCTGTCAAAAGAGCTAAAAGACAAAGGGTTGTGCTAGAGATGGACATCAAAAGGGGTTCTTTTCAAGGTATTGTGTTTTGTAAAGCTTTATACATCATTGCTATGCGTTAACCATAATAATAATAATACATGAACATGGATTATAGCTTGAAAACGCTTTAGACTGGGTGAGTCATCAGAATATGGTAGCTATATATACTCAGGACATCTGTCAGTTTTCTGGGTAGGCCTTAATGTTGTAAAACTGAGAACACTTACAAAGGGAAGCAGGGAAGCACCAGGAGTGGCAGTTTTCTTTTTCCTCTCGATATTTTGTCTTAAACACATTTTTCTGCTGCGATGTTCATGATACAGAATGTGAACAGAGAGAATAAGGAACCTGCTATCATTAGCTGGTCGTAATTTCCTGGATAACTCCTAATGACTTTGGTGATCCCTGCAGACATTCATGTTCTCCAAAGCAAGAAATAAATTTGCGAATGTCACGGTATGGCATGGCACACCGTGGAAGGAGTGGGGAAGGAGGACCCAGGCGTGGTGCTCTATGTACAAACAGTGTTTATTTACAGAGTGAAAACAACGTAACAATAAATCCCCGTGTTCTCCCAGACTCCCGTGTCGTGTCTCCCGTGAATAGTCCGTGTGCTCTCTGCTCCCGTGTCAGCACCCCCCGGTGCTCGCTGCTCTCCGTGCCTTCCACGCTCTTCCTGCGGGAAACAATAGCGCAGCTGTCAGGACACTCAGAAATGGCAGGCATACACTTTCTGACTAAACTTAGACAGGGTGACTAACGTGGAGTCTCATGCAATGATCCCGCGTCGGTGGGAGCTCCAAGACTCTCTTAAGTAGCTCCCCCGACGAGGCCTGATCAGCAGCAGGTGTGTGGCTTCGGGTGTGGCCAGTCCCCTTGCAGGGCCACACCCTCCAGGCCTGACGCCGCCTATAAACAAGTGCTCAGCCACCCACACACACATATACACAAGCACAGGGAAGGGGGAGCAACACCAAAATACACAACAATAATAATAATAATAATATAATACATGACTGCTCAGGGATCCTGGGTCGCCCAGTCCCAGGACCCTGACAGCGAATGTGCATCCACGGTCTTCATCAGAGTGATTTAGTGGATTGTGAAAAACAGCCTGCAGTGCAAAATCCAAATGAGGATGGCCTGATATGCCCTGCTTATTATCTGAGTTGTTTTTTCACAGTTGATTCATTTTTACTCATAAATACCCCGGTGAAGTACTGCAGCGACAGCTTACTACTACCCCTAATGCACCTTAATCATTTGGCCATGAGGTTAAAAATAAAATGGCGAGAATTTACATGCAGACAGACTCTTACACAATGAGGAAATGTGATACATGGACTCATAAATTAACTTTCAGACAATGTTAATATAATCACAACAGGCTAGCAGTTGCTCTCTCTCTCTCTCAATGGAAAGTTCTGGACCGTTGCAACGATTTGTATGTCAGCACATTCAGCCACCATGCTGGATATGTGCATGCTCAATTTCTGAATATAAAAATGATCTTTATCTAGTATTATTTGGGCAAAAGACTTGGAAACTCCTGAAGATATCACACCTAAAGCAAGTGGCCAACACATCCCACATTTACCTCCACTTTATATGTTGAAGTATGCATAAGACAACCCACTCACCTCTTCTAATCATAGTGAATTTTATCACAAATGTTTGACAGACAGCCTTTAAAAATTAATTAGATCAGAGGCATGGCCTTTGGTTATAAATAGTCTGTTTAATATTCACTGTGTATAAGATGTTTTCTAGGTTAGCCTGGATGAGATGCAGCTGGCAAGCTTGTACACAGGGCTGGGTATCGTCACTCATTTCTAGAATCGATTCGATTCCGATTCACAAGGTCCCGAATTGATTCGATCCACGATTCGATTCAATTCGGTTTGAATATGGGAAATTTTGCCTCAGACAGTCAGAAATATTATAATTTAGATCAGTACATTTACATATTTTTGTATCTATAAAAAGGAAGCTGACACTTTCCAGACTTTATCAAAGGTGTGAGCGTCACAGCAGATGCCTTTGTGTCAAAGTAGCTGAGGATAAAACACAGAAAAACATGAAGGTTTTCCTTTCCTGGGATTTTATAAAAATATTCTGCAGTACATCAAAAATGAAAGAAAACCATTAATGAACATATGAACATTACCTGATGCTGCCGGCATGAAGCAGAGCAAAGTTACAGAGGTTTGATTACAGACACAGCTGAGCATTTTGCAATTTTGCATAATTTTAAAAAGTTTAAATTTGTTCAGTATTGAACGGCAGAAATGAGGCTTTGTTTTCGGAAGTACAAGAAAAAAAAACAGTGTCTGACAGGCTGTAAACAACCGTAGACTTGTGCGTAACAAGCAAGCGAATAATGCAGAAAACAGGTTTTTAGACGGGAAACTGTTCTTGAAGTACAGAGAGAGAGAGAGCTGTGCATGAAGTGTGATTTTATCGTGGTGGAAGCAAAACAATCAGAGGGAATTCATGACGATGTTTATGTGAAGCGTAGTTTGGATCTTCTTTTGCTGCTGGTTTACTCAATATTGTTTGGAGAGAGAAAAACCTGCAGCTTCAGAATCAGCGCAAAAACGACGTAAACACAAAACGCGGACCCGCCGAAACATCAGAATCAGCGAGCTGTCGGCTTTCAGCTCGTGTCCGTGCAGTCAGGTGAGAAAGTCTCACTGATTCTGATGCGTCGGCGGCTCCGCGCTTTGTGTTTATGTCTTTGTGCAGAATCCGTGTTGTTTTAGCTGTTTGGTGGTTGTTGAAATTTTGGGAGGTTTAACCTGAGATTCTGGCGTTTTGGCCAAAATAAATTTATATTAAAAAATCAATTCAGGATTTTAATGAATCGATTTCACGTTATCCAAGCGAGAATCAATAATAAATCGATAATCAAAACCCACCCCTACTTGTACAGTATTTGTGTTCCAAGTGTTTTTGCTTTTTACAGCATCACACGCATCAATTTCTTTGCCACTGCTAAAAGCATCAGCGTTACCGCATCTGTCATCAATTGCACTCTGCTCCAGAAAGTTAATTCATTTTCATTCTTTCTGACTAGAAAATGGCTTTCTCTGATCCCCCATGGTTAGATGTTGGTCTGTGATGATTTGCAAATGAACTCTAATGCATCATGCTTCCTCTGTGCACATTTGGACTAGTGAGGATAGTCTAGGCTTACTTGTACTTGAAAGAGCATCTTTTGAAATCTAAGAAAATCGAAGAAATTACAAACAGTATACTATATCATCAAATATATGGCATGTAAAGTGCGCCTGTATTTGAACAAGTTAGGACATCTGAGTTATTGTAGAAATAAATAATAACTGTAAAAAAAATGAAATACTCCTTTTTCTTCCCCACCAAAGGTTTTCACTCAGCTACGAGTTTCTCCTCGACACGTTCTCACTTCCAAAGCGTAACATTTTACGCTAGGTGACAAATCGTCAGTATATTACACTTCCGGGCACCCAACGCATGCCTATATTACGAGATCGCAAAAATGAGGAAACATGAGAGCCATTTGGAATGAATCTACACATGTACGTTTGTTTTACTCTCTAATGTCATTAAAGTGCTGGTTAAGGTTATGGTTAGGGCTGGAATACAGGGCTGGAACGTGTATTACCGAGGCGCGTCATTCTATGGATTTCATCCATAATATAAGAACGCGGAAGGTCACCTGTTGCGTTCCTCAGGAACGGCTCGGGACTTGACAAATGGTCTCTATATTACGCCTCGGGAGTGAGAATGGTCTTTTCTTCTTGGCTTCACAAAATTTACAGTATCTTTGAGCTCAGAGTTTAGTTTTATGAACTACAACTGCAGCTGCAGCAGTGTAGCACTTCCTTTTTTTATTTTGGCATAATTAAAAAACAAACTTCCCATTGCTTTAGTTGTTGTGTCCACATAGGGTCTGGAAGAAAGCACAGTCGATAAACAAGCTCATAATATACTTAAAACGTTTTTGATAGAACAAAAAATGTTCCACGTGGATTTATAGCAGCGGCATCTTCCACTGGTTGAATCAAAAGGGGAAAAGCCTTTTTTTCCATTGAACTAATGGAATAGATTATATCAACAAGTAGGGCAGTGCTAGGAAGATTCATCCAGAGCTACCATAATATCATAGCTTTCTTTTTCTATCGAGGCCTTAAACATCATGCATAATTTATATGCCTTAAATATTTGTATTTATTGAATCTATCTATATTATTAACATCAGTAAAGGTGAGAGAGTTTGTGTTTCGTATTTCTTTTGAAATAGTAGTAAATTGAAATGTAGCGTTAAATCAACAGACCACCAGAAATCCTCAGAAATATTTATACATACATTTGATTAGCTTTGATTAAAAACTACAGTCACTATGCACAGTTTTGTGTGTTGTGGGTTTTCCTGCATGTACCTCTTTATATTTGAGCACTACAGTGTACAGTATGCGATAAAGCTACACTGACTGGTGCTATGTAAGTTTTAAAACATGACGGCAAACCATAGAAATGACTAGAAACAAGCAGAGGCCATTTATTTTGATGATGTGAGATGCCCCTTTAAGGGTCTTGGACACAGCGGTCTTGCTCTGAATCACCTCTGTCTGCTCAGACTTGCTGAGGTGCAGGTGATGTGGGCACAGTGCCAACACTGCAGTGTTTGCCTCTCCTACCAGTATCGTGCTACATCTGATGCATTTCATTCATTTTAGATGCAACAAACAGTTAATATTAAAAGATGTGTTTTCTCTTTATAATGTTGCTGTCATTTAAAGACACAAAGAATGTGCAGTATTGCAGTATTACACACATTCAGATACAGAAAATGACAAACTAAAGAAAAATGCAT
The DNA here is from genome assembly GCF_057381915.1 of Diplotaxodon limnothrissa. Lineage (NCBI taxonomy): Eukaryota > Metazoa > Chordata > Actinopteri > Cichliformes > Cichlidae > Diplotaxodon > Diplotaxodon limnothrissa. The sequence continues at coordinate 4,288,719 of NC_140599.1, read as the reverse complement.
GCTAATGCATCGTAGTAAGGGTTGAAAAGTCTGTCATGGGATAAAGGTGGCTCTAGACAAGCTCGGATTTGCAGTGACGCTTCCCTCTAAGTGGACTCGGACCATTGTAGCAACATGTCGCCTGTCTATATTTTCTAGTGGACGTGAAAGAGTCAAAAAGAGCATGTAAACTTTGTAATCCATATGCGATTAACTGTGAGGTCATATTTCTGCTTGGACCTAAATCCCATTGAGATTAAAGTTGGATTTGGCAGAATTTTGGAGAACAGATTAAAGCAAAGATTGTTTTGTTACTCAGTGATCTGAATATGGAATTTTGCCAGTGCAACAATTTTCTGTTGACAGCTATTTTCCAGATGAGGAGGCTAAACACTCGAGCTGCATGCTGCTCTTTTTTTAATACCATCTCTTAATTACCAGATGCAAAAGTGATGAATGTAAAAACAAGTTACAGAAATTTAAGTGAGTCTTACCTGACTCCTAAATCTGCCGTTGCAAGCAGTGGAAGGAATTCCATCTCTAGAGCATTAATTATGAAGCATTTCAGTGAAATTTAGGGCAGCTGGTAACTCATCACTAAGTGTTCCAGGCTTCATTTACCAGAAAAGACTCACAGCAGTCTCACTTTTTCTCTGTGTTGTGAAAGCATCCGCTTTACACTTCCTGTACTATAAATACCAGATGTGGATGCATAAAAGTATAGCTGATGATAAGTCAGGGGTACCTTTTATTTTTATCTATCATTTATGATACTGGAATATAACTAATTATGGACGATGAAGACGCCAGTTTAAGATGTTTTTACTCTGAGGTTGCTTTCAATCTTTCAGATGAGCCAAATTAACAACTCCCTGTCATCAAAGGAGCTTGTAAAGAAAAGCGTCTGGACTTCTTTAAGTTGCTTGAAGACGTTTCACCTCTCATCCGAGAAGCTTCTTCAGTTCTAAGGTCAAATGGTGGAGAGTCCCAGATATAAACCTAGTGGGAGTTTCCCCCCACAGAGGGACAAAAGGACCCCCTGATGATCCTCTAATCGCCTGAGCCAAGGTGGGAAACTGGGTGTGGGTCCCAATCAGCCAGAGTTTAAGGTGAGCTCATTGTGAAACCTGGCCCCACCTTATCATGCGAATTCCTGAGGTCAGATGGCCCAGGATGTGAGTGGGCGTTAAGGCGTCTGGGAAGGGATCTCAAAACTGGATTATAGATGGCAGAGAGTTGGTGTCGTAAACCCCCGCCTCTGTTCAAAGATGGTCGCTCACAGTGGACATAGATGGATTCTTTCACTCCTCTTTCAAACCATTTGTCCTCTCTGTCCAAAATGTGAACATTGGCATCCTCGAAAGAGTGACCTTTGACCTTAAGATGCAGATGGACAGCTGAGTCTTGTCCTGTGGAGGTGGCTCTTCTGTGTTGTGCCATGCGCTTGTGAAGTGGCTGTTTGGTCTCTCCAATGTAGAGGTCCGGGCATTCCTCGCTGCACTGTACAGCATACACCACATTGTTAAGTTTGTGTTTTGGCGTTTTGTCTTTCGGGTGAACCAGTTTCTGTCTGAGCGTGTTGCTGGGTCTGAAATGCACCGGGATGTCATGCTTGGAGAAAACTCTCCTGAGTTTTTCTGATACGCCGGCTACATAGGGGATGACAATGTTGTTGCGTCTGTCCTCCCTCGCTGGTGTCTGATCTTCTTTTCTGTGCCTCTTTGCTGACTTTAAGAACGCCCATTTAGGATAGCCGCACGTTTTGAGTGCTTCCTTTACATGTGTGTGTTCCTTCTTTTTTCCTTCAGGCTTAGAGGGAACATGTTCTGCCCGGTGGTGTAGGGTCCTAATTAATCCAAGTTTGTGTTCCAGAGGGTGATGGGAGTCAAACAGGAGGTACTGTTCCGTGTGTGTGGGCTTCCGGTAAACTTCGATGTTGAGGTTGCCGTTCTCTTCAATGTGCACAGCGCAGTCCAGGAAAGGCAAACAGTTATCCCTGTGCCATGGGCTCCCCCGTGTCACCTATTGTAGCCAACCTTTACATGGAGGAAGTGGAAAGGAAGGCTCTTGGCTCTTTCAAAGGAAGAGTACCCAGCCACTGGTACAGATATGTAGACGACACCTGGGTCAAAATCAAGACGCAAGAAGTGGAATCCTTCACTGCGCACATTTACGCTGTGGATAAAAACATCAAGTTCACCAGGGAAGACACAAAGGATAACTGTTTGCCTTTCCTGTACTGCGCTGTGCACATTGAAGAGAACGGCAAACTCAACATCGAAGTTTACCGGAAGCCCACACACACGGACCAGTACCTCCTCTTTGACTCCCATCACCCTCTGGAACACAAACTTGGAGTAATCAGGACCCTACACCACCGGGCAGAACATGTTCCCTCTAAGCCTGAAGGGAAAAAGAAGGAACACACACATGTAAAGGAAGCACTCAAAACGTGCGGCTATCCTAAATGGGCGTTCTTAAAGTCAGCAAAGAGGCACAGAAAAGAAGATCAGACACCAGCGAGGGAGGACAGACGCAACAACATTGTCATTCCCTATGTAGCCGGTGTATCAGAAAAACTCAGGAGAGTTTTCTCCAAACATGACATCCCAGTGTATTTCAGACCCAGCAACACACTCAGACAGAAACTGGTTCACCCGAAAGACAAAACGCCAAAACACAGACTTAACAATGTGGTGTATGCTGTACAGTGCAGCGAGGAATGCTCAGACCTCTACATTGGAGAGACCAAACAGCCACTTCACAAGCGCATGGCACAACACAGAAGAGCCACCTCCACAGGACAAGACTCAGCTGTCCATCTGCATCTTAAGGTCAAAGGTCACTCTTTCGAGGATGCCAATGTTCACATTTTGGACAGAGAGGACAGATGGTTTGAAAGAGGAGTGAAAGAATCCATCTATGTCCACTGTGAGCGACCATCTTTGAACAGAGGCGGGGGTTTACGACACCAACTCTCTGCCATCTATAATCCAGTTTTGAGATCCCTTCCCAGACGCCTTAACGCCCACTCACATCCTGGGCCATCTGACCTCAGGAATTCGCATGATAAGGTGGGGCCAGGTTTCACAATGAACTCACCCGAAACTCTGGCTGATTGGGACCCACGCCCAGTTTCCCACCTTGGCTCAGGCGATTAGAGGATCATCAGGGGGTCCTTTTGTCCCTCTGTGGGGGGTTACTCCCACTAGGTTTATATCTGGGACTCTCCACCATTTGACCTTAGAACTGAAGAAGCTTCTCGGATGAGAGGTGAAACGTCTTCAAGCAACTTAAAGAAGTCCAGACGCTTTTCTTTACAAGCTCCTTTGACTACGATGACCTGGATGACTGAGAACCTTCACAGACAAGTCCCTGTCATATTTTGCCATGTGCATGTATATAAATGCTGTGTGGATGACTATTATGAATGCCTGATTATTACATCAATTATTGACCACTGACATAGTGGGCCATCAAATCCTCTTGTAGTAGGCTACTGTGGTTAAACCTTTGCCAAACTTCACTTGATTTTCTCTGGGACACCCCAGTTGTTGCTGGGTCCTCTTTTCTTCCTAACATTATGAAGTTTCAAAGGTTGGTCGACACACACACTATGCTGACAATACCCAATTGTATCTGCTTCCCAGCCTGCTGCAAGACAGTTTTAGAGAAGAGAACTTGACACTATGGAAAGAGAAATGGGGGGTTGGATTTCATCTTTCAGAATTCAGAGAAGAAAGCCAGAATTTTGAGATTAATGTCAGAAATCTGATTTTTCTCACAATTCTGATCCCCCAACACACACACACACTTTTTTTTCCCTATTGGTCCTAATCCTCTTCTGTACAATTCAGAACTGGGGTGTGGCACTACTCTTATGTCCATCCACTGAGACCAAAGTCCTGGTGTACTCACAGACAGCTAAAGACAGCTATAGCCACTGTGGCACTGAAAGTAATGTAACAAATTACTTACTTACTTTACTCATTACTTGAAAAAAGTAATTGGATTACAGTAAAGTGTTATTTGTAACGCGTTACTGCCCATATCTGCCTGTAACCAGAGGACACTATTTATGCTCCTATGACAGTAAATTATTAATTCAACTTTTCCCTTTTTAGGAAAATGCTGTTAACCAATCATTCGACTGAAATCGTGGCCAGAGTTTAAGATGTTTGGCAGTACAGTGTACCCGTGTGCATAAATGTGATTTCTTTGCCAGTGAAAGACTTTGAAATTTTGAAATGCTAATATTGCTTATGTTCTTTGTGCCACTTGATTATATCACTTCTTACATTAAAGGAAAAGGGGGAATAATACAATAAAATGCTCTGTCTTAAACCAGCTCACATCACGCTCTGTGTTTCATTCCTCTCCACTGGGTCCCTGCAGCTGCTCACATTACGTTGCTAGCAGCATAGCACCCACCCACCTGAATTTTCTTTTTCAGATTTGTCAGCCTCCTTGTTAACTGCAGTTGGCAAAAAGCAACCAAAATTGATCTAAGCGCCAAGACGTGATGGATGACAAAGGTGTCTCCTTAAATCTTCTGCAGCTTAAAATGTACCAGGTACCCATTGCTGTCCACAAAATATGGCTCCCATAGACATCTGAACATAAGACCTCACCACTGAAACTGGGATATTTGCTTCAAAGGACCAAGTTTCCTCAGCATACGTCACAAACTTCTAAGAATGAAGAGCTTCAATAAAAAACAAAAAGCATGTGTTCACAGTGAGCGCAGATCTGTAGCCTGTGCTCCCGCCGAGGGATTCACATAGCAGAAAAGTAGGGCTGGGTATCGTCACTGACTTCTAGAATCGATTCGATTCACAAGGTCCTGAATCGATTCAATTCAATTTGATTCAATTCGATTTGAATCTGGGAAATTTTGCCTCAGACAGTCAGAAATATTATAATTCAGATCAGTACATTTACATATTTTTGTATCTATAATAAGGAAGCTGACACTTTCCAGACTTTATCAAAGGTGTGAGCATCACAGCAGATGCTTTTGTTTCAAAGTAGCTGAAGATAAAACACAGAAAAACATGAAGGTGATTTTCCTGTTCTGGGATTTTATAAAAAATATTCTGCAGTAGATCAAAAACGAAAGAAAACCATTAATGAACATATGAACATCACCTCTGAAGTTACAGCAGTTTTATTACAGACACAGCGTTTTGCATTTTGTATAATTTTAAAAAGTTTAAATTTGTTCAGAAGGGCGTAAACACAAAGCGCGGACCCGCCGAAACATCAGAATCAGCGAGCTGTCGGCTTTCAGCCCCGACCGTGTCCGTGCCGTCGGGTGAGAAAGGCGACATCTCACTGATTCTGATCCATCGGCGGGTCCGCGCTTTGTGTTTACGTCTTTGTGCAGAAGCCGTGCTCCTGCTCTCATTTACTGTTTTAAATGTTTGGTGGTTGTCAAAATTTTGTGACGTTTCACCTGAGATTCTGGAATTTTGGGCAAAATACATTTATATATAAAAAAATCGATTCAGGATTTAATGAAACGATATCACGTTATCCAAGCCAGAATCGATTTTAATCGATGAATCGATTATTAAAACCCACCCCTACAGAAAAGCAAAACTCATTTATCACTCTCCGTCGTCACTTAATGCAGTAACCATGGCTACCACTTCATGTGGTCATGCTGCAGCAATGTGCAATGGAATTTCTCTATCTGCCTACTTTTGTTCAGTGTGGCAGACGTGGTTGTTCTGCAAAGGATTTCAATTTGTGTTCAAATGAGAGTGTGTCAGTGTGTTCGCTGCTGTGTCAGTGGAAAAGTGGATGAACTGAAAGAAGGGATTCATACTCAGAAAATTCCTCTCTTGAGTTGGAAGGTTGGTTGAGATTTGACATGGACTGAATGTAAAGCAGCAGGACACCCTTAGACGATGATGAGACTGGCTGTCATGAATATTGTGAAGAAAAATGAGACAAAAAGAAAAGCGTGTGCTCATTTGTTGGTTGCAAATCAAAATTTCTCATTCTTCCACATCCTGAAGGTGTTCTACAGAATATTGGGATTTCATAACTGTAGAGGCTCGAATTCACTGTTTGAGTGAGAACTAGTTTGAGATGATTGGAGCTTTGTGGGAAGGTGTGTTGTCCAGCTGGAAGCATCCATCAGAAAATGGGTATACTGAAGTCAGAAAGAAATTGACATGGTCAGCAACAACACTCAGGTAAGCTGTGACATTTAAATGATGTCTGTGGTGAAATGTGAGAAGTCAGATGCATTGCAACTTAAGACAACACCAGCTATCTCTTCCTACGAAGATGGTCATTTGTTGAGGTGAATGCTCATGTATCTGTAGCTCTCCATTAATGCTACGTCTTCTCCCAGAATGGAAATGTGTTCACTTTGTCCTAAAAGTTATCACCATTTCCTTTGTCTCTGCCACATTTTGGAGGAGGTACCACCCCACTGCACAGTGTGGTCCAACAGTTCCCTATACTCTGTCTCCTCCTCACTCCCGTCAGCCAAGAAGATGAAAATGAAGCTGCAGTTCACACAGGCTCACAACTGGACAATAGAAAATGATCTGATGAGTCTCGATTTCTGCTGTTATGTTCAGATGGGGAATTCAGAAACATGTAAACATGTGAATACAAGGATCCATCCATCCTGGTTTGCACCAACAGTTCAGGCTGTAATGATGTGGGGGCTTTGGGCCCCTTAGGACCAAATAAGCATCAGTTAAACACTACAGTCCACCCGAGTATTGTTGCTGACCACGTCCACCAATTTATGAAAAGAGTGGACCCATCGTCTTCCAGCAGGATAATGTCCCACGTCAAAAAGCTCAAATCATCTGAGAATGTTGCACCGAAATCTCTGAGGGATGTTTGAATTTGTGCCATGAAGAATTAAGGTGATTCTGAAGGCAAAGGGGGTGTCCGACCTGGTATTAGCACGGTGTCTCAGCAGCTGGATAGTGTAGTGGTAAGACTACACACCTTTTGGAGTGGTAATCGCATGTTCAATTCCCACCTGGTATCCAGTAAGGGTCCTGGCTAGATCCCCCATGCTAAAAAAACCAAGCCCTGGAATGGCGCAGCTAGGTCTTCATCTTGGACACAAGCATTTCACTACATGTTGTACTCTGTATGATTGTGTACGTGACAAATAAAGTTTGTTTGTGTATCTAATAGTGGGTATCTCAGGTTGGACCACCTTGTTTCTAACAGGTGGAATGCATCTACTTGAGCTATCATGTCAGTAATGTTACAACTGAATAGAAAAATATCACGGCAGTGTCCTATATTTCAAAAATTCAGTTTATAATACATTGTGTTTATTTTTCCTCCTTACATGACATTTCACAGGCTCAGTGCCCGCTAGGAGGAAATTCTTATAACAATCCCAAGTTAAAAGAATATAAAAAAGTGTACTGGAATAAAATGTGTGTGGTCATTCCCAGTATCTCTCAAACAATTATGGTTCTTTGCATCTCTGTCCTTCCTCTGCTATCTTTCTCTCTGCAGACCATGCAAGCGGCACGATGCCCGACAGACGAGCTGTCGCTGACTAACTGTGCCGTGGTGAGTGAGAAGGATCTGCAGTCAGGACAGTGAGTACTTCCTATTACCTAATCACCGTCGCATTTATCAATCTGAGCACACACCCGGGCATCTCTCCAATCAGTTTTCCAAATACCCACCTGACCGCCCACTTTATCACCCATTATTCATCCTGGAGACGACAGTCGGTGATCTGATGGAGTGACTTGCAGCGGATGATTATCATTTCACTTTATTATGGAACAATGATAAGTAAAGCTGCAGGAATCTGATGAAAATCTGCACTCAGGTCAAACTGAAGATTCTGTTGTCTGCCATGGGGCAAGAGGTGGGTCACATCCTGTACAGGTCTTCACTTTGGGGCTATCCTGGAGCTTCTGAGGTTATCATAGGTGTGGATTCCAACCCTGTGATGACTCAGAACTCAGAAGGTTAAAATCTACACATCTAATACACGGTTCATTGTGTTGCTTTTAAAAAGGGTAACATCTGATGTGATCCGCAGTCCATCCATCCATCCATTCGCTTCCCCCTATCCTTTTTCAGGGTCGCTGGGGGCCGGAGCCTATCCCAGTTGTCCTAGGGCGAGAGGCAGGCTACACCCTGGACAGGTCGCCAGTCTGTCGCAGGGCTTCATAAGTAAAACAATGAAGAATCTGTAGTACATGAAAGACTCTTCCCATTTGTTGGTTGTGTGTGGTGAACCAATAAGGCTGCTCTATCAAGAGATACCTAAAAGTGTGAGAACATGGAAGGTAAAGGCCAGGGCGCTGGAGCTGGTGATGCTCCTTGATTTATGGTCCAAGTTCTTCTCTGTCAATGACTGTTGACCACGTAATGAAACTAGGGGAGGTTTTCTTTGTATTTTGGGGTCTGTAATTATTGCCAGTGAAATCCACAACAGTGGGAATGTCGAGTGTCAAACACAGCAGATACAGCTGCGTTGTTTCGTGCGTAATTTTGTCTCTTATTGTCACACTCACCTCAGTCTTGTTGGGTGGCATTGAGGCATTCTTCACAGTCCTCCTTATATTCATTTTTTGTGTGTGTTTGCATCATTTTGCACTTCTTGATAAGCATTTCAACCCTTCGCCTGTCATGTGATTCTTGCTGCATTTGGCATTTTAAAGTGAGAGACAGCAGATCAGTTCAGCAGAAGCAATAAATTTAAAAAAAGAAAATTAAAGAAAAAAAAAATCACAAACCACATACAGATAAGCTAGATACCAGTGAATCATACTATGCTTTTTGACATATAGAGTGGGATGCAAAAGTTTGGGCAGCCTTGTTCATAGTCATTATTTTCCTGTATAAATCGTTGGTTGTTACAATAAAATGTCAGTTAAATATGGTACATGGCCTGTATTTATATAGCGCTTTACATATCCAGTCGTCCACCCATTTACACACACACTGGTGATGGCAAGCTACATTGTAGCCACAGCCACCCTGGGGCGCACTGACAGAGGCGAGGCTGCCGGACACTGGCGCCACCGGGCCCTCTGACCACCACCAGTAGGCAACGGGTGAAGAGTCTTGCCAAAGGACACAACGACCGAGACTGTCCAAGCCGGGACTCGAACCGGCAACCTTCCGATTACAAGGCGAACTGCCAACTCTTGAGCCAGGATCGCCCTAATATAAAATATATGATATAGGAGACACACACAGTGATATTTAAGAAGTGAAATGAAGTTTATTGGATTTACAGAAAGTGTGCAATAATTGTTTAAACAAAATCGGGCAGGTGCATAAATTTGGGCACCACATAAAAAGAAATGAAATCAATATTTAGTAGATCCGCCTTTTGCAGAAATTCCAGCCTCTAAACGCTTCCTGTAGGTTCCAATGAGAGTCTGGATTGTGATTGAAGGTATTTTGGACCTTTCCTCTTTACAAAACATCTCTAGTTCATTCAGGTTTGATGGCTTATGAGCATGGACAGCACTCTTTAACTCACACAACAGATGTTCAATAATATTCAGGTCTGGGCTGAGATGGCCGTTCCAGAACGTTGTATTTGTTCCTCTGCATGAATGCCTTAGTGGATTTTCAGCAGTGTTTCAGGTCATTGTCTTGTTGAAAGATCCAGCCCCGGCGCAGCTTCAACTTTGTCACTGATTCCTGGACATTGGTCTCCAGAATCTGCTGATACTGAGTGGAATCCATGTGTCCCTCAACTTTGACAAGATTCCCAGTCCCTGCACTGGCCACGCAGCCCCACAGCATGATGGAACCAGCACCATATTTTACTGTAGGTAGCAGGTGTTTTTCTTTTTCCTCCATGCATAACACCCCTTGTTATGCCCAAATAACTTTTCATTTCATCAGCCCACAGCACCTTATTCCAGAATGAAGCTGGTTTGTCCAAATGTGCTTTAGCAAACCTCAAGCAGCCCTGTTTGTGCTGTGGGCAGAGAAAAGGCTTCCTCTGCATCACTCTCACATACAGCATCTCCTTGTGTAAAGTGCGCCGAATGGTTGAACGATGCACAGCGACTCCATCTGCTGCAAGATGATGTTGTAGGTCTTTGGTGCTGGTCTGTGGGTTGATTCTGACTGTTCTCACCGTCGCTTCTGTCTATCCGAGATTTTTCTTGGTCTGCCACTTCCAGCCTTAACTTGAACTGAGCCTGTGGTCTCCCATTTTCCTCAATATGTTCCTAACTGTGGAAACAGACGGCTTTCTATATCCTTCCCCTAAACCATGATGGTGAATAATCTTTGTCTTCATTTGAGAGTTGTTTTGAGACCCCCATGTTGCTACTCTTCAGAGAAAATTAAAAGAGGAGGGAAACTTACAACTGACTCTGTTCACCTGTATATGTAGGTCAGGGGTCACTGTGTCATGGATCGCTGTGTGGCAGGAGGAGGACCCAAATTGCAAAACTCACAGACTCGGGGATGAACTCAAAAATCACAGCTTTAATGCTGGAGAGGCAGAACGTAGGAAATACAAAACTAAACTGGGAAACTAAATACAAAGCTCGCTGAGGAACACACACGGCCATGAGGGAGAACGCGACACAGAACTGAGGGAGACGCAGACATAAATACACAGAGGGTTAACGAGGGAAGTTGGAGCACACGGGGAACACAGGTGACACTGATAGTCATAACAAGACACGGCAGGAGTGAACGCAACACTGACGGGAAACGGGCAAAGTAAAACAGGAAGTACAGAGGTTCAGACAGGAGGAGAGAGAGCGCGGGGAAAACACAGACATAACAGGCTGGGGAAAACAGAATAAAACACAAGGAGAGACGAGGGCTCACAGATACACAGGGGCACACAGGAGGTAACCAAATAAGGAACATTTTAACTAAATAATCCTAGGAACCAAGGCATAACTAGGGAATAAAATACAAAACACACAAAAACTGAGAATACTGGGCCCACATGGCCCAGGACCATGACACACTGAGGTTACCAAGCCAATTTGAGTTCCAATAATCAGTCCTAAAGGGTTTGGAATCAATAAAATGACAACAGTGCCCAAATTTATGCAGCTGCCTGATTTTGTTTAAACAATTATTGCACACTTTCTGTAAATCCAATGAACTTCATTTCACTTCTCAAATATCACTGTGTGTGTCTCCTATATGATATATTTAACTGACATTTTTTATTGTAACAACCAACGATTTATACAGGAAAATAATGACTATTAACAAGGTTGCCCAAACTTTTGCATCCCACTGTACAATAATTGCATATTTCAGCATCTGCAACCTTTATTTATTTACAATGCACAAGAGAAAAGCGCTTGGCTGGTTTAGACTGAGAGGGCAGATTGCTCTTAGTGATAGACGGAGTAAAGGGATGCAATGTGTCAGCCAATAGTCATCGTAATAGAGGCTTGCTTGTATAAGTGAGCACCAAGGGCACAGGAGAGGGTTGACTGAAGGTGAACAGGCTGAGGTTTGAAGGAATGCGGTGGAGAGTGGGCAGACAGGTATGATCCAAAGGATTCCAAGGTAAGTAGATATCCTGCAGTGCCTCAGTTTTTCCAGAGGGCAGGTGAAGAAAGAATTCACTTGAAGGTGAGAAGTCCAAGAACCATTAAGAAGATCAACTGGGAATAAAAAGGATTAAGTCACACTGAGGTTGGCCAAGTTATCCCTGTAATGGAGACAATGATCTTGTAGAGAACTGCTGCCACAGCCACTACTTAAATATCCGGTAGGGATAAAGGAGAATGACAAACAGGAGTGCGGGAGCAAGCACTGGAAATACAGCTCTGCCCACAGTTCTACCTGCTGCAAGAGAAAGAGAAGCTCCAACCAGCCCACAGTCCTAACAGCACCGTTTAATGTCTGACTGTTAACAAGTTCATGTGAGGTGGCAGAGCTGGGATCCTCCAGGCTTGGAGGCCATGGGCTCCATTCTTTTGCTATCTCAGAGTTGCTATCTCAAAAAATCTAAATAACCTTAAAGACACCTTCAGCTTCAACTTGAGCAATAACTATAAACTATAGCTATAACTATAAACATGTAATGTAAGATAAAAATTGTAATCCAATCTCTCTCCACAGACATGTGAGTGTGAAGACCACACCCAACCACAAGTTTGTGTTTACAGTCAAGACCCACCACACTGTGGCTGCAGGAAGCATCGCCTTCAGCCTGCCACAGGTACACACATGCAAAAACTCACAGACTTGTTAAGTACGTGTTAGCCACATGCTCAGGCTTTTCTTCTTGGTTTTTTCTCTCCTGTAGAGGAAATGGGCTGGTCTCTCCATAGGTCAGGAGGTGGAAGGTATGAAATGCGCTTCTCTGATTGCTGATTTTGATGTTTAAGAATACCAACTCAAAACCTCTGTAGTTACTGTTTTCAAGCTTTCAGCTGCTGCATATAGATGCACTCGTAAATTAAGACAGTTTACTTTCTGTGATAAATACTGACTTTTCAAGACAGCGAGTCATTAATGTAAAACTCCATTTTATTCAAATATAATATGTTAGGCACGAAGATTACATATTGCATTTTCAAATGAACTACGTTGGTTTTGCAGACTTTTCTCGGGTAATGTAAGTAATCTCAGGCACACAATAAAGTGCAGGACAGGGTGGTGTCTGCACTGCAGTTCCTTAAGATGTATTTTATGCTGAAATTAGAAGCATGTGATGTTAAACGTCCTTTTTTTAAAAGCTCCTTGAGCTCCCAGAGCTAATAATGTTAGCTTAATAGCAGTTGTCCTATTAGATTGTTACAGATATTCTTGCATTTATTATTATTATTATTATGTAGTTCTAGAAATCACTGAGGCAGTTATATAGTAGCATTGGCCTGTTAGCTTGTTAAAGATAAACAGTTAAGAACTGTGACACGTGTTGAAAAAATAAATGAAAAACTTTCATTAACTTCTTGTGCTTTTTTCCCATATTTGAGAAGTATAAGACGAATACATTTTTAAATCTTTGCTTTAATTTCTTGTGCAGGCCACTTGGGCTTTAATGCCTAAGCATGTAGCTTAATTGCTACAGTTAAAATTGGACAGTTTACCTTTAGGATGGGGCTTTGCAAACTATTAATAATGTCAAATACTGCAAATTGTTCCTATTTAAAAAATCCATTAGAATCTCTTCTGTAATGGTTTATTATTAGTTGTTCATTTATATCCTCATGTGTTACATACATCTACAGCTTTTACTTTTAGATTCATTGTTTTTTAGGGTTTGTTATAAAAATCCAAAGCAGATTTTGACTCATTAACCTAAATATGATAGTAATTGTAGCCTTGTTTGTCCAATCAGTGGCCAACTACAATTTTGACAAGTCCAAGCAGTGCATTGGCGCCATGACAATCGAAATCGACTTCCTGCAGAAGAAGAGTACTGACTCCTCTCCCTACGACTCAGACAAGATGGCCGCCGAGTTCATCCAGCAGTTCAACAACCAGGCCTTCTCTGTCACCCAGCAGGTTTTTAGTTCCATGCCTCAAAGTGTCAGACTCACACACACATCGATATTCAGAGGCATAACATTTGACTTTTGATGTACCATCATCCTGCTTTCCTGTCTTTCAGCTAGTGTTTAGTTTCTGTGACAAGCTGTTTGGCTTGGTGGTAAAGGATATTGAGGCCATGGATGCCAGCATCCTCAAAGGAGAACCAGCGTCTGGAAAGAAACCGCAAAAGGTACTGAGTCACAATAACAAGATCAGCCAAATTATCCCAGGGAAAGTAAAGTAAATCAGGGTTTTGATGTAGAGGCTCTGAGTTATACAGCTTGGAAATCGCTCATTGGTAAAAAAACAGGAACTGAGCAGTAACAGCCTGGTTGTTACTGGAAGTGCCTGCGGTTAGGGCTCGTTTAGTGGGGACGGGAGTCTGGATGTGAGTCAGTCCTGGCACCTGCGGGACTTTGTTGTTTGTGCTGGACTAACGCATTACGCTTTCATAATTAAACTCCAGGGAGGAAGCTTGAAATTGATTTGCATTTGAGAAATGAAGCCCTACTCATAATATTACCTCCTCCTCTACAAAGGAGGTTATGTTTTTGGAATGATGATTTTTTTACATACTTTTATCTTAATACAGTGTGCACAAATATAGTTAGACAAATAGAATAGACAAATTGAATTGTGCAGAGACTGAAAGCATGAAGAAGTGCAAAGTTTGTTGTTTTAATCAAAAATCTGTGTTGTTTGCAAATTATGCAAAAAAAATCCCTTTTAACTTTATTTCCAAGAAAGATGGGGGACTTCATCTCGTCAAGCTGTAGTCAAACCCCGCAGTGACAGCGCTGCGAGAATTTATGGATAAGGTGTCTAAATGAATTGTTGAGTTTCCTTTGTAAACACATTAGAGAGAATGTTACACCTCAAAGCTGTATTTCACATATAAAGAGTGATGATTCACTGTGTTCACTGAGGCCATCACAATCTTCCTGGTCTTGCATTACTACTGCAAAACAAGTCAAAGGTTGAATAACTGTCACAAGCTGCCAGGCTTACACCAAAACGTTCTGAAAAAGCTGTTCTAAAAGCTAAGAAGTAACAACTTGAGCTGGAAACTGTAACAGCAGGAGTGGCTATTTAGGGACATAAAGATTTGCATGATATTCCAAACCCTCCATGAAATGAAAGAGGATCTCACTGAGAGAAAACAAAGCGCTAAACAAAGCTTTAAAATTAAAGTGTTTCTGCAGAACAGCAGTTATTGAATTAAATGTAGTGCATTTAAATTCTTTTACTTTTTTTTCTAGACTTTTTGGTTTGAAAATGTCTTAAACTACAAGTCACATTCACCTGTTCACACTCGTGACACACTGGGGCAATATTGGGTCGACTTTCTTCCCCAACAACACTCTGACCCACTGCACCTACTGCCCCACAGCTGCACCTATTGCCCCAAGATAGCGACTGAAGTATATTGCAAAGCCATACAACTCACCCAGATTCTTCTCAGATTCTTGTGGCGATCACAACTGTGTGTTAGAAAAGTAGAAGATGCTGCAGCTCTGGTGTCATATCCTGTCCTGTTTATAGTGTGCAGACCTTTTCCCTGTAATGTGCACAAGACAGTGTGGATTGAATAAATAGAAAAGCATTAAATCATTTTTAACTGGGCATCTTCATAAATAAGTAGTGGATGAAGGGGAGGAACTGAAACTTGCACACGATTAACACTGTGTTGTAACAATGATTTCAAGTTAAACACCTTGCTCAGTAAAAGCAGAACCATTAACCTTTCAGTACCTAAAGAGACGATAATAAAGAAGAACAAGTATCTGGACTTTAATGGGGATGCCAGACCTGTTGAAAGATCTCCAGCCATACAATGATATACTGAAACAAACCTGTTTCAATTTAAATTCAATTTAAGAGACAAAACTCTCGCCAGGAGAGTTCACTTTTGATGTGAGCTCCATTTATTATTCATTGTCATCCACATTAAAGCTAATCCCACAAAAACTAACTTGAATGAGGCTTGGATGGGACACAAAGATCCTTGAAGAGTTAAGCAATTAATAAACTCAAACCTCTGATTATTCCCAAATTGGAACTTACAGCTGCCATAGTAGCTCTGCTCATAGACCAGGTGACTGAGGAGGAAAATGAGCTTCCACTGTTGTTATTTGGAAATGCAAAAAAAAGGAAAAAAATGAGACATGGTCATTCCCGACCTTTGTCACCAACAGGGTTTTTGTAATGGGATGTTTTTTGATGTCATAAGACTCTGAGTGAATATACATGACGTTTATATTCAATCCAGTTTTATTTATATATTACCAAATCATAACAGCTGTTATGTCAAGGTGGGTTTTTTACCACAAGGTAAAGACCCTACAGTAATACAGAAGCAACCCTAACAATCAGACGACCCCCTTTGAGCAAGCACTTGGTTAAAGTGGAAAGGAAAAACTCCATTTTAACTGGAAGAAACCTTCAGCAGAACCAGGGTCAAAGAGCAGCAGCCATCTGTCATGACTGGTTGGGAATAAAGGGAGGGAGGCAAAGTAAAACATGCATGAATCCAGCTGATTCTATATAACGTCTCCATGTCTTTGAGATAAAGTGTAGCTACAGGTGCTGGAGAGTCAAAGATAAAGATTTGACTCTGACAGGAAACCATTAGATATGAAGATATATTGTAATAAATGTTACCACAGTGACTCTGAAAAAATGCACCAGTGCAAGCAAGAAGTTGCTGAAGACACAAGAGAGCTGCTGTATGGCTTCTACCTTTAGCACATTTACTACATGTGTTTTTGGAAAGTACATCTTTTAAAAACAAAAGCAATTCTAGAACAAAGTTGTTTTGATAGTGCCCGAAGGTAAAACTATATGTAATCACTGGGGCAGGTTTGTGGGAACCTGTACAACAACCACAGAATTGCTAGCAAGTTCAAAAATGAAACTAATAAAGTTCCCTATGATCTGAACTGTTAACGCTGTCCTATGTTACTGATAGGCTATGGTCGCTAAGCTAAGCCTGTTAGCTAACGCTTGCGCTGGTACACAAAGCAGGTACATGAATTTACCTTATGGTTAGACCAGGGGTCAGCAACCTTTAACACCCAAAGAGCCGAAAAAGAAAACACTGGGAGCCGCAAATACTTTCTGACATCTAAAATGAAGATAACACTGTATATATTGTTTTTTACTTTTATGCTTTGTGTGAACAACTAAGGTGTGTTGCTTATGAAATCCATGAAGTGCTACAGAGAAAATTTTATTTATGTAATTAACACATTTTGAACTCTTAAAGAAATATAACAAAAGGAAAGATGCTGAACTAAAATGATCCAGCAAACAAAAACTGTTATATCACCTTTGTGCTTTTGGAGCCTTGACCCGACTTTTAAAAATATTTGGAAAAAAAAGCACTATGCTGCTAAAAAATTAAAAATAGATATTTGCAACATTCTGCCTAAATATGTATTTTACCAGGTTAATGTGTGTAGCGGGGCGTGGTCTGCAGCGCCTCTGCAGGGGAGTGGGACGCACCTGAGCGGCACCCGCAATCACGCCTCGCCGCTTTAACGTCTGTGCTCTCTCTGCTGTTGCGTTGGTGTGTGTTGGGCTGTGAGCTGCAAAGCTACAGCCGGCTGTATGCCTACAGCAACCGTGTGTGAAAAGTGGTCAATATAGAGATGCTGAAAAGCGTGTTCATGCAAACATCGTCAGGTCTGCCGTGATATGTTTACAATAAGACTTCTGCTCCTGAACGGCTTCCGCGAGTGTGACGCTTATTTTGAGCAATGAAAAAATAATAGAATATAATTTTATTTTTATGTTTCAAAATCACAATAATCTCCCAATTTAGAACTACAAGTTAAAAAGAACTAACATAAATAAAATACACTTGCCGACCCCTGGGTTAGACCTTTATCAAGCATGTAACTCAACATAACAAAGAATAAGGACTTTTTTTCTTTGACTTTGGCTTCCTGTTTGGATTCATGTGAAGCGTAATCCACTTATTGTTTGTATGATGTCTTTTATGTGCTGTAATTGCTGTATTTATCTGTCTGTATCTGTGCTTTTACGCTCTTATGTTGTCTCCACCGGATATCACAGAATACTGACATTCAGGAGATCTCTCCCAGCTACTGTTTTAATGGGAGGAGAGGCACGGATGTATTATCAGAAAATGTAAAAGATAAATGGAAGAAGAGTGATCTCTGGGTAATGGATGGCAATTTGTGTCAATAATCACCACAGATTTGAAAAGTAAATAAATACAACACATCAAGATTTTATCCTGGCAGATGTCCTAATACCAATCGAAATATAGCTTTTTAAACTTGTGAGGTCTGCATTGGCATCAGTAACAGCCCCAGCCCTAACGTCCAACTGTAACCCTAAAACTCAGGAGTTTTTAAAAAGAGTTTAAATAATATGTTCTGATAGCATCACTGATGACTACTTAGACCTCAGACAGTTAAGCCACATGCTTCATAGGCAAAATTGTTTAAAAACAGTGGACATTAACCCTACCCCAACCAAAATTTAGAGGCAGCAGTTGATTTGAAAAGCAACATCTTCTAGTTTGTGAAACCATGATTATTTAGCATGTGACTAAAATACAAGCGAATCCTTATGCTTCCTATAATGTGCCAATTTTCACATAAGAAGCATTGACCCTAACTCTGATCTCTGACAGATCGATGTCGGTCTGATGGTCGGCAACAGCCAGGTGATTTTTGAGAAGGCTGAGAATTCATCCCTCACACTAGTCGGTACGTTCTGTCTTGTAGTCTGCTCATAGCAAGCATGAACAAAAAAAAGCTTTGCAAACACAGGCAAATTCAAGCTGTACTAACAATTCATGTCGGTATAAATACAAGTGCTCCACAAGATGGCAGCAAGAACACATTCTCAGAAAAAAGCATTTTCTATGCAGCACCTCTGCCCACAAGAAAAGCTTCAATGCTTTTTTTCCTCACTGACTTTTCCTTATATCTGAGAATCGTTCCCCTTTATGTTTTAACAGGCAAGGCAAAGACCAAGGAGGCACGACAGACAATCATCAACCCAGACTGGAACTTTGAAAAGATGGGAATTGGTGGTCTGGACAAGGAATTCTCAGACATTTTCCGCAGAGCCTTTGCCTCTCGAGTCTTTCCCCCTGACATTGTGGAGCAGATGGGTGAGGAACCATTCTCTCATTTGTACTAAGCTAGAGTGATTGTCTTTCTTGGAGTATTTCTTGCATCTTAACCTCTGTTTCCCATTCCTTAATGGGCTGATGATGAGAAAATGTATCTGTTTCTATTGTTTTTGCAAGACCTAAAAAATGCAACATAAGCAGCTTGTGACTTGTTATGGATCAAACATTGCTGGGAAAACCTCAGCATGTTGTATGTACTGTGTGTATTCCCCATGCTAATAAAAATAATATATACTGCAATAACAGAGTGAAAGAACAAAGCCACAGTACCTGTACCATACCCTTTATTTTATTCATGATACACACAGAAAATAAGCATTTATATTGATTTTACAGCCCATTTTATGAATCTAGTCTCCTCCCTGTGGCACTGAACACATTGGACAACTTCATAGCATGTCTGGCATCATCTGACATCTTCAGTGTCATTCCCATTGTCTTTCCTGCCCCATCTTTTTCTTTTATTTTACATCTGCCTTTTCTTCTTTCTGATTCTTCTTCTTTCCTTTTTCCTCTCTGCCTCTGTCCCTTTAACATTCATCATGCCGTCAACTTTCCTTCTTCCAGGCTGCAAGCACGTGAAGGGCATCATGCTGTTTGGACCACCAGGATGTGGCAAAACGCTGATGGCCAGGCAGATTGGCAAGATGCTCAACGCCCGCGAGCCGAAGGTCGTCAACGGCCCAGAGATCCTGAACAAGTACGTGGGAGAGTCTGAGGCTAACATCCGCAAACTGTTCGCCGAGGCTGAGGAGGAACAGAAGAGGGTAAGTAATACTTGGTGTTTTTTTCTGTACTTGTATTAAGCTAAAAATAAATACACAACTTACAAAGTTATTCGGACTTTCAGCTGGGCGCTAACAGTGGCCTTCACATCATTATCTTTGACGAGCTGGACGCCATCTGCAAGCAGAGAGGAACGGGCGCCAGCAGCACAGGCGTGCACGACACTGTTGTCAACCAGCTTCTGTCCAAGATTGACGGCGTGGAGCAGCTTAACAACATCTTGGTCATTGGTAAGTAGCATCAGAGGAAATGACTGAACCCATTGTTAGCTTTAAAATATATGTAATGGTTGGAGAGCAGGAGTCCCTTACGTTCGAACACATAAGAGGCCTATATGAGTCAACAACAATCATTTTTTTATTCCATGAAAGCTGGGAAAACCATTTTATCCATATTAAACAATAAATTTAGTTAATGCAGTGTAGCATCTTTAACAGCATGAATTCTTCTGGGTTCACAGTTATCTTGCCTTCGCTCCTTCTCTCCAGGTATGACCAACAGGCCTGACTTGATAGATGACGCCCTGATGAGACCCGGCAGGTTTGAGGTGAAAATGGAAATCGGTGAGATTGCATTTTCTCTCTAAATACTTGATCCTCATTTGGGTACAAGTCTCAGGCACACGTGGAATAAAATGTGATGCAGTGTGCTCGTTTGAATGGCTTGCTATAAGGTGGGGCACCATTAATCCAAACCATTAAAATGTCAGCTAAATCCAAATAGCATCATTTCCACAGCAGAACCATGATGATATTTTTCTGGCATATAAACTGGATTACACGTGGATTATTTCAGAGTTTGTAGTTTTGAGGCTGCAGTAGTGGTATTACTGTAAACCCGGGCTTATCCAATCATTGAGGTAAATGGAAAATAAGGCAACCACCTTTAAGCTTCTGAATGACACAAACACATTTTATTATACTCGGCCTATAAGACGTCACATTACAAAGTACATATTGTGTCAGGAAAATCAGTGTTGGAAAAAATGTTTCTTCTTTAAATAAGCGTACTGTCCTGGCTTTCTCCTGATGGTATGTAGAGGCATGCCACGTTAACATACCCTTTTTCTTTTCCATTTAATTGAATAACATTTTGAAAATCCAACCGCAGCTCCTCTTCCAAAAAACAGCGTCTTTGTTACTCTGAACAATCCACAGAACACAGTGTGCATGCCAAATGGAACAACTTTATCCAGAAAAAGTAGTCCCTGTTTCTCCTGTCTATAGCTCATGGCCATGATCCTACTACACCCCTCTTTATAAATCTAGTTAGCATCAGACATACTACAGTTAGCAGCAGGTCCTTCGGTGAACTCAGTGTTTCCACAGATTAGATGTGTTGCCATGGTCAGCTTTCGTATTTTGCACTACACACTCGGTTTTGAAAAGTGTAACCACACGTGAGACTGCTTTCAGCTTGCCCTGGAGTGATGTCACATGGTCTGCCTTTCTTTCTCCCTTTAACTCAGATGTACTCTGCTGCTAATTTTTTTCCTTTTTTTTTTTATTGAGCAATAGACTATGTGCGCCTTAGCATATGCTACTTCCGGTGGGGAAACTCCTGTAGGGCGCTCCGTTTCCGGTGTGATATTCGCAGCTTGTTTACCGTGGGGTTTTCCAAAAAAAGTCAACCAAATGGACGAATCAAGCGGCAATTTACATTTCTCAAGATGTCTTGAGCATTTACCGGATATATCTATAGATGATGTTCATCGACTTGTCGATATTTTTCCCTCGCGCCTCAGAGCAAAAGAGAGAAAGGATTGAAATTTCTTGGTATTTTATATATAGAGTTCCCTCGTTTATCGCAGGTGTTATGTTCTAAAAATAACCAGCGACAGGTGAAATCTGCGAAGTAGCCAGCTTTATTTTTTACAATTATTTTAGATGTTTTAAGACTAAAACCCATCACTATACACTTTATACACTTTTCTTAGACATGCATGAACAGTTTCACACTTTTCTCTCTTGTTTAAACTCTTTCAAAGTTCAAACCTTCGTTAAAAAAAAAAAAGTCTATTACAGAATGAAACCAAAGATCAAAACCTGTTTTCAGTTCCAAACATTTATTTGAGAAATAAACCTACAGTATATTTGTTTTTCTATAAATAATAATGACAGTTTAAGCTTAATTGCACCTCAATGCACCATATATATATATATATATATATATATATATATATATATATACACACACCTGTGTGGTATGGTAAAAAAACAAACAAAAAACGATAACTTCTACCTTCCTTTAGCATGTCCAGTTTGTTGACATGCTGTGTAGGTGTGTACTGATATCGATATAACGGGGAAACATATGGCTTTGACTATTGTTCACCTGTAGTTTGAATGCTGGACATTTGCCTGATTAAATCATAAGAACTGTCACTATACAGAGATGTGCTCCTGAATGTGGACGATGTGTCTTCTGCATGCAGTAATGCAGTTCTGCTTGTGTTGAGTGATGTAAACCAGCGGTCCCCAACCCCCGGGCCTCGGACCGGTACCGGTCCGTGAGTCGTTTGGTACCGGGCCGCGAGAGTTGAGGCTCAGGTGTGAAATGTATGGTTTTCAGGGTTTTTATCGGTTTTCAGCGTTATTTTGTTATCGTTTTTATCGTTAACTTGGTTTTCCTGGGTCTTTTCATGTGTGTTATGAATAAATCTTCTTTTTTTCGGTACCAGTACTAGTTTTATTTTGTTGTATTTATCCGCGACACCTTAAAGGCCGGCCCGTGAAAATATTGTCGGGCATAAACCGGTCTGTGGCGCAAAAAAGGTTGGAGACCGCTGATGTAAACAAACAATCGAGCTACGCTCTTCAAACATCAAAATTGATCATTCGATTTTTTTATGACACAGCAATGGTGAGTGTTCCCACCCTCTGCTCTTTGTAACTTAACGTAATCTTTCCGTTTTCGTATTTTGGACATGATTTTGGAGTCCACCTTCGCAGTAGCGATTGACTGCAAAATAAAGCTACCGAAAATGTACAACCCTACATCCGGTCTTAAAACAGGAAGTTAGCATTTTCTCGTGCACAGGGTCTAATGCAAAATACAAACTCTCTCTGCTGCTAAAATTTGATACCAATGGATTTAGTGTGAAGTGGTACTCAGTAGCACCCATGTAATTCAGTCAGCTCCGTAAAAAATATGAAGTTTGGGGCATAAGCTTCATTAAAGTGTCTCTAATCAGTAGCTAAAGCATTTCTGTTAGCTAGTTAATATTAGCACATAAAGCAAGCTAGTGCCCAGAGACAGTAGCTACTGTGCTTTCACCCACTAGTTTTTGATGACCCTTTCTCAAGCAACGAAATGAGTATTGTTACTGTTGCCATCTTGGATGTAACAAGAGTATGACCAAGACTTATAAAACCGACTTAATTTTTAATTCAGTATGAGTGACTGAGACCATGAACTCAGTAGGAAGGTTGTTCTCCCAAAGACTTGCAGTTCTTCTTGTAACCTCCGACATTGCTCCCTAGTGGGAGCAAATAATACACATTTAAGGGATTTGAATGTTGGCTTCCATTTTAATACCCAGAAGCTATATCCATCTTTTATACTGTCTACGGCTAGTGCTAGTTGGAAGCTCAGCTCGAATGTTTTTGAATAGAAGCCTGTATGCTAATGAACTTTCCTACTCTTTTTTTTTAACCCTCATTCTAATCTCTAGGTCTTCCTGATGAAAAGGGACGCGTCCAGATCCTAAACATCCACACCAACAAGATGCGAAGCTTCAACCTTCTCGCTTCCGACGTCAACGTCAAGGAACTGGCAGCAGAAACTAAGAACTACAGCGGTGCAGAGCTGGAGGGTCTGGTCAGGGCTGCGCAGTCAACCGCCATGAACCGGCACATCAAGGTCACAAGGCACTTCCTAATACACAAAGCATACATAGCGCTGTGTCAGTGTAATGACGAAGCAGAAACACCATCCACGTGAATAGTTTTCGTCTAAAACACAGATCAGATATCAGATTTAAATATCAGTGGCTGTAAAAACCATGGACAACAGCATCTCCCCAAAACTGAAGCAAAGATGTCACGTCAGTTTTGGTGCCTGGCAGCAGTATAGGTCATAAACCCTGCCTCCTCCAAGTTAGTGGATGGCACAAATATGCTTTCTGCCAATTTAGGTAGTTATGATTTTCTTTCTCATTAGTTCATTTTAATTACTGATTTGCTGCTGCGCATCTCTGTTCAAGAAATGCAGTTTACTGCAAACCACAGCAACTGATGCACTTCAGGGCAGGGGTGTTGAACTCCAGGCCTCGAGGGCCGGTGTCCTGCAGGTTTTAGATATCACCCTGGGTCGACACACCTGAATCAAATGATTAGTGCATTACCAGGCCTCTGGAGAACTTCAAGACATGTTGAAGAGGTAATTTAGCCATTTAAATCAGCTGTGTTGGATCAAGGACACATCTAAAACCTCCAGGACACCGGCCCTCAAGGCCTGGAGTTCGACATCCCTGCTTTAGGGCATCAATGCATTGTTTATATCACCCAATGCATATATATTACTGTCTCTAAGGGAGAGCCCAGACACACTTCAGTGGAGGTTAATTTCAGTGACCTCATTCTTTCGTCTACTACCCACAGCTCAAGGCCATAGATGAGGGTAGGAGCATAGATCAACCAGTAAATCGACAGCTGTACACTAGCTCCTCTGCTTTCCTTAGTCGATTTTATGCTCATCTGAAACTTACTGACTTTTGTTTTTTGTAGATATTTCAGATTAGTAGTGACAGGGGATTGAATTGACATTGCCCCATTAATTTGTCATAATTTAAATGTGATGATTTCATCTCCAGGCTACCTCTACAGTTGAGGTGGACATGGAAAGGGCAGAGAAGCTGCAGGTCACCAGAGATGACTTCATGGGATCCCTCAACAATGACATCAAACCAGTATGTCTCTGCTGTTTTCAGAGATGATGTCATGAGCTTATGTTATGAATACAGTTCAATCCAGTGATATGAAAAAGGCAAAACAATGTTCCTAATACTTCTTCTTTAAATTTTCTAAGGCATTTGGTACCAACCAGGAGGACTACTCCAGCTACATCATGAATGGCATCATAAAATGGGGCGACCCAGTCACTCATGTTCTGGATGATGGAGAGCTGCTGGTACAGCAGACCAAGAACAGTGATCGCACACCACTTGTTGCTGTTTTACTGGAGGGTAATTAGTCAGAAACACGTCCAGCTAGTACCCCTGCGAGGAGTATTAATAGAAAAATGTCCATCCATCAGTAGCAAACTGTACCTTCCCCTTTGCATTCCAACAGGCCCACCCCACAGTGGAAAGACAGCCCTGGCAGCTAAGATTGCAGAGGACTCACAGTTCCCCTTCATTAAGATTTGCTCTCCAGACAAGATGATTGGACACTCAGAGATCTCCAAGTGCCAGGCAATCAAAAAGGTAAATGCAGCAGTGTCTTTTTGACTTTACACCAGTTCATTAAATAATCAGATGTTTACATTTAAAATTGTAGGTTTTCTTGTCGTTTCTCATGCATTAATGCCTTTCTGTCTTCACTCTTCCTCTCTTTGTTTCAGGTCTTTGATGATGCTTATAAGTCTCAGCTGAGCTGTGTTGTGGTGGATGACATTGAGCGTTTGCTGGACTATGTGCCCATCGGTCCACGTTTCTCAAATCTGGTCCTTCAAGCTCTGCTGGTGCTACTCAAGAAAGCTCCACCCAAGGTCAGAGTTCATCTGAAAACTGTATACACACTTTAATGTTGTGAACAAATATATGTTCTATATGTATGTCTATATGTTTTAGCTCTGTGATGGATTAGCTACCGTATCCTTCTGTGGATAACTTAAAACCCCCTGAGATTTCAACAAGCCCATTTTTTTCAGCAGCTTTAGTGTAAGGAGATGCAAGCCAAAACCCCCCAGAAAACCCCCCAAACTATTTCACTAAAGCACCAAATGTGCATTATTACTATTATTAGTTTGAAAATAATAGAACAAACAAAACTACACTTACTTGTGATTCTTGTCCTCTTGTTCTAGCAAAGAAATAAGCTGTGAATCAAATGTCGCAATATTTATTTATTGCAATACTACAATAATGATATCTGTAGTTTTATAAAGAATGGAGTGACATTATCTCTATTGTCTATAGTCTTTGTGGCACCAACATGTATGTTTCCTTATACGTAGTTCTGGTCTTTCTATGATATTCTGGTGATAATAAGAAAAATATAAAGCAAATCCAATGTCAGCGAAATTAGTTAGTTTCGTGCATACAGGTAGAAAAGTTCATCTGTATCTTCAGCTAGCTAGCTAATTTTCTTAGTTTAGCATAAATACTCAAAAACGGGCAGTAAAAATGAGTCCGTCGCTGTCCAGTAGGTAGGTTACACCACTTTATGCCACTTATCCTTCTAAAATTCATTGTTTGCCAGTTAGCAAGAGAAGTACTGGCATGTGGATTTGATTAGTTTTCAATAGAAGTGCTAGCTAATTTCCCCCATTAATAGGCTTTGTGCTAAGCTAAGCTAGGTTACAGCTTAGCAAAGAACAGATAAATATAGAATATAGAATATGAGTAAAACGCGCCGATTGTTGAGTGAAACGGATGAACCAGAATTTGGTTTGTAAAAATGGTGCAAGATCAGTGATGTGGAACTGGTTTGGTGTTTGTCAGATACAAAACAAAGCACATTTTTTGTAGAACATGCAAGCGGCCGTCGTTATTGCCGTATTTGTCGAACTAAGGTGCTCGTAAATCTGGGAGTAATCTGGGTCCTAAACTCCGTCCCCTTCAGGCCCCAAAGTCAAACGAACACACAGCATCACTGAGAGTTAAAAACTATCTAAATTCTTTCATCTTTAATAAAACGATCAGCATTGCTGCTTTACCAGGTGCGACTATGAAGTTTAACAGCCAGGCATCCATGAAAACAGAATTTATTACATTTAACGGAGTTAGAAGTTAGCAGGAAGCTAGCGGAACTTAGCGCGCTAGTTTTGCTAGTTACCTAAACATGATATAGCATGTTCTGACTAAGAGATTTCTGAAAAAATTCAAACGTACAGCTCTGCTATCATTTCCAACATAAATGAAGACAGTAAACTAAACAGCAGTGACGTTTGTAGAGTTACTGAAGGAATAGAGCAGCTGTGATAGAATACAGCATTAATGAATTAATGGTACGGAAGTGGAGGAAGCAAGAAGAATGAGTTGAATAAAGTTTGATTTATCTGACTGCTTTGTTTCGCTTAATGTGCCTTATAATCCCGTGCACCTTATGGTCCGAGAAATACGTATTTGACTTTTTTATTTGGCACACTGCAGTTTAATGTAGCAAAGCACCTCTTTTTAACTTCAGTAGATATTATACATGGTTATACTCAGGATATGTCAGCCCATTTCTACTGGAAATGCCTTTTGGTTAAACTTTCAGCAAGGAATTTACATTTGCACTGTTAAATTGTTATATAGCTTTAATGCTTAAAAAACAGCTGCTTGTTTAAGTGAAAATAAATGGATGTTTTTTTGCGCTAGTAAAGTTGTGGAGTTGAATTTTGTCTCGCATCAATTATATCGTCAGTTATATCGTTATCGCAAATTTTCAAATATATATTGTGATAAATATTTTTGGTCATATCGCCCTGCTCTCTGTAGGTACTGATGGACATAACTGTGTTTGTTTTTCTGAAAAGTTTTGTGACATGAGATATGGTAGTAAATTTACTAATAACAAGAAAAACCTTTTGTAAAAATAAAGTCCACACAGGGCTTGTAAGACCTTTAATGAAGAAATTAATCATTCATAAGCACAGAAAATAACTGGATAATTTGCCGTAATTTATGTTGTAATCAACAACCTACAGAAACAAGTAATTTAAACCTCCTGCAGGGCCGGAAGCTGCTCATCATCGGCACCACCAGCAGGAAGGACGTCCTACAGGAGATGGAGATGTTAGATGCTTTTAGCACCACCATCCATATCCCCAACATCTCTACTGGGGACCAGCTAATCGATGCCTTAGAGGTAAGATGGCCCCATCGTTTCAGACGCACAAATGGCCACAACATACAGTACAGACAACAGAAAAAATCACGTTCATTTTAGAATAGGTCAGCATGCATGTTTTATTGCTTAAAGATAAAAATAATCATAATTGTGCACTTAAACTAGCACTCAGAGGTGAAGGTGCTGAATTATACATAACCACCCCATTCCCAAAAGGATAAATGCATGCGCATACAAAAACAAGAAATCTTGTGGTGAAAAACCTATTTAACTGAAAATAAAAGCCTAGCTGCTAAAGCTGAAATAAAAGCATGTTTTTCCATAACTTATACCAGAGACTTTAAGTGCTGCTTGAATTGGCTTTATTGTCTTTGCAGCTACTGGGAAGCTTCACAGACAAAGAGCGGGCCAGCATCGCACATCAACTCAAAGGAAAGCGGGTCTGGATAGGTATTAAGAAACTCCTCGTGCTCATCGAGATGTCAATGCAGGTAGAGAAGCAAGGCGACATATTGAAAAAGTTTTGTGTGTGAGCTGTAGTGTGACAGACGAGTTGACTGATGGTTTAAAGTTTGCTTGGTGATAGGCAGTAGTTTGGGAACTAGCAATAGAAATTCTAACTGGTCCATTTACTAGACCTTGAGAGGGCTTGTGTACCCATCTAAATTGTGTTGTTTGCTATATTTTCCAAAAGATGACATTCCTGGAGACAATTTGTGGCCCAAAACTATTTTAACTGTTCAGTATTTATCAGGTTATTACAAATACAATCAAGCTAGAATTGACTAGCATAGTGACTAGAGCCTTAGAAAGAGTTCTAGGGATGTAATGGAGCATCCTAGTGTCACTGCCTAATGTCGTTAGGAAATATGAGATGTGACTGTATGATTCAGTGTGAACCTTTTCCTTCTATTTCTACCACTCTTCAGTTCCTCTCCGTCTTTATTTTGTTGTCTCTAGATGGATCCAGATTACAGAGTGACCAAATTCTTGTCTCTGCTTAGAGACGAGGGGGCGTGAGTACAACTGCTCTGCAACAATTTCATTAACTTTCATTACCTACCATCATCTCTCATCAGCCTAAACCTTCTTATTTTTATCATTATCTCCTTTCCTTTCATATGTTTACCCCTTTTTTAAAATAGAGTATCAGGATGTTGGTAGCATCACTGAAAGAGTACACTTAACACATCTAATTTACAATAGCCAAGAACACAATTTGTTTTAAAAGGTTCAATCTTGTATTCCCAGATATAACAGATATAGTAGATGCTCCTATTGTGCCAGTAGCACAAAAAGGCTAACAATCAGCTACTCCGTTTTCAACACTTACTAACACTAATGGCTTTATTCTGCAATCACCAGGTTGAATGAAGGTGACCAAATCCGAATATAAGCTGTTGGTCGCTCTCGCTGTGTACTGGTAAGGTGAACAACAAAGCGATGAAACTAGAATATGAAGCTGTAGCTTGCTAATAAGGTATTAGCATTTTTACATAGAAATGGTAATTAATGGCCAAATATTACAACATTCACATTAGCATGTATAGTTTATTTTAGCTAAAATTGGCTATATTAAGGTTGTTGTAAAACCAAAAAAAGCATATAGACATAACATAAAAAATATATTGAAAGATATAGAAGAGAGCTCCCAGTGATTATTATTTATAATGGATTAAAGGTTGTAATTTGTAAAAGAAAAGGAATTATTGTTAATTAAATAGTTTAACTTAAAATGTTCCCGATTTTTCATTCATTATATCATCAGCACGTCATTTTTTTTATCCACATATATAAACATTATCTCATCAGCCTAACATGACATTCTAAATGTCATGCATGAAGTTTTACTACCCCTTTATTTTATTTCACTATCCCATGGTGCCTTAGTTCATGCTTATTAATCTTTGATTCAGAGTTTAAGTTTGTTTGCATGTTTTAGTTTTTATACAGGGTGGGCCATTTATATGGATACACTGTAATAACATGGGAATAGTTGCTGATATTATGTGAGGGGGCAAACTCCTCAAGATGGGCGGTGACCATGGTGGCCATTTAGAAGTCGGCCATCTTGGATACAACATTTGTTTTTTCAATAGGAAGAGGGCCATGTGACACATCAAACTTATTGGTAATGTCACAAGAAAAACAATGGTGTGCTTGGTTTCAACGTAACTTTATTCTTATTCATGAGTTATTTACAAGTTTCTGACCACTTATAAAATGTGTTCAAAGTGCTGCCCATTGTGTTGGATTGTCAATGCAACCCTCTTCTCCCACTCTTCGCACACTGATAGCAACACCGCAGGAGAAATGCCAGCATAGGCATCTAGTATCCGTAGTTTCAGGTGCTGCACATCTCGTATCTTCACACCATAGACAATTGCCTTCAGATGACCCCAAAGATAAAAGTCTAAGGGGGTCAGATCGGGAGACCTTGGGGGCCATTCAACTGGCCCACGATGACCAATCCACTTTCCAGGAAACTGTTCATCTAGGAATGCTCGGACCTGGCACCCATAATGTGGTGGTGCACCATCTTGCTGGAAAAACTCAGGGAACGTGCCAGCTTCAGTGCATAATGTCATGATTCGGCTGTGTGGCAGGCAGGAGAGGACCCAAACGCAAACTCACGGAGACAAAACGTAAACTCAAAAACAGACGCAAAACTAGAAACACTCACATGAGGCATGGACCTTCAAAGTAAAACAGGAAACACACTGACTGAATTCTAAAACACGCAAACTTAACAGCAACTGGGGAGACAGAACATAGGAACCTGAAACATGGTACAAAACATCACAGTGGACATAACATGGAACACAGGGAAGCCATATAACAAAGCCAAAGAGCTAAACCTAAGATAACCATAACTGAGATCCAGGGAAACAAGAAACAGTACATCAAAGGACTCAAAACATAAACCATGATATAAAAGCACAGGATCTCTTCCAAATAAAATAGGAAACAAAGTGAGACGCAGACATGATAACCAGAACTTGACAACGTAAGACACAGACATGAAACACATGAAGAGCAGGGGAGACTTAACATGGGTTGGAAACACAAGGGGGAACTAATAAGCAAATGAACATAGGAGACCTAAAGAGCTTAACATACTATAAACTAGAGATGGACCGATCCGATATTACGTATCGGTATCGGTCCGATACTGACCTAAATTACTGGATCGGATATCGGAGAAAAATAAAAAATGTAATCCGATCCATTAAATATCACGAAAGCACCTCACAAAACTTGCAACACGCCGTAACTCACCTCAGAACGTTAGCATGTCAGAGCAGTATGCATCACGTGATAGAGCGGCTGTGGCATGCAGGACCTGTCGGTGGTCTGGATAGCATTTGGAGCTTCGCTAGCAACCCGGCATTTCATCTCCGACAAAGTTATCCCCGAGAGAAGTAAAGCAAGTGTGTAAGTCCATCTCTGAATGTTTGTAAAGCATTCCTGCGTTAAGCTTAACAAACGATATATGGAGTGACTGCCTCTTCTGGCTGCTACTTCAATCATGAAACTGCTTAACGATCAGCTGATCGGCTTTTCTGTTGCGAGTCCGTGTCTCTTCTTTGTTTTTGGCCCACTTTGCACCAGAAAGAGGAAACCAGTGGCTGAACAACAGCAGCACGTTTAAGCTTGATCAGCTGTTGTTAGAATTTATTTATTATTACTTTCTACTCGAGGATCTTTTTCTACATAGCTGACGGCTGGTAACTGTGCAGGGGCGGATCTAGCAAAGTTTAGCCAGGGGGGCCGATAGGGCATTAACAGGGAAAAGGGGGCACAAAGACATACTTTTCTTTCTTATTCTCATTTAAAATGTCTAGCTTTTAATAAATAATTATCCAAATCTTACACCCAAAGTTTTAATTTGATGTAAAATGAATAGAAGTCAATTACTGTATATAGTAACTATTAAGTCTAATATATATACCCTAGTAAGCTATAGTACTTTTTCCTTTGGGAAGGTACCATCTGTGCAGTCTGCAATTTTGTTGAAGAAAGATGTTGAATCTATTTAATATTTCTTGAAAAATAATTGATTTCTGTGTATTTTTTTTCACACTGCATCAAATTAAGGTTGATTACGTCGATTAAGCATCATGAGGTGGAGCGTGAGGGGTGGTTCCCTATTTTTTATTTATTTATTTTTGTTGTTGCTGGGAGTTGGAACCCTATTAGTTAGGTTGCTTAATATTTATGCTAAGTACTCTTTAAAATACCAGAATAGGGAGGATGGTGTAGGTTTAAGTTTATTAGATTGATCAGTATTGCTGAACTATGAAATTTTTTTTTTTTTTTTGCATACAGGTATAACAGAATAGCTTTAGTGTAGTTGTTGTTTTAAACTTGAGTATGAACTTATACAAAATGCAGCAAGATATTTAAAAAAACTGTTTTGTTGATTAAAAAACACTATATCGGATTCATATCGGTATCGGCAGATATCCAAATTTATGATATCGGTATCGGTATCGGACATAAAAAAGTGGTATCGTGCCATCTCTACTATAAACATCAAAATGAACTAAAACTCAAAACACTGGCTCCTAAGACCCAGGATCGTGACACATAAAGAAGGAAACACATCATCATGTAGCAATTTCAAATATCCAGTGGCCTTGAGGTTTCCATTGAAGAATGGACCCACTATTGTTGTACCCCATATACCACACCAAACCATCACTTTGTTGTTCCAACAGTCTTGGAGGGATCCATCCAATGTAGGTTAGTGTCAGACTCATAATTCCGGTTGCGCCGTAAGATGGCTGCACCGACGAGAGCTCCCAGTCATCTCAGCAAAAATGTTATTATTTATTTTGTACTGCTTTCAATTTCTGTGCGCACAGCGCGATCATACACTCGGTATGACAGACAAACGCTTCTGGAGCTACGTTCGTCAGCCAGTTCGGACTTTACAGCGGGTTTCGACTCCGTGGACGCTCTGCTGTCTGGGATCCTTTGTTTACTCGCGCGACGTCGAGGGAAAACAAAGAGGGGGAAACGCGCTGGAGTTTTGTGCCGAACGCGACAGAGAAACAGCAAGCCACCTCTGCCCAGCATCCTGCTCGCGAATCTCCAGTCTCTGGACAACAAACTTGACGAGCTGCGTGCACGGATTAAACACCAACAAGACACCAGGAACTGCTGTGTTCTGGCCTTCACAGAGACATGGCTGGAGCCCAGCGTCCCCGACTGCGCCATCACGCCGGATGGATTCACTGTTTACCGGGGAGACCGAACGAAGGACTCAGGCAAGAAAAGGGGAGGAGGGGTGTGCCTTATGGTTAACTCCTCGTGGGCTAGAGATGTGTGTATCTTAAAAACTTACTGCTCTCAGAGCCTCGAGCTGCTGACCATTAAAGTCAGGCCTTTTTACCTCCCGAGGGAGATCAGCTCAGTTCTCCTCTCAGCTGTTTACATTCCCCCACATGCTGATAAAGCTAAAGCTATGGACGAACTGTATGACATCATTATTGGACTTGAGAACAAAAATCCATAAGCTGCCTTTATTGTGCTGGGAGACTTCAACAGAGCCAACATGAAGAAGGTTCTCCCCAAATACTATCAGCACATCTCCTTCCCCACAAGAGGTGATCAAACACTGGACCACTGTTACACTCCATTCAAAGAGTGCTACAAACACCTCCCCCACCCAGCTTTTGGTAAGGCAGACCATTGTTCCATACTGCTGCTGCCTGCATACAGACAAAGACTGAAACAGGAAAAACCAGCTTCCAGGGTTATTTACAAACGGGACAGTGAGGCTGAGGAGGTCCTGCAGGACTGCTTTGACACAACTGACTGGCAGATATTTGTGGATGCAGCTGATGGCAACATCAATGAACTCACAGACTCTGTCATTGGATATATTGGAAAGTGCATGGATGATACCATCACAAAAACCACTGTCCGCATATATCCAAATCAGAAACCCTGGGTAAATAAAGACGTTCGCGCCAAGCTAAAAGTGCGGACCTCTGCCTTTAACTCCGGGGATGCTGATGCATATAAAGCAGCCGGGTACGACCTCCGAAAGTCCATAAAAAAGGCCAGAAAGGACTACAGGGACAAAATGAAGTCCAGCTACCACAGCTTTGACACCAGGCGACTGTGGAATGGACTGCACTGCATCACTGACTACAAGAAGGTCAACACAGGCAGTGTTCAGCCCGCTGCATCTCTTGCAGATGAGCTCAACAACTTCTATGCTCGTTTTGACGCAGACAACAGAGAGCAGATCCTCTACCCTCAGGAGGACAGTGAGGCTGCAACTCTAACTCTGAAAACAGAAGCTGTGAGATGGACCTTTAAAAAGGTCAATCCTCACAAAGCTCCAGGACCGGACGGCATCCCAGGCCGGCTACTCAGAGTGTGTGCCGACCAGCTGGCAGAGGTGTTCACCAACATCTTCAACCTCTCCCTGAGGCAGTCAGTGGTCCCCACGTCCCTCAAAGCATCCACCATCATTCCCGTTCCCAAAAAATCAGTGGTCTCCTGTCTGAATGACTACCGTCCTGTTGCACTGACATCCGTCATCATGAAGTGCCTGGAGCGGCTGGTCAAAGGTCACATCTGCTCCTCCCTCCCTGACACACTGGACCCTCTTCAGTTTGCCTATCGGACAAACAGAGCCACGGAGGATGCCATCGCCCTGGCAACGCACACCACCCTCACCCACCTGGAGAAAGGGAATACATATGCAAGGATGCTCATCATCGACTACAGCTCGGCATTTAACACCATCATCCCCTCAAAACTTGCCACGAAGCTCGTCGACCTTGGGCTGGGAACACCGATCTGCAGATGGATTCTAAACTTCCTCACAAACAGGCCCCAGGTGGTGAGAGTTGGTAAGCACACCTCCTCATCACTCATCCTGAACACAGGTACGCCACAGGGTTGTGTGCTTAGCCCCCTCCTATATTCCCTGTTCACACACGACTGTGTTGCTAAACATGAGTCCAACATCATCATCAAGTTTGCGGATGACACAACCATCATAGGCCTCATCACAGACAACGATGAGACGGCCTCTGGAGAGGAGGTGATGGCGCTGTACAAGTGGTGCCTGGAAAATAACCTGACTCTCAACATCAGCAAAACTAGAGAGATGATAGTGGACTACCGGAAACGACCAGTCAGAGAACACCAGCCCATCCATATCAACGGTGTCAAGGTCGAAAGGGTCAGCAGCTTCAAGTTCCTTGGAGTCAACATCACTGAGGACTTCTCCTGGACCCTTCACACAGACACTGCTATCAGGAAAGCTCGCCAGCGGCTTTACTTCCTGAGGAGGCTGAGGAAGTTTGGCATGCACGCCAACATCACCTCAAATTTTTACAGGTGTGCAATCGAGAGCTTGCTGACGAGCTGCAGCACAGTTTGGTACAGAAGCTGCTCTGCCAGCAGCCGTAAATCACTACAGAGGGTGGTGAAGGCAGCAGAGCACATCACTGGCACGAGGCTTCCTGCCATTCAGGACATTTATCTCCAGCGATGCCTCCGTAAAGCACACAGCATCATCAAGGACCACAGCCACCCAGCACATCAGCTGTTCTCCTTGTTACCATCTGGCAGACGTTACAGGAGCCTGTCTGCTCGGACTATAAGACTCAAAAACAGTTTTTACCACCAAGCCATACAACACCTCAACCACAACACTTAAACACACACAACACAGCACTCAGAAGCTACCCTGCAGCTTCACAAGTACTCTGTTTAATCTGCACTGGTCACTCCACTTTATTGTTATTGATATTTATATTTAAAAGTGCAATACTGTAATTTTCTGCTGCTCATTCCTGTGCAATATCCCATCTGCCCTCCCGTCATATTTCTTTTCAAGATTTTCTTATTTAATCACTAGTGTACATATATTTATATTTATAGATACATATATATTTAGTCATCTTTTCTCTTTTACCATGTCTCTCTAATATTTTGCTCCTTACTATTTTTCTATTTTCTTTATTATTTTCTTTTATTATATTTTCTCCTACTGTATCATGCTGCTGAGTGACTGCTGCTCATCAAATACATTTCATTGCAATGTTGACCCTGTGCTAACTTCCATATGACAAATAAAACTGAAAACTGAAAAACTGAATAGTGGTGATTTTGTTTATTAACTTCAACACTCACATAGAAGTTTGTCTCATCACTGAACAAAATCTTCTGCGTGAACTGAGGGTCCTGTTCCAATTTTTGTTTTGCCCATTCTGCAAATTCTCCGCGCTGATCTGGGTCATCCTCGTTGAGATGCTGCAGTAGCTGGAGTTTGTAAGGGTGCCATTTGTGAGTAGCTAATATCCGCTGAAGGGATGTTTGACAGTTTGCTAACTGTAGCATGGGAGATGGGTGGTCTCGTAGGGTGTCTTGCATTGAAATCTGCTGCAATGACCCGGTTACTGCGTTCACCAGATATCAACACAATTTCGATCCGCTCCTCACATGTTAACCTCTTCGACATGTCAATGGCTGTGAACAAAGAGAAACTTGTAAATAACTCATGAAAGAATAAAGTTACGTTGAAACCAAGTCACTTAATCTATGACCTCAGTAAACACTGTCCTCTTGGGTTTGTCAGCTCAGCTTATCGAATACATTATGATGTTTATTTTATAAATTACAGTCTTTACAAGGAAGCTGAGAAAGAAGATAAAGCAGCGTGCGCTACCGCCATCTTTCACTGACAGTTTCTTGTTTACTACCCTGTTAAAGCCTGCTCATACCAAACAACGACTCTAGTGTTATGGTGGGGGTTGCTAAAACGGTTCAGTCTAAAATGGGTGTGTTGATGGATGCAAACCAACCTGTAAGACAGCTTGCTTTCTTTTCCCACTCTTCCCTTTTGTAGTGATCGGAGCTTCTATGAGTAGAGCCAACCAGAGGAGCAAACCAAACACACGACAATAGACACGCCACCCAGAAATAAGGAAGAAGAGCAGGAAAAGAAGAGATCTTCCTCGAATCCATCGATGCATTTATCTATGTAACTACACACCTGGTCCAAGACAGGAACAAACAGGTTCCTCTATAACTCGGCATGTATCTGTAGGCAATACCACAGAATCACTTCCCTCCTACTCGGCATTCTCATCATCAAGTACACATATCAGAGTAAAACACTGGAAGTCGTACTGTTAAAAAATATTATCTGTAAAAAAAACTAAAACCTGAAAAATCAATAGATCATTGTAAAAAAAAATGTGGTGTTATGTGAATTGTGTGTATAAAAAGAAAAAAAGAAGAGTTAAGAATTTAAGTCATCTATGTTTTTAAGCTATAGTCTTTGTTGTATTTGTTGCATACCTCTCGTCTGGCTGCAGGTAATTATTGTTATTATGTGTATCCTCACAAGCAGTATCAAACGGAGCACATGCAAAAATGCCGAAGCCTTTTGAATATCAAGATGTGATCACAAAGAGGCTTTTAGTGAATATTTAATAGTAGTTAAAAAAAGATGATGTTCCATGTGTAAATGTAATCCCTTTAAATATAAAGTATGTTTATGTTCTGTAAATAGTATACATAGATATAACGAAGATTATCATGAACTTAAGACTACTTCAAAATGTATCAGTATCACTCTTCTTCCCTGTTGCTATGGAGATGTTGACTTTACCAGATTAGTGTAATAGTGAAAGTAAATGTTGGATTGATGGCCGGCCTGTCTGTGTTGTGTACAGTACAGTTCAGTTTAGCTCTTATAGTTCTGGCATCATCAGTGTTAAAAACAAATCTATAAATATATCCTGCACTCTGAACATCCAGACCTTGACTACGTCTCTTGGTGGTCCTTTGTGGGAACTCGTGCGCGTGTGAGTGTGTGCGTGGAGTGTCGAATGGGATTGTGCGTGTGCGTTTCAGTCTGTGCATGTGAAGTGTAGAAAGCTGCTGGTTAATTTGCTACGTTTGTTTTCTCATGTCATGTGTTCAGTGCTTCAAAGTAAAAAGTTCTTGTTCTGTTTGACCATTGGCATCGTGAGCGTATGTGCGTGTGTGAGTGTAAATATATGTCAACATGCAGATATTGCAATAAAAAAAGAGCACATATGCACAGGAAATGGTGTCATTTCTTTTCTATGTGCCGTCCAGAACAAAAGGCTCTGAGATCCTGTAGATGCATTTTGAATTAACAAAGTGAATATTACATGAAAATTACTATAAAATGTTTATATTTTTATTGAAATGACTGCGTATGAGACAGCGCTACCCTTCTGTGTTCACATATAATTGGACACTAAAGATTCCGTAGTTTAGAATATTCTGGCTTAAATGTCAACGACAGGATTAGCAGACATCAGTGATTAGTTACTAACTCATTCAACTAATTGGCTTCCTGTAAAGACCAATGATGTTATGAAAGCATTATAATATCTGTAAAACAAACAAAAGAAACATCTTTACAATAATTCCAAATTATTTAGCTGAGCACTATAAATTTTAGGAATTGTTAGACATTTGCTAAGCCAAAGTGTCAAAAAACAAACAAAACTTTAGCTAAATCAATGGGAAGTGAAAACATACTTAATATAATAGAACTAAACTAAAATGTGCAAGCTGAGTAAGAAAGAGTCCTCAGCTACACTGTCACAGACTGCGTCTTTCAATCTTGTAATATATGTGAAAACACAGACTGTATATAAAAGATGGACAAAGCCACTGTTGCATTATGTATTAGTTTCTCCAGGACGTCACACCTTTTTGCTAGTATGCTTTGTTTGTTATTTAAGCCAGAACCACTTTTACTCCAACGAGTGAAATGCTAGGTTATTAGCTAACAGTAGCTTGCTCGGCTAGTATCTATAAACTTTACAGACGCAGAAACAAAGACACGTGGTGAGTGCGACAGACTGATGGAAGTATACTTTGCTGTGGTCTGTAGGGGAAGCAGCATCAGAGCTGGTAACACCAGTAGACTGATTAAACTGATTAGGATGGCTGGTTCTGTGACTGGCTGACAACTGGACACTTGTGAGGTAGTGGAACTGTTATCCATCATGGATAATTCAGTTAACATGCTCCACAAGGTACCAACAGCCCAGTTCAGTAACTCACTGCTGGGCTTAGCAGAGGCCAAGCCCAGCAGTGAACAGCTACAGTGGCCTGTGTTCTCACACCTGTCAGTGAGAGTTCCTCCCCACTGATTTGCACTGAAGAGTCTCCAAACTGATGAATTGTAACTAAATGTATCAATAATTTTCTTATATGTGTGTATTTAAAAATGTGACCTGCTGTTACAGTTGGTGTTATATTTGGTACTCATTCAGTTTAAATAGGGTGCAGTCAGATTAGCATATCTTTTTAAGCTACTGGCCGAGACACAAGGGAAGGAAGTTCATGTCAGATAAATCCTTGGTCCTCTTCGGTCTTCAGCACTCTGGTACACTCTCTAAAAGTCTAAAATAAAACAACAGCAAAAGTCTGTTACTGTCAATATTGATACAATCTACAGATTTGTATCATCCAAGGCTAATTATTAAATGGACTGGTTCTTAAATAGCATTTTTCTACTCTGAGCACTCAAAGCCCTTTACACAACTTGCACCTTTACCCATGGACTTCTTTTTTTTCTACGCACTTCTTGTCTAACATTCACACACCGATGGATGCATCAGAGAGCAACATGGGGGCACTATACTTGGCATGCAGACTGGGATCAAACCACCAAACTTCCGGTTAGTAGGTGACCTGCTCTACTATCTGAGCTACAGCCACCACTACCTGCAGATAACTAAGTTCACCTTTTTAAGGTCCATGCACCATGTCTAGCAATCTGTGTTTGGGCAGAACAGGAAATATTTTTCTTGCTTATATTAAGAAGGTTTTACTGCTTCCTTTAAGTTGAATGAGAAATGTATATTTTGCCAAGTTGCCTTGTGTCTTAGCAATGTTACTTCATATGAAAAGGGTTCCTGAGGTCTCCATGATTAGAAGTCGGCTCTATGTACAGATGTGAAATAAGTCAAACCTCAAGTAGGCCAAAAAAACAACAAAATTAAACCCAAAACTGAAAGTGCTTTAAAAATGCCAGCCCTTTGCCTGTAGGAATGAATAGTAACAATGTATATTAATAGCAAACCTTTTTATAAGGTAAGCAAGTGTGTGGATTGTTTAAAAGGAAATTCATTTTAAAGCTTTTTATTTTGAATTTGCTGTAAAACAATTTTGTTTTACGCTAAACCTACAAAAAACTGAATTTTCAAGGCCAAGCAGTAATTCAAAACTGAGCTAGTCTGATGCAGCAGATGCACTTCTTAGTTGAATATGTCAGCAGTCACTGTCAAGGCTGTGAGGCCAGTCAGCAAAGGTGGACCCAAACGCAAAACCAACAGAGACTGGTGTCAAGTTTCACAGCCTTTACATTTACACACAAAACTAAGCATGAAGGTAAGTAACACAGGGACACGGACAATTATTTCTGATTACCACTAGCAGGTGTAGACGTGGACAGAACGATCCAAATATCAATACTTAGGCTACCAGGCGAAAGCGCATCAAATCCGACTTTTTTGACCCTATGCGACCCATATCCGATCATGCTATGACAGTGTGAACGGCACAAATCCGATATTTTCAAATCCGATCTGGGTCACTTTCGTATGTGGTACTGAATCCGATACATATCTGATGTTTTAGAAAGCGACTGCTGTTTGATGGTCATGTCGCATTAAATCCATCTTTTACGTCACTGACACGAGACAGACGCCAATTATCAGCGCCCGAGAAGACATCGCGAACGCTTCCTGGCCATCCTGTGTAGATGTTGGGAAGACAACGTTGAAGAAAACGTGAACATTTCCTTTGAAGCCCTGCTCCTCTCTAAAACAGCAATAAGGATCATCATTAGGCCATATGTAAATAACAAAATAACTTTATAACTTAAAGTAAAATTGGTAAACTTAAAGTCCGAAACAAGTCTTTATATTAAGGCCATCAGTCAAACAATACTGTTTGATCTGGGTCTAAACAGAGCGCGTTGTGCGTGACGTCTTCTTTTGCGCATGCGGTCGCTTTGATTCCGCGCGTTTGCTGTCACATTTTATTTGTAGTGTGAACAAGCAGACAAAAAAAATCGGAACTGAGCATTAAGACCTGCAGTGTGAACGTAGCCTTAGTTTCTATCCTCTCGGCTCAGTATGTAGCTCACTGGTGCAACACTAGCAGCTGGTCTGTTTGCACTGAAGTGGATAAACTTGATGGCAAACAGGTGCTACGACTGAGGAGCGGGAAAGTATACAACTCCACCCTAAAGGGGAGGAGAAAGGCAGCATGCGCTGTCAGGTTGGAGAAAGAAACAGAAACTGTGACAGCGATGCAAACATTTTTTGTCTTTCCGTTTGCAGTGCAGATGATCTTCTTGATTTTTTAAAAATTGAAATAAGTGTCAAATTAAAAGAAATACCTTCATCATTCAGCTTTACAGGGAGTGGATCTGGTAAGTTGGTGTTGGTTTTCAAGCTTTTTGTAAGTTTTGATATATGTTCTTCCTCTCAGTATGACTGTGCCTCCATTGAGAACAAGGGCTGATTTTAACAAAACAGAAATATTGATATTATCGGACGTTTATACTTTATTTAGTGTTAATGAAGTAAAAAACAAAACAGTATTATTGTTATCCAGGTTTTGTGCATTATATAACCCTCCGCGCTGGATGTTCACATCCGTCCGCTAGAGGGTGTTGCAGACCCTCGGTGTAGAGCCACCCTCGTAGGCTGCTGACCCGCGTTCACCCGTACTGTACAGGCATGGGGGAGGACCGAGCATAGAGAACTAGTAAACGCCGTGGGGTTCCCTGTGCACACCGTGGCCATGACTTTGACAGTACCGGCTAGCGGACGTTGCTCTCCCGTCTCCAGGCACCTGAAAGCGGACCGGTAGAGGAGGCTAACACCGGAGGGAGAGGCATTAGCTGACGCCGGCTCGAGTCGGTAAAGCAGCTTTTATTTGATTTTTTTTAACGTGTTTGTTGAGCTTGTTTCTTCACGAGATAACTGCCGCTCCTCGTTCAGCGGTTTTACGTGGACGCTACCGGGAGGCGCTTTTATTTGAGCGGTGGAGTGCTGCTGAGTGAGACAGTTTGACACTTTCAGCGAAAACAGGCTGAAAGCTTCTGCTCGGGGACGCCGGTGCAAGGTGAGCGCTGTCCTCACGTCAATCCCGGCGCTGCGCCGGCCTGCTGTACTCCAGCTACAGGGAAACGCCGTCGTCGTGTGGCCGGTGCACTGCAGCTCTGTGACGTCCCCAGGTTCACCTACACCGGCTTCCTCTTACTGCCACCGCACTGTGTGAAACGAGTTACTCTACATTCTGCAGTCAGAGGTGAACGAGGGAAGATGTGACAACTATGTAGTGTCTGTGTGTGTCTGTAGTGTAATCTCCACCGTCACTGCTCGCTCCTTTGCTGTGACATGTGCCCATAGGTCGGTCTGTCCGTGGGCGCTTGCGTGCCAAAGTTTGCCTGAAAAGCTGCTGGAGGATTCAGAGTCATACCTGTGTCATAGGGCGGTGTCATGTATGAAATGTGGCTCCCAGCCAATAGCTGCTTCTATAGGGAGAGGCCTAGTATATGAGTTTATGCCATTATGCACTGAGCTGCACATATAGGTATTAGCACCAGTCTGTTGTACTTCTCTGCAGTAAGGGTGTGGGTGGGTGTGTCGTTAATGTACGGCCTCACAATTCTTATTGCCATTCCTATTCATATGACTGAGTGTTTGCTAAGCATGTGGACCAGTCAAGGGGGGCTCAGTCATTCATTTTCTGTCCAGACTTGTAGTTCCAGACACCTTGGTTTAAGTCAGGGATGTCAAACTCCTTTTCTATCGTTTGCCACTTACAGCCTGCATGATGAAACTGGAGTACTCGCAGCTGAAAATAGGAAGGTTTCATAAAATTAAAGAAAATGCCCTTTTCTTCCAAACAAACAAACAAACAAACAAACTGTGGACTCACTATTAAAAGAAAACAGTTAATTCTATAGCAGATGATGGAAAACAGGAACTTATTTGTTATTTTGTTGTTTATCCATTACTTAATTACTTTTTTAGGGGGGGGGGGGGGGGCTGTCATACTTATGTAAATGCTGTTAAAAGTGTAAAATCTATGCACTCCTTTACATTTTCCAAAGCTTTTATGGTGGGCTGGAATGGTATGTTTGATACCCCTGGTTTGAGTGCTGCAACTAACTAGGGCATATACAGATACATGGCTCTAGTTTTTTAATAAATTGTAAACCTAATCTTTGAAAAATTCAGTAAAAGCTGATTTTTGGCTGCTTGCTGATTCATAAGGGGCTTGCACAGCAGGTAGCTCCACATGTGTGAGGTCTTTTTTTCTTCTTCTTTTTTAGCCAGATGCCGTTCTGGGGATTTCTCTCCTCCTGGATCTTTTACTTGTTTCGCAAATGTATAAACTACTTCACTGTGGTTTACACATTTGCACAGTATTATTCTTCTATCTGTAATTTAACATCCACCTTGAGCTACTCAGTGATTCATAACTTTGTAAAGTTACCTGCTTCACTGACTATTCAGTGCCTAGCAGAAGCTCCTGGCTACAGCTGCCTGTTTTGGCACAACTGTCAATCACAGCAGCCACCTCTGACTTAAAGCCTTAACATAATCCAAATGTGTATGTCTTAGAAGCATCTGAGGTTGTTATAGTGGAAGAATTAAGATGATATTCCTCCACCATAATATCATCATTAAAATCATATTACAGTATATTTAATCAACTCGCCCATCCAAATCATTGAAGTCATGTGTTCCAGTTCCTCGACCACAGGTGTATAAAATCAAGCACCTAGGCATTTATGAAGGAATGTGCTGCTCTAAGGAGCTCAGTGAAATCCAGTGTGGTACTATGATCAGATGCTAACTGTGCAACATGTCCGGTCGGTGCACTCAGTGACAGTCAGTCGCTACAGACCTCCAAAGTTCATGTGGCCTTCAGATTAGGTCAAGAACAGTGTTTAGAGAGCTTCGTGGAATGGGTTTCCACAGCTGAGCAGCTGCATCCAAGCCTTACATCACCAAGCACAACGCAAAGCGTCAGCTGCAGTGGTGTAAAGCACACCACCACTGGACTCTAGAGCAGTGGAGACGTGTTCTCTGGAATAACATATGACACTTCTCCATCTGGCAGTCTGGGTTTGGCGGTTGCCATGAGAACAATACTTGTGTGACTGCACTAGGCCAAGTGTAAAGTTTGGTAGAGGGGGAATTATGGTGTGGGGTTGTTTTTTGGTCCCTTTGTTCCAGTGAAAGTAACTCTTAATGCTTCATTTCATCCCCCCAACTTAGTGGGAACAGTTTGGGGATGGCCCATAAAGATGGATGAGTGAGTTTGGTGTAGGAGAACTTGACTGGCCTGCACAGACTCCTGACTAGGGATGGGTATCGTTCAGGTTTTATCCGATACCGGTGCCAAACCGGTACTTTTGAAACTGTGCCGGTGCTCAAACGGTGCTCAAACCGGTGCTTAAAGAATGGAGAACACAAAATTGGTCCAAAAACCTCTCATGTTCAGCTGGTTTTTGTAAAAAGATAACAATGTTAGCCTTTTCTGCAGCTATGGGGCATATATGGTATCACTCTTGGCTGGAAGCAGTGCTTAATCAATGGAAAAAATGCAAACTTTGTCCAAAACCTCTCATGTTTAACTGTTTTCCACTTCTTCTTTGGTCATTTTAGCCCTTCTGGCCAGGGTGAAGGGAGTATCTGCCATCAAACAAGAAGACAGCCGCATGTAGCTATGATGATGTTTGCTAGT
The DNA here is from genome assembly GCF_057381915.1 of Diplotaxodon limnothrissa. Lineage (NCBI taxonomy): Eukaryota > Metazoa > Chordata > Actinopteri > Cichliformes > Cichlidae > Diplotaxodon > Diplotaxodon limnothrissa. The sequence goes on along the minus strand of NC_140599.1, from coordinate 4,244,493 downwards.
TCACCTTACATGCATTAATGTAATAACGTGGTTAGCCTACTCAACGTAAATTACACACGAACAACATTAAGCTACTCACGCAGAGAAGAACGGCTGCTGCTGCATCATCATCCTCATCATTTCTGCTACACTGGCAGGGCTAGGGGCCAGGACTCTCCTCTTCGGGTTCTTGGGGGATGTTGCGAACTCCGGGTCCGATAACTGGCAACCCACCCGCAGTAGATGTGCTCGGTGTGAGGTCTTGCAGCAAGCTATCAAATACGGCGCATTTCTCAGCTTTTAAAAAAACGCTATGCGTCGCCAGGTGTTTCATGGGATTTGAGGTGTTACCTCCTTTGACAGTATCACGGTATCAGCTTAAAGCACTTGTTGCTGCTGAGTTTGCATCTTTTGCTGTGAAGTACAGCCAGACTTTTGACCGCTTCGCCTTGGACATTTTTAATCTGTAGCTCTGCTCTAAAAGAACGTACGTACCTGGCTCCGCCTACTATCCTCAGAAACGTAAAATGATTGGCTAGAATCTAAAGTGTATCACAGCTCAGGAAAAAAAAGCACCGAAATAAAGCACCGAAATGTGCGCTGCTTTTTGGTCTGGTTACTACCGTTTATGTCAGAACCGGTGCCATCCCTACTCCTGACCTCAACCTGAATGAACACCTTTGATATATTAGAGTGGAGACTGTGAGCCAGGCCTTCTCGTCATCCCCTTACAAATGCACCTCTGGAACAATGGTTATGAATTCCACAAAACACTCCTAACCTTGTGGAAAGTCAAAGCTGTTATAGCTGCAAAGGGTGGGCTGACATCATATTAAACCCTGTGGATTAAGAATAGGATGTCTCTCAACTTCATGTGTGTGACAGCAGATACTTCTGTGTCTGCGTCCATTTTCATAAATTTGTAGGGCTGAATGGGAGCTTGTACAAAGACAGTGATGAAGGACTGAAGGACTATAGGGGAAAAAACAAAAAACTCTGAGCAACAGCAGCCAATAAACTGGCTTCAGGGTTCTGGCAAAGAAAGTTTCCTTACTTGTAAGATTTCGTCCAGCATCGAGAGTCTGCACAGAACACTCCTTCAGTGTGTAGTGATGAATAAATGGAAGCAAAGAGACATTTTCCCCACATCTTTATTCATTTATCATTTTAAATAAAACACTGTCAGAGCCACAGCTGCGTATGAAACAAATTAATGTGGACCCCCCCTTTAGTATTTCCCCAGAGTGCAAAATCCAGACCTACATACAATTACATAGGAAGCACTCTTGAGTTCCTTAAGTTATGAGTTTGGTAGCTGGTGTTTTTTATTAGTTTTCAGCAGCCGTTTGAAAATGTATTCAGCTTTAAGAGTTTCCCCTCAGCTCTAGCTGAACCTCAGTGCCACAGCTTAATAAATCATTTCAAGGGTGCCTTTCATATATATTTTCTGTGTACAAGGCAACTCAGAGGATTTCATTTTATAAAGAGTTGTTTTTTTTCTTTAAGGAATATTGCTGTTCTTAGACCTTGTAAGGGAATTACAATGAACGAGTGGATGGAAGGAATTACAAAGCAAAGAAAGGCCATGTAAGTTTAAGCATGCGTACACATACAAAGCTTTAATCCCTGCCAGCAGCTGCAGGTGACCTCTTTTTGACATCCTCATTCTCCCTCCTCTAATGCAAGGCCTGCGTCCTTTTCTGAGGTTCAGAGTTAATGTGTAGCAAGAATGGGGTGCAGGCAGGGTGAGGAGAAAGTGGCATCCCCTCCACTGCCCGTCAACCCTTCACCCACTGATCCAGGCTCAGCGTGAGGGTTGCTGAGTGTGTTTGTCTGAGCTTGGTTACATAATGTGTGGAGACAGCCGTTGCCTCAGTCCTCAGAGGTCCCTCGGCACGCTCGCATCACACAGATGTAGACGAGCGTGTGCGTTGGAGGGGTGGGGTTAAGTGTCAACATGGACCACAGAACTACTGTTTAAGTGCTTTTAGAATCAGATGGACATTTAGAATTTCACTGCAAGTAGTATTTGGGTGGCTGATGTGTTTCAGGCAAGAAAATGTCAAGAAAAAGTGACAACTTGAGCCAGTTTTGCCCTCTGCAATTGTAATTCAACCTGGGTAAACTAGCCTGTCTTCTCTGGGAACTCTCTGTCGACATTTTAGTGCAAGCAGCGGCACTAAAGCTGTTTTAAATGGCTCCCTATAGCATTATGGTCACTTTAACCTTCAGGTCAGTGTATTCACCTGGAAGGAGAGGTGAGAGGTCTAAGGCGACATATTTTAGATCTTTATACAGTGCGTTCTGTATGTTTACGATACACACCACACTTGTAAGAATCACAGTTTCCAAGTTCTAAGACTTTTTGTCGATATTTGATCAATAAATAAGTCGATCATGAAGAGCTTGGTGGATGTGGAAAAAACATGACACGGTCAGACGACTAATACGCAGAATGTTAATCCCTCATATAAGAAACCATATAAACCTCCAGCTTAACTTTCTCATACAAACCTGTTGAAGGGAAACACTAACATACTGCAGATGGCTTCGTTCTCTTGGAAGGATAAAGGGGAAAAAGGGGCTGCCAAATAAACTTTGGCAGCCATTATCATACCTGGGCAGCAGCGCAAGTAAAAATCTGTGTGGAAACATTTTTCTAAACTTCATCAATCCTAGTTTGGCATTTTGTACTGCAGCTGTTGTTGCTTATTTACCAGCTTGTACAGTAACACTGATAAATCTGCTAATCTTAAATCCTGACTGATTGACTGGTGCATTTACAGTCCAAAGTTTGGACACAAGTTTATTCAAAGCATTTTTTTTTGGTAAAACAGCAGTGAAGACTTTACAATGATAAATATGAAATGTAGTACACAAACATGTCATTACCTTGGAATTCTTTCCCAAAAGTTCCCATTTAGTCTGAGCTCTCGATGAGTGCTTTTCTTAAACCCTGTGGTTCAGCTCCGCCCAAGTCATCTTGGGTGAGTTGAGGTTGCTAATTGTGGACTGCAACACGGCGTTGCTCTGCGTTTTGGTCAAAGAGGCCTTACAAAGTGTGGAGATGTGTTTGGTCCAGCTCTGCTTGGACTTGAAATGCATTAAGAAGTCAAAAACAGGGTCTTTCTGTGTGGAGTCTTCATGTTCTCCCCGTGTTTGGCTGGGTTCTCCCCGGGTACTCCAGCTTCCTCCCACAGTCCAAAGACATGCAGTTAGTGGGGAAAGGTTAATTGGAAACTCTAAATTGCCCATAGGTGTGAATGCAGGAGTGAATGTGAGCAAGACTGGTTGTCTCCGTCTATGAGTTAGCCCCACGACAGATTGGCGACCAGCCCAGGGTGTACCTTACCTCTCGCCCTAATACAGCTGGGATAGGCTCCAGCGCCCCATGTGACCCTGAAAAGGATAAGTGGAAGCGAATGGATGGATGGAGGATTTGAAGTCTTCAGTTTTGTCCTATGATATAAGAACTGTAAGCACATGTTAGTGTGAGCGCACCTTTTACAAAAATAGCTGTAATGTTCTCGTTGTGTTCTGTGGGTGTTCACACACAGACTCTGGTGATTATTGAAAAGAAAGAAAGCTTTTCCACAGCTTTCTTTGGAGTCATACTTTTCTGTTAAAGCAGGAACCTGCAGCTTCTGTTTAACAGAAGCTACAAACACCCACTGTTGAACTCTGCTTTATTGTTTGTGCTTGACAACCAGTTGTTGACTCCATAAAGATACTGATACAAAATATACTGCACTGAAATGAAATGCACGTTGGCCTTTATGATAGTCTGGACCTTTGTTTGAGGAAACTCTCTCTAACTGGAGTTTCTATACCAGTGCTATTCACCGTGAGTTGAGTACCAGTGGTGTTAGCTGTGGAAAAATGTGAGCACAGCCCACCTTTTTGCCTATTGTAATGAAACACATAAATAAATGAAACTAGGTGCTAGTAGTATGAAGCTGGGTTGTTTAACACAAACCTTAAAAAAGGGACTTATTGTTAGTTATGGATACTCTTTCCCGATGTTGCAGTATTTGGCACCCAGGGGAATTGCTCCCAAATAAAAATGGCTGAACCTTGATTTAATCTTTATTGGTGTTTACTTGGTTTACAACCACCCAGTTTTGTCAGCACAGAGGTGTGTAGTGAGTTATTGGATTAGCTTAGCTTGGAAATCAGAACCTGTCACATAGCAATCACACAATAGTTTGTTGAAACACAAACTGACGCCAGAGTGCGCCCCAGTAAGAAAACGATTCTTTCCTAAATAGTTTTCACTTGTTAATTTGGAACTATAGAAAACAGTTAAAGGTTATTAAAGACTCAGAGTAGAAACCTTCATCCTTGGTTGTCCTGCACCAAAGATTTTTAAGATTTTTCAAGAACGACCCTTTATATTTAAGGCTTCAGCTTTTATAAATAGTACTTTGTTCAGACTGTGTTACAATTACCTATTTATTATGGTAGTGCTAAAGAAGATTTAACTTCCTGTAATGGCCACTGGTGACTGGCTCCATGAGTGAGTCAGTGCCAATATTAAATCTTTACATCAAAGTACATTTTTATGGTTTTGTAGAAGAACAAAACAGTTCTGTCTGCTAAGTTTTATCTCTTAACCGTGTTTGCTGTGATGCTGCCTTTTGAAGCTTTTTTGGGGGTTTGTTTTGTAATTTTCTGACACAAACATGGTTTGCTACGAGGTACTGAACACAATTCTACTATTTAGTGTGCTGCCTTGTACTGATTAGCAAACATGGATCCAGCTAATGGTTGAACGTGCTAGTTTTGGCTTATAATTTAGCACGCCACCATCTGATCTTAATAAGGTCAATTATGATTAAATCTTTCAACACCGATAGCCACGAAGGAGCTGAACACGACAAATGTTTGTCTGCTTTTGTGCCACACCTAATATTTTGCTCACTTTAATCACCTGAAGCCTCGGGGAAATCATGCATCTTGTCCGTGTGTTTCCACATTTGCTGTTACACAGTGATTGGTCAGACGGGGGCATTTTTGTCAGTCATTCATTTCATCATCCAGTTGTCATGTGACAGTCCCGATCACCAGTGCGGTTCTGTTCCCCTTTGAACTGCTCTGATTGGCCTGTTTCTGTGATCAGTCTTCTCCCTCCATCCTTGGATCTGTTGCAGCACAGTTCTTGCAGTTGCAGCTCTCAAGGGCTTTGTATTCTTTCAGGGGAGAGAAGAAAGACAAAATCTTAGTGAGATGAGAGAGATTTTATAACCGGCTTTTGTCTTTTGTGCCACATGCACACGCCCACATTCACTCTCTGGAACAAAGAATGGTGTCAGGAGTGGCCACAACAGGAAGTTGCCCAGGGATTAGATCAACAGTACAAGACTCTCTGAGGCCTTTGCTCCTCCCTCTGAGGGTTTGAGCAGTCCTATACAGTAAAGTTCACACTGTGAGTCTTGAAAGAATATTTTTCAGGAAGTTTGGTGTTTTCAATATCAGAGACACAACGAGAGAGAGAGAGAGAGAGAGAGAAACTGACTGCACAGCTGGGAGATCAAAATGGGAGGAGATGAAATAAGTGCAGGAAAGATCGTGCTCTGTACGTGGATCCACAGTGCTGGAAGGATTTGGGGTAGCTCCCCTGCTATTTCCAGCCCCAACTCAAAGAACTGCTGTACTCTGCTGGATTTAGTGAATGTTATCGGCTGCACCATAGGAACACTGATGGATATTTTAGGGTCACTAATTATTTCAGCTCTATTCAAAGATCATTCATAGAGTCATTGCTGTGCTTGGTTCCATCTGTCCACCAGTTCTTACATTGATCTTACTCAGTTATTATACACTAAAAGGAGTGTGTTGTAGTATTTTAACAGTCTGGCTGTTCAGCCTGACAGTGCTGTCTTTATAGTTCAGGAATTGCCATAGGCCAGCAGCTTTGCACGTCTTCTCACCTATGCAATATATTGAGCTGCTGCCAGTTCACCCGTTTGTAGATTCAATGTGTTTTTCCGCTTTCATTAAGCACTTTGGCTCGACGCCGGCAGCAGCTATTCAAAGGGAAGACTCAGGAGAAAAGTGTTAAGGTGGCTGGTAATGCTCCCTGATATCAGAGCCATGTTATCGGGCTTGAGGCACAACCTGTAATAAAGAGTGTTAACATCCAGATGATCAATGGATCAGGCTTTTTTTCTCCATTTTAAACAAAAACAGCTTAGTTAATCGTGTACACACACACAGTGGTGACCTATATTTTCTCCAGAGTCACAGAAATTTAATGAAACTTAATTAAAACTTAATTAGAGGCAGTGCTTTCTGGTAAATTCAGTGATTTAAAAAAATCCAAATTATAATCAAACGGCTCAGTTTCACATAAGAAAACGTCAAACTGAAAGTATTTAAGCCTCACTGCTTTTTGTAACTTGACACTAGCTGTCTGTTACTGGCCTACATAGCATTAAACATAATACTGTAAGCTAATAATAAGGTTTTTATATCTCTATGCATGTGTAGCACAACTTTAAACTAGTCTGTGAAAAGACTGACGGTGTATTCTACCCAGCGTGGGTTTACGGGGTCCCAGACACCAAATATTTTAACTCTTGAAAGATCAGGATTTCTTCACTGCAAGTAATTCAAACCATGCTGCAAAATATCATTGACTGTCCTCGTGTTGTGGACGGACTCATCTGTCTGATGTTTGGTGCATTTTGGCGTCTTCTTCCTGCCTTATGGTTTGTCTTTGCTGATTGGGAACACTGGACATGCTAAGTTGTTATTAAGAACAATTGAACTTGCAACATACTCACTGCTTTCGCCACTTCACCTCAAGGTAAATGTTGTTCCTTATATAGACAAGTATGCATTGGAAGGTTGGAAGCATGCAGGTTGTATTCAGATTTCCTGTTTGTTTTGAATGATTCTAATTCATTAACACATGCGTGGTGGTAAAAACAAAACAGGCTGGTGCAAAGCGGGAGTGTCAGTGCCAGCAGAGGGGACATCCCTGTATGTGCTTCTCTTATTATTGATCATTATTGTGCATTTTATGGTAGGTAATTTACCCGAAGAACATGCAAAGAATATTAGAACTTCACGAGCGAAGAGTTTTTCTCCTGCTAGCCTCAGAAATGACAAGCAAGCCATCTGGAAATACTGAAACAAAGAAGACTAAGCTGGCCAAACTAGTTACCTGCCCCGCTCCGAGCCTGGTTCTGCTCGAGGTTTCTTACTGTTAAAGGGAGTTTTTCCTTCCTACTGTCACCAAGTGCTTACTTGGCGACAGTATTATTGTCTATATTATTTTAGGGTCTTTACCTTACAGTAAAAAGCACCTTGGAGGTGACTGTTATTGTGATTCAGTCCTATATAAATGTAAGCATAAAGACTGGTGTTGTATAATATTTGTTAATAGAAATAATCATCTTGAAATATTTCTGTTTAACGCATTTTTTTTTCTTTTTTTTCCCAGAGTTTCTGTGAAGGAAGACGCTTTGCCACATGATGTTTTCCAGTAAATATGTTGGTGAAGAAAGCCGGCCTCCCCCTCCATTGCACCAGGTGGGTTATCTGTTATTTCGTCTTCATAGCTGAACCGTTCACTCAAATTCATGCAGGTGGTTTAATTACTCATATTTTGTGTGCCAGTAATTGCACCAACACAGTGCTGTTCTGTAATTTTGTTGAAGTGTTTTCTTTATAATGTTAAAGATGTTCTCAAACCGTGCACCTGGATGTTAAAGTCATTCCTACTATGTATGCTGCAGAGCCCAGGCTCAGGAGTGAAATTGCATAAAACTAAGGAAAAGCAGGTTAAAGAACGTTTAAATAAAACACATAATTGTCAGCAGCTCTTTTTATGTCGCCTGTATCTGTGACACAGGCTGCTGCTATGATTGGTGGTTTCCAGCAGAACCTGTAAGTGAACTCAGGGTTTTTTGGTCAGCTCTGCCCTGTGACGCCTTCAGGGCAGAGGGCTGAGCATGTTCAGACTACAACTGAGAAACGTTTCTGCCACTGAAAGGTCTCAGAGAGAACTTTTTAGATTGTGAGATGTGCTTTTTTGTGAGATTCTTTGCCTTTTTAGTGTTTGGGAGATTTTTTCTTTTCTGCAATAATGAGGACAGAATCTGCTGCAGCATAAAGAGCATGCTCGTGTTGCAGTGTTAACATACAAAGCAAAATCAAACTCAGCTGCTTTTCATTTGGTTCCCCCCAAAAAAGTCTTTGTTACATTTGTTACATTAGCTTGTCTGCATACACTGTAGCTTTTTTGGCAAATAAGCATCATAGGTTTTCTTTAAAAAGTGAATGTCTGCTAAACAAGAATAAACTCTCAAATCTGTATATTAACTTTTTTTTAAGGTGTGATTAAAAAGGAAGAGAGACTGTAATTGTGATAAGAGGAAAGGTGTTTTGCAGTGCAACACAACTCATACAATAATATAAAGGTTGAAGGTAATCAAACTGTTAGAGTCTACACAGTATGGATTCCTTATCTTTCTCTGTGTGCTGTAAATTTCCGCCTGCTCTTGTACCTCCTCGTTAGCTCTGCTGAGTGACTGTGGGGAAGGCAAAGCACAGAGAGCAGTGCAGCAGCAACACTCAGCCAGATGTTCTCTGATGCGATTCCCCACAACAGGACATATTGTGATCTGACATACTGTGTAGTTGATGTGATTTCTAATTTTAGTTCTCACATAGCCTCAAATCATTTTCACACCACTGAGTCCCCCATGATGCACATTTACAACACACGTTCAGCCCTTCCTGCCTTCTCATTATCCTAATTTCCTCACAAGCAACCAAAATCTCAACCAACTGATGTGCCAGCGTTATTCAGGAGTCAAATGTAATTAGGGTTGGCCTTGAAAACGCTCACTCACCACCTTGTAACAGCAACCCAGCTGTGTGGCTCATGCTTTATGCAGAACCTGCTGCACTGTGGTCATGCAGATGTGGTTTGGAACTCTTCCCCTTTAAGGCACAGTTGGACTGGCTGAACAGGGAAGCACCACAGTCAAGTACATTTATAAATATCAAGCAAAGCCACAGTTGACATATAAAGTGTGTGTGATGGTGTTGGTTGTTTCTTTTTGGTTTTGCTTGCATGCATTGAAAGCAGTAGACAGGGTGAGCAAGGCCCCAGCACAGAACAGAGTAGGCCTCAATTTAAATATACCCTGATAACATTATGACCACCTGCCTAATGTCGTGTCGGTCACCCTTTTGCTGCCAGACCAGCTCTGACCTCCAAGGCATGGACTCCACCAGATCTGTGAAGGTGTCCTGTGGTATCTGGCACCAAGATGTTAGCAAGAGTGTTCAATCAGACAAAGCCATCTTCCCTCATTGCTCCGTGGTCCAGTTGTGATGCTCATGTGCCCATTTTTGGTGCTCTCAGTGGCGAGCAGTAGTCAGCATGGACACCCTGACTGGTCTACGGCTACGCAACCCCATACACAACAAACTCTGATGTGCTGTGTAGTCTGAAGCCTAACTCGTCTGTTGGATTGGACCACAGAGGCCAGCCTTTGCTCCACCATGACCCTGTTGCTGGTTCACCACTGTGCCACTTTTGATAAATACTGACCAACGCAGAGTGGGAATACCCCACAAGACCTGCAGATTTGGAGATGCTTTGACCCAGTTGCCTAGTCATCACAATCTGGCCCGACTCGCACAAATCTGCATACTTTGCCATTTGTTCTCCTTCTAACACGTCAAGTCTGAGGACAAAATGTTCACTTAATACATCCCACCCACTAACAGGTGCTTCAACGAAGAGATAATCACTGTTATTCCATTCACCTGATCGCCTGATCAGTGTGTAGTATAAGTTATAATAAGACTTTTCACCAAATGACTTGCTGTATTTGAAACAGTTTACAATAAGAATTACTGGTGTTTGTATTCAAAGTAGGTGGGGCCCAGCTGCCTGCACCTCTCACAGTAGGGAGTGAGGCACATCAGGGGGAGCAGCAAGGCTTCAATCAAACCAAAGGTACAGGATAGACGGACCTTTCTTGCTGATTAGTTAAGGAAACTGTCTGCAAGTTTTTCTTTTGTAACATAACAGCAAAAATGTTATTTGTAGGGACATTTGGATCAGATATCAGTCCAAGCTTACTCAGAAAGCTAGATCAATAACAAGTTGGTCTATATTTAAGAAACCTATACTACAGAAACACAGTACAATTAGTTCTACACTGTTTATGATGCTGACAGATGGTAGTTTCAAATTTGTCATCTATAAACACAGACTGTAAGATTTATTCTGCTCTCAACCTCCAGTGTCCTTTAGTGTTGCGTATTTTGGTTGTGAGGATTCAGACCCTGACCCAGTGACAGAAATACTTCAGCCTATATCAAAGAACAGGTGCTACTGCACATTCATAATGACATTTTTTTGTGTTTTACCAAGTGTGGAGAAATAAAAGCATGGCCTACTTTACTCTCAGGCACATGTTTCAAAAACCTTTGAAGGTCACCACATATGCAGACGGCTGCGCTCTCTAATGGTCATGGTAACTACCTTAGAACTACCTTTAACTACCTGGATGTCAAAGAGTTCATTCATTTCCACACAAAGTGCTCACTGCAAGAGTTTTTTTGTTTGTTTTTTTACATTAAAAAAACCCATTACTCACAGAGTACGTCATGAAGCTTGTCAGGTGCTCCTTTTTACAGCTTCTTCAGATTCTTTGTCTTCACCCGTGCTGCCCAGCCTCCACCTATAATGGCCTGCTAATGGGGGCACATCCTGCACACAACTTAAACTGCCCTCTGACCGTCTCGGCTTTCTATACTTTTAGTTGATCCACAGTGAAGCAAAGACAGAATTCATTGTCTGTTAAGTGCAGCTGCTGCAGAGTTATATATTGCATCATGCGGCTGGATAAAACTACACGCCTCTGGAGCGAGGATCGCAAGTTCGATTCCCACCTGGTATCCAGTAAGGGTCCTGGCTAGACCCCCCCATGCAAAAAAACAAAACAGCCCTGGAATGGAGCCTGTATGTCTGCAGCCTGTCCGCAGTTCAGGACACAAGCATTTCACTATATGTTGTACTGTGTATGTGACATATAAAATTTGTATGCCGGCATGGACGGGGCTTTTGTAATTGTGGCTATATTTCTCATTTTGTTTACTGGTTTTGATGGGGTTTAACTCATTACCCCTTGAAAGCCTACTATGAGTAACCCCAGAAGCTGATTTCTGAGCTAAACAGTTGCTGTCATATTTCAGACCTGCTCATAGTACAACATGACTGGGTTTGTATCAGCCGTTAGAAATTAGTGAGGCTGGTCTCTGCCTATGCAGCCACCCTTGGAAAAATCCAGAAACTATGAGTAATGGTCAACAAACCACAACTTTATTGACAAATACTGAGGTATCAGAACGGGAACAGGGGAGGCTGTTACATGTTGTGTTTCCGGGAGAGAGAGTTAAAGCCGGTTATCTTTGAATTTGTTGTACAAATATATAAATGTCAAAGATGCTGAATTATTTTAGAGTCTGAAATAATCTGTCTTTACTCACAAAACTAAAGAAATGTAAAACAAACTTGGAGATCAGCTTGATGGTGTGATTTGTTTATACTCTGATTGTTTCCCTGTAGCCATTTTGCATGACTCTCATTTAGATTGAAATTTTGATTCATTTACATTTTTCATTTGCACCTTTCACCACGTATAGCTTTACCAAAGAAGACTGATTAAAATCCATCTGGGTTTTCTCACATTGGACATAAATTAGATGAAGCTTTACAGTCATTCGCTGGAAGCTGGTAATGCCTTTGAAGCGTTTTCATGAATGCCAAATATCAGCAGGGTGCTTTCTGCACAAGCTGGAGAAGATTTTACATGCTGTACAACTGCAAATTGACTTCATTATGATAAGACTTTGACTTTTTTTCCACACTCGTGAGAATTGGTATACTTCAGCATGTTTGATGTATTGTTCATTTAGCCTAATATGTTTAGCAGACTGTGTGCTGTGTATGAGTTCATCCAAAGGTCATGTGATGATGCCCCCCATCGCCAGCTGATTGGCTGAAGAGTAGATATGAGATTTGTTTTTATTATCTGTGCATCTTATTTACCTCATTATCCAAATCTGATCCAGTTTGCTGCCAAAACAGGGGAAAGAAAAACTCCTTGTCGCAGCCACATTGACTCCAATAGGAAATAACTCCAACAAGCAGGCACTCAACTGCTTGGGATTACCAGAAGTATGGGTAATAAGTAGCACTGAAGTAGGAAACCAATAGCACTTGCCATTTTGTCAATATTTTTGTCTGAAGTGCCTACATAAGCCTGAATCAATAGAAAACTATGTCCATCACACCACAGTTGCAGGAAAACCATTTGTTGTGTTGACAGATCTCGGGGGTTTCTCACTATTTTGTCATTCACAGGCAGCTCCAGAGTACATCAGCATTCTGCGTGAAACCGCTGAACAGAATCCCTGTAATCGTTTTTTACCTGAGGGATTTCAGTTGCATGAGCTGGTGTGTTATTCAGTAATCCCTCACATTTCCCGAGCAGTTTTAAAAAAAAAAAAATAAAAACAATCTCAACAGAGAATCGTTCGAACAAAACGCGTATTTGCACACTTGTTCACACAGGAGATCAGAGCCGCTGAAGACAGCTTCTGCCCATGGGTGATATCCTCATTCACATTTCTCTGCTTCCAGTGTGTGATGTGATTAGGGCCTTACCCCAGCTGTGCATCAGAATATCCTCAGGGGAAACCTGCTGGTTTCTCCCAGCATGCTTTTAGAGTGGTGGTGGGGGAGGGAGGGTCACACCGTGGGGGTCCTCACAGAGCAAAAATGTTTATTTTCCAGGAAGGAAAATAATTTTAGTTCTTGACTTAATGAGCAATGGAAAAGGACCTATTGTACTCATTTCTGGCTGTAAGTTTTTTGTTTTGTTTTTTTTAACATTTGAACTCTACTAGAGTAGCTTTGCATGAGTCACGGCTCAAAATAATCCTTATTTATCTTATACTGGCACTCCAGTTCAGCCGCGGGACTGGTCTGAAGCTCGGGGGCCAGAATCAGGTCAGTGAAGGAGTCAAGCTGGACCACTGGAAAAACAACAACTTTTTGTTGTCCTTTTGAGGAGTGGGGGCTTTACGGCGGTTTACTGGTCCGACACTCTTGGGCTGTATGGGCCCTAAACTGAGTTTGACAGCCGCTGTGTAAAACAAAAGCATCAGACTTTGTGCTTTTCTGAGTAGACGCATGTTTGTCTTTTGGATGGATTTTACATCTTTCAACACACCAATGGAAACTTCGTTGAAACAGGTTGGGTTTTGGGGTTGTTTTGTATTTAGGTATTTTTGTCCTTTGCTTCTTGGTGTTTTTTTTATTTGCAGCGACAGACTGTGATCATTGCTAGATACATGGCTGCGTATCAGAAAGCCTATCTGACTCAGGCTGACAGTCCTTTCCATCTCTCCACATTCTAAATCCTCAGCAGTGACTTTTGCGGCTTCAGGCGCGTCTTTGATTGTTACAATTTGGATCCATTTTCCTGGTTGCTTGTGAAATTGGAAACAGCTGGCAAACACCAGAACAGAGCAGCGCATGTGGCTCTAATATAAATGATCTGCTGTCACCAGAGACCCGAGAACAGGAAAAGACGACCTGTTGGTCTCGTAGAATATCAGAAGGGGCTGCCGCTTGTGAAATTGACAGTATTGCCACTTGATATGTCCATGTCGGTGATTTTTTTTTTTTTTTCCGGGGCTGCCTCATAAATATTAATCATCTCAGCTGTTAGTCAGCATGTGCAATCTCAGTGTGAGATTGAGATGAACCCAGAGAAACAATTAGCAAATTAAAAAAGATGAGCTTGTTTGTAGGGCTGTGCGATATGACCAAAATCTCATATCCCGATATCAGACATCTATCGTCCTGATAACGATATAAATCACAAAAATTTAACATTTTCTGTAAATTCTGTGAATCTCGGGCAGCTCAACTTGCGTGAAGTGTTTCCAGCTGCGCGTCGTGTAGCTGGAGTCGAGTGTTTTAACCGATGCATGAAACGATACATTTTTAGACATAAGTTGTAAAGGCCGCCGTTTTCTTTGTATTCATTACACGGCGTGCTGCGGGGAAAAGCCTGTTCTAACGTTTGAGTCTAAGGTTTATTTTTTAGCACCTGACGGCTCTTTTTTTACTTCTCATCCGTAAATAATCTGCATCTTTCACGTGATTCAGTTTATTTTGAAAAGTCTCAACAGGATCTTGAGCTTGATTGTGAAAGGTTTATGTGGAACATAAACAAGCGGACACGCAAAGGTGTCACCGTCGCTGTTGCTAACGACAACGCATAAAAACAGGCGCTTGTCCGTCCGTAGTGTGGTTATATTAAATATAAGAGAAGGAGAGAACTTTAAGACATTAATATAACCACTGCAGTGACCATCAGAACGATGAAAAAATATCGTAAACAGTTTATTTTGCGACACCACGAAACAAACGATAGCGTAAAATGAAACAATAGACGTTTTTATATCATCATCTGATATATATCGTTATATCAAACAGCCCTACTTGTTTGTTTTCTCTGGCTAGTTGCTTTTTTCTCGGGGTATCTGGGGAGTCTCAAATATTAATAAGCATAAACAGTCCATGAATGTGAAAATAAAGTGGAATAGCAGCTTGAGGTGTGAAACTTTTGTTCATTGTCATTTTGTTTATTTTGCGTTTGTTCTAAAAGAAGCACTGAGTAGCACCAGAGCCAACGCCGAGCTGTGAAAATGAGAGAATATGCATGTCTGCAGTGGCTAGTCTGGAAGGCTAGCTATTGCATTAGCATAATAACTAATTAGATACAATTACAGTCTATTACACGTTGTTCCATTGAGGTTTTATTCACATGCTAATCAGGGTACTGTGTTTCAGCATGTACCGACATTAATAGCTGTAAATAATTAGATTTTGATAATAGAATATTTCCATAACAGATTATTTTATGGAATACAACTTTCCATGTGCGTTATAATAACATCATGTGTTTTTTTTATCAATGTGTATCAAATTAAAGAAGTACATTTACTGTGCCATGAAAAAGGATTTAGCCCTTCCTGATTTCTTCTTCTTTGAGCTGACTATGGGTTGCCACAATACATCATCTGCTTCTGCCCTGTCCCATCTTTCCTCTGCATTTCCTCCTTCACTACATCCACAAAGCTCATCTGAGTCCCTCCTCTTCTCCTCCTGCCAGGCAGCTCCATATTCAGCATCCTGTATCTGATATATCCACCATCCCTCCCCTGCACATGTCCAAAGCATCTCAGCCTTACCTCCAAACTGCTCACCCTGAGCGGTTTCTCTGATGTACTCATTTCTAAATCTGTCCATTCTTCTCACTGCCAATGAAAATCTGAGCATCTCCACCTCGGCCTGCTGTCTTTATGTCAGCAACACCGTCTCCAAAGCACACATCGCAGCAGGTCTCAGCACCATCTTGCAAACCTTCGTATTCACTCTGCTGCCATCCTTGATCCCTGATGTGATCCCACCGCCTTGAATCCATCAGTCACTCCTACCGCACGCCTCACCAGTGTATCTGTCTGTCCTGCCCCACCTTCACATACTTCTCTGCCAATCATGCAGTACCACACTTCCTGTCTTGGCACCCTATCATACGCTTTCTGTTGATCCACAAATACACAGTGCAGCTCCTTCTGTCCACTGTCCTCTGTCCTAGACACCCGATACCTCTGAAGGCATGCCACCTGGACCAACCACCTTCTAATCCTCTGCACTTCCTCGCTGACTGTCCTTTTTTTTTTTTTTTTTTTTTTTTTAACTTTATTTATTAATTTTTTTAAGAAAAAGGGATTTTAAAAACCCCCATTGATGAGTGCTGACAAGACGAAACATTATTTGCATTTCTTGATATCATGCAGAAATATATGAAAGTTGAAAGAAATGTTTGTCTATGCTTCTTATTGCTGAGCCTGTAACCTTAGTCTGTTTGCACCATCTAAGCACAGCCAGCGATTGTTTCAAAGCCGCTACACTGACATTTACCTTGCAGATAAATAAAAGCTCAGTGAGATGTCATGCTCCTTTGCTTCCATATCCCTGTGAGTGAGTAAGAACCGACAGTTTTACGTCGTCACGTGTCGTAGTTTCCCTTAAAACGTTTGTGCTCATCAGACTCATCGTGCCATATTTTTCTGCGCTTGGACGAGTCGTGACTGAGGCGCCAAATGCTTTGACAACACAACAAACAGCCCAGCTCATTTAAAAAAACAAACATTCAGCAGCATGAAGAATTAATGAAGCAGATCTGGGTATCCAGTGTCTTTGAGCGATGCCTGCTCATCTGTTCCAGGCCTTGTTTACAAAACCATAAAATGCTGCGGGGTAGATCTGGATACTGGCTTAAAGCCCAGATGATACGGGTGAAGTGCACCACAAGAAAAGCCTTGTTCCCATCTAAGGGTAAGGCCCCCAACCCTAAAAGAAAAGAAAAAATCACTGTCATGAGAACTGTCCTCCTTTTAGCTTTTGCATCTCTTTTTTTTTTTTTAAACTTATTTTTCCTTTTCCTTAAGCTATCAGAGAGAATATGTCATCAGGCTGCAGTCAACCTTTGATTGTTGATATTGATGCCTTTTCTGGTTACATCTGTCCAGCTGTGATTGGACAGTTGCTTGGACAGTATCAAACTCGGCTGAGTTGTCACGTTAAACAAAGACGTATTGCTGTGCTGTTGTTAAAGACGCATTCATAGGTGGAAAAGACAACACACAGAGTAGTGAAGCTAATAAGTCAGACATCGTAAGTGGGTCATTGGCTGTTTGAAAACACTGACGCTTCACTGCTCGGTCCTGAATAGGATTTTTCAGAGTTGGCTTGTGAGAGATTGGACATGATAAGAGACAGAGAAGCTGCCCTGTTTCATGAACAGTTCCCTGGGCTTGCTGAGAAAAGTCATCGAACACATTGACATAGATGCATTGGATGGAAGTAGAAGATTTGATTTGCTTTGATGTTTCAGATATCGCCCTCTAATGTAGCTCAGTATCAAAAAGACCTCAGTAATGTTATGTAAAGCTGCCTAACTGAAGATTTTTCTCAGGGCACCTTATCTGTGACAGCAAGTTCATCAGTCACTGAATTAATGACAGCAGCTGTATCAGCAGTGCTATCACTGCAGTTTTCCATTGTATTATACAGTACATTATACTGACTCTGTAATCAGAGTAATGTCTGTGACTGTTCCTGTTTGCCATCAGCTCTAAAAATGATAAACAAAACAGAAAATGGTGTCTGAGAATGGAAAGGGATATGATCTTCATCTGGATTTTAAATACAATTTTTATGGATTTTATGGCAGCAGATTAGCAGTTAGTTGAACTCTGCATAAATGGAGATCATGGTGTGGAGGTTTTGGGTTTGGTTTCTTGATGAGTTAAGTGAAGGTGAAAAAGTTTTTATTGGTGCTTCCATTTTGAAACAGTGCTGGTATTTGCTTACGAAACTGCCATGTCCATTAAACTGAGCTTCAGGTCAAAGCACATTAAGGTGACCATTTAAGGACTCTGTTGTTTGCTAATGACTCTGGATTCTTACCTATCAAAGTGCAATTATTTTTAAAAGAGCTCATCGTCTTTGAACTTTTCCCAAATGATTCAGTCAATTGCACCCTTCCATATAGCACTACCAGGTCATTTCTGCAAATGCCATGGGAAACTGCTTCAGGGTTGGTGAGAGGTATAAACCCAGCCAGTAACGTGTCAAGAGCCCTAAACTAAAGTCCCATCTACATATGAAGAGATTTTCTTGTTGTGCATTGCTTTGTAGCTGAAACTTGGGCAGTTGTAGACATTGCAGGGGGAAGCTGTGTTGGTAGGTAGCTCACTTCATTTGCTTGCATCAACAGTGAGAGGAGCTTAACTCTGTAACCACTTAGATCGTCTCACTAATGATTATTGTGCCATTCCATCATCTCTGGTATTCAATTCAATGCAGTTTTATTCATACAGCTCCAAATCACAACAACAGTCGCCTCAAGGCGCTTTATATTGTAAGGTAGACCCTACAATATTACATACAGAGAAAAACCCAACAATCATATGACCCCCTATGAGCAAGCACTTTGGTGACAGCGGGAAAGCAGTCTCTCTCACCCCAGCAGTCTGCTGCGACTGCTGGGGTGAGAGAAGGAAGACAGGATGAAGACATGCTGTGGAAGACTGAGATTATTGTTTCAGTTTCTGTAGTCACAATGTCTCCTGCTTATTTCCATCATCCACTCGGAGCTAAGCATGTTTCTCTATACAGAGTAAGAGCGGAGTCATTCTGTTTCATAACAGCAGCAAGAACAAAATTGGCCGGTGTGCACGATTCAAGAATCTGATAGTTTGTTTTTTTGTTCAGGGTAAGAAAGGGTAAGTTAAGGTTATATTTTTCCTTTTTATGTTTCTTTTTAAATGATGGCTTAACCAGGAGCAGCGAGCTTTCATAGTGACACTGCTTTGACACCTTGTGTGACTTCAATGAGCTTCCTGTGGAGAGAATGCTTCAGCGAGCGCAGAACAAGGAAAATAAAATGGATTTCAGTGTGGCTTGATCCGTTCGGAAAATGGGAACAGATCTGATGAGCGATCGTTCTAAAAGCGCTTTCATCATGGCTCGACGTGAGACTTTTTGTGGCTGTTTTTTCCCCTCGGCTGTGTGAGTGTCAGAGTGACACTTAAGAAGCAGACAGAGATGAAGTGCTCCCACCCTACAAAGTGCAGTCTCATTATCTCGGGCATGTCAAAAAGCCGCCTCTTTCTGAGGGCTTCTAACTGCTCCCTTTATGCATTTTTTTTCTTCACACCAAAGCGACGGCACTTTAAAAACCCATTTAAAGCAAAAAATGTTCCACAAACGAGACTGATGTGGCACCCGCTCCTTGCCATTATTTATGCTGTGGAGAGAAAATGACTGGCTGAGTGGAACTCAGCCTTGGCTCTCGAGAGGATCACAGCCACGTTCCACTTGGTAAATTACAGAAGGGCATATTTGCATTTAATAAAACGTCATTGATGTTGCCTCAGAGCTAAATGAGATAACTTTTCGTACACGCCTTAACCCCTTAAGCCCAAAGCTACCTGGAAAGGTCATCCCAGCATTCAGCCGGGAAGTATGAGGTCTGAACAGGTCAATGGATATGAGAAATGAATCAGTACTGGTAGTAGCAGTTGTAGTATAAAGGTGAGTGAGCAACCCTTTAAAGTAGTACAGCTTTAGTTCATACTTACCCTTTTTGTAATTTCCTTGTATGTCTGGATCAAATTTTTATACCACTTTAAAGCACAAAAACAATATATTTTTTCGACAATAACACAGAATTGTGGATGTTGCTTTGTTACCACCTAGCACCTAGTGTTGTTGTAGGTGATGTGCAACCTTTCATGCATATTGTATTTCCTCATGGCTGTGGCCTCTTTCAGCAGTAAAGGGACCCTGACACAGAGCAAAAATGTTCAGGAATGGTTTTAGGAGCAGAGCAACGAGTTTGAGGTGTTGACTTCACTTCCAAATTCCCAGATCTCAATCCAACTGAGCATCTTTTCACTTTCCAAAAGAAAAATTCCAGTCTACAAAGAAACAATATTTGGTAGATGGTCATAATATGTTTGTTTTTTGTCTTCATCCACATCTGGAAGCTTTGTAGGATTTGCATGTGCAAGCTAACGTGTGTGTGTGTTGCACATTTGGGAGAATTATTTTGCCTTTGAGCGTTTGGAAAGGAGAGCTGTATGTTATTCCCCTTTTGGCAGCTTGAGCTCTGTTTTCAAATAGTTGCTACAGTGGGGCAAAAAAGTATTTAGTCAGCCACCGATTGTGCAAGTTCCCCCACTTAAAATGATGACAGAGGTCAGTAATTTGCACCAGAGGTACACTTCAACTGTGAGAGACAGAATGTGAAAGAAAAATCCATGAATCCACATGGTAGGATTTGTAAAGAATTTATTCGTAAATTAGGGTGGAAAATAAGTATTTGGTCAATAACACAATACTTCGCTGCACTGTTAGAAATGACAAGTCTAGCAGGTTACACTACCTTCCAAAAGTATTTGGACAGTTTTTGAAAGAAGTTGTTGTTGTTATTATAAAAAACACAGCTTATCTGGGCATCAGTTTTCACATTTCTAATAATGTTGTTGAAATGGAAACTTTACTGACTTCTCATAATTCCTCAGAAATGTAGCTTCCTGTTATGAGATATGCTCAGTTGGTGGTGAGGTGCTGTGTACCTTTCTGAATTCAACCCCAACACTCCTACCTATGAGTTGTTTCCTCCTTATTTTCAATGGGCTTCCCCCAGAAGTCACCTTGAGGAAAAACTACCTCCGTTGTCAGGCGGCACATGGAGAGATGGGTTTCACGTTAGAGAGAAAAAATGGCAAGGAAAGATAAACCCCCACGTATAAGCTTAAAAACACTACAAAAGACCAAGGATAAAGGAGGATTAGAACTGCCTAACTTTCAGCACTACTTCTTAGCCAACAGGCTTCAGTTTATCCCAAGATGGCTAAAACATACCCTCTTAGATGAACCTTGGCTAGATGTAGAATAAGCACTTTGCAATAATCTAGAGATCTCAGACCTACCATTTATCAGCTCAAACATCCAACGACATGAATGCTTCAAAAGCATCAACATCAGCTCTTCTCTGACAGCATGGTGGGAGTTTCTAAAATTGACGGCGTCTTCATTAATCCCATGCAAACGTACACCTATCTGGAACAACCCTGACATATTACAAAACAATAATATGATAAACTTTCCAGATTGGAGTGGTAAAGGAATCAAATATTTAGAACATATACTAGAAGGAACAGAATTTATCTCATTTGACGGACTAGTTACACAATATGGGATCAACAAGAAAAGATTTTTAGAATATCAACAAATTAAATCCATAGTAAAAAAGAAATTTAAACCAGGTCAAGTTGAACTACAAACACCACCAAGTGTGGTTCAATTTCTTACTCTTAAAACCCCCAAATTACTATCCAAAATATACAGAATGCTTTCTAAAACAGATGAATCAATATCACTTCCTATTGCAAAATGGGAAGCGGATTTATCAGTTAACTTAGACCTAAACTTCTGGTCTCAGACTTGCTTAAAAACCTTTCATCTAATCAGAAATCCCAGTCTTCAATTAATTCAATACAAAATATTACATAGAGTGCACTATACAGGTCATCGGATGTTCAAGATGGGCTTTACGTCTACCAACAACTGCTCACACTGCCAAACCAATTCACCGGACAATTATATCCACGCTCTTTGGTTCTGTCCACCAGTTCAGAAGTTTTGGCGCGAGATATGTGAAGACTTATCAAAGTGTCTGAAATGTAACATTCCAACTTCCCCTTTAGTGTGTTTGTTGGGCAGCTTAGATAATGTCACTACAGAAAAGAATATCGCCCATATGGTTTTCACTGCCCTATGCATAGCCAAGAAAACAGTCCTCATGAACTGGAAAAATAATTTCTAGAATTAAGATTATTTTTATCTATTAGATTACATTAGTCTTGATACAGCCTCTGCCACCACATCAGATCATCCATCACCTAGTGGGGGTGGGGGGTCATAGTTTGGTCCCACCTTCGCTGTTGTGATTGGTGTGGGGGTAGGGACAGGCTTGGGGCGTCGGGGGGTTCCCAGGAGCATCTTCCTTGGGGGACTCAACCCGGGGTTGCGGTTAGGGCTGCACGATTTTGCATAAAATGAGAATCACGGTTTTTTTGCTTAGAATTGAGATCACGATTCTCTCACGATTTTCTTTTCCAGTATAAATATTTATTGCACTTATTAACTGCACATCAACTTCGTAACAGTTGAGACTGAACATAAAAACAATAAATAAACATAAAAACAACAAATGTCTCACGTTTTGTCGTTGCCGCAAAATGTTGTACTGCTTGAAATTCCGTCTCCACCGTTGCTCGACGCTGCGTGTATAGAGCAGGTAGTGCAACAATAGAAAAATAGTTGCGGGACGGCACTGTCGCGTTTGTCTAGGGTGTTGATCATTTTCCTAAATCCCTCGTTTTGCACAGTGTTGATGGGAGCCATATCTTTGGTCAGGTGATAAGTGATAGCCTCCGTAATTTCTTTGTGCCTGCGGGAGTTCGACGGGTATAGGGAAGCGCTGTATAAGGTTCCCGTTATTGATGTTTGGGTGGTTGACCAGGACGGATTTTCTCCTGTCACTTTCTCGTCATCCCTGACGTGCTCTCCGTTGTTTTTTCCCTGCTAATTTTAGCATCACACGGCACAGCTTCTGTATCACGTGGTATAAGGCTCCGCCCTTGTCATTTGTTGAGCAGGAAGAGTGAGCGCTTGTTTTCATGCAGATTACGTCCCGGATCAAAATGCAGTACAATAGTCGTCGTCTTTTTTTCTTTTTCTTTTTTTTTTAAATTGTTGTCATTTGGAAATGAGATCGCACAGAAGTATGAATCGAGATCGCGATTTTCTAACAATTAATCGTGCAGCCCTAGTTGCGGTCATGGCCCTTTAAGGGCTCTGTTGGCTCTTAGGTGACGGTTTCCTCGTGGCTGCGTGCAGCGGGGCTAGGGGAGGATCTGTGCTGACGGACGTGGGTTACTGACCTGGTAGCCTGGCTGCCCCTGGGTGGGTCCTGGATGGGCGTGGGGTTCTGGGGGTGCTCCGTCTCTGGGCTGGGGCCCTGAGTGGGCCTTGGGGGCTTGGGTCCTGGTTGGTGTGTCGCCAGGGTTGTGGGCGGGTGGGTGTATGGGGACCCAGCCCTGGCGCAGGGTGCCGCCAGTGCATCGAGCCACCTGGGGGGCTCTTCAACTGGTGGGGGAGATTGTCACATCTTGCAGGAGGTCTCCTCTCTTCAGGAACTCTCTCTGCAGGAGGGGGAGATATAGGAGAGGTGGAGGAAGATCTCAGCCTGGGCGTCTGTTGTCTTGTGTAGTCTGGAAGATGAGTGGATGACGGGGTGGGTGCAGTTTTCTCTGTGGTGGGTTCGGGTGGGTTGTCCCGGGCTCTGTGAGTCTGGGCGGCGCTGCTAAACTGGGCCCCGGTCCGAATTGGCCTGGGCCCCCTTTCCCTGGCGGGTTGCAGAGTGTGGGGGTGCCCACTGGGGTCAGCGGGGGAGCTGGCCCCAGGGAGGGATCACTTGCCTCTCCCTTCCCTCCCCATCTCCAGCTGCCTCCCTCTTTCCGCTCCACCACAATCACCCACACATGCAGGGCCTTGGGGTAAAGGTGTGTCACCAGGGTGCAGGGGAGGCATCCAAATTCAAATTTTATTTGTCACGTACACAGTACGATATGCAGTGAAATGCTTGGACAACTGCTCGTGACCTAAAGAAAAAAAGAAAAGGCTATGAATAAGATAGGAAATAAATATGAAAATTAAAAAGGGTAAATTTAACAAGGAAGGAATAAGATAAAATATATAAATTAAAGTTGAAAATAAAATAACTGTACAACAAAATACACAATATAGAACTATATAAGAATATATGAAGAAATATAAATAAATATATACACAATAACAGCAGCTGTACAAGTATTAACTGGAAATGAGGAAGATAATGTCCAGTGTTGTGCAATCCACATTATTTAGTGTCTTGTGCAGTGCAAATATGCTTAAAGTGATTTAAGTGATGAAGTGAAAACAATGTCCAGAAAGTCCAGTGTGTGTGTAAGAACTGTATGTGTGGGTCAGTACTGTGTGGTGGTGTGATTGAGAGACCGTATCGCCTGCGGGAAGAAGCTCCTCCTCAGTCTCTCTGTGTTGGTCTTCAGGGAGCAGAATCGCTTTCCTGACCTCAGCAGAGAGAACAGTCTGTTGTTGGGATGGCTGAGGTCCTTCACCATCTTCCTGGCCTTGGTCCAGCACCGCCTGCTGTAGATTGAGTGCAGGTCAGGGAGCTCGGAGCGGATGGTGCGCTCAGCTGACCGCACAACCCTCTGTAGAGCTCGTCTGTCCTGCATGGTGCTGTTCCCGAACCAGGTTAAGATGTTTCCCGTCAGGATGCTCTCTATGGTGCACGAGTAAAAGCTCCTGAGCACCTTGGAGGGCAGTTGGAAGTCTCTCAAGCGTCTGAGGTGGTAGAGACGCTGTCGGGCCTTCTTCACCACGGTGTTGATGTGACAGGACCATGACAGGTCCTGCGTGATGTGAACTCCGAGGTATTTGAAGCTGTCCACTCTCTCCACTGGGCACTCGTTGATGACGGGGGTCTGGTAGTTCCTCTCCTGCTTAGTGCTGAAGTCCACTATCAGCTCCTTTGTCTTACTGACGTTTAGAAGGAGGTTGTTCCTCTGGCACCAGTTCTCCAGATTCCTAATCTCCTTCAGGTAGGCCGTCTCGTTGTTATCAGAGATCAGGCCCACCACGACGGTGTCGTCAGCAAACTTGACGATGGTGGTGGAGCTGGTAGTGGCCACACAGTCATATGTGTACAAAGAGTACAGCAGGGGGCTCAGAACACACCCCTGGGGGGCTCCAGTGCTGAGAGTGGTGGAGGCTGAGACATGTCCGCCCATCCTTACTGCCTGTGGTCTGCCAGTTAGGAAGTTGGAGATCCACTGACACATAGATGAGCTGAGTCCCAGATGCTCCAGCTTGGTGGTGAGTGTGGAGGGAATTATGGTGTTAAATGCAGAGCTGTAGTCTATGAAGAGCATTTTAACATAATTCCCCCTTCTAGTGTCCAAGTGAGTGAGTGATGTGTGGAGGAGATGAGAGATGGCATCGTCTGTGGAACGATTTGGACGGTAAGCGAACTGTAGTGGGTCCAGTGTGTCTGGTAGTGAAGAAATGATGAAGTCTCTGACCAGGCGTTCAAAGCACTTCATCACTACTGAGGTGAGGGCTACAGGGCGATAGTCATTGAGAGAAGCAGGGTGGGGTTTCTTCGGGACAGGAACAATGATGGACTCTTTGAAGCATGTGGGGATCACCGACTGAGATAAAGAGATGTTGAATATCTCAGTGAACACAGGAGCTAGCTGGTATGCGCAGTCTGAGGATACGACCTGGGATGCCGTCTGGTCCTGCTGCTTTCCTGGTGTTCACTCTCTTGAAGGCTCTCCTTACTTCATGCTCGGTGATGACGAGCACGTTTCCGGTGCTGGCAGTATCTTCCTGTCTGCAGCCGTTAGCGCCGCTAACACTAGCATTGTTGGAGTCCTTAGCTGCAGCCTCGAAGTGAGCATAGAAAGTGTTCAGCTCGTCTGCCAGAGTCACGGCCACGTTCGTCATACCGGTTGTTGGTGCTTTATAGTCCGTTATTGTCCTTAGTCCCCGCCACAGGCTCCTAGAGTCACTCTGTTGGAGTTGTGACTCTAGTTTCCTCTCGTAGCGCTGCTTCGCCTCTTTCACCGCCTTCCGCACGTTATATGACGCGGCTTTGTACGGGTCCATGTCCCCCGTCGTGAGTCCCGTGTTGTAGGCAGCAGTGCGGGATCTCAGAGTGTCGCGGATGGTTTTATCCACCCACGGCTTCTGGTTGGGAAACGTTGTGATAGTCTTTGTCTCCACGGTATCATCCGCTAGTTTCCCAATGAATCCCACAACCGCTTCTGTAAACACGTTGACGTCATCATCGGAGCTGTTTCTGAACATGTCCCAGTCTACGTCGTCGAGTGCGTCCTGTAACGCGGCCACCGATTGATCCGTCCCGCACGCGACCTTCCTCTGAACCGGAACTTCCTGTTTCAGCCTTTGTTTGTATTTTGGCATGAGGAAGATGGCGGCGTGATCGGATTTGCCAAACGGAGGGCGAGATTGTGCCTTGTAGCCGTCCTTGACCGTAGTGTAGCAGTGGTCCAGTGTCCTTTCACCCCTGGTGGGGCAGGTGATGTGTTGATAAAAGTTCGGCGCTGCGCGTTTGAGGTTGGCGCTATTAAAGTCCCCCGTTACAATAAGCGCAGCGTCCGCTTGTGGTGGAATATAAACGACACTTATAATGACCGATGTAAACTCTCGAGGTAGATAAAAAGGACGACACATGATGGACAGTAGTTCCAGATTTGGTGTGCAGGAGCGTGTGAGAGGAACAACGTTCGCACTGTTGCACCAATTATTGTTCACCATTAAACACACGCCGCCTCCCCTTGACTTCCCCGAGTCCCGTGTCCTGTCCATGCGGTGAACGGAGAAGAACTCGGCCGGCTGGATGGCGTGGTCCGGCACCGCTGGGTTCAGCCATGTCTCGGTGAAGCAGAGGAGATTGCAGTCCCGAATTAGACCAAAATACTCAATTTTGCTCTGCAGGGGCCTGACATCCACTCACGAGGATACGTAGGCAGAGCAGTGGGCTTTTTCTAGGCTCCAAATCCGCCCACATCCAAAACTGTAAGAGTCGTGAGAAAGACTCAAATACAGTGTGAGCTTATCACCGACTGCTGCCAGATAGTGAGACGAAAGAGCTGTGCTGACTCTGCCACAGTGACACTCTGAGCAGTAGAAGTGTAACTCTGTGACAGTCAGTCGATGGCTTGAGGAAAAGCTTCTCTTGTTCTGTTTGCCATAATCTGTATTTCTATACAAAGTAGTTACAGTTTTGGTGATGTGGCCTGTTGTTTACTGAAACAAAAGGATTTCACCCTGAAAGCCCCTTAACCGTTTCTGCTGGGTACTGTAGCTTTTAGCAAATATTAGTCAAGAGAATAAGAATAGTATATCTGGGGCTCACTCTAAGTCCACAATAGTTCTTGATGCTAAATAAGAGACAGGAACTCACTGAAGACAAAGGGGAATCTCTCCCTCTGAAACATAAATCTACTTCATTTCATCAGCTGTCTTTTTCTTTCACAATCAGTCTAGCAGACGCTGAGATATTAACCCATTTACCCTGCATTATTTTGCTGTAAAAAATTTAGTGCCGTTTGTACTGTACATCTGTCAGTGTAACTGTTGTTGGAAGGAAGCCATTTTTCCTCCTTTGTACAGAATGACTCATCAGCTCGCTCTTCCCTCACGCCTGCTTTTGCCTCCTTCCGTCTTTACAGGATTAATCTTGGTGTCTCTTTCATTTCATGTTTCCTGCTGCTGGGTAATTAAGCCTTCTGCAGTAATGTGAGCAAAAGCAGAGGTTGTTTTTTAAACGCTCTCTTCCATCATGAGAGTAGAGCGTACCAGCGATGGACCATGAACCATGGCAAAACTAGTTCATGGTGGTTTCCAAGTTGATGTGCTGAGGCACACAGCAAGTCCACATGTGCCTCAGTATTTTTGTGTTGACACAACTTATCATTAAACCTGCACAAATCACATTCATCTCCATTTTCTTATGCTTTTCCAATTCAGGGTTATGGGAGTCTGGAGTCCAGTAACAATTGTGGGTAATTTACAATCACCAGTTAACCTAAACCCACTAACTGCATGTCTGTGGCAGCAAATGTTGGCAGCAAATTTTTTTTTTTTTTTTAATTTATTTTTTTTAAATTCCTATTTATTCTATTTATCCCCTTCGTATATTTTATTTATATTGTCTCTGTATTTATATATGTGTGTGTGTGTATATATGTGTATATATATATATATATATATATATATATATATATGAGGATGTGGAGGGTGACGGTAACGGTGGTCCCCGTGGTAATCGGAGCACTAGGTGCGGTGACTCCCAAGCTAGGCGAGTGGCTCCAGCAGATCCCAGGAACAACATCGGAGATCTCTGTCCAGAAGAGCGCAGTCCTGGGAACAGCTAAGATACTGCGCAGGACCCTCAAGCTCCCAGGCCTCTGGTAGAGGACCCGAGCTTGAAGGATAAACCGCCCGCAGGGGCGTGCTGGGTGTTTTTTATATATATATATATATATATATATATATATATATATATATATATATATATATATATATATATATATATATATATATATATATATATATATATATATATATATATATATATATATATATATATATATATATATAATATTCTGTAACTTCTGTCGGTGCTGTGCTTTTTTGGAAATCGAATTTCCCAGAGGAACCCACCCGAGGGATTAATAAAGTTCTATCTTATCTTATCTTATCTTATCTTGAGTCATCTTTTAGTTTTAGTTAGAATTTCAGCATTTGACTAAATATTGTAAGATTATTGTAGACTAAATCTGAGTGGATTCAATTAACTGTAAGAGTTTGTGAGTGGGAGTTGCTCCACCATTTTACCAGGTGTTTTATTTTTCGTGACATCAAATACGAAATGTGTTGTGCGTTTGTCTGACTCTTCTCTTCCTGTGTTGACGTTTGGTTGTGTTTTTATGAGAAACAAGAAGCATCAGAACAATTGTACCGTTTCCTCCGCGCAGATCAGCGGGCGTCTAACCTCGCCGTTCTGCTCGGCTCACTTCCAAACGTGCACCGCTTTTCTACACAGATCTAATCGCACCATAAATTTTTGTTTTTATTCACTGATGAAAGTGCCAGTACATTTCATCATAGTTTCTGTTCTGTTATTTCTTTAGTTGTCATCTCGTTCTTGTCAGGGTGAAAAATGGTCATTGATGAAAACTGTGGGTCAACAAAATTAACACCGGTCTCTGGACTGTGGGAGGAAGTTGGAGTCCCTGTGTGGAAGAACATGCAAACTGCACACTGATAGGCCCAACCACATCATGGATTTGAACCCACGACCTTCCTGGTGTGAACCAACAGTACTAATACCATGAGTGTTATGCTTGGTACAGATGCTACAAATATGCAATCAAAAATATCTTCAGTATATCTAAAGAAGACTTGGTGCTGTTGCATGTTGCAGGCTATTTCCTGTCAGTACATGAAAAGGTCACGAAAAACAAATCTGTTTCCCAAATTTCTTAGCAGTAGATTTGAGATGGAAGTATATCTCGTGTTTGCCTACACCTTGGTAAGATGTAGCAAGAGGTGCATTTGACCTCAAAACCTAGTAAAGTTGTTTTTAATGCCTGAACCTAGCCAAGCAATGCAGCTTACATTAATAATGCACTGAGAGTGATTACAAATGCAGGGTGAAACTCAGCGATGTGTATGACTCAAACTTAAAAATCTGGTTTGGGGGGTGAAATGAGCCCCTCTGAAATCTTTCTTTCTTTGATCTCTGTAGAAGCTGCTGATAGTGGAGGTTGATGCTCTCGCTGTCCTCAGTTTGCAGAGGAAGTAGAGTCCCTGACTGTTGGGCTTTGCTGACCAGAAGAGATGTGCACACCCAGGAACTTGGTGCTGCTTACCCTCCACAGCAGCACCGTTCATTCAATTCAATACTTTATTGTCCAACGAGGGGAAGTTAGCGAGAGAAAAGAAAGAAGGGGAAAAAAAAAAAAAGAAATTTATGATTTTATTTATTTACATCAGTGGATCCATGCTGGACAGACAAACTCACTGAGGGACACAGATAAACATCCAGATGTTTCTGTGTGTTTCTGTGTTCAGAAGCAAGATAGAGACTGTGTTTATTTCAGGAACTGCTGTGAGATCGCATTGTTTCTGCAGACATAAATGCACAGGGCACACCTTTACATATTTGAAAACCACTAATATAGAAATTTTTATACATGAGAGGAACCTGCTGGAGGCTGGAGCTTTTCTGTGTGGGGTTTCCTTCTGTGTAGGTATCTGAATATACAACGCTCTTTAATTGGTTTATTTTATGTGAACAAGAGCCTTGAAAAATATAAAGGTAATACAAATACTACTAAACAATTAAAGGCTGTCATTTTAATCTGTGTGCTGCTATCTTTAAGCTAACATGTGTGATCCAGCTACAGTCTGATGGAGGACCCTCAATAGAAAAAATAAAATGAGGCTCGACTTTCACATTTTCTCTGGAGAGAAGAGGTGATATGTGTCTTTAGCATGAAGTTGACTTGCATGAGTCTAAATGAGCCAGATAGTCACACAATGAGATGTGTGTCTGACAGAGAACCCGAGGCCAGCTTGCACAGATGGAGGGAGATTAACAGTGTGTGTGTGTGTGTGTGTGTGTGTGCATTTAAATGGGGGTGCCTATAATAGACTTTCCACCCAGTAGCTGCTTTGCATACTAAATAAGTCCTGTAGCTCTAGCAGATGCAAAATGACCTCCATGCATTTGTTGGTTATGAGCTCTATCGACACTACAGAGAAGCGCTGACGTGTAAGGAAGCACGTCATTGCATACTGCTGCTTTGGTTTTTTTCTGCTGTGCATGAATCACTGTTCTTGTTTAACATGTCTGACATGAACAAATGTATGTAAATGCAGCCAGTGTTGAAGCGTCTTGATTATGCTTGAGAGCGTTTCCGTGAAGTACTCTGCCACTCCCAGCGCGCCTTCCTGCTGTACAAGCAACTCAGGGGTTTACACAGGGCCACCGACACAAACTGACAATGAAGTGCTTATCTGGATTATGGGTTGGAGTTATGGAGTGTAGCCTACTGTACCTTTACCTCATTGTATTGTGAGCTATACTGGTAACACCTCCTCCCCCACACTTTGGCTGAAAGGTAACTGTAGCACCCACATGGAGCTCTTCAAGCTCACAACTGGATACGCTCCACAGGCACGTAGCAGGGTTATCATAGTTGACTAAAACTAGATGTGAGAAAACATTCAGACGTTTGAAAAAAAAGTACAACTAACTAACTAAAAATAGAAATATAGAGGAAATCTGTTACTTTGGTTAAACTATTATTATACATTTTACGTCACCGAGTCGGTGACAGATGTGTTTGAGACTCTGGATGTCTACAAGACTGAGCCAGCTTCTTTCAAATAGAGTAGTAATACCTGTGCTGATTTTCCTGTAGGCCCTTCACACAGTAACAATTAAATGGACTGGTTCTTATATAGTGCTTTTCGACTCTCACTGAGCACAAAGACGATTTTATACAACTTGTCTCATTCACACAAATGTCGAACTGCCAAACTTCCAATTAGTAGATGATCTGCTCTACCTCCTGAGATACTGCCACCCCTAAAAAGATCAATTAAAAAGACAAATATAAACTCTGAAACGATTAAAACGAAGCTAAAACGAAACCTTTTGAAACAATAAAAACTAAACTGACAGAAGAATGAATTAAAAACAAATGAAATAAAATTAAAAACTCATTAGAAATGACAAAACTATAGAACCTCCAAACAGACTGAGTCAGAAACACTGCCTTTACACTGGGATTCTTTATTTGAAAAAGTAACTAAGCAACTGATTGCACGACTTGCATAAGCAGCCCTGTGGCCACACTCATTGTAATGCACGCAGACTTGCAGAGGATGGTGCGATATTACACTTCAGCTAGAATCAAATGAAAGCATCCAGCAGTGCTAAATTGCATGTGAGCCACTCTTGACCTCTTTAAGACCCCAGAATCTGCTAATGGGCCTTTCTGCCTATTGCCACAGTAACTTCTGACAAAAAGATTTGCTCTGTTTGTTGCTCTAAGAATCAAGCTCAATGCACAGCCGAACAAGAGCCAAAACAAATATTTATCGATCTGAATAGTTGTTGCCAAATCTTAACATGAGAGAATATTAATTTGGCAAAAAGCAAATAGTAGCAAATAAGAGTCCTGACCTTTGATGGTGATCTTTCTCTAATTTGTAATTTAAAAAAGTGTTCTTTTTTTAAAATCCATTTGACTTAAAGCACTTTGCAAAAAAAATTCTTAGAATGGTCAAAAATGATGGCTGGGTCAACAAAATGTGACTTTAACATCTGAGTCTAGTTTTTCATTTTATACATTGGGTGACATCACTGCTGTGATCTTTCCCAAGAAGATTCTTCACCTGTACAGACCTAATCCTCAACCATAGCAGCAGCTCATGGGTTGCCCCGATAATCTGTCTAATCCCTGGTCACACAGGCCTAGCACTATGTGATTTACTCCCTGCTTACATATCAGATTACATGTTACATAAACATCTTAGTCATAGTCTGCAGTCTCTTCATTACATTCATCGTTCCATCAGTTTGTACAGAACTTGGAAAACAGGATTCTCCTTTTCTGCTCCATGTTCATGGAAAACATTACAGAAGGATTTGCAGCTCTCAGCTGATTTCACTTGCAGATGTAAAAGACGTTCAAATGACCCTGTAAAATCATCACTAGGAACGTATTCCTGTTTCTGACATGACTGTGTAAACATTACTCTTCTTTTTTTTTTATATTTCCTATTTAATTGCTGTTGTATTTTTGTTGTCATTTAATACTGTGGCATGAATAAGGCACGGCGGGACCACGGAGCGACGTTCAGAGCCAACTTTATTTGATTCACATCACACCACACCACCACCAACCCCTGAGTCCCCGTGTTTTAACACGGCGGGCGTGATTGCGGATGCCGTGCAGGTGCGTCCGTACGGCCCCGCAGACCACGCCCCACCACATACCCCCATCACCCGATTGAGGCCGGGGAGCAATCCGGCCGAACCTACTCCCCCCCCCCCCGCGAACTGGGGCGAGACTCGGCCCCTACACATCGGCGCCCCAGCCCCCGACCAAGCGACGGGGGAGCGTCCGTTCTGGTGGCCGCCCGCGCATCCAGCGGCAACGGCGAAGCTGGTCCGGAGGTCGGCCGCGTAGCAAGCGGACACGGCCCCACAGGCATGGCCATGTGCTCCTGCACACAGGCGGCTGGGCAGACGTCAGGCGCGCAGAATCGACTGGTGGCGGCGAGGCTGGACTAGCCAGCCCGCCGATCCCCGGCCTAGCGGGGCTGTCCCGCTCCTCTGCCTCCAACTCCGGCTGCACTGGCTGCCCTGGAGCAGGGACTTCCGTCTCCCCGCACAGCTGCTCCGCCACCGCCACTCCCGTTTGGAGCGGCTCCCCGCACTGCGCCTCCGCCCCCAGCAGGCACCGCCCCTCGCCCCCCTCCGGGTGGAGCGACTCCTCTGCCTCCGGCAGGTGTAGACCCTCGCCCGCCTCGTCCTCCGATTGGAGCGGCTCCTCCACCGCTCCCGGCAGGAGCAGCCCTTCACCCGGCTGCTCCTCCTCCTCCGGCAGGCTCGGACCCCCGCGTGGCTCGTCCACCACCTCCGGCTGCCGAGGTGACCCACACGGCTCCTCCACCGCTTCACTGTCCTCGAGACACACTTGTGGGGGTGGCGCCCAGGCCCAGAGCAGCGCTGCCAGCTCTGCCATCTTCCCCAGGTGGCGTTCGCTCTCCTGCCGCAGCTCCTCCTGTTGGCGACGCACCTCCGCCGCCTGCTTCCGCTGGGTGGCCGCTATTTCGGCCACCATCTCGGCCAGCTCTTTCCTTTCCTGGCTCTGGTAGGTACCCGCCATGCCGCCTCCCGGGTTTCGGCACCAATGTGGCATGAATAAGGCACGGCGGGACCACGGAGCGACGTTCAGAGCCAACTTTATTTGATTCACATCACACCACACCACCACCAACCCCTGAGTCCCCGTGTTTTAACACGGCGGGCGTGATTGCGGATGCCGTGCAGGTGCGTCCGTACGGCCCCGCAGACCACGCCCCACCACAAATACGTTTGTCTCTCTTGTAAATGAGACATCGAGTCTAAATGGGGCTACCTGTATAAACAAAGGTAAAATAAAAACCAATTTTGTCATCTAAACTCTGGTAATTTTATTCTTGTTAATTAAATAAAATATCATAAGATTCTTGTAGACTAAATCACAAGTTGATTCATTTGACTAAAATTTAAGGTTTGTTGTGTTTTTACCGGTAAAAGTTGCTCCATGTGGTTTATACAGAGTCGTATTGTTCTTGGCATCAAATGCAAAATGTGTCCAAGTGTTTTTACTTAACCTCCTAGGACTGCCGTCCACATATGGGGACATGACATTTTGGGTTGTCTAGACCACAAACTAAATTTTGCTCTTTCAAATGAGCCATATGGCTCAAAGGGGCACAGTTGTTGTTTCACAGTTGTTGTTTTTGTGCTCAGGAAAAATTCTGCTGTGTTTAGACACCAAATATAGAGTTTTGCACATCATTACTCAAATGTGACTTTATGGTCCCCACGGACCGGTTTATGTCCAACAATATTTTATGGACCGGCCTTTAAGGCGTCACCGATAAATACAACAAAATAAAACCAGTACCTGTACCAAAATTTGTTCATAACACACAGGAAAAGACCCAGGGAAACCTAAACGATAAAAACTGATTAAAAACCCCGAAACCATAAATTTCACACCCGAGCCTCAACTCTTGCGGCCCGGTACCAAACGACTCAAGGACTGGTATCAGGCCATGGCCCGGGGGTTGGGGACGGCTGTTCTATCGAACACTATAAAGCCGACAAAGAGAAATTAGAAATGCATACCATGAGTTCAGGTTTTAGGAGAATAATCGCTGTCTTGTTTTCGGCAAGGGAAAAAAGGTTGTAGAAAAAAAATCTTTAAAAATGGATCAAAGTAATCACAAGGAGGTTTTTTGTGTACCCAGCGACCGCCAGCAAGCACTTGCCAACCGATTGTGGGCCTTTGCTGTGTAAATGTAGCCTTTGTGAGGTCCTCTGTTGCTGTGATCAAGAGGGAAATCTTGTCCAGACCCTACTGACTTTTGCCTGTCTTTTCCTCTGCCAACACAATGTGGTTGCCTCTCTAACTTGTTTTTCTTTTCTTTTTTTCTTCCATAGGCGAAGCCCCTAAATGACCCTATCCACTCTGAATGAGAGGGCAAGATTCGACTTGTTTCAGACTCTGGCAAACCACCAGCATTCTTTACCAGTGTAGAAGATTAGACTTGACAGCACAGTTTTACCTCCCGTCATTGGTTCCAGTCAGAGAAAACCACATCTGCTTTCTACCTCGAAGGGAAATAGAAAAGGAAGAAACATCCGTTTACTTTCCATGATTAGTTCCTCATCTTCTTCTCATTGCAGTGTTTTTCCATTTTACCTCAGGGATCCTCTCCCACTGTCTACCTCCACCACTGAAACAGCCAGCCCAGTGACTGGAACACGAAGCAATAATACACCCGTGACCTGCCGCTGTTGTTACCGTGACAACCAGTATTGCCTCTCAAGATCTCAGTGCAACCGTGACGTGAGCAAAGACCTTTGACCTGTAACCACCTGCCAGCCCTTACCTGTTCACGGCCTAAATAGAACCGATCAACACAAACCTGGTCTGCTTCTTACCTAAAGGAAAACCCTCATTAAGCTCACACTTTCTACTTCAGGCAGACAACTGTATACCTCAGCAAACACAACTTCTGGATAGTCAGGAAACAGAAGTAAACTTTCAGTCACGACTCACTATCCTGGTGCTTTAATCTACCCAGCAGGCGACACATGCTCACTAACCTGATGCTTTAAGCCACGCAGTAGACTTCTCACTCTGGAATCTTCCAATTGCCTTAAAGGCACGAGTATAGCAACAGTAGCCAGGTACTTGCACAAAACTTCAGTTCATCTGATCCTCAGCAAAGTCACATCATACACAAGCCTCAAGATCTGAGCAGTAGCAGAAATCAGCAATCGCTCAGGGGACGGCTTTGGAAGTACCCCCACCGCCTTGAGTTTGGACGTCTCTGTGGGACAGCTGGAGTAGTGAAGCTACCCCAGGAAGAGGAGAAAGTATTGGGAGCCTCATGTTCTCTTACTACTCTGCAGGAAGATGCAAAAAATAAAGAACTGACTGTCAGATGTAACAGAGCGTTATATGCCCGAACGAAGTAAACACAGAACATATCCGTATGGTGACGGAGAAGAATAAAAGAAGGAAACAAAACAAGCTTCTCCTACAGATGAGAATATAATGGTGAGTCGTTTTTTTTTTTGTTTGTTTCACCCCCCACCCCTACCCCCTTTAGTTTTATATTTTTCATTTCTTATAGGTATCACTAACTGACATTTGAATGACATTTCTGCCTTATTAAATGATACAGAGTGGAGCCAGACAGAAGATTAGGGAGAGATGGAAGGAGCGCTATGCAGTAAAGGTCATTAAATGCTTCAATAAATCTTAACAAAGAAACATCACACTACTTTCTAGCCACACTGAGGTTTATTGCTTTAAACAATTGAAAGTTAAATATGACAAATTATCAGTGGCTGTGTCACATTTTGATGGTGCATATGGTGCCTTTAAGTGGTCCTTAACATTTAGCTTGATGGCTATAATAGAAACAAAGTCGACATTTAGGGCCATCTGCCTAAAAACTTGAGTAAAACGTCTTCTAGTATTTCGAAATCATGTGCTGTGAGATGATAAAATGTTCAAAATATAGATTTTTCTAGTATGACTCCAGGAAAGGATGGAAAACAGTGTTGCTCTGTCACTGAAATGTCTCGGTGTCCATCGTTATGAAATCTTGTTGAGACTTTTAGGGTTCCAGGACACTGTATCAATGACTTTGGGAAGCTCCTGACCTTTTCATTTGTCACTGAAATATCTCTGTAGCTGTTGGATCGGATGGTTTGGTATAAAATCTGGTACGTTTATATTCTCTATGGTGAATTTTGACAAGTGTGATCTTTCATTTTGCACCAATGTCACGTTTAGCAGTCGAAAATCTGCCATTCCTGTCAGCTACAGTAATACTTTGTGCTTGTGCTAATAGTTAGCATGCTAACACATTACACTAAAGAGAATATAACCAGCATGTTGACATTGGCAGTTAGCTCAAGGCTCTGATGTGCCTAAACTGACAGAGCACCTAGGTCATGAACATGTTCTGAACAGATCTGTGAACAAAGCTCAACTGAGCTCTACGAGATTAATTTTAAGCTCAGTGAGATTCTCGTGTGTTTCACCTGTGAGAACATAGCCTCCACCTGCAGATGTAGTTTGCTATAGAGAAAGTTTACTACTTTTGTTTGGGTCCTGCTCAGAATAATAATTTAGTAGGACTGAATTTTTCATTTAGGAGGTCTCCATCCTTCACTCCTGAGAGATTCAAAGGTCGTGCGTTGCATCTGCTGTCTTTTCTTTGGTCTTTTTTTTTCCTCTTTCTTTCTTCAGTACAGCAAACGACAGCTTGAATGTACGACATCGAATGCAGGGTTTGTTTATAGCTGTGATCATGGAACTGATCGTGCTTAGCTTTAATCAGCGTAAATCACTTTTTGAGGATCGAGTCGATGTGTTCCACTAACATTAAAGCCAGCTAATATTCATCAGATTAGCCCACCTGTCCCATGTTCTTGTTCAATCTTGTCTTATTTTAAGATATATGTAACCCATGTCAAGTATTGCGAACATGTCTTCCTTTTTAAAAAAAAAAAAAAAAACATGAAAAGAAAAAACAAAAAATGTCAATTTGCCGGTAAACAATTGCACCACCTCGTCTTCTAGTACATCAGAGGCTGTCCATGAACCTAAAATTAAGTCGGGCTAGCATTCATTAATTTATGCTGCATGAGTGACTGACTGGAGCTTTCAGGACTCGAAAGAGTCTAATGAGAGTGATGGAACAGTTTCGAGAACAAGAAACGGATGCAGGATAACAGAGCACACAATTATTCAAAGCTTGTTAAAAAAAATAAATAATTAAAGTCTCTAAGAGACTGAGGAGTTGAAACTTATCTCAACCATTTCGCTTAATAAGTGTGATAAGTGTGCAAATCAGGACATTTATGGTTGGGAGTTTAGACGAACGTGAATTATAGATTGAACTTTGGTGGTAGAGCTTTATAAATGGATAACGTGAGATGGTTTAACTTTGAAGTCCATCCAACCTTTTCTTACAGAACAATGGTGAGTACAAAATGTCACTGTGACATATACAGAGTTTCATTACTGAGAATATCTCCATAGTGTTAGACATTTGGTTGACTGCACAAAAGTTTTATGGTTGGAAGGAGGCAGACATTCTTTAATTCTTTACAAAAGCCTTGTTTAATTTTTAATTTCAAACATGCAGAGAGGGGTTACTGTACTGGATTAAATTCCTTGCAGAGCTTTCAGATGTTTCATTTGATCATGGTTAATGTCAAGGGTGTTGCATGTCTCTTTTATTTTTATTTATTTGTTATTAGATTGTTGTCTAACATATTGTGGCTAAAACTATCCGGTTGTTCAGTGATGACGCGACGAATCCTACTTCCGGGTCTAAAGTAGTCTGCGTTTAATATGGCTTTTGTGTTGTTAACATGTTCAATGTTATGTATTTTCTTCTATTTGATCTCAAAAAGCTCCTAAAACAGTCAGTGATCACTGTTGACCTCCCTCGGCTTTTATTACCGCTAATTATTTATTTAAGCTCAGTTTTTAAAACCTTAGGATGTAGCTACAGCCCAGCCCATGCAGCAGTATATGAATGACTAACCTCGTATTGTGGATGGATTATCTCAGTTGTTCTCCTGGCTGAAGTTTGGTCCTTTTACAGCATCCTGCCATGCGATTACATTTGTTCCTGACCACCGAGAACACTCACGTTAACTTTTATCGAGTGGAAAAAAAGTTAGCTTGTTTATATTATGCTAACATAGCTGTGTCACTAGCGGTCACGTAGCACATCATTATATACCAGCTAGCCAAACTTCAGTAACCCTACAAACGTCACTGCTGTTTAGTTTTCTGTCTTCATTTATGTTGGAAGTGATAGCAGAGCTGTACGTTTTAATTTGTTTCCAAAACCCCGCAGTCAGGACATGCTATATTGTATTTAGATAGAAGCTAGTGAGCTAACTCCCTGCTAACTTCTAACTCCGTTAAATATCATAAATTCCGTTTTCATGGATGCCTGGATGTTAAACTCAACTGTTACACC
The DNA here is from genome assembly GCF_057381915.1 of Diplotaxodon limnothrissa. NCBI lineage: Eukaryota > Metazoa > Chordata > Actinopteri > Cichliformes > Cichlidae > Diplotaxodon > Diplotaxodon limnothrissa. Next base: position 4,205,861 of record NC_140599.1, on the reverse strand, counting down.
TGGTAGAGCAGAACGCTGATCATTTTATTAAAGATGAAAGACTTTAGACAGTTTTTCAACTCTCAGTAATGCCATAGTGATCGTTTCATATATGGACCTGCAGCGGAGTTTAGGTCCAGACACGGCTAGTGACGTCAGACTGAACAACCGGATAGTCCCCACCAAGGTGCTGTGACGTAAAACTACATTTAATCTGAGAACTGGTAGTTGGAGGTCTGGACTAAGCAATGTTACATTGTGGCTTAGATAAAAAAAAACTTTACTAAGTCATAAGGCGACGGTTGAGATACAGCTGTAGAGATGATGCATAACATTGGTCCTGCATGTTGACTGTTGTCTGAAATGCACTGACACAATACAGATATTTATTGATGTGGCCACACGCTGATTCCTCTAAGTGTGAAGATGTAGTGCAGAGGATGAGTTTGAAGAGGAACAGGAATTACAAAGTCAGATTTCAGCTGCGGTTTAGGGAACGGGAAAGATGGAAAAAGAAGTTTGAGGGAGGACGGAAAGAGACAAAGATGAATTCTCAGCCTCACCTGAGAACCTTTGTCCCCTCCATTCAGCTCTTCCACAGGCAGACAGGGAGTCTGAGTCATGCTTATTATGCTCCATCATTGATAGTCTCCTCACGTCATGCAGTGATGTATAGAACGCAAAGCCAGCATTAGTCAGTCAGGTCAGTGGTTTGTTAGCGTGGCAAGCACAATAACTGAGCAGTTGTTTTTGTGTTGAGTTTAGGAAGCTTTGGCCATGTTGAACCAGTCAGAAGGCTTGGAAAAGCACACAAGTGTGTTAAATGGCCCAGCTGTTCTGTCACTGCAGAAAGGGCACATGGGGCAACGGAGGCTGGATGACATCCCATTATCTCGTCGTGTGTGCGTGTGTGTGTGTGTGCGTGTGTGTGTGTGTGCGTGTGCGTGTGCTTGCGCAGATACAAGAGAGTGGAGCTTTGAATGAGTCATCCATGTGCTCTCTGAGACAATTGCTGCAATCATGCTCTCCCTCTCTGTGTGTGTGTGTGTGTGTGTGTGTGTGTGTGGGGGGGGCAAGGAGCATGAGACCAAAACAGAGTCCACAAATACAAAAAAATGGATCAAAACATGGAAGCACTGCCCAAAGAGGTCAGAAGGTTAACCCGGGGGGCGACAGCACAAAAGTTCACAGTTCAGCTGTTCCGGGGGCCGGCCACGTAAAAAGTGGCAGTGGCGGCAGAACAGATCCGGAGGCCGGCCGCGTGGAAGACGGCAGTGGCTACAGAGCGGGTCCGGAGGCCGGCCGCGTGGAAGGCGGCGGCGGCGGCGGCTCCCAAGCGTCGGGCGTACTGGTCGAGGCTTGGTGGGCACAGGACGAGGCAGGATGAGACGAGGCAGGACGAGACGGTGGCGTGGCAGCAACAGGCGACGGAGCTGGAACAGATGCGGGGGCCGGACCAGGCGAAGCCGAAGCGGTGGCCGGACGAGGCGAAGCAGAGGCCGACCGCTGGACCAGGCGACGTTGAGGGCAAAGCAGAGGCCGGACCGGCGTGGGTGCAGCTGATGCAGAGGCCGGACCGGGCGAAAGCGACCTGGACCCTCCAGCGGAGACGAGGAGGTGCTGGCCGGGCTGACCAGAGCCGCTAGCGGAGATGAGGAGGTGCGGGAGGGGTTCCCCTGAACCCCCAGCGGGAACAGATGCAGAGCCAGCAGGTGCAGAGACTTCTGGCTGAGGGGACGCTAACTGTAGCTGCACAGGGCACGCAGTCGGCTTGGGATGCAACGGCTGGGGCTGTGGAGGGCAAACAGTCTGTCCAAAGTTTGTCAGCATCATGCAGTCCTCAGCTGGCGGAGAAAGCTCACAAAGGCTTCCAGCTGAGGTTGGCAGTGTCTGAATGGGTTGCTGAGCTATGAACTGGGCTGGTGACTGAGCTAACAACTGAACTAGAGACGGAGCTGGTGGCAAAATGGGGAACTGGGCTAATAACTGAGCTAATGACTGTGCTATGGACAGAAGTGCAAGTTGTAGTTGTGGTTGTAGTGATGGTGGAACAGCAGGTAGTTGAACTTGTGATTGAGCAGGTGACTGACTCTTGGCTGCTCTCCTCCGGGGAACAGGAACGGGTGCTGGGCCTGGCCGAACACCAGCCATCCCCACCCGAGGAACTGAGACGGGTGCAGCAGCCAGCAGGGTCACAGTTGACCTCACCCGGGGAACTGGAACAGGCGCAGGCAATGGCTGGGTGTCCATCAACCCCACCCGAGGAGCAGGTATGGGTGCCGGGATGAATGGAACCTCTGCCAGGCTGAAGACAGAAGCAGGGACCTGCTGGACCTCAGCCACCCTCACCCGAGGAACTGATACGGGTGCGAGGGAAAGCTGGGCCCGCGCTGCCCTGGGTACAGGAACTGGAGGCAGAGTTAAACTGACATGACCGGGGAACAGAAAAGTTAACCTGTGCAACCAGCTCTGCAGTGCTCAAACTAAAATCTTTTGCCAGTCTGTGTATAGCAGATGAAACCTTGCGGCTCTTAACCTTAGCAGGCATTGAATACACAGTTTCAAGGAGTCCACGAGGAAAAACAGAAACTGTCTCCTGCTTAGCAGGCACGAGAGAAGGTGAGGTTACACAGGTAGCGTCCGAGTTAGCACTTTCAAGTTGTGGTACAGAAAAAACCACAGCCTGAGAAACTGACGGAGCAACACTGGGAGTCACAGATACAAGAGCTGGTTCAAAGATTAAACTGTTCATAGCAGAGGAATGGCTACTAGTCTCTGTGTCACCTGGCTCAGGCAGAATGCTAGGAGTAGACCTTAAATTTGCTTGCTCAGCAACACAGGTCTCATTCTCAGTAACTCTTTGAGGAGCTGAGAAAGCAATGGCTGGTTGAGGAATATCAGACACGTCTAAAGACAAAACAGGCTGGAACATGAGACAGTCACTAGAAGGAGCATCACCTAGAGAACACTCAGTCTCAGATGGTTTGTGCTCCTCAGCCTGCACTGTCACATCTAGAGCTAATGATGGTGGTGGTGTGTGGCTGAGCTCAGACTGGGAAACCTCAGAATGTACAGGCTGATTAAAGCAGTTCTGCGGGGCTACCATGCTGGTAGCAGTATGTAGGTGAGTCTGGTGTGGAATAACAGTCTAACTCTACAGGTGAAGCATTCATATTAGTTAACTCGGGGAGATCACTGCGAGCATTACAAGAATCTGAGGGCTCAAAAACACAAAGATTACTAGCGAGAGCAACTGGTGAATAATCTGACACGGAGGTGCCTCGCTGTATAGTGTCTCTAGAGTCCAAACACAAAGTGGCAGAATTGTCTGAGTTAGGCAACACAATATCCACGGAGGGCCAAACAGTGCTACTCACGGTGGTGGATAAGTCATGAAGTCCGTGTTCAGAACATTTGGGCTGAGTGTGTGACGCACAGACGCTGAGCTGTACTGGCACGACGGCGGCGTGAACGCCGTTTACGTCGAGAAGGGGGAGGAGATGAACCAATATCTATTGATGACATATATTTAGATTTGAAGGCTGCTGTAAGATGAGGCAAAGGAAGGGGACTGTAATTAAATAAAAGATCAGTGATTACTGCAGGGCTCAATGAAATTTGTCTCTAGTGACTGCTTTGGAAACTTTTTAGTTGGATACTAAGCTGATTTGAAAATATTACGTCGGTTAAATGCTGATGGTGTTTGCATGTATTAGGTTTAGTTTTGCTCTATTTAGATAAAGCAGCTGTCTGTTCTTGTAAATTAAGAGGAAGAAGAAGTATTGTAATTATAAAGTCTTCGTTGCTTCTGTTTCAGTTAAGTCTCATATCAGAAATGTAAATCTTTTGAGAAATAGTCCCCGTCAAATGGGATGAGCCTTAATGGTAGCACTGCTGGTATAGTCTGTTGCTCTACTGCGTTGTTTTGCCATGTTATATATTTAATGTTAATACTTACCGTTCACCCGCATTAACAGTAGTTTTGCTCGTTAGCTTGCATTCCGCTAAATAGATTCGTTAAGTCAGCTGACAAAGTCGAGAGCTGTAGAAACTAGAAGCTGCTAGCGATTTACCTCCACTTTAAATGAATTAAATGTCATTATAATTCCATGCCCTGCTTCTTGTTCCTGCTGGGTCAGCAGGGCTGAGCATCAGGAGCTGATTGTTCCTACGTGTTTTGAGCAGCGGGGGCAATTATGCGGCTGCAGCAGGGCCGCAGCTTGTGAAAGAATAGCACCAACGGTTGACGGAGGGACGAGGGAGAGTGCAGTCATTCTGACACATCCACAGAAACATGGAGGAGAGGCGAAAGGAAGGTCAGCCGTGGCAGACCTACATTGTTGGCGGCCCTCACACGCTGGCTCATCATTAGAGAGGTACACAAAGGAGCAGAGGTGGAGGGGCTGCAGGGATGTGGAGAAAGCTGGACAGCTTTGATGTCAAAAGGCTGGTGTGTTTGTGTGTGTGGAACAAATGTATCTGCTGTGAATAAAATATGGGCTTGCAAGTCTTTGTAATCTGTTTTTGTGTACATGTTACACAGCGTCCCAGCTTTTTTTTTTTTTAACCTACAAATAAAAAAAAATGACTGCAATAATTTATTATTGTTTAATCTGTTTATATTTGTTTAGTTTTTTGTGTTTAGCAGTTTGTCTCAAACTGTAAAAAAAAAATCAGGTTCTCACTAAACAACAAAACATTAAATGTTTTGTTATCTGTCAGCATTAAGGTAAAATACACGAAGATTACAAATCCTCACATTCTCAGGTTTTAGTATTTAATGTAATCAGTATCTGTTAATCAGTTGATAAGCTGAACTTTATGGCTTTTAAATTTGGACACACAAAAGATCACACGCGAGCTAGAATTTGGTTACTGTAGCTTCCAAATTCAAGGTGTTATTTGTTTTCAGACACAACTATAGCTCAGGGACTTCTAAATCATCATGCTGTGTAAAATCAGAGTGTACATGTTATCCTGTTAAGATGCTACTTGAGAAAAATGTCTTTGAACTCTTGTTTCTTTTTGCTTTTTTTAATCTATTTTCCCTCTGACTACGGAATAATTACTGAGAAGTGCATGGTACTCTTTAGACTGGTACTTTTCTACTCTATTTGACCAATGAAGGAACTTTCTTACTACAAGACTGACAAACACATTCATACAACATGCAGACTCGAGGAATCGGGGATCACACCGCCAGCCTTCTGAGCCACAGCCTTTCCTATTAGGAATTTTATCTTGATTGATAAGAACTAGTAACTACTACAAGTCCTTTGCAGACAGAGTACTTTGGAAAAGTCTTCAGCTACTCTTGTTGAAGATCTTTCAAAGATTTTCTTTGGACAAAGGCTACCTGACTATTTTGATAGGAATGATACTTAACACTGGTTCATCCCTTGAGTTGGGCACGTTTTTATGCTTGACTGAGTCAGTGATATCTACACAGAACTGACAATTTGGTAAATAACCAATTAATTTATAATAAGTGAAAAAGAAACAGTACATCATGTGAAGCGGGCTAACCAGGCTAAATGTCACGGCTAAAGTAGTTTTCACTTATGGGATTTTCCGTACAGAAAAGGACAGAAAATTAATTGTCCTTTCAGATGGAATGGTACAAAAGGAAGGCTTTGTGGCTGTGCTACATTAAACGAGCCGTTCTATTTCATATATCCAAAAGCAATGCAATGAAATTCCATTTTATGATTTTCAAAATGAAAGTAGCTCCTCAGTTGTTCAGGCATCATCTGACGCCCACACAGCTACTTTAAAATGCAAGTAAACAGATGAGGGGAAAAATGGGGGGTGATGCCCACTCAAGTGCACGCACAGATGCAAATTAAAAGGATAGGCATGCATACTGACTCGGTGCATACAGAGACAGTTGTATAGAACGCAAAGCCAGCATTAGTCAGTCAGGTCAGTGGTTTGTTAGCGTGGCAAGCACAATAACTGAGCAGTTGTGTTTTTGTGTTGAGTTTAGGAAGCTTTGGCCATGTTGAACCAGTCAGAAGGCTTGGAAAAGCACACAAGTGTGTTAAATGGCCCAGCTGTTCTGTCACTGCAGAAAGGGCACATGGGGCAACGGAGGCTGGATGACATCCCATTATCTCGTCGTGTGTGTGTGTGTGTGTGTGTGTGTGTGTGTGCGCCCACCAGAGAGAATGAAAACAGTCCGCCTGTGAAAAACCTTTTTAAGCACATGAAACATTTACAGTGGTTCGCTGTAGTCTTGTGTGTTTGTTTAGTTTGATGTTGTTCAATCTGAACAATTAACATGCAAACTTCATGCATGCAGACACATAGACGTGGTGAAGAGGACCTGCTGAAGTCCAAGCTGAGCATCAGAATGAGAAATAAAATGAAGATTTAAACGACTTTGAACGTGTCATCGTTGTTGGTGCCAGATAGGCTGGTCTGAGTCCTTCACAAACTGTCGATGTGTCAGAAAGAAACAAATATTCAGTGGGCTGCAGTTCTCTGGGTGCAAATGTCTTGTTGATGTCAGAGAAGAAAGGATTGACTTCTTCAAGCTGCTAGAAATGCAACAGTTTAATCAGGGTATGCAGAAGGATATGTGTTTGGAAAACACACCAAGCCTTGAAGCTGACAGGCTGCAGCAGCAGGAGACCACACCGGGTGCCACTCCTGTCGGCTAAGAACAGGAAACTGAGGCTCATAATGGCTCAGCAGACATTTGGATGGTAGGATGAACGACGTGAAAGCACAGATCAAACCGGCAGGTGGTGGCTGTAATGGTGTGGGCGCATAAGCTCAAATCATGTCAAACTAGTTTCTGCTGTTATATCATTGATAGGAAATTATTAATATTACTGTAGAAAACCTAAACTAACAGCTCACCAGTATGTACGGTCTTTGGTGAAGCCCTTAATCGGTAATTGCGCACATAGCACTTGATTACTTGTTGCTTTTATTTGCACTGTGTTAAACTCTTTGGATCCTGACCAGAACATTCACACAGAAACATTTTTTTTTTCCAGCATTTTTTTCTCTTAAATTATTAATCCATAAAAATATAATGAAGAGGGCTTTGAGAATATTGAAGCCCATTCCAACGCTCAGAGAACAGGCGTGCAAGAGTTTGTGTTATTTATATCTCCTAAAATGTCAGCTCTGTGAAGTTGGCGGTTAAAGTTTGTCGAAGCTGGCCTGTACAGAACAAGTGTGTTAACAAGTTGATTTGTCTATGACCAGTAAGACCAGACTTGGTTACAGCTGCTGGTCAGATTTCAGGGAGGTCTCGGCAGCTTTTAGACTTTATAACAGGACGATGCTGAGGAAGGCGACCTCTGTCATACCTGCTGCCGTTATCATGGTTAATAACACTAAACCATGAGTGTTGTTGCTACTACTGCACATTGCACTTTGTTGATGATCAAATTATGCTGTTGTGTCTGGGCTGGTTTTTGTGTTGTTTCATGCGTGGACATACTGCAGATCAGTTTTCCTTTGGGAACAATAAAGTTGAAGTGCTTTGGAGCTTCTGCTCACAGCAGCTACATAAAAGTGTCATGAACTGGCTGTGTGGAGGCAGATGAGGACCCAATCGCAAACTCACAGAGGCAGGAATGAACTCAAAATTCACAGCTTTATTGCTGGAGAGCAGAACCATACAAATTAAACCGGGAAACTATAACGTAACACACAGAGAAACACACGGCCATGGATGAGGGAGAACGCGACACCGAACTGAGGGAGACGCAGACATAAATACACAGAGGGTTAATGAGGGAAGTGGGAACACACGGGGAACACAGGTGACACCGATAATCATAACAAGACACGGCAGGAGTAAATGCAACACTGACGGGAGACTGTCAAAGTCTCCCAACAGCCCAACAGCCCAAACCCGAGAACCAAAAGACAAGAAAAAAAAGGAACAACCCACCCAGGGCGGGAGGCGGCGGACCAGGACGGAGGGAACGAAACCAAACAAAAGGCAAGGAGCATGAGACCAAAACAGAGTCCACAAATACAAAAAAATGGATCAAAACATGGAAGCACTGCCCAAAGAGGTCAGAAGGTTAACCCGGGGGGCGACAGCACAAAAGTTCACAGTTCAGCTGTTCCGGGGGCCGGCCACGTAAAAAGTGGCAGTGGCGGCAGAACAGATCCGGAGGCCGGCCGCGTGGAAGACGGCAGTGGCTACAGAGCGGGTCCGGAGGCCGGCCGCGTGGAAGGCGGCGGCGGCGGCTCCCAAGCGTCGGGCGTACTGGTCGAGGCTTGGTGGGCACAGGACGAGGCAGGACGAGACGAGGCAGGACCAGACGGTGGCGTGGCAGCAACAGGCGACGGAGCTGGAACAGATGCGGGGGCCGGACCAGGCGAAGCCGAAGCGGTGGCCGGACGAGGCGAAGCAGAGGCCGACCGCTGGACCAGGCGACGTTGAGGGCAAAGCAGAGGCCGGACCGGCGTGGGTGCAGCTGATGCAGAGGCCGGACCGGGCGAAAGCGACCTGGACCCTCCAGCGGAGACGAGGAGGTGCTGGCCGGGCTGACCAGAGCCGCTAGCGGAGATGAGGAGGTGCGGGAGGGGTTCCCCTGAACCCCCAGCGGGAACAGATGCAGAGCCAGCAGGTGCAGAGACTTCTGGCTGAGGGGACGCTAACTGTAGCTGCACAGGGCACGCAGTCGGCTTGGGATGCAACGGCTGGGGCTGTGGAGGGCAAACAGTCTGTCCAAAGTTTGTCAGCATCATGCAGTCCTCAGCTGGCGGAGAAAGCTCACAAAGGCTTCCAGCTGAGGTTGGCAGTGTCTGAATGGGTTGCTGAGCTATGAACTGGGCTGGTGACTGAGCTAACAACTGAACTAGAGACGGAGCTGGTGGCAAAATGGGGAACTGGGCTAATAACTGAGCTAATGACTGTGCTATGGACAGAAGTGCAAGTTGTAGTTGTGGTTGTAGTGATGGTGGAACAGCAGGTAGTTGAACTTGTGATTGAGCAGGTGACTGACTCTTGGCTGCTCTCCTCCGGGGAACAGGAACGGGTGCTGGGCCTGGCCGAACACCAGCCATCCCCACCCGAGGAACTGAGACGGGTGCAGCAGCCAGCAGGGTCACAGTTGACCTCACCCGGGGAACTGGAACAGGCGCAGGCAATGGCTGGGTGTCCATCAACCCCACCCGAGGAGCAGGTATGGGTGCCGGGATGAATGGAACCTCTGCCAGGCTGAAGACAGAAGCAGGGACCTGCTGGACCTCAGCCACCCTCACCCGAGGAACTGATACGGGTGCGAGGGAAAGCTGGGCCCGCGCTGCCCTGGGTACAGGAACTGGAGGCAGAGTTAAACTGACATGACCGGGGAACAGAAAAGTTAACCTGTGCAACCAGCTCTGCAGTGCTCAAACTAAAATCTTTTGCCAGTCTGTGTATAGCAGATGAAACCTTGCGGCTCTTAACCTTAGCAGGCATTGAATACACAGTTTCAAGGAGTCCACGAGGAAAAACAGAAACTGTCTCCTGCTTAGCAGGCACGAGAGAAGGTGAGGTTACACAGGTAGCGTCCGAGTTAGCACTTTCAAGTTGTGGTACAGAAAAAACCACAGCCTGAGAAACTGACGGAGCAACACTGGGAGTCACAGATACAAGAGCTGGTTCAAAGATTAAACTGTTCATAGCAGAGGAATGGCTACTAGTCTCTGTGTCACCTGGCTCAGGCAGAATGCTAGGAGTAGACCTTAAATTTGCTTGCTCAGCAACACAGGTCTCATTCTCAGTAACTCTTTGAGGAGCTGAGAAAGCAATGGCTGGTTGAGGAATATCAGACACGTCTAAAGACAAAACAGGCTGGAACATGAGACAGTCACTAGAAGGAGCATCACCTAGAGAACACTCAGTCTCAGATGGTTTGTGCTCCTCAGCCTGCACTGTCACATCTAGAGCTAATGATGGTGGTGGTGTGTGGCTGAGCTCAGACTGGGAAACCTCAGAATGTACAGGCTGATTAAAGCAGTTCTGCGGGGCTACCATGCTGGTAGCAGTATGTAGGTGAGTCTGGTGTGGAATAACAGTCTAACTCTACAGGTGAAGCATTCATATTAGTTAACTCGGGGAGATCACTGCGAGCATTACAAGAATCTGAGGGCTCAAAAACACAAAGATTACTAGCGAGAGCAACTGGTGAATAATCTGACACGGAGGTGCCTCGCTGTATAGTGTCTCTAGAGTCCAAACACAAAGTGGCAGAATTGTCTGAGTTAGGCAACACAATATCCACGGAGGGCCAAACAGTGCTACTCACGGTGGTGGATAAGTCATGAAGTCCGTGTTCAGAACGTTTGGGCTGAGTGTGTGACGCACAGACGCTGAGCTGTACTGGCACGACGGCGGCGTGAACGCCGTTTACGTCGAGAAGGGGGAGGAGATGAACCAATATCTATTGATGACATATATTTAGATTTGAAGGCTGCTGTAAGATGAGGCAAAGGAAGGGGACTGTAATTAAATAAAAGATCAGTGATTACTGCAGGGCTCAATGAAATTTGTCTCTAGTGACTGCTTTGGAAACTTTTTAGTTGGATACTAAGCTGATTTGAAAATATTACGTCGGTTAAATGCTGATGGTGTTTGCATGTATTAGGTTTAGTTTTGCTCTATTTAGATAAAGCAGCTGTCTGTTCTTGTAAATTAAGAGGAAGAAGAAGTATTGTAATTATAAAGTCTTCGTTGCTTCTGTTTCAGTTAAGTCTCATATCAGAAATGTAAATCTTTTGAGAAATAGTCCCCGTCAAATGGGATGAGCCTTAATGGTAGCACTGCTGGTATAGTCTGTTGCTCTACTGCGTTGTTTTGCCATGTTATATATTTAATGTTAATACTTACCGTTCACCCGCATTAACAGTAGTTTTGCTCGTTAGCTTGCATTCCACTAAATAGATTCGTTAAGTCAGCTGACAAAGTCGAGAGCTGTAGAAACTAGAAGCTGCTAGCGATTTACCTCCACTTTAAATGAATTAAATGTCATTATAATTCCATGCCCTGCTTCTTGTTCCTGCTGGGTCAGCAGGGCTGAGCATCAGGAGCTGATTGTTCCTACGTGTTTTGAGCAGCGGGGGCAATTATGCGGCTGCAGCAGGGCCGCAGCTTGTGAAAGAATAGCACCAACGGTTGACGGAGGGACGAGGGAGAGTGCAGTCATTCTGACACATCCACAGAAACATGGAGGAGAGGCGAAAGGAAGGTCAGCCGTGGCAGACCTACATTGTTGGCGGCCCTCACACACTGGCTCATCATTAGAGAGGTACACAAAGGAGCAGAGGTGGAGGGGCTGCAGGGATGTGGAGAAAGCTGGACAGCTTTGATGTCAAAAGGCTGGTGTGTTTGTGTGTGTGGAACAAATGTATCTGCTGTGAATAAAATATGGGCTTGCAAGTCTTTGTAATCTGTTTTTGTGTACATGTTACACAGCGTCCCAGCTTTTTTTTTTTTTTTTTTTTTTTTTTTTAACCTACAAATAAAAAAAAATGACTGCAATAATTTATTATTGTTTAATCTGTTTATATTTGTTTAGTTTTTTGTGTTTAGCAGTTTGTCTCAAACTGTAAAAAAAAAATCAGGTTCTCACTAAACAACAAAACATTAAATGTTTTGTTATCTGTCAGCATTAAGGTAAAATACACGAAGATTACAAATCCTCACATTCTCAGGTTTTAGTATTTAATGTAATCAGTATCTGTTAATCAGTTGATAAGCTGAACTTTATGGCTTTTAAATTTGGACACAGAAAAGATCACACGCGAGCTAGAATTTGGTTACTGTAGCTTCCAAATTCAAGGTGTTATTTGTTTTCAGACACAACTATAGCTCAGGGACTTCTAAATCATCATGCTGTGTAAAATCAGAGTGTACATGTTATCCTGTTAAGATGCTACTTGAGAAAAATGTCTTTGAACTCTTGTTTCTTTTTGCTTTTTTTAATCTATTTTCCCTCTGACTACGGAATAATTACTGAGAAGTGCATGGTACTCTTTAGACTGGTACTTTTCTACTCTATTTGACCAATGAAGGAACTTTCTTACTACAAGACTGACAAACACATTCATACAACATGCAGACTCGAGGAATCGGGGATCACACCGCCAGCCTTCTGAGCCACAGCCTTTCCTATTAGGAATTTTATCTTGATTGATAAGAACTAGTAACTACTACAAGTCCTTTGCAGACAGAGTACTTTGGAAAAGTCTTCAGCTACTCTTGTTGAAGATCTTTCAAAGATTTTCTTTGGACAAAGGCTACCTGACTATTTTGATAGGAATGATACTTAACACTGGTTCATCCCTTGAGTTGGGCACGTTTTTATGCTTGACTGAGTCAGTGATATCTACACAGAACTGACAATTTGGTAAATAACCAATTAATTTATAATAAGTGAAAAAGAAACAGTACATCATGTGAAGCGGGCTAACCAGGCTAAATGTCACGGCTAAAGTAGTTTTCACTTATGGGATTTTCCGTACAGAAAAGGACAGAAAATTAATTGTCCTTTCAGATGGAATGGTACAAAAGGAAGGCTTTGTGGCTGTGCTACATTAAACGAGCCGTTCTATTTCATATATCCAAAAGCAATGCAATGAAATTCCATTTTATGATTTTCAAAATGAAAGTAGCTCCTCAGTTGTTCAGGCATCATCTGACGCCCACACAGCTACTTTAAAATGCAAGTAAACAGATGAGGGGAAAAATGGGGGGTGATGCCCACTCAAGTGCACGCACAGATGCAAATTAAAAGGATAGGCATGCATACTGACTCGGTGCATACAGAGACAGTTACCTAAATTCACCCACACATACACACTCTTCCAACAGCCCGTAATTGCATTCGCTGGCAGAGAAAACAGCAGCTGTACATAGTCAAAGAGAGCGGAGGAAACAATGAACACACAGAGCAGATGACTGCTGTAAGTAAAAGAATGAAAGTGGAGCAAGCGAGGAATGGAGGAGGGCACGGCGCTGAAATGAACAACGGTGGAAACAAACAGGGTTTGAGTTTGAGAAAGTCGAGGCAGAAATTAGCATGCCGGGATTACAATTTGAAAAACATTTTCTACATATTCACGTTTATTTGTAATCAAACCATTACCTAAAAAGTCTTTAGGTAAAGGTAGCTTTAAATGTGCAGAGGGCTCTAAAGCATTTAATGGAAAGGTAAATGTCGAAGCGACTGATAATTCCATGTGGTTTGGTGGAAGGAAATGAAAAGGGTAACAGACATGATAATGCTGAGATGATCTTCAGATACTTTGGTGTGATCTTCTTTGTCTGGGCTGGTTTTCAGCAAATCTTAGAACAAGGTTCACATATACAATACTGTGAAAAAGTCTCAAGGCACTGCTTTCTTTTTGACATTTGTTTAGGAAAATGGGAAATGGGTACATTCTTGAAATAAGCAAACAAATGAAAATACACTATAGAAGCTCACAAGCTCAGAAGTCAATGTTTGGTATGATGACCTTTATTCTTCACTCAGTCTGAACCTTCTTAGGCGAGCTTTCTGCTTTTGCCTTTAAATATTATTCAGGAATATTTCTCCAGACTTCCTGAAGGACACATTCCAAAGCTCCTCTTTGGATGTTGGCTGTCTTTTATTACTTTCTCTGTTAAAATGGTCCAACACTGCTTTAATAATGTTGAGGTCAGGGCTCCGGGGAGGCCGAGTCCATGACTATGAATCCTGTTCTATTGTGTGTTTTTCTATCCAGGAATGTTTTTACTGCACTGGCTGTGTGTTTGGGATGAACAAATGAGACCTCAGAGAAATCAGACACTTTCCTGATGATGGTTCAAACTCTAACAGCATTTATGTGTTTTAATTTCCATCAATTTTGACCTGATCGCCCACACTGCTGACTGAACTGTAGGAGCAGGCAACATATCGAACGTATTTGATGTATCACAGGTTATTCCATGTGCGTTGGTTAAAATGGCTTTATTGTAACCATCGAGCATGTTGCCATGAAAATATTAAGCACTTTTTTTTTTTCTTTTAATGTCATTAACCCCCGTCCTACCCGGCACACTGCGCTGAGCATGCGTGTTTATGTCCTGCCAGATAGGGACAAAGCGAGGGAATGAGACTCGCTCGTCATTTGGACTTCAGGAGGAGGATGTCAAACAAAATGCGAAAATTTGCAAAGCATGCAGTAAAACTGTTGCCACTAAAGGTGAATTTATTCCACCAGCTGAAAAGTCTTTCACTATAAAATTAAGACTGTTCTTGGTCAGTCGCTTTTTGTAGTCACTGTCTAGACTTTTGTTTCTGTAATTTGACGTCATCAAAAATTTTATTTAACAGTTTTCTTATGTTAGAAGCACAAAAGACACCCTTTTAATTTCAGTTGTTTTGTTTGTCTCATGAAGTCTTGCTTGATGTACTTTTTTGTTGCTGTGATCTTTTGTTGTGTTGATCACAGAAAGACACTGTGAAAAACCTCGGTGGAAACTGATGGTTAAAGAATGGTTAAAAATAAAACATTTCAATTCATTCTGATTTTTTATTTTCACTAGAAAAAATCACTGAATGGTTGATTTGAATGAGTAAACCAGTGCAATTCTAGGCACGATATGACTGAAATAACATTGTTTTTGGAGTTTATTTAAACATATCGTGATATATATCGTGTATCGCGATATTGTAACAAAGTGCCTAAAGATACAATTTAATGTGTTACTTGCTCATTTTTCTGCAACAGTGGAACATCATTTGTGTTCGGTACCTTTTTCATGGTTGCATGACTCATGAACCAGAGTTAAGTGGTTTAACCAAAAAAAAAAAGGTCAGGTACAAGAAGTAGACTGACTTACAGTGAAAAAATTATCTTATTTATCTAATAGGTGACTTCAGTGCTGCCTGAGCCCTCAAATAGTAAGAGATCCATAATCAGTGGTTCTGACCACAGCGTCACCACATGGTTCATTCTTCAGATACTTCCTTGAAGTGCTTAGCTGGAAACTGGAATGTGTAACTGTAGAGAACTAACTCAATCTTAGATGTAGAAGTAAAATATTCAAGAATTTGTGTTAACAGCAAGCCCTACCTGCCTTTTGACATATTCTAAGCTTATATTACCATACAAGTATACATCTTCTCAAAAACATGTTTTGGGGTGAACTGTCCCTTGTAGGTATATGACGTTAAAAGGTTATATTATAAGGCTTATTCACAGTTGTTTTTTGGATTCAGGGCTGGCATTGCCTGTCTTTCACCACTCTTTAAAGAGATTCTTCCCTGTCGTTACCTGCTGACTCTTCTTGGATACCTCCAACTTGTTTAGTGTATTTAAATATACATCTGATCCACATGTCCATAAACACAATTTTTAGTGTGCACATTAGTTTTGGTTTCACTTATACCTACAAAGCTAACGACGTTTTGATGCGAGCCACAGGTTGCCGAGCTCTGGCCTAGTTAGACTGACAGCTGAGTGTAAGCATGTATACGTCTGTAGTCAATGCACAAAACATTCATCGTAACGTGGTCGAGCAGGTTTGACAGGGGTTTTACACAAATGAGTCGCTAACTGAAACTTCTTTCGTTTTATGTCTGTGAAGGTTCTCAGTCATCCAGGTCATCGTAGTCAAAGGAGCTTGCAAAGAAAAGCGTCTGGACTTCTTTAAGTTGCTTGAAGACGTTTCACCTCTCATCCGAGAAGCTTCTTCAGTTCTAAGGTCAAATGGTGGAGAGTCCCAGATATAAACCCAGTGGGAGTGACCCCCCACAGAGGGACAAAAGGACCCCCTGATGATCCTCTAATCGCCTGAGCCAAGGTGTGAAATTGGGAGTGGGACCCAATCAGCCAGAGTTTCGGGTGTGTTCATTGTGAAACCTGGCCCCACCTTATCATGCGAATTCCTGAGGTCAGATGGCCCAGGATGTGAGTGGGCGTTAAGGCGTCTGGGGAGGGAACTCAAAACTGGATTATAGATGGCAGAGAGTTGGCCATTCCTGGGCATTCCTCACTGCACTCTACAGCATCTTGACTTCTTTCATTTTAGTAACAACAATGCAATTCAAATAATATTAATGAATAAGAATTATTTTTAAAAGACACATTCAATGAGCATCATAAGAAATACTTTTTTCTTTTTAACTGTAAAAATAGTATGTGTTTATATTAGATTTATTATATTTGACTAATTGTTAGGACAAACATCTAACCAGTGATCACAAACATCTCAGTGTAGTTAGGCATGTAAACATGGTCAGGATGATCTGCTGAAGTTCAAACTGAGCATCAAATGAGAGATTTAAGTGACTTTGAATGTGTCATGGTTGTTGCTGTCAGACGAGCCGGTCTGACCTGAGGTCTGTAATAGTCAACGAGCAGCAGTTCTCTGGGTGATAACACCCTATAGATCCGAGGGCAGAATGGCTAATCCGCTATGTCGATATGAATGTTTACAGTAACTTAAATTACCATTCATTACATCCACAGTATACAGAGGAGACTCTTTGAATGTACAGCACGTCAAACCTTAAAGTAGACGAGCTACAGCAGCAGAAGACCACACTGGGGTCCACTCCCTTCAGCTAAGAACGGGAGACTGAAGCTGCAATTCACATAAGGTCATGAAAGTGAAATGATGGAAAGATTGTAAAAATGTTGACTGCTATAACAAGTCTCAATTTTTCTATGACATTGAGACGGTAGAGTTAGAAGTCACAGCATGAATCTATGCAGCCTTGTATCAGTGGTCCGGACTGATGGTTGTGTAATGGTGTTAGCACACTTTGGGTCCTTTAGTACCAACAATAGTGAGTCTACCTGAGTATTGTTGCTGACCCTTCATGAGGACAATGTGTCCATTTTCTAACGCACCGTGTCCCAAAACTGAAACAGTGTCAAACTGGTTCTTAATGAATGACGTGTTTACAGTTCTCAGATGCCTCCCAACCAACGCCTTTTGTTACAGCAAGCCTCCGGAAGTGACATTAGGTTATGCATACATTAAAATAGGCTTTTTGCAACATCATTTTGCACATTTAGATAAATATAAAATGTGAATATACAAAAAATTATTAATAACATTAATCATTAACATCTGTCATGGTGGAACATCTGTCTTCTGCTGCAGGTATTTTGCATCAAAGCACAGGGCGAGCGTCGGAGAACGCTGGTGTGCTCACATTTCTTCACTGCCGCCACCACCACAAGCTCGTTAAAGGCTCGAACACACAGAATCACTCATGTGCAAGCAAAGTCACACACATACACAAACGTACATGTTCACAAAAACACAAAACTGTCAAAACTCTTTGATTTTTTTTTCCCTCCTTCTAATGTGAGGAAGCCTTCCAGACTACATGTCTGATTTTATGGCTTTAAGTTAAATGCATATTTGCCATTACTGTAACTGATGGTTATTTCTCTGCACTTAACAAAATGTTTTCTTTAAAAAGCGATTTTAATGTGACGTAAATGAAGTTGAAATCACGTCTGCCAGTTGGAAATGCTGGAATTTGAATAGTATGTTTGTGTTAAATCATTTTAAAGATATCGTGTCCATATATTTTATAAAGTATCTGTGTTGTAGATGAATTTCTAAGCGCTTGGCTAAAAAAAATTTTTTTAATCTTATCAATAACAATGATCAGACGAGGCAAAGCAGGGTGAAATTCTCTCTGTGCAGGTTTGTATGGATTTATACATGAAGAGAAGATGTTGATTTAGTCCTACATGATAAAAAATGCAATAATTCATAAGAGCTTACAGTGAAATCATGACACAACATAAACGTTTACTGTTGTTGTTGCTTTGATTCACTGAACCGATAAATAATTTATAACATCCAGATGATGCTTTGCAAATGTTTTTTGTCTGTAAATGTAATTAATGTTTCATTGCTCCATTCCACTCTCTGGAGATATTACAGCTTTAAAAGTCTTTGAATTCTCCTGGGGACTAAAGTGTGTGTGTGTGTGCGTGCGTGTGGTTACAGTATTTGGACTGTTGGGTCAAAAGGACATTGCATCTATAGATTTCTCACACTCTGATGCCACCTAGTGTCATATTTGAAGAAGTGAAGGTGCTCAGGCAGCAATATTCAAATCTGTTCACATAGAATCACTGAGACGGACAGATGCCGACATGTTCATGTAAATATTTAGGAATGTTAGTGATATTTCATCATGATGATGAAGACATGTATATAACCAGTTACTTAGTATGGAACCGGTTTTGAAATTAAGCAGAAACTAAAAAGAGACCAAATCTCAAAATGTCTGTGAAGGTTCTCAGTCATCCAGGTCATCGTAGTCAAAGGAGCTTGCAAAGAAAAGCGTCTGGACTTCTTTAATTTCCTTTAGTGTTGGGCCCGCTGAGCCTTGTCCACAAACTTGTAAACCTCTTCTAAGATTGGAGAGGGTAGAAGGGTTTCCAGCCAGAGTCTGGCTGATCTTGATCTGGAGGGCATCCATAGTGAAATGGACCTGTCTTATCCTTTCACTTCAAAGGTGATTTTGTCCTCTCTGTAGAATCAAGTCTGCTCTGTATCCCCTGACAGTGGATCCAAGGCGCAGGCTCTTAGGAACAACTCTGCTTTGTCCACATCTTAGGTTGAAACGGAGATAGACGCTAGTTTCCTTGATTCCCTTTCATACTCCCGCACCAGTTGAAGGGTGTTCCTCCCAAAATGTACGGCAGTATGTCTGTGAAGGTTCTCAGTCATCCAGGTCATCGTAGTCAAAGGAGCTTGCAAAGAAAAGAAGTCCAGACGCTTTTCTTTGCAAGCTCCTTTGACTACCAAATCTCAAAGTTTTACTGCTTATATTGATTCCAATAATGAAAAGCTGCAGATCAGGTAATAATCTCTTCTGTTCCTGTTATATTTGTGCCCTCACAGAAATGACCCCCCCCCCCAGTGGTTGCTCAGCAGTTGTGAATTGGTTTCTAGGCCTGTGTGATGGACAAATCAGTGAAGTTAAATAATTTTGATGGTGCTTTTATATGACGCACTGATCTACAGTGGACTATTTTCTCTTTATTGCAAGTTTTGCTTTTGGATTGTTGTTCGATTGATCAGAGACTTTTGAAGAAACGAGTCTGAGCAAACTGTTACCTTCTGATATTAATCTGGAGTAGAAAAAATAAATTCTTTAGTGAATTCTTAAACAGATTCTAATCATGACAATAACTGTTCTTGAAGTCAGTCTAAGGAGCTTGGAAAGAAAAGCGAATGGAAAGTTTCATGAAGACGTTCACCTCTCATCCAAGAAGCTTCAGAAGGTCTTCAGGAAGCTTCCAGCCCTTCTTCTTTCCAGCCTGCTGAGATTACCATGAGCTGGCTGACTGAGAACCTTCACAGACGATCTCTGTGTTATTTTCCAATTAAAAAGAGGGAAAATTGTCGCTCATTTCTTTTTAATGCAGTTCTATTAAGGTTTGTTTACAATCTTATCAAAATCCATATAACCCCTGTGTCATTAAAACGTGATTGTTTAGCATTTTAAGGGTCTGAGCTCTAACACTGTGATGAATTTAGGCATCAATTCATGAGTGTGTATTCAGACCTCTCGGTTTTCTTCACATCTAACTCAATCTTTAAAGTCACACTTCAGAAGTTCTCATTAGACTTGCTGCATGTGACAACACAGAGTCTCTGTGCCGGACGCAGGTCAGCTCAGGTTACACAACCAGAACAGCAGTGCTGCAGTGACTCTGGTGCCCTCATCTGGCCCTTCTGCTCCCCACACAGTAATACTGTAAGCATGCACTGACGGATGGTGGGCTGTGAGGGGTTTGTGGTTGTAGTCATACATAGTTACGTGTGTCTGTATAATCAGCTGGATTAAAGGTGTATTCTAGTTTTTATAGTTGAGTTCAAAAGCCTCAGTGAGCGGCCAGCTTTGAAAGGAACAGTCACTGTCCAAAAGGATCATGACTGTAGCACCAAACTATTAGCAGACAGTAATATTTTAATCCCTGGCAAGTGTCCACAGTGTTGACATACTAATCCGTGCTGAACCCTGCAGCTGCTGAAACATGATAGTTAATAATGAATAAAACTGAGAGGGCATTGTTTTTGTGAGACTTTGGAAGAACATGGCTCATGCAGTACAGTCCTGTAAACACAAAGGGAGTGTAAAGACGGGAGTGGAGCAGCGGTCCCAGGAGCCTGGTTCCTGATGGTTCCTGATGGTTCCTGATCACATGGTGCACGACTGAGTTTGTCAAAAAGGAAAGTTTGAAGTCTTAAGTTTCCTGAATCGAGTCGGTTCGACAGCTGAAGGCTCTGCTTCCTGTTCTTCACTTGGATGCTTTCAGTACACATTACAATGCACCGGCTCCAACTTTAGCATCATCTTAGAAAATGCAGGGTTGTCCATAGACATCAATAGAAGTGCTCACGGCATCATCAGACATCATGAGACCAAAACGTTATGAAAGGCTCCGTTTTAGTTTGTTTGTTTTTTCAAATGCACGATAAAACATTTTGCTCGTCCCCTCACACCTTTCTCATTTTAGCAACAAAAACGTAGAAATGAGTTGTACAGACCTGACCTTGTGAACCTGAACTGCAGACTAATTGAGAGCCTGATGATGCTGTGAACTGTGAATCTGTGAAAGTTGTCGAGGATTTTAGTCGACATGTCAAATCTGAGGTTGCTGTGGTTGATTTGGCTTGAAGGTGAGATGGCTGTGATTTCTTCACAGCTCTTTGGTGTTGTGAAATCTGGTGAGATCCTGATTATTTTAACAGTTTTCATCTATGAATGTTGAAGTATGCTGCTGTGTCCTCCTCTGGTCTTACCTGCATTTAGGGAGAGATCATTTTGCTGACACCACTCCTGCCACTGCTCTTGTGTTTTCTATCACCTCGCCGTCAGCGATCAGCACAATGACTGTAGTGTCATCTGCTGAGTGTATAAAGGGAAGTCTGGTCTGGGAAGTCACCCAGTCATATGTGAAGAGGGCGTATAGCATCGGATTCAACACTTATGCCTGGGGGAATCCACATGCTCACAGTTGCTCACTTATGCTTAACTGGTTTCAGACTCTGATATGGGTGTATGTGATGGATCCACTTATCCAGTTCAGGGTCGTTTGGGGCTGGGTACGCCCTGGACAGCGTGCCAGTCTGTCACAGAGCTCACAAAGAGACCTATTCATTCATGCTCGCAGTGATTCACACATGGCAAAATTTAGACTCTCCAGCAAACCTAACATATATATCTTTGGGCTGTGGGGGCAGCCGAGGTGCCCAGAGAGACCCCACACAGACCAGACTGGCCCCGGCCGGCCGAGGGATTTGAACCCTGGACCAGTGTTGCTGTAAAGCAAGTTACATGTATGAAATGGCTGTTAGGTTTCTGCAAACCAACCATATTTGAGAATATTACCAAGTTTGTGTTTACAACATTGAATTGCTGCATTGCTGCTGAAATAACAGTTGTTGATATTTGATGTGTTCAGAGCATGAAAGCCTTTCTTATCCTGCCTGAGATCCACAAACTGTAAATCTGTATTATCCAGATCTGTCTTTTAGGTGTGAGGATTTTAACAAGCTATAACAAGGATCGCACACAGCGTTTTAATTGCACACTTTATGGTGTACATAAGAAGTCTGATAAAAAGTGTAAAAACTGCAGACAAGTAGAGAAAGTTTCGTTTGCTGCTCTTGCTCAACAGGGTTTAAATGTAGCTGTGTGAGGGGGCAATTTAGCCTTCGGTCCTTTCAGAGGACTTGTAAGTAGCTTGTAGTAAATTAGATTTGGCTGGAGTCGGTTTCCTCTAATAGAAGCAGGATTTCTGCCGTTAACATAGTAGTGAGAACACAGATGTTGTTTTTATAAGAGCAAACAATCCCTGAAGTCTGAAGTCGGCCTCAGAACGTTTTCAGATTAGGCCGCAGTAATCTGCACCCTCCCCAAGTACCACTGCCCCTCCTTCCTAGCTCCCCCGTTGGCCAGCGGTCCCATTACATCATTGTTCTGGAACCAAGTACCCTTTACATCATCATTCACTCGACTCTTGCGCCCATGCTACGACGTACGCCAAAACCAGTGATGCAGTACCTGCGGCTGCCTTCACAGTCGAGTCCTGCCTCGACTGTGAAGGCGGCAACAGTGAGGACGCATTCGTAACTGTCCTGAAACCTCGTTTTGTCACACGAGTCGATGCAGGTGTGGAGGTCTGCAAAGTTTTCACCAGTGTTCTGTTTTGTTTTTTTTAATTTTTTTTATACACATCCTGGAATTTGAGTTACAAAAAACAGACGTGACAGGAGTCAAGAGAAGCCATCATGAAACCACCCCTGAAAATGTGACGAAGCAATTAAAGCACAAACTGGGTCGGAGGGCCTGATCAATAAAGTCAAACGTTACATCGGAAGCCTGTTCACGGGAAGATTATTGTTGTTACATAATAATAATAATCATAATAATACTATGGGAAAAAGAATTCTTATTATAAGTATTTTTGTGCGGCGTAGAGGTTAGCAGTGTCGCCTCACCGCAGCGAGTGTCTGGGTTTGAATCCACAGGCCGGGCCTTTCTGCGTGGAGCTGCAGTTTGCATGTGACTGCCCGAGTTCTCTCGGGATACTTTCCTCCCACAGTCTCGCATGCTTGTGTGTGTGTCCTGCCAAAAATCACATTTTATCCTCATTTCTTCTCAGACTTGTTGCCACTTGTTCTGCACATATTCAACTCTGTATATTTTATATATTTTATTATTATTATTATTATTATTATTATTATTATTATTATTTTTTTTTTTTTTTTTTTTTTTTTTTTTTACTATTTAATTTGTAAAAATGTGTATACACACACACACACACACACACACACACACACACACACACACACACACACACACACACAGGAAAATGTTTAGTATACACATCCAGAAATGCATACACTATTATATATTGTACATATATTTATTAGTTTCAGGTTGGCCATTCTTGTATTTTGCTCGTTTGTGTTGTTGTGTTTGCACATCTCTGTTGCTTGTGGGGCTCGCACACAAGAATTTCACTCGCATGTGCTGTGCCAGTGTGCCTGCACATGTGATGTGACAATAAAAGTGATTTGATTTGATTTGATTTGATTTTGACTTTCCTGATTCAAGGGGTAAAAATGTGTAAATCTAACACAACGCTTTGTGGGAATCTGTGTGAAAATTGCAAATCGGATTCAAATCTATCGCTGTCTGCATACACAAGCTGGCATTAAATGTGGGCACACGGCAAGCTTGCGTTCATATGGGAATATAAGCATGATACAAAGGTTTGAGCCACTCGTCTTAGACGTGCTGTGCTCATCGGCTCAGACTGATTACAGCTTGCTGCCTCTGTCTATGTTTATTAATGTAGATGTCAGTTATTTGCAGACCTTCAGCAGCCGGGCCAACCTGTGCGATCTGCTGCAGTCACAGTTAATTATTTTGATTTGAATTACTTTGGATTATAGATAGAATTAGCTAAGCGCTACAGACATTAATACTACAGCTACCTTAAATAACTGTGACTTTGATATTGAAAAAATAATACATTTTTTTAATCCAGCCTTTCATTCACATGATTGGATGAACATCCAGCGCTGAAAACAAATGAAAAAATGTCGTTTGGAAACAAAAGAAGAACCTGAAATATCACAATCGCATCTGTCATTATGTAACGCTGTGAATTAAAAATGTAGTGAAATAATTTATGATCCACATCATGTGACTGCCTGTTTCTCACTGCATCGTTTCTCTGCCCTTCCAGCTTTCTGCTCCGCCCACTGCGCTCCTCCCAGCCAACCGCTGCCTACAGTCTGGGATGGTTAGCTACTGAGCGGGCTGCCAGTGAACACTGAGCAGGCTGGCGAGCTCAGCGTCTGCCTCGCTGTCCTGTGATTGGCTGCTGGATGGGACTGAGGCCGAATGGAGCCAATGTCCAACAAGCAGGATAGCAACTCGTCTGAGGGAGATGAGAAAGGGTGAGACAGAGGGGTGGTGTGTGTGGTAAACAAAATGTGATGGAGTGTACATCTGCCTTTGGGGGTGTGTGTGTGTGTGTGTGTGTGTGTGTGTGTCCATTTTTGATGTAAACATGAAAGGAAAGCTAAGATTAATGGTGTGGCAGGGACAACAGATGAAAGCAGAGCTGTAGGCATGGATGATTAATGAAAGATTAAGAGCTACAGCAACACACTTTTTTTTTAGCTACCAGTTCAAATAATTTGAGGTAAGAAGTGAAAAATAGAAGCTGAACAAATGATTCAGACAGGCTGTTGTCTCAGCGGGTAAAGAGAAGGAATGCCATGAATTTAGCAGAATTTTAGGAGCAGTAAAAGGGACGGCTGAGCACTGTCACGCTGCCTGCTGTACTCGCTGTTCCTCCTGCACGTGCAGCTACACACACACACACACACACACACACACACACATGCTTTTACCGCTTCACGAGATAAATTCACAGAGACTCACTTCAGGCCTGATGAAGAAGAAACTAAAGACACAGCAAACTGAAGCCACTGCTGTGTGGCGAGGATGTTGGAGTACAGAGACCCAAAGAGTGTATTAATTAAATAAAACTAAACTAAATTAACAAAAGTGTAACAAAACGACGGTGAGGAGGAGCTGCAGCTGAACCGTTAGAAGGGCCAAAGTTTGTAAACAAACGAAATAAACATGGACCAACAAGAATCCATAGCTTGTCCCACACGTCCCTCTTTGATGCTACAGTCATGTAACTGTTTATAAATAAGTGATTATTATGTCTCAGTTCTTTTCTTCATAGTGCTTTCATTGTGAAGCATTTTGCCATATGTAGCAACAGTCACATGGAGTTTCTTTCCCTCTGGGCTTTATTAGTCACACCCACTGGTTTTATTTGTCTCCACTGGTTTTATTTGTCTCCACTGGTTTTATTTGTAGAGATTGTGGAAATTGCAAGAAAGTTGAAAAAGTAAATTTATTGAGATTTGCTTTATGTCGGCACATATAGAAATCAATATTATAGATATGATCACCAGCAAATTTAGCAGAACACTATTATCGCGCGTTCCTCCAACAAGCTGCACTGCATCCCCTTCTTTTCTTTTAGCTGCCAAATATATTTTCTTTTAATGAGAAGCTTTTCTTGTGAAGCTGCTGTCAAATATTGAGATTAGTTTAAGCCTGTCGGTGAAACACATGTTCCAAATCAGACACGTCCATTATCACATCCAAACTCCAAATTGGTAAACTTGTATTTTTATTGCACATAAAGCAAAATCTTTATTTTTTTTAATAATGAGACATGAGCTGACTAAACCATCTTGTTTGGGGGCTTTAATAGAAACGATATTGTAGTCAGTCAGTGTATACATCATTACAGCTTCCAACAAACTGCATTCTGATAGTTAAAATAAATCCATAATACATTACAGCAGGCGCTGGTTTGTGGAAGCCGCCATGTTGCCCGGTCATTTGAATACAAGCTGAACTGATTGTCCTTAATCATGTTTTATGTGTGTGGCTAAAGAGCAGAATCAGTAAACAAAGGCAGAGAAGAGGACTTAAAGGCATTCACGTGTCGAGGAGGCGAATAATTTGTGCACCATCAGACTCAAGATGTGAAGGGTCATAACCGGTGTTGGGCAAGTTACTTTGAAAAGGTAGTTAATTATAGTTACTTCTTGAAAGAAGTTACTGAGTTACGAGATTCTAAAAGTAATTAATTACTAGGAAAAGTAACCATTTAAAGCGTTACTTTAAAGAATCTCTCTCTCGCCGTCACTCCTGAAACTTGCCCCTCTTCCTAAACAACTAAATGTCAGGATGTTTTTGTTTTGTTTCTTTTTTGCTCATAAGCAGAGAGTGCTTGTTAGCGTTGTCCTTCGATGTTAAACGTGACGAAACTATTGAGGAAAAACAGACGTGTATATTGTTTATCATGACTCTGGTTTTACGTGGCCGATCAACACAATTAAAACACTGGTATATATCACCTTGTTGCTTTGTCATCTTAAAGTGGTCATGTGATTGTTTAACCCCTGAGCTCCAGGTGTTGTACCAAAAAGTGATCATCTGTCAGAAAGTGATTGCCGTCTGCGCGCAGCTGCTTAAAGCTGCAGCGCCCAGATTACTTACAGCTACTTCCGTGCAGCTGATATAAGCTGCGGTAAGCTGAACACAGCTTCAACCGTCTGTTTGTTAAAAAATAGTAATGCGACCGCATTTTCTTGTTAGTAACGGTAACGGCCTTGTAACGATAGGAATAATAATTAGATTACTCGTTACTGAAAAAAGTAACGCCATTATTCCCATCACTCGTCATAACTACTATGTTTTATCATCCAGCAGTAACCGGCATCTGGATAAAATGTCAGCCTCTTCCTGAGCAAAGTCAGGGCTCTAATGCACAGAAATGTGCATAAACATCCTTATTTATTTCTTATATTGTACTTAATGTCAACAGATTAGACATGCGATCCTTCTGGACAGCTGACCACAAGCCAGAGTTGTTTGTCCTACAGCGGACGATCCATAGCTGAATGCAAATTAAGAGTGTGAGCTGATCTCCACCATTCAATCATACAATCATTCTGTTGCTGCTATTTGCTATTTATTATGTTTCTTTGTCTTTCTTTCGTGCAACATTTTGTTCTGTGCAATATTTCGGCAGATGTGCAATTTCCATCCCTCAACATATCCTTAACGACCACAGCCATTCTGCCCTTATTTATTATTTATTATATTTCATTATGATGCCTGGAACACACCCCATGCTTCCTGTAACCCAACATCGTGTATATACTGTACATAGTGTTCTTACTTTTCTTACTTGTATATTATTTTCTTTACTTTTGCATCTTTGTGGTCTTGCTACCTAATTTCATTGTGCAAGCAACAGTACGATGTCTAAGTCTAAATCCATAGCTATGACTTTCCACATGAACCAGGAGATGGTGAAAACAGATCTCAGCTGACTGCACTGTGTGATCTGCTGATATCTAGATTTTACACACTGTTCCTTTAAATGTCAGGGCGTGGCTCGTTTGATAAATGCAACCTTTTTGCACCCGTGTATGTTACTCGGACCACATCACACACTCTTTAATGTGAAACACTGACTATACCTTAAAGTCACATATAGATTGTTGGATTCAGCACGGCCACATGTTTCCAGCAGAGCCTGTTTGGTGCTTCTGGGGCAATCAGAAGCACAGTGTATGTTTACAGCGGTCCCTCGTTTATTGCGGTTACGTTCCAAAAATAACTCGCGACAGGTGAAATCCGTGAAGTAGCCAGCTTTTTATTTATTTTTTTACAATTATTATCGATGTTTTACGGCTGTAAAACTCCTCACTACACACTTTATACACTTTCCAGAGACAGGCGTGAACATTTTCACACTTTTCTCTCTTGTTGAAACTCTCAAATTTCAAACCTTCGTAGAAAAAGAAGTCCAGTATTATAGAATGAAACCAAAGATCAAACCTTGTTTTCAGGTCCAGAACATCGTAATAGAGCAGCTGTGAGAGAATTCAACATTAATGAATCAATGGTACAGAAGTAGAGGAAGCAAGAAGAACGAGTTGAGTAAAGTTTGACTTATCTGACTGTTTTGTTTTGCTTAATTATAATCTGAAAAATATGGTAATTGCTACCTTCCTTTAGTCCAACTTTTTGTGCGATGGCATCTTCCCCTCCCTTTTGGGTGCTACCGCAGGTGCCTTTGACGGTGCAAAACATTTCATCGACATTGTTGTGTTTGTTGGGGAGAAAACAAACATACAGGCTGTGCGATATGACCAAAATCTCATATCCCGATAAAAGACATTTATCGTAAATTCTGTAAATTCTGTGAATCTCAGGCAGCTCGACTTGCGTGAAGTGTTTTCATCTGGGCGTCGTGTACCTGGAGTCCAGTGTTTTCCCCGCAGCATGAAGTATTTATTACGTGCTGCGGGGAAAAGCCTGTTCTAAGGTTTCTTTTTTTTAGCACCTGACGGCTCTTTTCAGCTTCTCATCTGTAAACACTCTGCATACAATTACACGTGATTCAGGTTATTTTGAAAAATCTCAAAAGAATCTTCAGCTTTATTGTGAAAGGTCTATGTGCATAATAAGCAAGCAAACCGTCGTTGTTGCTAACAACAACGCATAAAAGCAGTCGCTGGTCCGTCCGCAGTGTGGTTATATTAAATATAAGAGAAAGAACAGAGTACTTTGAGAAATGAATTCTATAGTGACCATCAAAACGATGAAAAACATATTGCCGTAAACAGTTTATCTTGCGACACCATGAAATAAACGATAGTGTAAAATGAAACGATAGACGTTTTCATATCGTCATCGGATATATATCGATATATCGAACAGCCCTGGTACAGCACTTCAGAGTCACACTGCTAGCCATCGAAGATTTATGTAAATTTGACCAGCTGAACGCATTCTGTACTGACCGGAGACACGGAGGAGATTGATTGACAATGGTCTACAGCCAATCAGGACGCAGAACACAATGCGCTGTTTTTTTTGTTTTTTTTTTAATTGCACACAAAATAAATCTGCGAAACAGCGAGGCCACGAAAGGTGAACCGCGTTACAGCGAGGGACCACTGTACATTCATTACACATTCACATGTTTGAAATTGTAATCATGTATTTGGAGTGCTACCTATATTTCCTCAGACACATAGAAGAACATCCAGACAACAGTGTCACAGCATTTCCTCTTGCACAGAGCACAGCAGAGAGCCGTCCATTAAGCAGAAGGAAAAAGGCCTCAAAACAGAGCTGCTGTGAGTCTCTGGTTATCCCAGTCACATGAGCAGAAATGTTGCTGGGACAAATCAGAGTTATTAAAGAGTAGGGGTTTATAAATTCTAAGAAATGCATTTATCGTTGAGGTGAACAGATGTCATATGCACAGTTAAGCAGGTTACCTCCTCTAACAGGAAAAAATATCAGCCGGATATCAAACAGAGCTGCCAGCTCTTTACACCATGGACTCACCCAGACTAGAGATGGCACGATACCACTTTTTTATGTCCGATACCGATACCGATATCATAAATTTGGATATCTGCTGATACCGATATGAATCCGATATAGTGTTTTTTAATCAACAAAACTGTTTTTTAAAATATCTTGCTGCATTTTGCAAGTCTGCAAGTTCATACTCAAGTTTAAAACAACAACTACACTAAAGCTATTCTGTTATACCTGTATACAAAAAAAATATTTCATAGTTCAGCAATACTGATCAATCTAATAAACTTAAACCTACACCATCCTCCCTATTCTGGTATTTTAAAGAGTACTTAGCGTAAATATTAAGCAACCTAACTAACAGGGTTCCAACTCCCAGCAACAACATAAATAAATAAAAAATAGAGAACCACCCCTCACGCGCCACCTCATGATGCTTAATCGACGTAATCAACCTTAATTTGATGCAGTGTGAAAAAAAATGCACAGAAATCAATTATTTTTCAAGAAATATTAAATAGATTCAACATCTTTCTTCAACAAAATTGCAGACTGCACAGATGGTACCTTCCCAAAGTAAAAAGTACTATAGCTTACTAGGGTATATATATTAGACTTAATAGTCACTATATACAGTAATTGACTTCTATTCATTTTACATCAAATTAAAACTTTGGGTGTCAGATAATTATTTATTAAAAGCTAGACATTTTAAATGAGAATAAGAAAGAAAAGTCTGTCTTTGTGCCCCCTTTTCCCTGTTAATGCCCTATCGGCCCCCCTGGCTAAACTTTGCTAGATCCGCCCCTGCACAGTTACCAGCCGTCAGCTGCGTAGAAAAAGATCCTCGAGTAGAAAGTAATAATAAATACATTCTAACAACAGCTTATCAAGCTTAAACGTTCTGCTGTTGTTCAGCCGCTGGTTTCCTCTTTCTGGTGCAAAGTGGACCAAAAACAAAGAAGAGACACGGACTCAGACAGAAAAGCCGATCAGCTGATCAGTTTCACGATTGAAGTAGCAGCCGGAGAGCGAGAGGCAGTCGCTTGTTAAGCTTAACGTGGGAATGCTTTACAAACATTCAGAGATGGACTTACACACTTGCTTTACTTCTCTCGGGATAACTTTGTCGGAGATGAAATGCCAGGTTGCTAGCGAAGCTCCACATGCTATCCAGACCACCGACAGGTCCCGCATGCCACAGCTGCTCTATCACGTGATGCATACTGCTCCGATGTGCTAACGTTCTGAGGTGAGTTACGGCGTGTTGCAAGTTTTGTGCGGTGCTTTCGTGATATTTAATGGATCGGATTACATTTTTTATTTTTCTCCGATATCCGATCCAGTAATTTAGGTCAGTATCGGACCGATACCGATACATAATATCGGATCGGTCCATCTCTAACCCAGACCACCACCAAAGACGACACAGGTGTGATTTTGTATATAAATAAAGACAACTGTCATAAACAGCATAAAGATGGTCAGAAATTAACACACAGGTCTCCAAAAAAACCAAAACAAACCTGCTTATTGCCATGCAGAGCTCCTCGCCACTCTGAGCCAGAAAAAAACCCCGATTAACTTTCAAAAGTTGCACGTGCCATGTACCTACCCAGCTGTATGAATAATGTATGCATGTTGGCGTGTGTGTGTGTGTTTACATGCATGCCTCGTACGAGCGCACGTGTGTGCGTCTGTGTGGGGATAAGCGCAGTGAAGAGAGCTGGATTAGGAGCAGTGAGGGCAGATGGAGCCGCAGAAAGCAGAGGACAGTTTGGGACGCCTCAGTATGCGACATCAACAGGGGATTGTCGCTTTGTGTTGTTTTTGCGCATGCGCACGTGTGATTCTCAGAGTATCATTGGGCACGCACGTGTTCCTGTGAGTGCTGCCTCATGCCCTGACCCCTCCCCTCTGTGCTGTCTGAGTCACGGCGTGTTCTAGATACAAGTGAGCACACACACACACACACACACACGGCTTCGCATAGCCTGGAGTCGGGGAGCTGAAATAGAATTTGGTGTGTGTATGTGTACCAATTTGTTTGTGTGTATGTCTCAAAATTAACCGCAGTGCAAAGCCTTTGAATGTTTCAGCAGGCAGTTAGCTTTTATCAGAGCAATTCAATTAATGTCTGCAAAGCAGAATTGCAACTGAGTGATTGGATGTGTGTTTGAAGAAGTTTGCATGCAGAATTTTGTGTGATTACAAGAATTTCTGTGCTTTTCTTTTTACTTCTGTGCTTAGAATAACCTCGTATGTTTGTAATGCAGAACTGAGATCAGTGCTTTCATATCGCTCTCAGCTAGTTGGATGGGGGGGGGTGGATTGGCATTTCATAGATACTGACTCCAATATCAGAAGTAAATTCTTTTAAACTCCTCGAGCCCACTTCAGTTCAGCTTTCATCATTTATGAGTAAAAGTTGAAAATAAGAATAGAAGGCAGTGATTTAAGATGTCCGGGACGCTGAGATATCGTAACACATGCAATATCCGTGCATATTGGAACAGGAATTGCAGTGAAGGCAGGTTCCAAATTTTTTGACCCTTTGCAGTCATTCCCCTGAAGTTTTTCACTTTAGTTTATTGTTGCCTATAAGTCAAAGTGGCAGTGGAGCCTTTGAATAGCTGAGACACGTGGAAGTCTTTGGAATGCAGAGATAATAAAATAGTTTTGTTTGGTCTTTTTTTCCACACACAACTCATCAGAAAACAATGTGGTAATTGAGAATTTGTAAGCAGAAAAAACTAATGGCAATGATGGCGGAAAAATTAGCTCCAGTGTATGAAATGAGTTGGTTGACACTGACTGGAGATGACTCACCGCTCATTCAGTGTTACACTTCCCCCACTTGAAATGCCTTTGAAACGTCAGCACAAAGGATGAATGACTGCATTAAAACCATGCTTCGTTTAGAGGCGTTTAAAGGCTCAACCTTTGCCAGGTTTGCCACCTCCAAAGTCTCTGAGATTCAAAGACAGTTATATTTCAGAGTGGTACCTGCATCTGTTTTAAACAGTCTTTGGTGTATTAGACCCAGAGCAGAACATATTAAAACAGAGTGCATTAAATATTTTACCTGTACTGATACATCCCAAGAGTCTCATTGAGTCACTGGCAAAACATTTTTGTCCACCTGTGGTTCCCACCATGATGTTCCTGTTTGTGTAAAATGTAAAAAGGTGGATTTCTACATATGATATTTAATTGGTGTCAGTATTTTTGCTGTAGTTTATCATGGCTGAATGCAGGCACATCGTCACAACACACTGTTTTGAAGAGGATCATTTCTGCTGAGAGGAGCTCAGATCCTTCAGATTTTTCAGCTCCAAAGACATAGCACAGTTCTCTGGGTGCTATTGCTAGGAAAGAGCACTGATGGTGGCATTTGCTCTGTGCTCTTGCGATTGCTATTGGCAGTCAGACTTAAAGAACATTTCTGTGCAGCTTGTTTTGGACATGAAAGACTGCACTAGATTTAGCTTTTCTACTCTTTTATGTGTGTATCTTTTTAGTCAGTGGAATCTCTGGTTTCACATTTCTCCTTTAAAAAAATGCTCTTTTCCTGTTTTATTCATTGATGAGTATTTTTTTTATCCTGACGTTTATATCAAACTGCATGGCTCTTTACAGCTTCCTTCATATTTTAGTAAAAGATTGAGCTTTTTGTAATTTTGTAGTGCATGTGCGCACAGCTGTTTAAAATAGTTGTTCTTACACTAAAATAAATGAGTTTAAAACAAGCAACAGAATCAACCATTGAATTCTGGGATAGATTGGGCCACGAAGGATACACCCGACCCATCCTTCAAATCTAGGGAGAAGGAGGACGCATTTGGAGGAGTCTTCAAACGTGGACAGCCTTCGTCGCGTCGCTGTCATGTAATCGGCCTATCAATGTGGACACAGCTACGATACCGAAGATTGCTGCTTCTTCTTCTTCGGGGTTTAACGGCAGCTGGCATCCTTGTAGATGCATTTCTGCCATCTTCTGTTTCAGTCCGTTATTACACTCTTAAATCCTACTACCTATTCCTGCGTCTTTCTGGTTCTTACAAAGCTTCAAACAACTCGTCAACTATTAAATTAGTCGTCAACAATTTTGCTAGTAATCGTGACTAGTCATGGCAGCCCTACCTGTAATTTAATTTTAGCACGAAGGTTATCTATCATATGACATCCTGTGTCAAAATCAAGTATTAAAAGCTACTGTGCAGTTTGGTTTTTAGGTACTTGTGCTGTTTGTCATCTCTTTTGGCCTCACATGCCTGCAGCGTCACTGTGAAGAACAGAAGACAGATCAACAGCCTGTAGGGCAAACATAAAGAGAGATGTCGCAGCAGTGACACCCATATGACCTCCCTCTTAACATCAGTAAGACTTAGCAGGTGGTGCCGGATTACGAGCATTCCTATATTGACAGAGGCAGAAAGAGAAAATTTAGCGCTTTGAAGTTCCAGGGTGTTAACAATACTTAGAACATGTTATAAGATCTGCACTCAGGAACTGAAGACACAGCTGTGAATTTGTTATCTGAGTCAGCTCAGCAAGCTTTACTCAGACCTTGAGCATTTCAGTCCACTCTACAACTGGAGAACATTCACTCGCTGTCTTCTACAACAGAGTCGCTTCTCTTAACCTCCACGCTTCAGCATTTGTCTTTAGGGAACGTTCCACCAGAGCCGCAGAAGACAGTATTCAACTGTTGCCACAGGATTATTGGTCCACATCTTGAGTAGAGTGAAATTCACATGTTAAAAAAACAACAGAAAAAACAGTTGCATGCTGTTCTTTAAACATTGACCTTGAACTCTCAAGTCTTCACCATTTATATCAAATATACAGATTAAAGGAGAAACTAGGGCTGCTCGATTATGGCAAAAATGATAATCACGATTATTTTCACTGAAATTGAGATCACGATTATTTGACGATATTTATTTAACCCTTTAAGACCTACTATAGAACCAAGTCCACCAGAGCTTAAATTATTTTTTTACATGTTGTAGTGCCATTTGTGGGAGCATTTCAAGTTGCTATACATCAATACAACTGTTATAGCCCATATTTTAATAATATGTATGCATTAAGTGCATAGTAATTACATAAATTGCAAAAAAGTGCAATAAACTACAAAAAAAATTGAAAATCGCTTTTGTTTTGTTTACATATATTTCTACTTGGAGAAGTTTAAGAGGTTTATCCCTCAAAACTTTAAATACAATAATGTTGCAAAAAATAGTTTCCCACCACAGGAAATTTATTTTGAGTGTCTTCATAGTTTTATTTTGGAGATACAGCAATTTTTATATACTGCAGGAAAAACAAAAAACAATCCTATGATGCAAATTTGCAAAGAAAACAGCATGTGCATCATTTCACTGTGGGAAGTGTTACGAACAGCTGATAGGAACGGCAAAGCGTGTTTCTGGAATATTATGTTTTTGTTCCTGCGAGCGCTTTTTATGCAATTTTTGCAAAGCTATATGTGGAACGAAACCGTGACCGAGGACAAGCTGATGGCATCAGATGTAAGTACAACTCCTCCGGTTTCATATGCAAAACAAATTATTGCGCTAGCTTACACGGTTCCGGTTCTACAGGGATTTAAAAATAGTTACGCAAAACGGAGCGTGCTGCTCTGACCGGCTTTAAAGGGTTAACAATGACTTTTAAAAAATAATATAAAATAGTGTGCAACACCACTGAAGTTTTTTTTTTTTAAACTCTCTTTTCAACCAACGGCAGTCACTCTCCAAATAACTTCTGCTTAGCTTTCCGAGCTTCCCTCGGGTCCTCTTAATCAGCAGTCTCCAACCTTTTTTGCGCCACGGACGGTTTATGCCCGACAATATTTTCACGGACCGGCCTTTAAGGTGTCGCGGATAAATGAGGGAGGGGCTAATAATCGGCTCAGTCATTTTTAATGATCGTTGAAAGCCCAGATCGTAATCGTGATTAAAATTCGATTAATTGAGCAGCCCTAGGAGAAACCACCATGAAAAGGTCTCAGTGACGGATTGGGCTGACTATTGCAGAGTCGTCAGAGAACTTCTGCAGGAAGCACTGGGTGGAGTTGTGGGAGAAGTCTGCAGTGTAGATGGTGAAGAGGAACGCAGCTAGAACCGTTCCCTGTGGGGCCCCGTACTGCAGACGACCCTGTCCAACACACAGCCCTGAGTTCTCACATACTGTGGTCGATCGGTGAGGTAGTCCAAAATCCAGGTTGTGAGGTGATGGTCCACTCCAGAGTTCTCCAGCTTGTCCTTCAGGACCGTGGGAAGAATGGTGTTGAAGGCACTGGAGAAATCAAAGAACATGATTCTCACAGTGCTCCAGCGGTCTCCAGGTGAGCGAGGGAATGATGTAGGAGGTGAATGACGGCATCATCCGCTCCAATGCCAGGCTGGTAAGCAAACTGAAGTGGGTCCAACAATGAGCTCACCAGGTGCCGAAGCTGAGCCAGGACCAGCCGCTCCAGGGTCTTCATCAGGTGGGATGTCAGAGCCACCGGCCTGTAGCTGTTGAGGTCCTTGGAGCGTGAGGTCTTTGGCACTGGTACAACATAGGAGGTTTTTACAGAGCTGTGGGACTCTCCCCAGCCTCAGGCTCAGGTTGAAGAGGTGCTCCATCACCTCACACAGTTGGTCTGCGCAGGACCTGACGACCCTCGAGCTGATGCCATCATGATCATGGCTAAGCTGGAAACCTGGACCCTCCGTGACTACATGAAGTACCTTCTGAAGGTCTACTAGAAGGTGTGAATGGGGCATTATGGGCAATCCCTACTTGCTACCATCACGAAACCAACCAGCTGATCTACACCACAGCAGCAGTGATCACTGAGATGAGGCTACAAGCTGAACAGCAACAAGGAGAGTAGACTTTATATCTCAAGATTCAGTTATGCTTCCTTATTTTATACAAGTAAATATGTAGTCCTTAGTGTGGCAGTTTTCAGTCCTCTAGGAAATAATTAGGAAGGACACCAGCACTGCAACATGAGTACCCAGCACTGATAGTGACATAACACTGCCTCTATCTGTGTGTGTTTTTTGTGTAACCACCAGAGGAAAGCAACTGTATGACCCTTCCACAGTCACAGAGGTCAGACCTCTGCATCATTTTTTTAATGCTGCAGAGACGATGACACTTACGGAACCATGAAGGCTTTTTAAAAAGTTATCAGTGTGGGCAGATGCATACTGTAGCAACACATTCCTGCGTCAGGCGGGTTACCTAGTGTGTCTAACAGCAGAGTCAGACATAAAACTGAACAACTGCTCTGTCAACAGTAAACTAAATGTACAAGTATCACCACAGTTTTCTATAAAAACCTTTTCAATGCTGTTTCCAGCTCTTCAAGTCAGCGACGCAGCTGACAGATAGCTGACGCTGTGGAATTTACCTTGAGGTGTTGCTAAAACTGTCAGTGGTTTGTTGGAGCCTAACAAAAAGGGTGACATTGTCAGTAAAAAGAAAGACGTTAGCAGAGGTGGGGAACTAAAGGAGAGGAATGACAGACAAAAAGACACGATGCAAGATAGACAGACATAAATGAAAATATTCTATTCAATAAAAGTTACATTTTATGCATCATTTGAATGCAGAATCATTGAAGAACTGTTTTTAAGAGAGAAAGAAAGATGAACAGTAAAGTGGGGAGCAAATATAACGCTACCTGAACTGAAGTGACTTTTGCAATTCTTAATGGACATTTCTTCCTCACCTTGTAAAGAAACGCATGGGAGTTTTTGCTGTTGTGTACATCAAGGACTTCTCTGTGTAGTACAGTGTACCCTCTGTGCCAGCACTGATGTCCTCGTATCCACTCTTGCCACTCTAGTTAAGCTAATAATAAATGTTTAATAGGTGAGTATTTTTTCCTCTCAAGCAAATCCATTTGATGCATAAATTGCATTAACTACTTAATTTCATTGGTAGTTTTGTGGCTCTGCAGCATTCCCTCCTTTCTGTTGGTGGTTATTTTATTAAAAAGAGCATGTATTATGTGTACCGCCTTGTTGTTTTTGGATGCTGTTTTATTGTTCAGGGTAACACAAAGTGCAGATTGTCTGGTGGGAATGGGTTAGTGATGATTGGATCTTCTTAAACTGAAAAAGATGAATTAATTGCATTATTAGATTTTGCAAACTGAATAAGCAAATATTCTGTTTGCTCACCAGGAGGAAGAAGGTGATGTCCTTTCATTTCAGTGTGCCACATCAGGACTACAATTATGTTGCCGTTGTTTCTCCCTCTTTTTAACAAGTCTTAAGCTTCGTGAAACAGTTTGTTTTTTCACCTCATCAGCTGTCCTAAGGGCTAACATTTTTGGATATAACCCGT
The DNA here is from genome assembly GCF_057381915.1 of Diplotaxodon limnothrissa. NCBI lineage: Eukaryota > Metazoa > Chordata > Actinopteri > Cichliformes > Cichlidae > Diplotaxodon > Diplotaxodon limnothrissa. The sequence goes on along the minus strand of NC_140599.1, from coordinate 4,168,602 downwards.
GTTGATTGGTGTATTTATTTTATCAGGATTTAGTTTTAACTCTCTTCCTAGCAAATGTCATAATTCTAAGACTTTTCTAAGAATTTCGTCATGAGGAGTTAATCTTAGTACAAGGACGCTTTGTGAATACAAGCCGTGGTTGTATTAGTCTGTTTAACAGTCCATCAGTCTATTTACAGCCACAGTCATTCAATGAAAAAACAAGATTTGGAGACTGCGGCATGACTGAGATTACTGCCAGCATTTACAAGGAACCTGACATTTTGTTGCCTGTTTTTAAAAAAACAAAAAACAAAAAGAGACCATACTGTAGTTACAGATGCATCTATAGGCTGCATGTGTGCAAGGCAAAAACACACATATGCTTGTTAGGCAACATACAAATAAAATACTAGAATTTCATTCATGCAAGTGAGAGAACATTTCCTCATGTTCTTTCTCAAATTTGCTCCAGAAACCAGCAACATGACAGACGTGATGGAAACGTGTAGTTCAGAGGAACTTCTTGTACCTAACGTACAGTATTCGAAAAGCTGGAAATTAGCTATAACACTAACTAAACTAGGGTATGCACCTGCTGTTTAGCAGTGTAAAATTCAACATTATAAAAACTCTATTAGCCAGTGCAGTTTTTGTCTCCATTGGCTTCATGTTTCAGGCCACAGGTTTCTGCTTGTCTCATACCCAGAATCACCGTTTACTTTATAGTAAATCAAGAAAACACAATTAGTTCCACTTGGAGTTGGACATCTCCCTCTTAATTTTAGTGATGTGGTTTTATAGATCTACAAGTCAGTCGACCGCTTTTACCCTGATCTCTCATACTTCTCTCCAACTATTGGGTGAATTGCCATGAAAATTTGGCATTTACATTCTCCGGAATAGTAAGTCTTATCACTTTGAGGTTGACATTTCCCTGACATTTTCCTTTGGTGAAACCAGCAAGCTTGAAATGTCTTGAAAAATAATAGCTTAAAGCAGACCATAATACATTTGATTGAAGACACACATGATCCCCTCAGGATAAATGTTATCACTCTGGTAGTCCCCGACTTCCCCGACTCCCCAACTTATCTGGACCTATCATTACTTCAGCATTCTCGTTTGCCAAACACTGATTTGTTTTGTTTAATGGTAATTACCTAGTTTTGCCACACTAAAATGTCAAAGCAAGCTGTTATGCGCATTATCAAAATGTTGACATCAGTTCATATAAAAACTTCTTGCTTAGTTGCTTTTTTTTTTTAAGTTTAACTGCTGCTGTCAATAAAAGGCACCAGAGCTGATCAGTCGTAGATGTGTCTAATATGTTTAGCCTTTACTGCGGACGACATGCTAGGAGTGCACATTTTGCACTCTCATATAAAAACAGGTCCTGTGATTTATTGCCACAATAGCTAACATAAATGGAAACATGTGGAAGCCAAAAGAAAAGTCATCTTTATCATTATTTTTATTTAAATTAGCGAGAACTCTCCTAGGCAGCTTTCTTTAAGTACTCTTCAGGAAAAGTTCAACAGGCTTCTAGAAAGGCATCCAAAGCTCTTCTCTGGATGTTGGCCACCTTTGTGGTCCTTTCTCCACACTGCTTGAATAATGTTGTGCTCCAGGCTCTATGGAGGGCAAAAAAACACACGCACTGGAGCACTATCCAGGTGTGCTTTTACTGCATTGAAAGTGTGTTTGGGATCATTGTTGTGGTGAAAAATGAAGCTGTTGCCAATCAGATGGGCTCCAGATGGTACTGCATGGTGGTTCGGAATCTGATGGTACATTTTTATGTTCATAATTCAAAGAAGAAGAAGAAAAAAACGGAACAACAAATAAAGACATGTCATTATTATGTAAGCAGTTTGCGTTTTTAAGAATGACAGAGTCGTGGATATTGGTTAAAGTGGGACGTACAGTAACCTGTGGAGTCAGAAGGTCCTGTATGAACGTGCAAGATATTAAATGACAATATTTTATTTTGAAACAGAATATTCATTTAAATAAAAGTTTGACAAATAAATTTGCATGCTGTCAGTTATAGTTCTGCATCTCTAAAGTCAAAGCAATCCATCAGTTGGAAAGGCAAAGTCAGTTTATAAGTCATTCCCTTTCATGGTCGGCCTTTAATGTTAAAGCTGCTGGAAGTGAAACTGGGAAAACAGCAAGAAGAAATAATGAGCAAATGAAAGCGTTACTTATGTATTTATGGCTTGTTGTGGAGCTTGTTGTTTGGCTCTTCTGCCTCAGATGAACCCTGCTTGGGATCATTCAGCTACACCCTCCCAGGTAAATTTGAACCAGCTGCAACTTATGATTTCACAAGGAGCAAAAAGAGATCACAGACAAGGCTAATTCAATTGATGAGATATCTAGCATCTCTGTGTCCTCATAAGACTTCGCTTGGCTCTACTAGGGAGACTGCATCAGACTGCTGTTATGTAATCAAGTTAGCATTAAAGCTTAAGTGAGTTTGGATCCAGAGAGGCAACAGTTTTGTTTTTTTCCTCTTGGGGAACGAAATAAAAAGGGCAAAGTAGAAGGATGCTAGCAAAGAGGTCATGCACCAGAAAAGTGACAGGAGTCAAATGTAAAAATATCAGCAGGAACGACAGGTGACAGAGCCGGAGAGGGAGAAGAGGGAAAGTCGCGCTGAAGAAACACGTAACGTGAGTAATAAAGCAAGGACAGGAAGAGACAGAGAGAGGTTGTACAAGGTAAATCTGGGCATGACGAGTTGTGTTGTGATGACAGAGAGCATGACACTTAGGGGGGAGGAACTACACCATGCCGTGCAGACATGGAGGGAGGGAGGGAGGGAGGGAGGGGAGGCTGGACGAGAGCAACTAGAAAGAAGGGAGAGCAAGAGGGAGGCAGGCTGGTGGAGGGAAATAAACAGAGTGGCCGTTCCTCCCAGCAGCCAGTCTGAGGCACACAGCTACTAGTGAAGTCTGTTTCAGTTGATTGCAGCAACTCAAGCTCAGTTCTTTTGCATTTGTCTGGGATCAACTCGTTGCTGAGTTCAGTGGGAGGCTTATCGTCGGGGATTTGAGGTCTGCAAACACAGCTTGTGTTCATGTGAACCAGGCTGAGTGGGACACGTGCAGTAACTTCCTGGGAGGCTGGATCAGCAGACGGTGCTGCTGGGCTGCATCATCTCCTGCTGATATTCCTTCAAAAGGAGCAACATGCATATCTTACAGTCGTACTGCATCAACAGGTTGGTGTGATTGCGGAAATGCATTTCTCTGCGATTGCGTGTATGTCTGTTGGAAGTGGGTGTGTGCTCTGCTGGCATCTGTGCCCCCTGTCACATGCTCATAACAGATTAAGTATGAGATGTCTGTGTGTGTTGAGTCCTGTTTATGGTCTTCGCTATCTGTAAACCAGTTTATTAGTCACAAATTCATAACAGTAGTCCAGAAATTTGATTTCCAAGGGATGATTGCATTAATTTACTTTCATCTGATGAAATGTCTGAAATCTGAAAGGATGTTAGTGATTCTGTAAGCCTTGCTAGTTTAACAATAAATCTGTTGTGAGTGCATGTACCACATCCAGATCATTCAACTGATGCCCCAGGTCAGAGCTCTAGACCAGCTCCTGTGTCTGTCTTTGCAACCACATAATTGTTTCCATTTTCACAAAATGTATGTTATATTTTAACAGAAATGCACTTTGGATAGTTTCTATTTATTTCTTTGTCAAAGGGAATCTCATTAAGGCAAAGGTTCTATTTAAAGCTGCCGTAGCATGGATGCCAAGTAGCTTGTTACAAGAGTAGTAACATTAACAAATCAGCCTAAGACTGCTTGTTCAACTAACTCACAAAGTTATCAATTAATTAATTAGGTAGTTATAGTGTTTAAAATCTAACGAAGATGGTAATGGTTTAAACAAGCTCATTAAGGGTGTCACAAGAACCGATCATTACAATCCGTTTTGAGACCAAAAGCCAGGGCAGAAAATCCTCAGAACTCCAGGGGACATCTATAAGAAAGTTGTGTACACCCACACACAGTGAAAACTACTGTCATTGGAAGATGGGCTAGTCCAACTGTCGCAGTATCTCTGTCCCAACTCATTGATAAGAATGGCAGTCAAAGTTGGGTATGGTGATATTTGATATGCAAAAGACAATATGCGAAAATGCTGCCCTGCTTTTCAGAGCAATTAAGGCTCATTTTCAATTCAGTGACGCACCTGCAAGAGATCCATTGTAAGGACTCAAGCTGACTGAGTTTCAGCTCAACATGTAAAATGATCTGTGCATTTCTTTTTATCCTAAAATTATCCAAAAATGCGTGTTACCGGTTTGTCTGGCAACAAAATAAATGTTCCCATTTCAAAGTAACATCCTGCTACCATCCTGTCAGGCATTCAAACAAACTCATTAACGGGTTTATGTTTAAGGACACATTGGTTTGGTATGAAAGTAGATATTAAGAATGATTTTGGTACACAAATCAAACGCAAAGATTTGTGCTCTGATAATTGTCATATATGACTGATTGTTTGCTCTAGCAGTCGCCTTTTGCATAGATTTGCAGCTTACTGAGATTCACAACATATCAGGTTTTTCTCATTGATAAATGGCAGACACCACAACAACTTGCTAAAAAATATATGTATAAATACAAAACTGTAATTGTTCACCCTTCTTCTCTATAACCACCATGGAGACCACTGAGGGCTGGACGTCTTCAGCCTGTTCTGTTCTGCTGCCCCCATAGCGGTCAGGAATAAATGGTTGCAGCTTTATGATTGCAGTTTTCAAAAGACGTAAACTTCCTCTCCCCTGTGGATTGTCATTTTTTTTTAAGTTGGATTTGGATTTCAAGTAGCGCTAAATCGTTCTCTGGAAATTTTTCCAAACCTCACTAACTTGCACATTTGAGTTATTCCTTCACATTGTAGAAAATGTATACAAGAGCTGTCAACACTGACATAAACTCCAGTTCAGTTTACATTGATCAGCTACCAGAGCAGGCAGTTTCCCACCATGTTACTGCCTCACCATGTGCACTGCTTTAAAGATAATATGTTTCATGGACCGTGAAGAGCAGCAAGAACTGAAAAAGAGACGTCAGAGGATTTTTTTTCTTTTCTTTTTTTTAGGTTGGAAGAGCAAAGTGGATTTGACAGCCAGTGAGCAGGGGGAAGGAGGGACGACAGTGGTGTTACCTAATAGTGTTGATGGAAGTTGAGGGAGGAGAAGAGGAAAGAGGTGGGGCGGAGGGAAAGACAGAAATCACTGGGAAGATCGAGGGAATATAGCAGTAGCTGTGAGCCGACAAAGTGACAGTGGTTTGGAGAGAGAGCTTTTAAAGAGACAGAGAAAATGGGAATGCGAGGGGTGTGGAGCAAACAGCCAAACATGTGGATAGATGGGGGGGAAGGGAGGGGGAGATGGAGAGAGTGTGGTAATCCAAATCTGCTGCAAATAACAGAATTTGTCATGTGAGCGTGATAAAGGAGAAGGATACAAAATTATAGAAAGCGACAGAAGGTGGGGATGAATGGTGCATGTGCAGTCTTTAAGTGGAGAGGATAGAGTGGAGTGGCCTTCATTTCCATGCATGGGAAGCATTGGTATGATTCAGTTTTGAATCCGTGACCAGAGTTTGTCAGTAATCCCCCAAAAGTGTTGGAAGTTAAACTTTGTTGCCTATCAGTTCATTTGTCCATCCAGCCATTCATAGTATGCTAACATGTGCAGAATGCTTGCAGTACAAACTGACATTAGAGCCCGCCATAAATGACGCGACAACACTCGGTAATTTGTAAACTATCCTGTTCTTATTCTATCGTTTTATTTGTTTGTTTTTAAACCGGTCATTACCGTGTATGGTCAAGTGTTTGATCTGTGCCATTATCGACTAACACTACTCAAGCTAGCTTGGGTAGCATAGTTCGTCAAGTAAGGTTAAACAAGGTAAGAATTTTGCCTAGCAACAAAAAGGAAATGGGCTCAAACCAAAGTCTATTTGCAGAACAAACTCAATAGTGCAGCGAAATAACAAGATTCAAATATACCAGCCTGTTTCTGCTGTAACCATAGACGAGGCTGAAGTGGCGTTTGAAGAGACTGTGCTGTATTTGTTTACCATGCATATTGTGGTGGTTTGGATTGCTAATTAGCACCACGCTCAACCATGACTTTAGCAAATTTATCACAGGAACTCATTTTGGGACCACGTGTTGAACATATTTCAAAACAAGCAAGACAAGGAGACACTGAGATCTTGAAAGATCTTAGAAATTAAAAAGATTTTCTTCTTTTTTATTACTTAGTTTTTAATAAAGGTTTTACGTATTTTAACAGAAAAGGAAAACAACAAACAACCAAAAACAACAATAACAAAACAAGCAGTCGACTGAAAAGCACAGCTTTTTCCCACAAAGCAATTCTGGCAGTGAGAACATGACTTTATATCCATGAATTGACAGCACATATACAGATGTAAGAGCAGCCTCGGAGAGGCATGCAAGAGTTTATATAGATGTGGGTAGGCACAAACAGGAGAAAGGAAGAAAAAAAATTCTAATTTCGGATATATTTCAACCACTTGTCCCATCTCGTGGTATAAATATTAGCTTGCAGCCTTAACAAAAAGGTAAGTTTTTCCATTTTATGAATCTCCTCAACAACGCTCAACCAGTCGACCAGAACAGGGGGGTCAGTACATTCGGCAAGTACAAAAGGACATCATCAGCTATTTTGTGTTCTCTTGAATTAACTACGACCCCATGAATACTATTATTTTCTCTTATTGCCTGTGCTAAAGGTTCAATGTAAAGAGCGAAAAGAGTCTGAGACAAGTGACAACCTTGACGAGTAGATCTTTAGAAATTAAAAACATTTTCATAGCAAACTAACAGCTCTTATATAATGTCAAGTGTCAGACTGGTTACCCAGCAAACCAAATGTAAAATGTAAGTCTGTGCTATGACTGCAGACCAACATATTTATGGAGAGGATTCCTTTAAATATCTAAAATGCAGCATAGTTTCCACGTTTCTCTACCAGTTTTTCTAGCAGTGTTATCTTATGTCTTTTTTAATGTAGTTAATTACCAAAAAAAACAAAACAGAAACTGTCTTTGCATTATCTGACTTGGAAAAAGAAATCTTATTAATGATCTTTTTCCTGAAGCTGCTATAATGTTATCTTTTTTTAATCACTTATGTCTTTTTTCCCTTCCACCCTCTTCTCCTCCACCCTCCCAGATGGCCAGATGTGCCGAAAAGGAAGAGAAAGAACAGCCAGTGCTCAGTGAAGAGCATGTCTGGTAACTAACTTCATTATCTCTGCCTCACTCGTGTTGTTTGTGTCACCCCCCACATGGAAGTGAACACAATTCAAAGCATATTTCCTCTAAGACGATGTCTTTTGATGTACTGCTGGATTCGGCCAGTGATTGGTTTAAATCCGTGACTCGGCAGCTCCCCTGGGTTTTCAGTGGTGTCCTTATTGTCAGGAATATGATTATTCCTCGTCACCATTGTATAGTTTCCCTCAGAGGCCTTGTTGAACACAAATCAGCTAACCAAGGGGGATTGGTTAGGCAGGTCTATGAATGTTCAGGACTAATCTTTAATGGATTATATCAGAAAAGAAATAGATGTATGCAATAATCATTATTCATGTTATGGATAAATAAACAGAATCAGCATTTATTTCTACCTGTAAACTTTGTATTTTGTTCATGATTTTTTTTTTTTCCTGATTTAATATGCTAGCCTCAGATATCGTCGAGCCAAATTAATCGGGGCAAATGTAGTGTTTTCCATAGTGGTAGCTTGTGGTGTAGGGGTGCTTAATTACAAATCTGGATTATGAATTGTATGTATTGAAATTGCAAAATCACAACAGTCTTTGAACCTAGACATGTCTTTAATTGGGCTCTTCCTGCGCACTAAAACTGGAACGTTCACATTTAATACAAGGTGGGCCTTAATGCTGGAACCAGTGCATTTCAAAAGATCCAACTTTTACTTGATGGCTAAAGGTCTGGGCCACACTTTTCACAGTAGTTGCGTGTGGTTTCAGACAAATTAACATTTTCCACAGAATCCGTAGTTGAGTGTGCTAGTCTGCTAACGACCAAAACAGTCACAAGGAATTTTTGGATGCATCACTGTCAGGAAATACACTTTTTCCCGAGATCCCAATGGTTGCCAGTCACCAATTAGTTGGTAGGTCTTGTACAAGATAACTGTTACATCACGACCAAAGCTATGTTGCAAATCCCGTCTGTGATGAAGATGCAAAGACTTCTTGTAAACCACTTGACTCAGCAACTGCATTGTTCGTTCACTTTTATATGTTTATTATACATTATCGCATGAAATTATACAGAATCAGAATGGATCTACTTTTTTTCCTTCTTCGCTTCAGTAGTACAAGAGGATTGGCTGAAGAAGTATGCTCCCTGTGGAGCAGACTTTACTTTTGTGATTTCCAGCAGCGTCTGTACATGTGGGTTATTGTTTGCACCTGTGCTTTGGGTGGTTGGTGGTCCTTGTGCAACTACATGACAGCTTAGAGGTTAGAATTCTTATGTACGTTACATATATTCATATTGTGTGACTTCAGAGGATCAAAGAGTTCAAGGAAACTTCTGAAGAGAAATAAATTAGTCAATGAAATGTGAAGATGAAAAGCATATTTCATGAATTCTGGGAATGTGAGTGTAAACCTTATAAGCTGGCATGATATCGGAGTCTGCGGGGAAGACGGCCTGTCTTAAAGTTGCAAGAAAAAGGTTGTTATACAAGGATTTAATTAACCGGCTTTCCACTCTTAATCTTTGACCTTAAGTCTAAGTCACATTTAAAGACAAAAGCAGGGAAGAAAAACTTTGTGCGAGTGATTTCTCCAAAAGGTTCTGGGAGTGAGGTGCTCCTATTAAGGAGACTGCAATTGTTGGTTATAGAGCCCCCCTCCCCCTATTAGTAAAGCCATAAAAAATCTGTTTACTAGTCTTATCATCTTTAAAAAAGGCTGGCTGGTGTGAACTCTTCCTCAATTATTGCTCAAAACTTTTAGACGACCTTAAAAGAGGTATGAAGCTGGCAAAGGCTACAAAAACAAGACTTGGCTGTACATCAGTCCATGGATAGGCAAACTGCCCACAAATGGAGCAAAGTTCAGGACACCAAGAACACAACATGCAGTCCTGGCAGATTGGAAAGAACCCAGCGTTTGGAGTAAAATGTTTGCAGAAATCCCTACACTTAGCTTTAGTCTTTGTTCATGAAAAAGCACGTAACGTGAAGAGACAAAATCTGAGCTTTTGCCTGACACTGAAAAGGTACTGCACCAAAACATCATCCCCACCGTGAAGTGTGGTGGAAGTAGCATTGTGGCTTAGAGTTGATTTCCTCAAGGCCAGGATCCTTGCAGTCATTGAGGGATATGGGAATTCAGAATTGTGTCAAAACATATAAGATTATAGGAGAATGAAGCTTCTGATCCTAAAGCACACAAGTGAACAAATATCAGAATGGCTGAAAAAGAGGAAAACTCTGGTTTTGGATGTCTGTGAAGGTTCTCAGTCATCCAGGTCATCGTAGTCAAAGGAGCTTGCAAAGAAAAGCGTCTGGACTTCTTTAAGTTGCTTGAAGACGTTTCACCTCTCATCCGAGAAGCTTCTTCAGTTCTAAGGTCAAATGGTGGAGAGTCCCAGATTTAAACCTAGTGGGAGTTTCCCCCCACAGAGGGACAAAAGGACCCCCTGATGATCCTCTAATCGCCTGAGCCAAGGTGTGAAACTGGGTGTGTGTCCCAATCAGCCAGAGTTTCGGGTGTGTTCATTGTGAAACCTGGCCCCACCTTATCATGCGAATTCCTGAGGTCAGATGGCCCAGGATGTGAGTGGGCGTTAAGGCGTCTGGGGAGGGATCTCAAAACTGGATTATAGATGGCAGAGAGTTGGCCATTCCTGGGCATTCCTCACTGCACTCTACAGCATCTGGTTTTGGAATGATCAAATCAGAATTCTGACCTTTGAGATGGAGCTTGCTGTGTGATGAGAAGAAATATCGATGAACTGAACTCTCTCTCATCTTGATGTGCAAGTCTTGGCAATAATCAGGTTGTGTTGTCTGTAATTGTGACTAAGATGAAGTTTAATCGTCTGACTTCAAAACTCACATGTTATTGGTATACTGTCTTATTCTTGCAACTGTGTATATGTTTCATCTGGTATCACAGTCTGTAGGGGCCATGTATGCAGGTCTTTCATTGAGGCCCCTGTGATAACACTCATCCTCGCCCCTCCTTTCCTTCTCCACTCCTCCTCATCACTACTTCTCCTCTTCTTCTCTTCCTCCCTCTGACCCCATTCATCCTGATCTTCCTTTATCACTCTTGCCCTTACGTCATCACGCCTCACCATCCATCTTGCTTGTACTCCCTTGTTCGCACTCCTTCACCCATCTCTCATTCCATCCTATCTTCCTTTTCGACCTCCTCTTCCTCTCCTATAGCTCTTAGCGTCTCTGTTCCAGGGTACATCCCCAGCTACCTGGAGAAGGACGAGCCATGTGTAGTGTGTGGGGACAAGGCGACTGGGTACCACTACCGCTGCATCACCTGTGAGGGCTGCAAGGTACATAACACCTCTGTTGTATCAACATGGTGCAGATATTAGTTTGTCATGTATTATACACTCTGACAGCTCTGGCAGGAGGTAGAGGTGGCTGATCCAGCTCTAAAATGACAGTTAACATCACCACAAAGGAACTTATAAATCTGAAAGCAGTTACTTCAATTCTTTGTTATCTATATATCACCAAGTCAGAACAACAGTCATCTCAAGGCAGTTTATATTGTAAGGTAAAGACTTAATATAATCGAAAGAAAACCTCAATAATCACACAACCCCCTATGAGCAAGCACCTGGCAAGAGTGGGAAGGAAAAACTCTGTTTTAACAGGAAGAATCTTCAAGAAGGAATGGGTTCAGGGCAGAAAGGCAGGACAAAAGACACACTGAGGAAGAAGATCTAATGACTAAACACAGAGTGCAAACTGTATAAACATGTGGAGAGTGAAAAGAGTGAATGAAAAAAGTGTTTCATGGAAAGCCCACAGCGGCCTGGCCTGTTGGAGCATAAGTAAGCAAGATTCAGGCCATAGCGATAAGTTTTATCAAAAATGGAAGGTGTAAGCCTAATCTTAAAGGTAGCACACTGTCTTGTAAACTGATTTCAAAGAGCTACAGGTAGCTGAATAGTTAAGCGTGAAAAAGCTCAGTGTTCGAAACACATAAACGTGAAGTTGGGTGGGCTGCCCAGGTATCATTTGTGCTGTACTTTAGTACTTTTGCAGATAGTGAACAGTGTGATTTGTAAGTTCTTTCACTGCTAACGAGCTAGCCCCAGCCCGTCATGTCTTCTGTTGCCCTACCAGCAACTGACTTGTTCACTGTTATGATGACATTCAGCTGTTTCTCCAGGACGTCTCTTGTCTTGGACAGACTCCAACTCCAGCGCCATAGGCTCCCGCCGCCTCTGTAGGGTAAACATGAGAGTCTGCATAAACCAAAATCATGTGTCCCTACGCCAAGCTAATTGAAGCTGCGGAGGAAAATGGTACAAAAGTCCGTCGGCTCCCTGACGAGGCAGCTATGATTACTCCTCCTGATTATGTTTCCTTTCACCTGCATGTGCCTCCACTCCCACCTCACTCTATACATAAAAATTGCATTTACTTCTTTAGGAAACACTGAAGGATCAGTAAGAAAGAACCATTGTGAGCTCAATGTATTTTCGCAGCTAACTGAATTATTCTGACGAGGTTAGCTAGTTCCCTCAGGAGTCTTTTGTTCAATCCGGAGCCGAGCTGAAAGCTACCATCAAAATTCATTCTCCAACCTCAGATTTTAGTATGTTCAGGCTGTCTCATTCTTAATGCTTTGTATTAATCCACCTCAGTAATATCTTACACCATTTCTTTCACTCGTACTGATGCAGAGCTGTGTTGTTGTGTAGATGAAGATGAGCTCATTCTGTGCAGCTACAATATGTATGTAGTCAGAGAGCTGAATAGATGCTCTGCAGTGGAGAGGAGCTTTTTCTCAGGATAGCATACAGCAGTTACATAGCTCCCAAACGCCCCTGCAGTGTTGCTATAATTTGAGTATTATGCAACCTTTGAACCATGTTAACAAGCATTCATGCAATTTCAGTAGCAATAGCCTCTTTGTTACTTTCTGATCACGCCACAATCCATCCTACACAATTTAGGTTGTTAACGATCCTCATGTGACTGGGCAGCATGACTGGTTTAAAAATATTCAGTTTTTAATATTTAAAGGAAATCACTTTAGTCTTTATTTAGTCTGTTTGGTACCACAGTTGCTGTACTCCCAGCATGAGTAAGAATGACAACTTTGTTTGGGACTGATTGCAGCCCAAGATGAAAACGCATTTGGTGTCCTAATATACACAGTAGGTGAGTTTGACTGAAAATCTGTCACTACAGTTCACATCAGTGCTGTCAGACTGGTCTCAGTTCATAAAACCAATTAAAGTTGAGTTTGATGTGAAGTAGAATGGACCAGTAACACCACTGCCTCATAAGCTACGCCAAGTTTTCTTCTAATGTAAACAAGTGGTTTTTGAAAATGCTCATATTTATAAACCCTTTCCACATGAGCAGATGAGCAATCTGACACGTGTTTAGAAAAATAAGTGCAGTTTCACATTCACTCAAAGCAGCCGGCTCTTTGATAGTAAGAAGGCTGTAAAACAAGGATTCACACACAGGAAATTAACAGTTCCACCTTAAATACTCTAAATGTTGTTTAAAAAAATGAGTTTCTCAGCACAAAACAAGAGTAAAAAGCCCCATCCCCCTGTGCACTGCAATTTTACAAAGCACAGCCAAAGAGTGGAAAGATTGGTTCCTTCCATTCTGTGATCGGGCCTCATGTCTGACACGTCTGATAGCGTCTTTATTTGTCCCTTTTGATTTGTGGGCTACAGAAAAACAGCCTTTTATGATGTTTAGAATCCAGGTGTTTAGCAGTTTGACATTCAGGGAAAAATCACTAAAGGAAGCACTCATCCCCCCTCCCTTCCAAACGCCTTCGATGCTTGTTTCCTGAAGGGGCAGCACGGCGGGTCTGTGTGCCGCGCTGGAATGGTAGCGCTGTGCAGGGTGGCTGCTGTGTTCGCTTCGGATTACTCCTCAACCCCCACCCACCCCTGTGGCTTGTCATGTCTTCACAATGTTGTGCTGTGGACATTTATGTGCTTCTTGTGCAGAGGAGTTTTTTTGTTTCCTGTTCTCATGCTGTCCTACCATGGAAGCATAGCATGAGTAGGGGTCTCTTTTTTTCCTCTTGTACTTTCCCCAGTGTAGTGTACATTTCAATGTTTTTTTCTGATTCTACCAATCTCTGACCTGTATCCCCATGTAATGTTTGTGCTATATGTGTAAGGTCGGGGGGGGTCCTATTTCACTGCAGGGCAACCTGCATGTGACGAATAAAGCTTTGGTTGATTGATTGATTGATTGATCAATCTCCTGTGTCAAATACAGTGATATGTGCCATACTGTACATTAGTGAGTTGCCAGCAGACTCCTTGATGGCTGGCACAGAGGTGCTGAGAACTGATCTATTATCTGAGGACTGGCAGCAGCCCCTCAAACTGGCTGCAGTTATTCTCAATATAACACACTCACAGGGAAGCAACATTTAAATTTAAATGTGTTTCCTCAGGCAGAAACACTTGTTTCGTATTCACTTAACTTTCAAATAACAGAGTAACACTTCCTACCTCGCTCCACTTTTGGTTCAAACCAGGTCTTTGTAAACCACGTCTGCTGTGTTATTCCAATCGAACCGTCTCGTGTAAAGCTTGCGAGAGATGTTCAGTCATGCCATCAGTTCATTACTTCACGATTTTTGGCAAGCAGGATCTTGGCTCACAGTCACCAACATGCCTTGTGATGTGACTCATTTAATGAACTTGTTTTATTGTAATCAGAACACAAGAACATTTAATTGGTGGATTTAATTTTCACAACAGTTCAATTCATTTTTATTTATACAGCCCCAATAACAGCAACAGTCACCTTAAGGCGCTTTATGCTGTAAGGTAGAAACTACAATAATACATGCAGAGAAAAACCCAACAATCATATTGACTCCCTATGAGCAAGCACTTTGGTGAAAGTGGGAAGAAAAAACTCCCTTTTAACAGGAAGACACCTGTTCCCCTTTCCTTCTCCTCAGGGTTTTTTCCGTCGGACCATCCAGAAGAATCTCCATCCGTCCTACTCCTGTAAATATGAAGGTTGCTGCATCATCGACAAGATCACGCGCAACCAGTGCCAGCTGTGCCGCTTTAAGAAATGCATCTCTGTGGGCATGGCCATGGACTGTGAGTTTTTTTTTTTTTTTGTTTTTAAGCTCGTCATAGATTTTAGAGAAAAGGTAATGATTTTTAGTTCACCGAGGTTCATTTATTTAAAAAGCAGCCTTCTTACACAAAGGCAGATTGAAGGTGCTGTGCAGAGAAAGTAACTCACACTAGAAAGCACAACAGAAAAGTAAAACAAAAAAATTACAACTAGTAACTAGTAAAAATAAATATTTCACATAGAAGTAAAAAAGTAAAATAGATTGTGTCTGGCAGTTACGGTGCTAGTTGATTGTAACTTCTCAGTTTTATCTGCTGTGTTGGACTTTTAGAGCCAGAAGTTACTCTGTTTAGAAGAGAAGGTGATTAGTTGTTAATCTGATAATGCCTGCAAGTGTGCTTAGCTACGGGCATTCATCAAATGTACAAGTGCTGATAGCTGCTAACCAGTGCTGAGTAATAAAGTGATAAAAATACTACAATTTTACTCATCAAAATCAAAATGTTCGCTGTGTTACCTCACAGAGAGTCAAATTGTTGCTCAGTTAATTCCACTAAAATGTTCCAAAAGACAGCAGGAGCACAAACAGGGTGAAGAGGTCCAGTTCAGAGGCTAGAGTTAGCTCCCTGATTTGTGACACCTGTCAAACCCCTGCACCAATCTCAGCATCCAGATGGATTGATTAAAAAAACAGAAGAAGAAGAAAGAAATCATGAACTGTGTCATTTTTATGTAAAGTGAAGCTATGCAGTAGTTTTTGCTACTTTTGTGTTGGCTTTATCTTTTTCGGCCCACGTGAGCAGTGCACATTGTTACAGTGTTTGGCAGTAGCTGTGCCTGAAGCTGTGCTGGCATAATCATCTATAGCATCTATAAAAATCCTTCATAAAACAAGCTAACGGAGCTTTGATTAGCATGAGCTAAGCTAGCTATCGGCATCTAGCGTTGTTCGCATACAACTACAACAATCAGTCATCCTTATCCTCAAGCACAGAGAGGGAAATATTCATCACAAACAAAACAGAACGATGGATCCACAGCCCCATTCAAAGTAAGTGAGAGGCAAGAGCATCGAAGCGTGAAACCCGTGCATGCGTGGGTAGCCTGAGCCTTTTGTTCTCACATAAAAACTTTGTACTGGACTCTAATTTGAGATGAACAGTACACCCTTTCAAAATTTGCAAAAAACGTGTTACTGGGTGTTCACACAGATTTCTGCACAACGTTGCAGTCTAACTAGTTAGAGTGATGAATAATGGGGAACTCTCACATGCTCATCAGAATCTTTGCAAGTGCATCTGCTTGTGTGGATCTAGGGAAGGGTTTGTTTTTCCCAGGATGTTTAAAAAAAACCTCGCACACACATTCAGAATATTTGTAGCATATTTACTTTATGTTTGTTTTAGTATTTGCTTTAGCAGCATTAGTGCTTTAAATTTGTAAGCCATTTACTGCAGTGGATTAGCAGAGGAGGAGACTTCAGTCACGTCTGATAAACACACTCAGTGTCACCAGAGCTCCTTGCAAGCACGAGGATGGCAGTGTACACAAAAGTAGGTGCTTTTATTAGCACTGAGTGCGTAACCAGGATATCATCTGTGCAACCTTGTATGCAAGCTGTTTGTGCCTTTATACAGCAGCATATATAGGATTTTACTACAAAGTGTTATGCAACAGAAGTAACATCTATTTGTGATTATTCTCCGCTTCTGTTGTCATGTTTGGAACACGTTTGCTAAAACTGATTTAGCCCGTGTCCTTACAGGAAGGGATTGATTATTACTGACTCTGAATGTGCACAGAGTACTCATGTTGGAAGAGAGCTGTGATTATAGGCACTCGGTGAAAGAGTCATCCAGGCGTAGTGCATAATTAGCCTATTAGCAAAGTCCTTTCAGTGTAAAACCTACGATCAACAGCTACTGCATTGGAAAGGTTTCCAGCTCAGCTGTAGACAAACGTATCAGAGCTCCTCGGTCCAATAATGCATGTTCACTGTGCCTATTTTTGACTAAACTGGCAGGCTTTCATCTCCCACAGAAAAAAGAACAATTCCATGTTACTGTGTCCTTCCTGCCCCTGTCCCTGTCTGATAGTGGTGTTGGATGACTCAAAGCGCGTGGCCAAGCGCCGTCTGATCGAGGAGAATCGCGAGAAGAGGAAGAAAGAGGAAATGATGCGGATGCTACAGACGAGGCCAGAGCCAGACACCGCAGAGTGGGAGCTGATCAGGATGGTGACCGAAGCCCACCGGCACACCAACGCCCAGGGCTCCAGCTGGAAACAGAAGCGCAAATTCCTGGTAGGCTTTTAGTTGAGTGGACATCGCCTTTAGGCTGAGCACTGTTGCATAAACTAGAATAGAAATCTTTTCACATGAAAGTCAATAGCAGTGTCATGTTCAGTTCAGAGAACTGAACATGACACTGCTGTAAAAAGTGATGTAAAGCTTTGCAGAGTTTTACATCACGCTGTTCGTCTGTGTCAGCCATGGCTGTGGCACACAGTCCGTGGAGGAAACCGAGGTGCCGTTTGCACCTTAATTGCCAACAATCGCTCTTTTGCGTCATGCAAAAATGTATTTATTACACACAGATCTATTCAATGTGACCGAGAAGGATCCCGTGCAGGAAAAAAAACTTCCAAACGGTCCAATAATGACTGCCTGCACACCCAAGGTGCTTTAGAGATAACAAATATGAAGATTATAGAAAGCAAAAATGTAAATTATACAGCAACAGAGATGGAAAAAGTATAAAGCATCATCTTAGATTATGAAAACGCAGCAGAAACTGCAAAAAAAATTACATAACACAGATCTGGGCATTTGAATCGGGCTGCTGTTTGGTCCTCGCAACAGCTCCTTCCTTCTTTCATGTAGCTCGTTATTCCAGAATTCAACAGCGCCTTGAAAGTCAGTTCCACTTCAGATATCAAACATCAACATAAAAGAAGGCGACTTCTTTTCATTTCAAAAGAAGCCGTTTTGAGAGCTCTCCTTTTCATCATGGCCAGCTTGCTCTGTGGCGTCCCATGTGATCAGTGTAACGTGCAGGCGCACGTGCTTTAAACCTCAAAAGGTTACCTTGACGCAAAGGTCAGATGTTTGTTACCAGGCAACAGTTCCATGAAGGTAAAGACGGCTTTAAAGTTTTTAACAGTCTTCAGGTTACAGTTCGATTCAGCTCACTTTTATTTATGTAGCGTTCGCCAGCAACTGGAAATAATTTCTTAGGCATTGTGCTCATATTACAAAAGAGCGAACATTCATGTGCTTAAACTAAAACAATGCAACGACTGTGATGTGATTTGCATCTTGCACACACCGCTGAACAGTTGGCATCAAAGACCAGAAACATGCAGTTTTAAATATTTGTTTCCGTTTTGTAACATCATAACGTAACATTGTATATGCTGCATTTACATTTATATTACATCGTGTTCTTCTAAAGCTGTAATCTCCTAAACAGACTCCATTTTTCCTTGAGCTTCTTTGATACGCCTCCTCTGCAAAGAGAATCAACCCACAGGCCGGGCGTTAAGCGCCTCATTCAGCAGATATTTCTTGTGGTATTTAATAGTTGAACAATGTCTCCTTTCTAGCCCGATGATATTGGCCAGGGTCCTATGATGCCCACTTCAGACGGAGATAAGGTGGATCTGGAAGTCTTCAGCGAGTTCACCAAGATAATGACCCCTGCCATCACTCGCGTCGTCGACTTTGCCAAGAAACTGCCCATGTTTTCAGAGGTATGTGGTATGCGTGGGGCTTTACATCACTCTTTGTTTTGTATTTATCTTCAGTCTTTGATTCTGCTTGCACATCACGTCAGTTTTCCAACTTTCCGATCACTCTCGCCTTTTATGCAGTGATAACTTCACAAGTCAGGATCCTCTGCCTTGGATGCTGTGTGTGTGCTCCAGACAGACTCGAACTTTTCTTCACATCCCGCTTACACAGGACTAGATTTATAGTACAATAAAACAAATCTGCTTTTTATGTGGATATCTTTAATATGAAACATTAGCTGTAAGATGGATTTCGTCTGCTATCAGTTTGCAGCTGAACAGGATTAAGTTAGCATGCAATCTGTTCGTGATGACAGAGTTGGGATAATCGCAAAACTGTTGCTGTTTATATACACAAAAGTTTCAATTACACAAAATTTCACATTAGTGGCGTACATTCCAGTCCAGACAGAACCTCATCAAAGAAAAAAATCAGATATTTCTCTTTAAATTGTGACATATTTGCTGCAAGACTGCAATTTAACAGTAAATCACATAGACTCTTATCAGTATTGCTTTTATGTAGGAATATAAGCAGAATACAACCAGCTGAGTCAAATCTCTTATTGAAAAGAGATGCAGACGAGTTGCAGTCATCAGCACAGCCTGCCTCCGATTGACTGCAACGTGTTTGCGTTTGTTTGCCGACAGGTCGCTTCCCACCAGGCAACCTGTGCCATCAAACTGTTGCCTGCCATCAAAATCATTTTACCGTGAAGGTCATGTTCTTGTGCAGCTCTGGACTGCTTCCAC
Organism: Diplotaxodon limnothrissa; assembly: GCF_057381915.1. Taxonomy (NCBI): domain Eukaryota; kingdom Metazoa; phylum Chordata; class Actinopteri; order Cichliformes; family Cichlidae; genus Diplotaxodon; species Diplotaxodon limnothrissa. Next base: position 4,149,693 of record NC_140599.1, on the reverse strand, counting down.
TTCTGCTGCTATTTCTAGATCACTGCCTGGAAGTCCCGTTCTGTCCCTTGCAGTTGTGCCTTTGCATTATATGCTGGATCTCCTCCAATGTGTCACAATGGCAACTCTTCAACTTAACTTTCCTTCAGCTGGCCCAGTGTGTTGCCTTCTGGCTTGGATATCATGAACTTTTGGGTGACCCCAGCTGTCATCAACAGAAATTACTCTTAACATGAAAGTCGGGTAACAAGATCAGTTAGCAGTACAGATTAAAGAACCTCAGTAAATAATGTGCAACATTTAACTGAAGAGGCTTCTAAAAATCTGCGATGGTATTGTTTAAGTTTATGCTGCATTCAGTAAGAGACAAGTTTTAAGAGAAACATCAGCAGCAGTCTGATTTCTTACTCTGTGCCCCAGGAAAGGTTTCATTTTCCCAAAATGTCAGCTCACACAGTACCTAAATATAGCCCGTCTACTTCAAAGACAAGAACAATTCAATCCAGCGGCTTTAAAAATGTGTCGCTCTCTCGAGCTTCCACTTTTACTGAAATTAACACTGTGAGTTTCTTTATTGTCATTTCTTTAAATTCTGATTTCCACTTTGAATTTAGACGGCTATAAATGATTTAACATTGTTATCTAAACTACACGTGTGCATACTCTGGTTTCACGGTAATGTTTAAAGGCAGACTGTGAGCGTAGCTCGCCGTTAAAACACTAACAAGCTCGTTAACCTAAGCTGGGTCTTTTGATTGGGAACTTCCTCCATCTGAAGCTTTTGTCCTGCTGCGTGTCAGCTGGGATTACACCGACTAATCCACCCCACACCCCCACCGCTGTCTCCCTCTCTCTCTGTATTAAGTGGTGACTCACCACTTACTGATATTGCTTTGCTCTCTGTGCAAACGATCTGTGAGCAAGTGCCATCGCATGTCTTCCCACCTAACTGAGTGCACTCATCATGTATATTGTAGGGGCTTCCTGGTTACATAAAGGCAAAGGACTTGTTGTGACTAGAATATTATAACCCTTCAACTCTTATAATGGGGTGGAGGAAAAGCAGTCCTAATCCATTTCACTGTGTGTTTCTGTTTGTTATTGTGAAAGAGTCGGGACACTGTGTCAATGTAAATAAAAACTGAAAAGATCATTGCAGTTGGTGTAACTTTATTTTTGTAAGAAATTGCTTAATGTTGCTAGCTAGCTTTTAGTTACTATTATATCATCAATGTCTCAATAGTTTAGAAAACAAACACAACTGTTGACTTCCAGGACAGACTTTTCTGATTGAAGTTCAGCATTGTCTCATTTCCTGACAAGCTCAAATCTTGTTTCCCAGCTGCCTTGTGAGGACCAGATCATCCTGCTGAAAGGCTGCTGCATGGAGATCATGTCACTGCGTGCTGCTGTGCGCTACGATCCCGACAGCGAGACTCTTACTCTAAACGGCGAGATGGCTGTGAAACGCGAGCAGCTGAAGAACGGCGGGCTGGGCGTGGTGTCGGACGCCATCTTTGATCTGGGCAAGAGTCTAGCACAATTTAATCTGGATGACTCGGAGGTGGCGCTGATGCAGGCGGTGCTGCTCATGAGCTCAGGTGAAAAACGAATATTGTTACCATCGTCTAAAATCTGTTTAAGAGAAAAGATGTGATGTTTGTCATTCGACACTGGTTTTGTTAGATTTCAGGTTGTATTCCCACCACAATCTTTACACTGAAAATATATTCATATATGAACCAACAAGTGAGGATTTTTTTTATCTTTTGTGGTCTTATGAAAGAACACAATTTCTTTTTCCCTGAAACATGTTTCAAAACAAAACAACAATGATTTTTTTTTCACATTAATGCGACACTATGTTGGAAACTAAGTCACTGTTGCTACATCACACAATGAAATTGCTCCACTCACGAGTACAAATCAGCCAATAATAGCAGGATTGATTTGTCTTCTCTTTTTTAATTTTATGGTTTGGTAGGTTTAAAAAAACATTAATAACATTACTTGATGTTAAATCTCAGGTGTGGTGGTTCTGACCGTCTACGAAGTCAACCTCAGGATTATAGTTGCTGTATGCTTCTGCATGCCACTTTGCAACCCCACTCCACCTGGCTCTTTTGTATTGCTTGTACAGTTTTAGTGTAAATTATTTAGTGCTTCAAATGTTCCACATTTTATCTTTTTTACAGATTAATTTAGCAAATTATTAAAAACAAAAAGCTAAAATATGTACATAAGTATTCACAGCCTTTGTTCAGTACTTCGTTTAAGCACATTTTGGGGCATTTTCTTTTGCAGAGTGTCTCTAACTCCATCAGATTAAATGGGGAGTATCACTGATCACTGCACAGCTATTTTCAGATCCCTCCACAGATCTTCAGTCAGCTTCAAGTCTGTACTCTGATTGGGCCACTCAAGGACATTCACATAGTAGTCCCAAAGCCCCCCTTTGTTATCTAAGCTATGTGCTCAGGGTCATTGTCCTGTTGAAAGTGTGAGGTTCAGAGACTCTGGAGCAGGTTATCATCGAGGATGTCTCTGTACATTGCTGCATTTATCTTTTTCTGCCTGCTGCCAAAAACATCCCAACAGCATGATGCTTCCACCACCATGCTTCACTGTGGGGATGCTATTGGTGATGAGCGGCGCCGGGTTTCCTCGAACACAATGCTTGGCGTTCAGGCCAAACAGTTCAATCTTTGTTTCATTAGACGAGAGCATTTTCTCGTTGTCTTGGAGGTGTCTTTTGTCAACCTCCAGGCGGGCTGTCATGTGCCTTTCACTGAGGAGTGGCTTCCATCTGGCCACTCTACCAAACAGGCCTTATTGATGGAGTGCTGCAGAAATGGTTGGCCTTCTGAAAGGTCCTCCTCTCTCCACAGAGCAATCCTGGAGCTCTGTGGTCACGCTGAACGACCATTGGGTTCTTGGTCATCTCTAAGGCCCTTCTACCCTGATCGCTCAGATTGGCCGAATGGCCAGCTCTAGGGAGAGTCCTGGTGGTTCCAAACTTTTTCTATTTATGGATGACGTGGCCACTTTGCTCATTGGGACTTTCAATGCTTCTGAAATTTTTCTGTACCCTTCCCTAAATCTGTGCCTCAATATGATCTTGTCTCAGATAATTCCTTGGACTTCATGGCTTGGTTTGTGATCTTTTCAGATCATGTTTAATCAACTGACTTTACCACAGGTGGACTCCAATCAAGTTGTAGAAACATCTAACAGACGATCAGGGAAAACAGGGTGTACATAACATGGCAAAATGTGGAACAAGTAACAGGAATACTTACTTTCTGCATGCACTGTAAATAATAGAGTTGACTGCCTGTTGTTTTCTGTGGTGGGTCTTGCTGCTGCTTCTCCTTTAGTCTCTCTATATAATTACATAGAAGGGCAGAGTGCCCTCCTGACAGAAATCACATTTTCAATTGTTTTCAGTCGTTAAACGGGAGATAGCTGGAAAGAATAGCAGACTTCTGTTCTTCCACTCTGTAAGGAACTTTCTGACAACATTCTTTTGTGTCCCAGAACGATGGCAATTAGGCAACTTTGCAGTTTCCAGTGCGTTCATGGTCAGTCCTTACACTGGTGCAGGTGGAGCTTGCTCATTGCCATTTAAAGATATTTGTAAGGAAGTTATTTGCTTCCCATTTTTCAATCATTTGTAGTGGAAAAAACCCCACCATGGGACTGGCCCTGTAGTTTTAGTTCTGCTCTAATGCTAAAAGTCTACCATGGTACCTACAGTTTGACGGACTTTAACCACAGACATAAAGCTGATCACACCGGCTTTATTTGCACACTGATGGAAAAGGGAAAAACACATTAACTAAATTCCCACACTCCCTAAACAACCTGAATGGGAATAATCTTGTCTAATCTGCTTTTAATCCTATCACCACACAGCCCTAATTCCTAGACAGTCACTGTCTCTGAAGCTGGGCCACAAAGCCCCACTTGAGGTGGATTTCTTCAAAGTGTGAAGTAAAAGACACCCAGATGCAACCTTAACAGTGTTGGGGAGTAATGGAATACATGTACCGCCGTTACGTATTTAAAATACAAAATATGAGTAACTGTATTCCGTTACAGTTACCGTTTAAAAAGGTGGTATTCAGAATACAGTTACTTTGTTGAAATAAATGGATTACACTGCGGTACTTTCCTGTTTCATATTGTCGCGGGTCAGGACTGTTTGGGTTTTGTTTGACAGCTACGTTCTGTTGTTCCAGGCGGCAGCGTTACGGTTGCCATGGTTACAGGGCGACGCTCTCTCTCTCTGCGACTGTGTGTTTCCTGGGTGAGAGAGCGCCTTTTTGTTGTTGTTGTTGTTGTTGTGCTTAGCTAACAGGCAGAATGCTACAAGCATAGCTCTAAAGAATGTAGCATCATGGGCAGTGTAGTCCGTGCTGCAGGGAGAATGGACTGCCATACACGTTATGGGTCTGTGAGCGCGAGGAGGGAGAAAAAGGGGAGTGGAAAGGTAGGAGTTGTCATCGAGGAAAAACGGGAGCTGGAAGCATGTAAATATAATAATAACCACTGCAGCCAAGAAGAGTGCCTGACGAGCCCAGTTGTAAGTAAGCTATTAAGACTCGACTGTACACCGTGTTCGTGTTTTCCTCCGAAAACAATAAGTTCCGTTGGAGCAGTCTTTCAACGCCTGTCTCTGTCTCTCGCAAGAAAAGTTGACCCACACAACAAAGTAAAGCTATTTTTCGGCTACGAGCCGACAGGGACCCCGCCGTATTAGTCAGAGGTCCCTTTACTACAGTTCGGAGTCGCGGACCTTCAGTAATAGTAATAAATCACACAGCAATAGTACATTCACGTTGTTGTAAAAAGCATGATAATATATTAAGTAATCTAAAGTATTCAGAATACGTTACTGTCATTGAGTAACGTAACGGAATACGTTACAGAATACATTTTGGGGCATGTATTCTGTAATGGAATACATTTTAAAAGTAACCTTCCCAACACTGAACCTTAACATTGATTATATTAGATGCTTATTCACAAAACCATCTGCTATAAAATAAAATGCAATAATAGTTTCTCATAAATCTCTAATTCTCTGTTTCATAGTTGAAATGATGTAACTAGTGTGCAGTGATACACTCAGAATAATATCTGAACAACACTACAAGGGAGGGACAGACAGTATCGGCATGATTGATAGTTGGAAAGCAAAGCACTGTGCATCACTGCAGATCAGAAGAGCAGATCCTGCAGGTCATTCAAGGTCCTGGAATCTCTCCAAGACCTAGGATGACCTAAGGCAGCTTATTTATGGACATGCTGCTGCTGGAATTCTGTCAGGGTGTGTTTGCTTCTGAGTACATTTGAGATATTTTTAGGGGTAAAGATACTGAACACAGCAGCTTTTTTCCAAATTGTGAATATTGGGCTTTTTTCCCTTGTAGCTGATGGGTGCTAATTCTCTGGTTGCAAACACGCAGTTCCAGTGTTTGAACTGCCACACTTTTGCCACTTTCAGTTAGGTTTGTCGACTATCAAAATCGTTGACAACTACTTTAATAGTTGATGCGTCGTTTGAAGCTTTGCAAGATCCTGAAAGACGCAGGAATAAGTAGTAGGATTTAAGAGTTTTATAACAGACTGAAACAGAAGATGGCAGGAATGCGTGTCCGGTATTGTAGCTGTGCTATAATAGGGGCCGCATCCTTCGGAGGCCGATTACGTCACAGTGGTGTGGCGAAGGATGTCCAAATTCAAAGACTCCTCCAAATGTGGCCGACAAATGTGTCCTCCTTATCCCCAGAATGGAAAGATTGGTTGGGTGTATTCTTCGTGGCCCAACCTATCCCAGAATTCATAGCGCAGCCCAGCTAATTCCAGCTGGCAACAATGGTAGCAGCTATTTATTTTAATAATACTCTGATTACTCTTTCTGGGTCACAAAATAAACTTTTAAGATATTTTCAGGTGAGAATGTAGCTGTGTAAACTTCAAATATCTGCTCTGTTTATCGAGACATCATATACTTGCAAAAGTGTTCCAACGTTTTCGGAAACGTTTGTTACCCTCAGCTCTATAGGTTCAAGGTTCTTTATTTGTCACATACATAGTTATACAAGTATAACACACAGTGAAATGTAGCCTGACACGCTCCTCGACATGTGCAAAAATATATAGCTGACCGGGGTCACTAGAGCCGAGAACAGCAAACTCCCTGCACATCATTTCAGACTTAAAAATTGTATTATTTGGCGTTTTTTAGTATTTTATTTATTCCTGAGTAAATCGGTTTGGCTGTGATTAAAGTTATAGTTTTTACACAGCTGAATAAACGTCAAGCAGACAAATGATTAAACAGAATTTGGTAGAGAATTTACTCCAGTCTGCTGTTATATTTTAGATAGCAAGGAGCAGACGGCTGAGTTTATTAAACTCCACCGAGACAATCTGCAAATTTCATTAAAAGTTCAATAAACTATCATCTTGTCTTTATTTTTAGTTAGCACATACCATAAACACTTAAAGCTGTAAGCTAATGATAGTTATATAAGAGCAGATGCTGCTGGTGCAATAAGCTGTACGTTTTACCTCCAATGGATGCATGATTAGTTGACTAATCACAAAAATAATCTGTGACTAGTTGACTATCAAAATAATCCTTTATACTACTTTCAATAAACCAACAGCTTCATTTATAGAAGTTATATATAAATACGATGTTCTGTTCAGAGTCTCTGTTTCCAGTACACACTGTCACATCACTTATTCTGCCCTCTCCAAGAAAAATGTATGCAGCATTTCAATTTGCAATCTTTCTCCTGTTTTAAAAGGAACCAGGCAGCGGAGGGCACATTTCCCATGTAATTGTTCCTTTGTTCTTTATTGCCTGCAGACCGTTCAGGGCTGACCAGCGTGGAGAAGATTGAGCAGTGCCAAGAGGCTTTCCTTCTGGCGTTCGAGCACTATATAAACTACCGCAAGCACAACATTCCCCATTTTTGGCCCAAGCTGCTGATGAAGGTGACAGACCTGCGCATGATCGGGGCTTGCCACGCCAGCCGTTTCCTTCACATGAAGGTCGAGTGTCCCAATGAACTGTTTCCCCCGCTCTTCCTGGAGGTGTTCGAGGACCAGGAAGTGTAACTGTACATCACCCTCAGAAAGAACACTTTTGTGGTGGCTTTGAGAGGAAGTTTGGCTGAAGGACAAGCGAGGACGAAAAACTGGATTTTTTTTTTCTCTTCATGGAGAACACACTCTGTAAATTTCTTTTGTTGCCCCTTTGTGTGTGTTTTTTTTGTTTTGTTTTGTTTTTTTGATTTGTCAAGCAACTACAACATCCACCACCAGCAAGCACACATCAATATTATCAGAGGAATGCAATCAGTCTCACTAGGCACACACACAAAGTACAAGCAGTGTAAATACTTACATAGCTATTCACACATTCATACACCATAAAAAGTGTATTTATATGCAAACAATTGCATTGCCTCTTTTTGCACCCCCATGGATACACAGCTGTACTGCTCCTGACTAATGCAAACTGAGGGGCTTGGTTATGTTTCTACTAGCTGCACAGCCACCTATCACCTCAGATAAGTGCTTTTTTTGTTTTGTTTTGTTTTAATCTCTGGGACCTGATCATTAGCTTCTCTTTCAATCCCTACACCTCCCTCGCATCTCCTTAACTGCAAAGTCATCCTCTGTCCGCAGCCTAGCCCTCAACCTGCCAAGGCCCCGTGAGTCTTTGTTGACCTACCTCCCTCACGTACTGACCTCTCTCTCTCTCGTGTATACACAGGCACATGGTGTACATGCACAAAAGACACCCCTACAATATTACCTCAAACAATATTACCTTTCTGATTAGAAAACACAGACTCGTGTAATATTTAGTCAAACCATATGCAAGCTACAGTGAGAAAACTTTGTATGAAGCCCTTATTTATATACAGATATGTCTTATAACTGCAGACACGAGATGGTATCGCTCTGTTTCCTGAACAGAGACTAAACCCAGTCTAAAAAAACACTAAAAACTTTGTTTTCAGTTGAAATCTTCATTGAATTTTCCTTCAAGTGTGGAACTGGGCTTAATCCATGCCTGGGACACTGAACCCATAGGTATTAATTACTGTAGTGCATCAGAGGTTACAAGATGTCATGAACATCACGGTGCTTTCTGTGATCACTAAGCGTTTTGCTTTAGTGGATTTGATATCCATCTTTGTGCAGTAAATTCTCCTTGTTTACTGACATGGTTTGATATTCTTGGAAACAGGTTTACTTTCTTTCTTTCTGTGACTTAAATATAAAGTTTGATACCATTCTTATGCTGTATTTGAAGCTAACGCTAGCGACTGCTTAGCTTAGCATAGCTATGTTAAGCTATGCTAAGCTATGCTAGCATAGCATCGTCACTGCCAGGCGATGAAGGCTGTCCCAATTCGAGGGCTGCTCCAAATGCGGCCCACAAATGCGTCCTCCTTTTCCCCAGATTTGAAGGATTTGTCGGGTGTATCCTTTGTTGCCCAGCCTATCCCAGGATTCATAGCACGGCGGTGGCTGTGGATGATTTTTTTTTTTATGTTTAGCTTAGTTGTTGTTGTTTGTTGGAATGTTTAAAGCCAGATGTTTTATTATTTCCTGTTTTGTGCTAAGTTAGTGTTTTTATTGGCTGTAGTTTATTTTTTAAAGGACAGATTTGGAAATTGTGTTATTTTTACCAAAGTAAGAAAGCAAAGAAAGAAATCCTGTTTCCCAGAATATCAGTCACTATTACTTTATTGCTTCTTCAGGAGTTATAGGATGTTGTTTTTATCATTTCCATGTCAACAGTAGCAGCAAGGAGTTATGAGGAGATTTATTCTAAAACGTATTTTTCATTCATGATCTACCAAAATAAAAAATAAAAATAATACTTTTTTTTCTTGTTCATTGGATTCAGTGGATTTGGATCATCTTTACCTCCATTATACCCGAACTGGCAATTAGCTGCTGAAAGGCTAATGGCCAGCTCCAGCCCCGTTCCTCAGAAAGCACTGATTTAGTCATGGCATCTTGAGCATCCAGGAAGAGAAAAGCTGATTGCGACGTTGTTTTTATACTAAATATAGCATACACAGGACGTCTGCTTATATTTATACACAGCTGGAATACCTCTCCAACACATACCTCCTGTTGTCTTTACCTCACATACTCATATGCATATTAAACACCCATTTAGTTATTATCACATGTATTACCTCAGTTGTTTTGTGATCAGCACTTCCTCCTCCTGAGTTGTGCACACTTCCTGTGTCTTTGGGTCAGTGTTTGAGTATCCCATTGGATCCCCCTGCTCTATGGTCCGCGCCCTCAGCTTTCCACTGATTTGTGTTAGGTTCAGCACTAGCACATGGTGGTGGTTGTGGAAACCTCTTCAGGCTTCTCCCCATCGCCTGTATCCATTTCAAGTCCCGCCTGAAACTGGCAGATTCTACCTCACCTCTCATTTAAAAGGAGCTCCCCCTCTACCTGCAGCGCATACACATAAACATGCACAGAGATATAAAAATACAGATATATGTACTCACCGTGCACAAAGGACTTGCAAGCATGGACCCACTGAGTGTCTTTTACATGGGCCAGAGAGCAACAGCTGAAATTCAGTCCCCCCCCCCCCCCTTTTTTTTTTTTTTCAGACTTTATCACAAAAAAATTGGGATCAAGAGTCATTTTTAATTTTTATTTAAGAACCTAAAGTGACAACACTGCAGACATGAATCTGTGAATCTGGATCTGTGTGCCAATTGAACTTGGAGGAAGCTGTCAGGACACAGTGACAGCTGGAAACTGGCACCACAGTTGATTTTTAGCCCTGTTGGATCAGCCCAAGAGACTCTTCTGGGTGGTGACTGGAAGGTAAATAAACAGCAACTGAGTCAGCAGAATCCGCCTGAGGATATGACTTTTCGTCCTGGCCGAAGCGAGGGAAACGGCGAGTGTGTGTGTGACCGTTGCAGTGTGACGCAGTTCAGGCCACCAGCAGATATACCAGCTATATACGCAGACACTGACCGGGCGATGCATCCCTGAATTCTTCCCTCGCCATTGAAGCACAAACGGAAAACACTGGCCCAGAAATTCAAATCATGAATTTAACATTGCTGAGACCATCTCCACCAACCATATCCCGCACTGCCATCCTCTACAAATGATTATCAGGTTTTTTTTCTGTTGCACTAAAACCATGCCTGTATTCTTCAGCAGCCCTGAACTCCTTTCCTCTATGACCTCTCCTAAATCTTTCCCTTTCCTGCTAGTCTGTAGCATTCCCAATATCCTCCCTGATGATCTTATATAACCAACAAGGACTGACGCGACACTGCCACTCTGTGTTACCAATCTATGTTGCAGGGTATTTAAATAGAACGTGCTTATACAGGGATACAGTTGCGCGCACACACACACACACACACACACACACACACACACGGCAATAGGATGATTGAGCTGTCCAAGGTCAGAGCGGCCGTCTCCAGACCTGCTGTGTTTGTACTGCACTCACTATCACTGTGAATGAAAGCCACGCTGCAACCGGGCTAAGGCTCAGACAGGGTACTGCTGGCTTTCTAATTCACACATGTACATGTGCCTCACAGAGGTGGTACAAATATACACAATATAGGAGCAAATATTTATACACAAACACAACACAGTTATTGTATGTGCCATTCGAGCTATCAGTGGGTGAGTTTATGCTGCCAGTTCCAATCAGATCGTGAATCTGACCGCTCATATAGCACAAGAATCAATGTCTGTACAGTTGTTTTTAATACGTTGGACTTGGGGTTAGACTTTGGACCTGATGTGCATTTTTTTATATTCTGTCACTGTGTTTAAACAGAGAAGTTTCAAATAATGAGTTGAGTGTATGTACAAGTAATCCTGCGAGTCAGAAGTCGCTCATCCCAGAGAAACAGCAAGTTGTTTATCGGGAGGGAAGGAGAGCGTAGAATCGCTTGTTTCAGGCAGTGGATGAACTAAAGTGTTACACCGAGCAAAGGACGTTTTTTGAACCAGCTAAAGTAATAAAGAAACAGAGCTTTAAATAAGCATAACAGGGTAATGTAATTGACATATGATTTGCAGTAAATACATTCAAAGGTTACCATATTAGTTGGCCATCGGTAACATCTGCTAAGCACCAACGTTCAGCTTCAAAGTGATGCACTTCCTGTGTGGATGCATACATATAATTTTTATAGATGCCTTGTGGAGATCATCAACTCATGGCTGACTTGCTTTTTGCAAACCTCTTGGTGAATCCCCCCCCAAGTCAGACTGAGGTCAACTTCGTGATTTAGATTGGAGCTGGCAGCATGGCCTCTCTGTCTCTCTCTTTCTCTCACCCTCTCTCTCCTTCTCAGCCAAATGATCACTGGGGAAATCCTCTTCCTGTCCTTTAAAAAGAGAAAAAAAACACAGCACACCAGCACCACAGAGCACACTGCCTTCAGCCGTGATCAGCTGCACCAGCATAGTGGAGAGACAGCAACCATCCTTCCCACCTTCCACAGTCATCATCACATAGCAGACATGTCCAGGTAGCTCTTTAAGTCTGATCTCAGCAGTTGGGTTTTTAAACTCTAATGAGAAGTAGCTGCACAGGACCGTACCTTAGCCATGCATGTTTTTTGCGTGACATCTCTGTTACTAATAGCATGGAGTGCTTCAGTGACAAGACAAAGAAACCAAAAAATCATTTTACATTAAGAAATCAGAATAAAAGAACTGATTTGTTCTGTCTGCTTGGACATGGCTCAAGTAGTTGGTGCACTTATGCAGGCGAGGCAGAATGGAAAATTCCTTCACCTGTGTGAGCCATAGAGTCAAAAACACGTGTTCTTGTGGCAGTGTAGCATTGTTGGACATAATTGAGGCCACTCAGAGGTAGGCTACCTCCGTCCGCTTCATGTCCCGACATCCCAATCAAGCTGTAGAATAACAGTCTCCATGTTTTCCACACCATCACTACAGTTTGCTTTCTCTGTCTGCCTCTGAGATCAAAGGAAGGGTTATATTACGTTTACAATAAACTCAAATGTGAACTTGATGCTAAGCTCTGCAGCTGCAGCCTGGCACAAAGCTAACAAATACTACTGTTTTTATTACTTACCCAGGGAAAACATCCGTAAGCTCTCATCCTTGCATCCACCTTTCCACATCCTTCCAACTCCAACCCCCCCGGGTGTTTCCTCCATATGCCTCTCCTTCCTTTCCCACACCCTCTCCCAGAAACCTGCTACGGCTCATGCTAGCACTCTCTGGTGGAGAAAGACGACAATCCCTGCAGGAATATGTCCACACGTGGAATGTAAAATACTGAAATTGTATAATTAAAGACACGATGTGAAGTCCCACACTCATGTTGCTTTCGATGTTGCTTTTGTTGTGCACCAAGTGTTCGTCGTTCTGCTTTTTCTTGGGCCGTTGAGCTTTGGAGGTGGACATGAGCCACGTCCTGTGACAGACTGCTACTGATGAGTCGTTTTAAGAAAAAACTAGTATGTTTATGAAAGAACCGTGTGATGACTGAAAACGTTTGAGTGATTTAAAGGAAGGGATGAAGTGAATGTTTTGGGTATAGAGGAACTTTTTAATTTTTGTTTTTTTTAATGATACTTTTGTCTTTATTTGCATCTGATTTTTCTTGGTAAGTGAATGTCTATCTGTGTTGATGCTTTACTGTGAGAATATGGCTGTATATGCACTTTCAGACCATCATTGGTGCAGTGGTAGCTAGTGCTCAGACATCACCCATGGGTCAGGGTTCAGCTCATCTTCAGTTTAGCCAACTGAAAAAGAAGCCATATTAATAAATACGATTGAAACTTCTTGGAACAGGCGATTGCATTTGGCACCATAGTTGGCTGTATCTAGCAGCTGTACTGCTTGCACTGTAATTCACATTGCTGTATAAGAATGAATGAATTGCATTATTCAAAAATATACGTTTAGTGTGACAAGCTACTCAGTGTTTTGGATTCATACCTTTTTTTTTTAAGGTTTTAAATCGTACGTTTTTCTTACTTCTAACCTTTTTTTATTTTGTCACTACTGCAACCTCTCATACGCTAAAACGTAATATACCACTGTCCCAGTCACACAGGCTTAGAGACCAGTTAGTGACTGCCTGGCAATCACAAGTTGTTCGGGAAAAATGTATTTTCTCTGAACAGTTGCTGAAGTTTGCTGGCAGTTGCTGTGAAGTCAGTTCCTAAACGCTCAGTTAGGCTTGCCTACACTAGTCTGTGATCCTGTGGTAATCACCGGCAGCAGGTGAAAAATCTCTTCCCAACCAGTTGGAGAGTGGTAGCAGAAAGTTGCTTACTGTCACCAGGTGAAACTGGTCATCTAAGGGTTTACGACGCTGCAGCGAAAACCACCTCGGGATTACTTTGGTGGATGCTAGCACTCTGTAACCACTTGCTAACTATTTGCTAAGCTGTAGTGAAACTGTGAAGAGTGTCACACAAACCTTTTTAGCGCAGTCCCTTCTTTGCAAATAATTTCACCCGGTGACAGCCCGCAACGTCCTGCAATTCTTAAATTAATTTTAATACATAAATGATAAACTAATCCTTGCTCTGACAAACTCTCTTGAATATTATTCTAAGTAAAACCACTAATTAGCTAGCTAGCTGATGATGTTGTAATCTTGCTGTTCCGAGGTTTACTCATGATAATACTTTTATTTGCTGGTCATACTTGAGTTATCAGCAATTTGGTGTTGGGCTAATTTGATAGATGTAGGTGATTAAAAAATACTATAGTCAATTTGAGCTAATGTCAATTTTACAACTAATGTTGGGCCCAAAGATTAGCTTACTAGCTTAGAGCTAACTTCACTCTGTCTACTGCCCATTTGGTGTTGACACCATATTTTAATAGTTTTGCTAAAAGCTGATACAATGAAAGATTTTCTTTGACAAGGTACATAAATAATTGGTGTGGAAAAAGTCATTGAATTCCTTGCTGGGCCTTGCTCTTGACTCAGAAGGTAATCAGTACAGTTAATACTTTGGCCACAAATACCAATAACAAATACACAGAGATGTATGGTTTCAGGTGTACTATTTTATTCAATTCTATATATATTTACATTTTTGGGGATTATTTATATTTGTATATAAACATCTTTTCTTTCACACCCCTCATTAATAATTTACGTACAGTCCCTTATAACACCTCTGAAATGTGAATAACCAGGTTACCGTCTCAGTGAAAATATTTCTGAACTTGTTTAAAAGATAAAGTGTTGCCAAATCCATCGTCCAGTTGGAACTGAAAGTGAATGAACCTGATTTGTGCTCTCCACAGTTGCTTTAGCTGTATCATTTGTTAAGCTAGAGTCAATAAAAATAAGAAAAAAACATTCGCATCCTGATGTCAGCATCTATCAAACCTCCAGCTAAGGTTAATCGTGCAATCTATACATCTGCCATATGTAAAAGTGTCAATGTTGTAACGATAATATAGCTTTTGATGGAGAACAAAGCTCACTATACAAAAAAGAAGTGTAAAGAAACACATGACGATAAATCATAAAACAGAGACCAAAAAAAGAAGAAGAAAGATATATATACAACTGTTCATACCTCATTGTACTGCTGTGTGCCAGAGGAAGGGACTGGGAGCGATCATTTTGATCATGGAAAAATAAGGAACAGGAGCAAGGAAGAGACACTTGAAAGGTTTTTTTTCTTTCGCTCGCTCTCTTTTGGCCTCTTCACATGCCAGAAATAATAAGCTGAACTGGATAAAAAAGTAGCAGTGTATATGGTTAATGTGATAAAATGCTTACAGTTTCTATTCAGGTTATAAGATATGTCACTGTGACAGTGTTGTTTTTCAGGGGAAAAAAAAAAGCAGACTTATTTTGTTGTTTCTGGTGAAATATGAAGCCAAACTTTGAGGTATTAGTCATCAGCTGGCATCATGGCACACAGAGAGGGAGGACTTCATCACTACAGGAGGGGTATACCAGAGGTGGGACCAAGTCATTGTTTTGCAAGTCTCAAGTAAGTCTCAAGTCTTTATCCTCAAGTCTCAAGTCAAGTCTCAAGTAATGTCAGGCAAGTCAGAGTCGAGTCTCAAGTCACTGGTGTAAAAGTCCGAGTAAAGTCACAAGTCTGAAATTTTGAATTTCAAGTCCTTTCGAGTCTTTAAAAAAAAAACGAAAAAAAGCATGTTGCAGTTATGCTAAATGTAAATATTAGACCATGTAATTTTTTAATCTGTGTTTTTCTCAACACATGACAAAATAGTGAACTTAGAAAATATACACAAATTGTGAAATTGCACCTCTTTAAAATGCAGCTCAATTAAACCTAGCTCCAAGAATAATTTTCACCGACAGTTCTGAGATAAGCTGCATGTTATTCTTGGATGCGGTTGTAGGACCGGCTTTGAAATCGCATGACAAAAATATCATACATAAATAAATGATTTTTTTTTTTAAAATATCATTTAAAAAAAAAACTGCATCACCAACGTAGCCTTGAAAACATTTGCTAGTTAGATGAAGTCAGCTATCTCATCGTAGCATATTTATATGCATATTTATAATCATACGGTTCTTGGAGTGAGTGCATACACTCATGAAGTTTAGTAACTTCAGGTCACTGCAACAAGCCCAGGTACAGTTTACCGACGGATGGGTGCAGGACCTTGAAATGCACCGTGTAGAACGAAAGACCATCGTACGTATCATAAGTTTACCAGTCTCACAAATTGTTGTCATAAATACACATTCCTTAACCGTTTATTAATAGGACCTTTGAGCTCAACGGTAATTAATTAGTAGTGGAAATAATTTCTGGTAGCATCACAGAAATGTAGCAGTAACAATAATACTGTATGCTGTAATCGTACTGGGCAATTAGTGATACAAAAAACCCTGTTTTATCCTGTGAATAAAAGTATATGTTTTTGTCAATGTACCATAATAACAGAAGCGAAACGCAATATTGTGTCAGGACAATTCACTATTTATGCACAATAAATAAAGGAGCATAGCGCGACAATTTCTGTTCAGCGCCAGACTTGCTTGTAACCTATATCACCAATTATGTTATGAAAATGACGCATTAACTACAACAGCAGACTGACCTTTGTGTAAATGCTTGGAGCAGACTAACCTGTGAGCTGGAGTGTTCTGGGACGTTATATTTGATCTTTGAATGGCTGCAATCCAGGCCACCCGTCGCGTCTTTGTCACTTCGGAAACATGGCTTGAACAATTTCTCTTCAACGACGTAATCCGATAACAACCGATCTCTTTACCCGTCGGCTTCCCGTGGCTGTCATGCGACCGGCTATTGCAGTTAATAATACAACAGCTTCTTGACATTTTTGTGTTTCTTTTTATCGCTGTGTGACTGATTTCAATTGAAAGCCTGCGTGCGCTAGTACCTCTTGCCACGAGTTCCCAGAATCCTTTGCGGTTCTACCCGTGAATGACGTCACATTTTCAATCTCTATATAATATGCATGTTAAATTTTATATTTGGGGTAAAATATCAAGTCTTTTCAAGTAAACCGGTTCAAGTCCAATTCAAGTCCCAAGTCATTGGTGTAAAAGTCCAAGTCAAGTCACAAGTCTTAGAACATTTTTTCAAGTCAAGTCTAAAGTCATAAAATTAATGACTCGAGTCTGACTCGAGTCCAAGTCATGTGACTCGAGTCCACACCTCTGGGGTATACCAAGTCGAAGTCAAATAAAATTATTAATGCAAGTGTGAATTAGAGTCCAGTAGTCTTAGGAATTGCAAAAAAGTGCAAAAATGCAATTAAACATTTGCATTTAGTGTATATAATACAGGCCAGCAAGTTGTGCCTTGAATAAGAACAGTTTAGGACCCAGCGTCCCAAACTGCTATTCCCATGATTAGACTTGTCTCCTTTTTTATTTCTTTGCTGGTCCCTGCAGGAGAATCCATCCCGGCTCTAATTATTCTATCCGAGACACATCATGGGACGATGATGTGTTTGTTGGCAGAGCACAGTGTTGAATTTAACGCTGAGTGAGATACGAGCCGGAGCTCCCCAGACGACAGTTTGATATTGTATTCAGTCTTGCTGGTCGTGGGTTTGTGACGGGCATGTTTGCTGTTTGTTTTGCTTTTCTGTGACAAATCATTTATGGCACAATCAGACAATGACATCTCAGTGGCTCACAGCTGCTTGTGTTTGTGGCTCTGTGGCATTCATTTACAGCGTTATAAAATGATTTGAGAACAGTCTGCCTACTTTGTCTCTGTCCAAGTGATCAGGAGTTATATCGTCTCGGTTTCAGATGCACGCATGAGCATAAGTTAATAGACAAATAAACACTAAACTAGCTAAATATATAAGTACAGTGTTCGATACGCTGCAAAAGTCTTAAAGCATCCCTCATTTTTTTTATAGTTTGCTTCCAAAAAGGGGGCAGCAACTGTAATTTCTTTAATTAGAATAGCTCACAATACTGTTTTTAACTATATGCAGAATTTGTTTTAATGTCACATTAAGTCCAACTGAACCTAAAAGATGTCATTATGTGTGCTGCAGTAAAAAGAAAGAGCAAACTCATTTGCCTCAGAATACACTTCAATACACACACAAACAATGTGACCTGGTCATTTACAATGATGCTGCTTAAGCTTCTTAATCTGCTTATTTTCATCTTTTAGGATGAAGAGAACGCCAAAACACACTTTATTGTACTATGTATAACAGTAAAGATCATACTCAGACATGTTTCCACATGTGTAAGTATTCAGATCATTTGCAGAGGCATTCCAAACTGTGGTCAGGTTAAATCACTCATACAGTGTTACGCTTTTTGGATTTTCCTTCTTGTGTTTTTTTTCCTCTCCTCCATGTGGTTTACAAAGGCCTAGTGTCCTTGCCACAGAAAATACTGCAGCACAATCTTTTCTTCCAGTCCCAATGTGTACATTACTATGTGACACAGCAACTCGACGCCCATGTAGTGATTTGCTTGACCGGCTCTCAGCAAACACACCTCTATTACTCCCACACTAAACACAGATACACCCCACGGGGCTGTGTGCTGAGTCCAGTGCTCTACGCAATATTTATCTACGACTTCACACCATCTGCTCCCCAAACTCCAAAATCAAGTTTGCAGATGATCACCCACAATTTTAATGAGGATGGAAAGGGCCTGCAGGCTGGAAGTGGACCATCCGACTGATGGTCAGCAGTGTAGATACAATGATCCTCAGCACCTCCGCTCTAGGTCCATGGTTGGGAAACCACATCTCCCACTTGCACCTGCCAGCTGGTCAGGTTTGCACGACAGAGGCTCTTCTTCCTCAGAAAACTGAAATAGGCCAAACTTCCACATCTGGAATCCATCTGTGCCATCAGGATAAGGAAGGCTGCAGACAGGATCAATAGTTTGAGTCACCGCCATCCGGCAAACTGTTCATGACAACAAAAACAAGAATCAACAGACTCAGACACGTTTTACCCTATAGGGTCGGCTTCCATCACCCCAGTTTCAGCCACACTACACAACTGACTGTAAACACAGAAATCCTCAGAATACACTTCAAAACACACACAAACAATATGACCTGGTCATTTACAATGATGCTGCGTAAGCTTCTTAATCTGCTTATTGTCATCTTTTAGGATGAAGAGAAAGCCAAACCGAATGTTATTGTACTATGTATAACAGTAAAGATCATTAATTCATTCACTCGAGCAAAGACTCCCTTACAGTCAGCCGTTGTGTTTCCACTCAGCTCTCTAGCCCGTAACCCTAAAATGTCTTGGCTGTAAGCAAAGCAGACCAAATGCTGCATTTTATGCTGCAAGAACAAACACAAGTCTTCAAAGCACTCCTAGCATCTGAGTAACTGAAGACCCAGTGATTTTTTAAATCTCTTTATGTTTACTGTCCTCACAGTGGCAGCTGACGTGGTTAACATTACCATCTGCTTGCCCCTCTCCTGTGTTCACGCTTACTCTTTTTAAAAACAGGCTGTGCTTTCTTACATATCTTCCATTTTTGCTGTCAGACAGCAGAAGACACATGATGTGGTGACCCAAATGCTGCACATTCAGACTCAGTTCTGTAACCTGTAAACCAGCCGACACTTTGAAGCCATTTTTCAAGCTTCTTTTAAAACCCTGATGTCATAACATAGTCTGACCATTGATGTAATATGAAGATAACAGCCATGCTTTCAGCTCTATTGTTTATTGTGACTGAAGCTTATTTTATTTTACTGGTCAGCAGCTCTTTAGGGCTGTGCCTTATATACACAGAACCTTTGCTTTGATCGTGCCAGCTGACCGATTAAAAGGAGACGTTTCCAGAGGCGCAGCAAAGAGACGGGAGCTGAAATGCAGCAGTAGTAAATGAAGAAAAATATGTCTTTTGAACGTTAAAGCATGTAAAGCCCATACACTCCAAGCTTTAAGGTTAGTGTGAAAAATAGGGGGGGTGATATAACCTAACTCTGTAAAATTGGCCACTTGGCAAAATCGAGTAGGAAAGCCAACGAGAGCATCCTGTGAACACATGATAAACAGGCTTTTCTACTCGGTTTAAGTACTCCGTTATTTCTACTACACTACCAACATCCACCGACCTTCCATTGGTAGCCAACTCCCTCTACCACCTGAGCCACACCCACCCCAAATAATATGGAGATCGTCGTTACCCTCAAGTTACACCCTGTGGATATAAAGCTTCATGGCAGAACAATCAAGATTTCATAGGAAAGACAACCACCTAGGCTTTTCTAGTGGAGCAGCAAGACAGAAGCAGCTCTGAATAAAAGGCACATGACAGCACATTCAGTGTTTGCCAGACTTATCAGAGCCTCCTCAGAGCATCACATACAAACATCAGTCTATTTAGACCGTTGCCTGATCATCCGTCACCACTGTGAACACGCTCAGCTCTCTGCATAATCCCGTTTCAGCTTTGAACCCATCTGTCACTCCTACCATACACTCACTAAAGACTCCTGACTTCCTCTTGATCACTGCTCACTATTGCTTCACAATAGCAAATAAATAAAACACACGATGATTAAACTCCACTGGCTAGAAGAAAACAACCAAATTAGGCACATGTATAAAAATAGCAATAGCACATATAAAAAGTGTCCAAGGTGTTTACACATTCCCTGAAAGATCCCTGGTTTGATCCCGGGAGGGTGTTCTGTTGGGAAGGTTGGAGTTATCTGCTGTGGTGACTCTTTGGGAGTAAGGCAGCCTAGACGTAGCTACTTCCTCCCCAAAGTGTTCCTCCTGTGGCTGCACGTTACCCCCATTCTTGAAGATCAGATCCATAAAGTTGCAAACTTGTTGTACTGAAAAATGAAGGCAACACAAAAAAGGAGAACAACAAACAAACTGCAGTTCTTCAAATGTCTGCTTGAGGCCAGCGCTAAAAGCGAGCCAAACTCCATAAACCTTCATTAAAACGCCCAACTTCAGTGAGGAAATGAACATGTTTACAGCTTGGTACGAAAACGGTTAGGGTTACGATTTCTTTCTCTAAATCAGTGGTTCCCAAACTTTTTTGGCTAGGTCCCCTTTGTTTTACAAGAAAATCTTTGCCTCCCTCTCTGTGCAAAATGGTTTTAAAAACATAAACAACTGTGGGATACTGTTTGTCCGTGATTGGAACAAACTGTGGCAGGATCAGCCTGATATTATTTGCATCCTACTGTAATGCCAAAATTCCATTATAAGAAGTGTTTGTGAACTAAAAGTCAAGAATGTGGGATATTGTTTGTCTGTGATTTGGACAGCCCAGCGTGTGCTCCCGAGGGGAGGGGAAACAAATTCTGTTAGGGACGGGGATAGCTATCTTGGGGCCGCCAATATCATCATATTTTCTAGTCTCAACTCTAGGAAGTTGGCTGGAAGCATATTTGGTGATGCTTCATCTCCTGCTTTGTGTCTGTGTGGGAGCCCCGTCAAAAACCTGTCCATTATGCTAGCAGTGTCCACGCATCCTGTTTTGTTTTTTTTATTCTTACCACACCCCTCCGCAAAGACTCTGCGTCCAACCTTTGGGAACCACTGCAAGTCATCCATTGGGATGGGAATTGAGTGATGCTGATTCCATTATCAATATCACTTATCGATTCGATTTCTTATCAGTACTCATGGTACACAGGTTCTCACTGGCTCTGCTTTGAGATTTAACACCATCACTAAGCAACATGTCAAAGAGATTCATGCAAATTTCCGTTCCCCCACACAAACTGAAATCAGCTGATTGTGGCGCGAGTGCAAATGGAATCGACAAGTAGCTCAACTCCAAGAACCGGTTCTTTACAGGACATCAGTTTCAATTCCCATCCCTAGATATCCATCTGAATTTTGTTGACAATTGTTTCTATGGCAAATATCTCTTGTTTTAAACTAAGTTAAAAAAAAAATGTAACACCATGCAGTGTAGTGAAGAAGAAAACGTATTTAATAGTAGCCGTAATATAATAATGTAGCATTTCATGCCTGAGCTTATCGTAAAGTTTAACTTTAACTTTAAGTTTAACAGTATTTTTCCTGAAGTTTCATAGGTAAGTAAGTAATAAGACTTTTTCTATTCACATACACAAACTCGCTCTTGCATTGTGGCCACGTACAGCTCACTTTGATCTTAAGTGGGTCGAACCAGTTAAAATCCTCTTTCTGTCAGTAGATTAAAAAGAAGGAAAGAAAGAAAGAAAGTGCAATTACAACATCAAGTCTCAATTTTTCTGGACGATAAAGAAATGCTCGTGTGGTAAATGAAAAAAAAATCTGTTCTGTTGGCTCATGACTGTCCTGTAACTATAAAACAGAAAGCTTCTGTTGATTCACAGATGTTTTTATTTTGGTGTGGTCACACAGCAGCGAAAAAACACAAACATTTGTGTAATTCAATGGATTTCTGTTGCTTTGGTGTAATATGAATGGCTGTGGGTCTGTACCTTTAAGACAAGTTGTAAAATCTATAAAAGTACTGTTAAAATTTTATGTCCTCTTTAACATTTTTGCCAGGCTGATTCTGGCCCCCGGGCCTTATGTTTAGCACCCCAGACCACAGTACGTGCTGTAATTTTTGTCATTATCCTGGAATTCGAGGTCATCTGTTCTGTCGTCCCAGCTCTCCAGAGTACAGTCAGCTGACACAACTTATGCTTAAGGCTGGTTTCGGGGTTGGACAACGTTTCAGCTGTTTCACCACCACACATGACCTTCATCAGATGCAGTGAGTCAAACCACATTAAATGCAGTTCTCAAATGAGCGAATCCAAAAATATTAATCACGTTTTTTTATGTTGGTTTATTGTGTGGATGCTGATTAGCATCCACACTATTGAGTTCCTCTTTCTCTTTATTCTTCATCTTTTATTATTCTAGTTGCTCCGTTTCTTTGCCGCTTAACTACTCTCTCAGTTTTCAGCCGATTTTCACCGTTCAAACTTTAAACTGTTCTGCTATTTCTGCTTTCGACTGCTATATCTTTTGGTACTTATTACTATTATACTAAAATATTACAGTTTTTTCCTTTTTTTTTGTCCCATTGAAATGAATGGAGAACTTCCACAATTCTGCTAAAGCTTGCTTGTTTTTGAACATTCACTACTTCCTCATACTTTCACGTAGAATCTCCATTCAAACTTTAAAATGTTCTCAAATTGTTTGGCTATTCATCTGCTTTATCATATCTGTTACCATTTTAATCTTATCCCTCTTTAAGTCTTCAGGTGGATCATTGTGATTTTTCAGAAAATACATGCGTTGTTATGGTTGCTATGCAATTAACTTAGAGTGCCCACTCAATGTTTCTGAATTTTCCCTTTATTTCTGAACAACTTCTTGCTACTTGCTCAATTTTCACTCAACCTCCACAATTTATACATCAAAACGTAGGTATTTCTGCTGGCTTTTAGAAAATGTCATTGTCATTGTTGTGGGAGTTACAGAATTTTTGCAAATCTCCTCAGAGCAATACAGAGTCTGAAAACTCTCCATAGACAGTCAATGGAGAGTTTGTTCAAAATCACCGCTTGATTTCTCTAATGAGAGGCATTTTCAAATTGTCATAATTCCTTAACGAAGCAAAGTTAAGACATGAGGCTTGTCCCGATATATCTTCAGACACTCCTGACACTCCCAATTTGAGGGTAGGAAATTCGTCCCTCGCTCAGATTTCTTCAGATTTCAAACTCTGGAAATGAGGCACTTTTTTCTCTCGTCATATCTTTTTGATGGATTTCAACAGAGTCCTGAAAATTTCCATGACTGTTCACCAAAGCCTGCTGTCTCTTACGGTGAAAGAATGATATCGATGCTCCAAATAGATTTAGAGTTAGAAAGCGTTGTTTGAGGGCAAGTCAAGGCAGTTTTTGCTTCGCCTCTACTCAGTCACAGTGTATTACAAGTAAAATATCTTTAATAATTTATATTTTAATTATGAATTATGAAGACCTGAAGATTCCCCCATCTCCTCTGAACAAAACGGTGTCAGAATGACCGTTCTAGCCTGTACGGTTAGGGAATTATGGCCATTTGTTCGAGGGAAATCCTGAATGTCAGAAATACACTGAAGAAAACTCATACCTCTCTCTTGTCGTGTCCAAATTCATGGGCTGCATTCTCCTGAGGCCGCATTTGTAGACCGATTACGTCACAGCGACGCGCCGAAGGCTGTCCAAATTCGTAGACCCCTCCGAATGCAGCCGACAAATGCGTGCTCCTTTTTCCGAATTTGAAGGATGGGTCGGGTGTGTCCTTCGTGGCCCACCATATCCCAGAATTCATAGCGCGGCCCAGCCAAGCTCCAGTTTCTGGCTAATGGCGGCCGCTACTAAGTTTTAAAAATTACTCTTATTAATCTTTCTGGGTCACGAAATAAACTTTTAACATATTTTCAGGCGAGAAAGTAGCTGTGTAAACATCAAATATCTGCTCGGTTTATCAAGATATCGCATCTTTGCTAAAGTGCTTCGACGTTTTCGGAGACGTCTGCTACCCACCAGCTCGATAGCTAGCCGGGAGCTCGAGGGTTACTGATGCGGCCGAGAATGGCACAACTCCCGGCACATCATTTTCAGATCACCGCGGACTTTCGCTGCTCGGGTTAAACGTTGTCAGCCGGTGATCAGCTGTGATCAGCTGATCACGGGGCCGGGGTTAAAAGAGAGTGGCCACCCACCTGTTCGCCGCTCAGACATCATTCTCTTCGTGTCAGGAGCTCCGAAACTCTGCCGACGTCAGTCTCCGCCTGATTCAGCAACCGTGAGTGATTATCCCTTCAATCCTAGCCTTCGCCGCGCTTGGGTCTAGCCAGCACGCCACACGGGCACGCCGAATTACTGTGTGTAACCCGCCCGGCCGTGACAAACGTAATATATAAGTCACTTAGACAACCTAAAAATGTTATTGTTGGGCTTTTTTCAGTGTTTTGTTTGTTCGTGAGTAAATCGGTTTGGCTGAGATTAAAGTTATTAGATTAGATAAAATAAAACTTTATTAATCCCCCGGGTGGGTTCCTCCTTGGTTTTTACACAGCTGACTAAACGTCAAACAGAAAACTGATTAAACAGAAGTGTGAGATGGCCGAGAGTTTACTCCAGTGTCCTGTTATATTTTAGACAGCAAGGAGCAGACGGCTGAGTTTATTAAACTCCACCGAGACAGCGGTGACGCTAATCAGAAGGCTAGACCGTCCAATTTCACGGCCGTTTACTTCCGGCCTACCCGATCTTCTGAGGACCCGGCCCACGTAGACCGCGAAGGCCGGGTCCTCAGGAGAATGCAGCCCATGAATTTGGACACGACCTCTGTGTGTGTAAGGGCTGATTACAGCAGGTGCAGCTAATTTAACTGACCTAGATATACCAAGCCCAGACTCTTAACAGCCCCTGTTCACTTTACGCTCTGTGTATATGTGTGTCAATCAATTCTCCTATGTTAAAGTATTACTCCTCAATCATAGTATTTTTGCTAAATCAAAGTACTTCTACTACATCTTAGTTCTTCCTTTCAATCATAGTATTTCTGCTAAATCATAGTACTTGTGTCAAATCATAGTGTTTGTTGCAAATCATAGTATTCGAACCTACTACTAAGGCATAGTATTTCTGCCAAATCATGGTATTTGTGCAGAAACAGTATTGCTGCATGAACATAGCTTTACTGCAATTTCACAGTATTTGAGCAAAATTATAGGATATGTGCAAAAACATAGTATGTCTGCAAATCATAGTATTTTTGAAGAAACATAGTATTTCTGGTAAATCATAGTACTTGTGCTGAAACGCAGTATTATTGCCAAATCATAGTATTTGTGCAAAAACATAGTGTTTGTGCCAAAGCAAAGCATTTACCCAAATAATAGTGTTTCTGCTATGTTATATTATTACTGCTCTTAGTATTTCTGCCAAATCATGGTATTTGTTCCAAAGCATAGTATAACTGCAAAATAAGTTTTTAAGCCAAATCATAGTATTTCTGCTAAATCCTAGTAATTCTGCTCAATGATAGAATTTCTGCTGTGCTGTAGTGTAGTATTTTAATACTATAACCTAGATTATAGTATTTCTGCTAAGTCAAAGTATTTCATGTAAATCATAGTATTTCTACCAAGTCCCAGTGTTTCTGCTAAATCATAAATCATAAATAATGTTTTAGCACAAATTGTATGATTTGGCTCAAATACTATGATTTGGCAGAATTTTCCATGTTTCAGCACAAATGCTATGATTTGGCAGAAAAAAAATATTATTTAGTACAAATACTAAGTTTTAGCAGAAATACTATGATTTGGTACAAATACTGTGATTTGGTACAAACACTCTGATTCACCAGAAATATTGTGATTTGGCAGAAAGACTATGTTTTAGTTTAAATACTATGTTCAAACAAAATTCTGTTATTTCTGCTAATGTGTGCTATGACTGTTGACCATTGAAATAAATGGAACACATTATCAATGTGGTTACTGATTTTGCTCGCTGGGTTGAGCTGTGTTTTAGCTCAGTGAGATGAGCAGCCATTCTCAGACCAGGAGGCCAGGGTTCAAATCCCGCTTATGGCAACATTTTCTTCAGTTAACACTTCAACTGTTTAAACTCTTTTCCACACAAATTTCAGCTTTTTCACCTCTTTTTAGCACAATTTTCATCCTCTTCTGCTCTTTTCAGCACAATTTTCAGGTTCCTTATCTCTTTTTTGCTGAACATTCAGCATTTTCACCTCTTTTCAGCGCAATTTAGCTTCTTCTGCACAGTGCACAATTTTTTCCTCTCATCATATCTTTGTTTGGGAGCAGAACTGGTTTGGTGCAGTGGGATGCGCAGCTGCTGTGATTGCATATAATCTGCTTTCATGACACTCTTCAGTGTAGTCTTTCAAATAAAGCAGAGTTCAGCTTCTACACCTGTTTTCAACAGATAGCTCTCCTTCTTCTGCTGTTTTCAGATTCCACTACACGGCATTCACACTGCATTTTGGCAGAAAATGCAACTTTTTCTAGTTCTTCTAGTTGCTCCGTTTTTTGCCGCTTAACTACTTCCACAATTTTTGTCTGATTTTAACCGTTCAAATTTTAAACTCTTCAGCTATTTTTGCTAACGACTGCTATGACTTTTGGTATTTTTTACTATTATAATTTTCAAAATATTAAGCTTTTTTACTTTAATTTGTCCCACTGAAATGAATGGGAAACGTCTGCAATTCTGCTAAAACTTGCCCGTTTTTGAAACTTAACTACTTCCTCATGCTTTCACAAAATCACCGCTGGATTTCTGTAATGAGAGGCATTTTCGAATCGTCACATCGCCTTAACGAAGCGAAGTTAAGACATGAGGCTTGTGCCAATATATCTTCAGACACTCCTGACGCTCACAATTCAAGAATTATTTTATCAGTCACATTATGAGTCACATTTGTTTGAGGGTAGGAAATTCGTCCCTCGCTCAGACTTCTTCAGCTTTCAAACTCTGGAATTGAGGCACGTATTTCTCTCGTCATATCTTTTTGATAGATTTCCACAGAGACCTGAAAATTTCCATGACTGTTCACCAAAGCCTGCTGTCTCTCACGGTGAAAGAATGATATCGATGCTCCAAATAGATTTAGAGTTAGAAAGCGTTGTTTGAGGGCAAGTCAAGGCAGTTTTTGCGTCGCCTCGACTCAGTTATGGTGCATTACAAGTCAAATATCTTCAATAATTCATATTTTAATGATAAATTGTCAACACTTGAAGATTCCCCCATCTCCTCTGAACAAAACGGTGTAAGAATGACCGTTCTAGCCCCTACGGTTGGGAAATTGCGGCCATTTGTTTGAGGGGAGTCGTCACTATGAGAAATACACTGCAAAAATCCTGTGCCTCTCTGTGCTGCGTGTGTGTAAAAACAGGTGCACCTGTTTTGGTGGGAAAAAAGTACACAGCCTCTCTGATTGGTGGATTCAAATTGAGCAGTCCAGGCTGCTTGACTTACCCTAGAAACTTGCTTCTCTCTCCCTGTGTGTGTGTGTGTGTGTGTGTGTGTGTGTGTGTGTGTGTGTGTGTGTGTGTGTGTGTGTGTGTGTGTGTGTGTGCTTTTTGTATAAGTTCATACTCAAGTTAAAAAACAAAACAAAACACTTAAGCTATTCTGTTATACCTATATGCAAAAAATACACTGCACCCAAAATATTTCATAGTTCAGCAAAACTGATCAATCTAATAAACTTAAACCTGCTCCATCCTCCCTATTCTGGTATTTTAAAGAGTAAGCAACCTAACTAATAGGGTTCTAAAACTCCCAGCAAAAAAAAACAAAAAATGGGGAACCACCCACCCTCCACCTCATGATGCTTAATCGACGTAATCAACTTTAATTTGATGCAGTGTGAAAAAAAATGCGCAGAAATCAATTAATTTTGAAGAATAATTAAATAGATTCAACAGAACTGCAGACTGCACAGATGGTTCCCAAAGGAAAAAGTACTATAGCTTACTAGGGTATATTAGACTTAACAGTTACTATATACAGTAATGGACTTCTATACATTTTACATCAGATTAAAACTTTGAGTGTAAGATTCGGATAATTATTTATTAAAAGCTCGACATTTTAAATGAGAATAAGAAAGAAAAGTATGTCTTTGTGCCCCCTTTTCCCTGTTAATGCCCTACCTGCCCCCCTGGCTAAACTTTGCTAGATCCGCCCCTGCACAGTTTCCAGCCATCAGCTGTAGAAAAAGATCCTGGTGTAGAAAGTAATATTAAATAAATTCTAACAACAGCTTATCAAGCTTAAACGTGCTGCTGTTGTTCACCCGCTGGTTTCCTCTTTCTGGTGCAAAGTGGGCCAAAAACAAAGAAGAGAGACAGACTCGCGACAGAAAAGCTGATCAGCTGATCATTGATCAGTTTCATGATTGAAGTAGCAGCAGGAGAGAGAGGCAGTCGCGCCATATATCGGTTGTTAAGCTTAGCGCGGGAATGCTTTACAAACATTCAGAGATGAACTTACACACTTGCATTACTTCTCTCTGGGATCACTTTGTCGGAGATGAAATGCAGGGTTGGTAGCGAAGCTCCACATGCTCAACCAGACCACCTTTGGTCTGGTTGAGCCACAGCCGCTCTATCACGTGATGCATACTGCTCCGACGTGCTACGGTTATGAGCAGAGTTACGCCGTGTCACAAGTTTTGTGAGGTGCTTTTTTGATATTTAATGGATCGGATTACATATTTTTATTTCCCACCGATATCCGATCCAGTAATTTACGTCAGTATCAGACCGATACCGATACGTAATATCAGATCGGTCCATCTCTAATCATAGTATTAGTTGTAAATCATTGTTATTAAGCTATATCATAGTATTTCTACTAAATTATATGTTTTTTTTTCTAAATATAGCATTTCTGCTATACAATGGTATTTCTGCTATGTTATAATATTTGTGCTAAACCAGAGTATTGGTGCTGAAACATAGTATTTGTGCAAAATTACCGTATTCATGGTACATCACAGTCTCTGCTAAATCACAGTATTTCTGCTATGTTGTAGTATTTTTCTAAATCATAGTATTTCTGTAATGTTTAAGTGTTTTCGTCTAAATATATTATTTCTGTTATTTTATACTATTTCTCCTAAATTCTTGTATTTTTGAGAAGTTATCATGTTTCTGCTAAGTTATAATATTTCTGCTAAGTTCTGCTATGCCAGTGGTTAGCAAAAATTTTTTTGCTGGGCCCCCCTTTGTTTTACAAGAAAAATGTTTTTTTCTTGGTTCTTAGAAAAAGGTTCTTATGCTTCTGCAAAGTTTTTACAATTTCTGCAACTTTTCAGCTTTTTCATCTAGTTTCAGCGGACAGCTTCAGCATCCACAAAGCATTTTCACAGGAAATGCAAATTTTTCTAGTTAAAAGTTATTATTGACTTTTAATTCTCCATCCTGTCTCTGTACAGTTGAAATAGTTTAAGTATGTTTCCTTCACCGTGTTTGAGCTACACTTGGACACAGAATACTAAATTATGACCAACACCACGAGTCATAAAAGCCAGTCGATGTCAAATTTGTTGTGGAGCTGTTGTGGAGGAGATGATGTAACAATGTGCAGCTTTTATCTCCACCAATCCAAAGTCCCTTACAGCCCACTCACACCCCCAACCCACCCCGTCCTTCCCTCTCAAAAAAAAAAACAGAAGGGCACAGTTGGTACAGAACAGACATGCAGCAGACTGGCGTGGAGTGTGTGTGTGTGTGTGTGTGTGTGTGTGTGTGTGTGTGTGTGTGTGTGAGTGAGAGAGACAGACAGACAGACACATACATACACCCTTGTACACAGACACAGATTGACAGATCAGGACATCCATTACAGATTTTTCCCCTCAACTAAAGGAAAAGCGCTCGCAGCAAGCCTCTAAAAATAGAACACTGTATTTTGATGATGCTCACATTCACAATGACATTCCCTGCAATTTTAATCTTTCTAAGAAAAGCACACGTGTCTTTTTTTAAAAACATAAACCCACGTGTTACAGATGATTTGATACAAAATTGTACACTGTTGGTACCCTGTTGAGTAAAACCTTAGATATACATTATTACAAAGCAGGTGTCTCACCCAAGAATAATCAGAATTTAGAGTTTCTTCAGCCCGTGGGTTTAGCTGTCTCTAAACCCACGGGTCCCTTGCAAAGAGAAAGTCGGAACATCTAAATAGCTGTACATGTTTTTTCTGTGCAAAAGTCTTGAGCCATCCGTCATTTCTTTATATTTTGTCTCCAAGCAGCTGGATTTTGTTTTTTAAGTGGTCTTGAGCAATAATTTTCAGACCAATATTTCTTTGTTTGTTAACCCTGATCTATGAATCATTAATCATTCAAACACAAAAAGGCAACTAACTTGAGGGATGAGTCAGTATTTTGTCAGCCCACAAGAGACAACATAGCAAAGAAATCATATTAAAAATTATCTTTGGGTACTTTGTTACTGCTTTAGTCAAGTTTGACAGCCATAAAATATATTTGGCAAAGAGCTATTAGCTGAAAGCTTGACACAGCTCAGCATGGTGTGGTATAAACTTGGAGAAGTCTGAGGAAACTGAACCAATGGAGGACACAAGGAGAAGTGGCAGGCTTACTAGGCAAAAATATGTACAGCAGACGAGCAGTATCTGAAAAGTCTTTAAGAAATAGGAAACAAAATCTTCTGTTCATGATTACATCACACAAGAACTGGGCTGAAAATCAGTGACAACAGGTCCCATTAAGGGATTTCTTAAAAATTGAAATTTTTGGTTCAAATCATTATCTGAACAAAGGAAGTCAGTGTCTACTCCCATCTGCAAAACCTGGTGGAGCTTCTGTCATGATTCGGAGCTGCATTTCAGCCAGTGGTGTTGGGAATCTCAAAACCGATGGAATTACGAACACAGAAAACTACTGCCAAATTTTGACCCACCATGCAACCTCGAAGGCATTTGATTGGAAACGGTTTCATTTTTTTAACATGACGATAATCCCAAGCACACTGCCAGTGCACTAAAAACACACCTAGATAGAAAAACACACAATAGAACCCTATTAGTCATGGATTGGCCTCCTTAGAGCTCAACCTCAGCATTATTAAGACAGTGTGAAAACTGATTTGAACTGCCTTATATACTGTATTCTCATGTTTGCTTGCACATTTCAGTAAATTTCTGCACCTATTTCCCATTTTCCTGACAAAATATAAAGAAATGAGAGCTTACTGAAGACTGCATTAAATAGATAT
Organism: Diplotaxodon limnothrissa; assembly: GCF_057381915.1. Classification (NCBI taxonomy): domain Eukaryota; kingdom Metazoa; phylum Chordata; class Actinopteri; order Cichliformes; family Cichlidae; genus Diplotaxodon; species Diplotaxodon limnothrissa. Next base: position 4,118,423 of record NC_140599.1, on the reverse strand, counting down.
CCATGAAATTTACAAAAAGATCCAAAATCAGCCTGAGCTGTTCTGATTAGTGCTAAGCGGTGATCAAAAGGAGTTAAAGTTGACATTAGCATGTTAGCATTTAACACTGTCTGACACAGTTGTAAGGGGCTATTTAATAGGCCACTCCCATCACCGCCAGAATTACAACTGAATTTCAATATTTCGTCTGTGATGACTGTGCCGGCAGCAGGGTCGGTTAGGTTTAAGAGGCTAAAAGTGGATCAGCCAGTTGGAAATAAATTCTTTCAAATACTGGGGAGAGATACACAGAGAACCACCTCACACACTGCCCCACCCCCCATGGATTCATTCATGCACATGGGGGTTATGTAAGAGAGTTACCCTCCTCTCCTAACAGACATGTCCTTGCATCAACTCAGGCATGAAAAGACGAGGAAGGATAACATCAGGGAGGGAAGGGGCCCCACCACGGAGCTCAACCTGTCAAACCTGTGGAATGCACATGTGCACGGTTTATCAGTGAGGACGAGGTGCTTATTAAAATGTCCTTGTCAGGACGCCAGAGACTTGACTCTTGGTAATATGATAAATGTGATGGAAGTCATGTACTTTTTATTTATTTTTTTGAAGTTAGTGACAACACAATAACGACTGGTGGAAAAAATGAATGTTGAGTACGAAGCGCATTAGAACATGTTGGTCCAAATATACCCTCTAGTGGTAACTCTGAGAATAACACCGTCTTTGATGTTAGCCTCAAAAAATGTTGTCTGCACCTGATGGCATCATCAAAGTTCTTTTTGTGCCAAGAGCTACACTACACCGCACTCACTGGATCACTGGAATATGTTGCGCCCTTTAAATCTTAAATATGCGAGAAAATTTTTTTGGTTTTTTTTGTTTCTTTGTTTTGATTAATATTACTTTCTGTTAATTCAAAAAAGGTAAATTTTCATATAGTTCAAAGCTTTTTTGCTTTTATTTCTATGATTTTGGCTCACAGTTCATTGACTTCAGTATCTCAGGCTGCTCATTTATACCCTCAACACCTAGCTGGGGCTTCCTTTCCATAAATTACTGCATGATTGCAGCATGGCATAGAGACAGTCAGCCAGCAGCACAGCTGACATGATGCTGAAGCCCAGGTTGCTTTGATAGCAGCCCTCAGCTTGTCTGTATTTCTGGGTCAGGTGTTTTTCCCACAGAGTTCCTGATAACACAGATATAATCGAGAACTCTGTGGGGTTCAGGTCAGGTGGGATGGCTGGCGAGTCAAACACAGTGATAAAAAGGAAATCAGCATCTTCACGTAGCAGATAAAGCTTCTTGTAGGTTCTGTGTTGATTCTGGACTTGATAAAACAAAATGCACCAACCACCAACAACAGCTGCAGATGACATGAAGCACTGTGGAAATGTCACAGTGGATTTCAAAGATCTTGCATTTTGAGTTTATTATTTCAAATCAAATCACTTTTATTGTCACATCACATGTGCAGGTACATTGGTACAGCACATGTGAGTGAAATTCTTGTGTGCGAGCTTCACAAGCAACAGAGTTGTGCAAAATACAATAATGTAAACAAGCGAAATACAAGAATGGCTACATCTGAAACTAATAAATATATGTACAATATATATAATAGTATATGCGATATATTTCGATTATATATATTTTTTATGTGTCTTGATTCTTTAGTTCTTAGCTTCTGCATATTTCAGTCTTCCAGGAATTGGCTGGAAACCCAATGTGGAAATGTATTTGTTTCATAAAACATATAAAAATCAAGATTTAATTTCCTCTAAAATGGCCTTTAAAGGTATTCAAAAGTGTTAAATACAGAACTCTTATATGGGTTTTTCTGCTTTCTGTGAGCATTAATGCATGCTACACTGAAGCAAAAAGACAGCACAATTGTGACTGAAAGTCTGGCAGTGCATAGAACTTTTAATGTTGTAAATATAGCATCGTGATGCTTTGTTTAACCTGCTGTTAAAACTCTAGTAGTCCCACAGCCCCCTCTAGAGGACACAGTAAATGACAACCAGCTATCAATGTTCAAAGTTACCAGGGTTTATGTTTGTGTCTTTTTGTGGACTCTAATGACAAGTACAGACAGTGCACGAAAAAATATTTGGATGCAGGTAAAAATAGATGTGAGATTAAAATATGAATTCAAATGTTTTGAAAGACTATTTTGGCTGCTTTGCTGAATTGTGTGCATGGTGTCTAGATTGAAATATATAAGAAAAAACTCTACTGGCAGCTTCCACCATTAATGAAGCAGGTAGGAACTCCATGGAGAGACTGGGTGGAAACAGATGCATTTCAGGTGCATTTCAACATAGTGTGTGCAGCATTTCATAGAAACATGCAAACATACACAGGAATACACCACCAATACTTCAATATCTGGTAAGAAAACCTTGACTATTCAACATAGAATGAATTCTCTTAGGCAACTTTCTGGGAATTTATTTAAGTAGTCTTAAAGACTACTACAGGAATAGTTCTCCAGGCTTCTTGAAGGATCGTCAAAGCTCTTCTTTGGATGTTGGCTGCCTTTTGTTCTGTTCCCTGTCCAGATGATCCGGCCTCTGGGGAGGCCAATCCATTACTGATGATGTTCCATTTTTCGATTTCAAATTTTTACTGCATTGGAGGTGTGTTTTGAGATTATTGTCATGGTGAAAAATTAAGCTGTTGCCCATGTTGTCCATATATCTGTCAATTTTGACAACATCCCCCGATTTCTGAAACAAATTAAGACGTACAGCTCTGCTATCACTTCCGACATAAATGAAGACAGGAAACTAAACAGCAGTGACGTTTGTAGGGTTACTGAAGTTGGGCTAGCTGGTTTAATATAATGATGTGCTATGTGATCGCTAGCGACGCAGCTATGTTAGCATAATATAAACACAGTAAAGGTGGAGGATGAATGCTAACTTTTTTCCACTCAATAAAAGTTAAGATGAGGGTTCCTGATGGACAAATGCAATCGCATGGCAGGATGCTGTAAAAGGACCAAACTTCAGTCAGGAGAACAACTGAGATAATCCATCCATAATACGAGGTTAGTCATTAATTTACTGCTGCATGGGCTGGGCTGTAGCTACATCCTAAGGTTTTAAAAACTGAGTGTTACTCCCCACTTAAAAACGAAGCGTTATCTAGGGTGGGGGGGTAACACAAAGTGAAAAAGAAAACAAACTACTGAAAAATAGATGTCATTAGACATGATTTATTGTAGTGATGTGTCGGTCGCGAACGAAACGGCTCTTAGAGCCGACTCTTTGGAGTGAACAATGTGAGCCGACTCCTTATTGGGAGCCGTGGTTTTTTTCTTTATTTCTCTCACCCTCTCTCTCGCACTTTTTTTCCGCTTCACTCAGCATGCAGCCTTGTGCTTTGCGCTGGGATGAGGGGGAGGGGCGGTAGTTACACTCGCAGTAGCACAGGAACAGAGCAGGAGGGAGGGAGAGAGAAAGAGTCAGGGACAACAACGTCACATTAGAAAGGTATAGTAATCATTCACAACTATTTTCAGTTGCAGATGATAAAGGATTCAGAAAGTTTATTCATGCAGGCCCATATGACAGAGAATATGCATGTTCTTTCTGTTTTCATATTTTAATTTGTATTTAATTGTGTTGTGGTTTGCAGTGTTTTGTGTTGTTTTAAATTAGTTTAAAAGGAAAAAGCTGAAAATTTAAATAGTTAAAAGTTGAAAGGAAAATAGTTTGCTTTTGTATTATATGATTTATTTATAACATTGTATGTGGAGTGAATAAATAAAAGTATATTTACAGTGGCCCCTAGAGACAAAACACGCACAAACTCCAAAACATGTAAAAACTACAAAACACGTACAAAACACAACAGAAGTGCTCCAGGATGCTAGGCGCAGTGTTGAGCTTTTGTTACCTAGTGCAAGTACCAAGCCAGCAAGTACCAACGACCAGATTTGGTGTGTGGTAGTAACAGGTAAATGAACATTGTTTTTTAATTATTTGAATATATATGAGTGCTTGTGTATAAATACACAAACAATAGAAATATGCTTTCAATTGTGTAATTTAAGTAATCCAGGTAGCTCTGTTTTGGAAGTTCAGTTAACGCCAGAAATGTGGTGGTGGTGGTCAGAGGGCCCGGTGGCGCCAGTGTTCGGCAGCCTCGCCTCTGTCAGTGCGCCCCAGGGCGGCTGTGGCTACACTTGCCATCACCAGTGTGTGAATGTGTGTGTGTGAATGGGTGCATGACTGGATGTGTAAAGTGCTTTGGGGTCCTTAGGGACTATTTGTAAGCTATACAAATACAGGCCACTTTTTATATATAAACATATATAAATAAAACCACTTTTTTTTAACATTAGTAATTCCTTTTGTGCATAATTTTATATTGTTGTTAATATCAAATTAATGAAAGCAACAAAACAACCTGAAATGCCGGTCGTGAGCCGAAAGAGCCGGTTCTCTAAAAAGAGCCGGAATTCCCATCACTAATTTATTGCACAAAACTACTAAAGTAAAAATGAACACAGGGAAGCTCTTTTCTTCAGGGTCTCCAGGGCCAAAACAACAAAAAAAGCACCCCCTTTAACTAAAAAACAAACCAAGAACTCTCTGTCCAAAAACAAAATACAATGGCCGAGGTCCCTGTCTAGCCAAAAACAGGAGAAAACAATTGAAACAAAAATGGCAGAGAACCTCTGCCTGCTTCCACTGTGATTAATGATTAACACTAGTGATGGCCCGCTTGAAGCTGACGCTCCGGAGCGTGTGTCGAAAAAAACAACACACTGGTTCAGAAGCACTGTGTCGAGGCTTGCTTCGTTTGGCAAAAGTCACGTGACCAGTGACGTCCGAAGCTTCATTACGCACGTAACTGCTTCGGTACCTGATTCAAACAGATATAAGGAAGTGAATCATCCACGGGATTCGTGGAGTGTGTTGATGGTGACAGATAGCGACGAGGTGATCATTCCACTGACAGATATGGAGCCAGCGAGGAAGAGAGGACGTTCTGGCGTGTGGGAATATTTTGAGTTGATTTTGCTCAATTCATTTTATCTGCCGAAGTGAAAAACTTGAAATGTCCAAAATCATGTTTTCATAATGGAAATATCATTACAGCATATGACTTTAGGAACACTTCCATGTGAATTAAAGCTGATGAAGACTACAAAAATGTATTTGACACTATACGTACATTACATTGCTACAGTTTAGAAAATCATTTTGTTTATTGTTTTTAGGTGATAGTCTGCAGGACCCAGGAATACCTGCATATCTACCAGCTTGCAGTGCAGTTCCTGCACTCCACAGCCTCTTCTGTTCCATGCAAGTGGATTTTCTCCAGGGCAGGAGAAACTATTTCTAAGAAAAGAAACAGACTCAGCCAGCGCACAGTAACACTAATCCTCTTGTTAACTGTAAATAACAAAAGGGCTACCTGACATAGATCATGTTTTTACTTTGCAAGTTCTTGATTAGGGGTGGGTTTTGACTATGCTTTTCTGATTACAATCCATGCTAAATTGAATAAAGTGATATTGATTCATTAAAATCCCGTGTCGATTTGTAAATTAACGTTATTATGCCTGAAACGCCAGCATCTCAGGTTAAACCTCACAACATGTCGTCAAACACCATGCAGCTAAAACAGTAACTGGGAGCAGGTTTACGGATTCTGCATACAAACGTGAACACAGAGCGCGGACCCGACGCGTCAGAGTCAGATTTTGGTGTGTCGTCAGGTCCGCGCTGTGTTTGCCTCTTTTTTCTTCGCTGGCTTCTGCAGCTGCAGGTTTCATAACTCTCTGTTTACATCTCTAATTAAGTCTCACATGTGTCAGCTTTCTTTTAATAGATACGAAATTATGGATATATACTGTTAAATGATCAGACTTGTAATATTTCTGACTGAGGCAAAACTTTCCAGATTCCAATCAAATTGAATCGGATCCTGTATCGAATCAAAATGATTCTACAAATCAGTGACGATGCAGCCCTACTCAGCTTCCTAAGCATTTTCCCTTTCCAGTTCACAATCAATCCCACCCCTAGGTCAAAAATATGTATAGGACAATTGGCCTAATCTAATATTTTGTATGAACCTGTCCAGCTGTCCAGTGATTAAACGACAAGTAGATGGAGGCAGGACTCCACAGCAGGGGCATACTCCATAATGTGCTGTGCATTATCATATGTATATTATATATATTGCTCACTTATTGTATTTACCAACATCAAGGAGTTATGAGCAAAGAAAGGCCACCATAGTGCATGTTTAAATAGGGAAAGTTTATTGATCAAAATGTATTACGCAGATACGCATTACATTTTTTTCAGCCCCCCAATCGAGAAAACAAAACCAATTACATGTTCAAAGCAACGGAACGGTGGCCCAATATCAGAGAGAACTCCACTCTTGAGTGAGCAGTGATGATTGAGCAGTCCGTTTTATTTTGCAGATTCAAGCTGCTCTTCAAAATTTTCACCACCAGATGTCACCGGAGAGGACTGTGTTGAAAAGCTTCGAGTAATGAACCGTTTTTCAATACAAGCTTCAGTGCTTCGGAAAGCTTCATTTGGCCATCACTAATTAACACTGTAAAGGCACACCTTTGCTCACAATAAAGAAAGAAAACCAAAGTTACACAGAGTTTAAATTCTCTCTCTCTCTCACACACACACACACACACACACACACACACACACAGCTAAAGCCTGCTGCCCAAACCACTGTAGCTCACAGCTCTGGCAAATGGGGGAAGTGGAGGGGGCGCGGCGGTTTGAGATGGCAGTCTATGCCGTGGCTGACGAGCTGCAACACACCTCAGCTGTGGCTCATCAGGCAGACCTGGAACACAGGAGAGGGAGAAAAAGGCTCTCTCACATAGGGAGAGCCACGCGAGGTCAGCGACCGTAACACCTCCCCCAACATACAATATCACATAAAGTAAAACAGATATACTTTTAACACATGTCACCAAGTTTGTTATCAAGATTAACACTGGGTCCTGGACAGTGCGTCAGCTACCACATTGTCCATACCTCTCTGATGTCTGATGTCTATGTTGTACTCCTGAGCAAGCAACGCCCATCTCCTCAATCTTTGGTTGTGATTGTACATATGCTTTAGGAATACCAGAGGGTTATGGCCAGTATAAACCATACCCCACGTACACGTTGAAATGCTGCAAAGCAAGCATCATGGCCAGGGTTTCCTTCTCAATGGTGGAATAGTTGAGTTGATGAGGCTTGAACTTAGCTGAGAAGTAGGAAACCGGGTGACTGATGCCATCAACTCTGTCTATGAAGTCTTCCATGCGAGGATGTGAATCAGGGACTGTGACTGCACTTACCCTCCTAAAATCAGTACAAAAATGAGGAGAACCGTCTGACTTTGGTGTCAGCAGACATGGAGAGCTCCAAGAGCTATGGCCAAACCATTTTCAAGCAGGTACTGTACCTCTTTTTTCATTAACTCCCTCTTGAGCAGGGGCACCGGTATGCGTGTTGCAGTATGTGACCGTAACACTGAGCTTTGAATTGATTAGCGGTAATAAAAACCGAGAGAGGCCGACAGTGATCTGACAGTGACAGTGACAGTGTTTTTAGGGGCTTGTTGAGATTAAACAGAACAAGATACAAAGCATTAAAATATGTTAAAAACACAACAGCCTCATTGAACGCAGGATTCATTATGTCATCATTTAAAGACTGGATAGACACTTGCTGTTGTATCTCTCTCCTGACCACCTCCATACGTACTGATGATGATTTGAACCAAAAATTTCAAATTTGGATTTATCATTTCATGAAACATTGATTTTTAGTTCAAACACTCTTTTCTCCCATTTTCCCCTCCTTGCCTTCTTGACAGCCACCAGATCATCTGTAAGGTCCTGTGTCACATCTGCATTCTTCTTCTTGACTTCATGACTTTAAGATACTGTTCATCTGCTGTAGACAGTTTTTTTTTTTGTTGGCTTGTTTTGTTTTGTTGCTTTTAGGCTTGAAACTTCTTTTGCTGCTTCAGACCTTTTTCAGGACACACTGGACATCATGCTGAGATATGAAAACATTTCACCTCATAACTGTTTGGGAATCTCCTTGTTGGTAAAAAATACTGTTGTGTGGTACTGCATTCTGTATGATGGGATAAAATAAAATGTGCTATTGTGTAACTGCTGCTATTATTCAGTAAGATCATAAATTCAGTAAGATCATAATTCACGTCGGCAGTAATGACACCCGGTTACGCCAATCGGAGGTCACTAAAATCAATATTGAATCGGTGTGCAACTTTGCCAAAACAATGTGGGACTCTGTAGTTTTCTCTGGTCCCCTCCCCAATCAGACCAGGAGTGACATGTTTAGCCGCATGTTCTCCTTAAATTGCTGGCTGTCTGAGTGGTGTCCCAGAAACGATGTGGGCTTCATAGATAATTGGCAAACCTTGTGGAGGAAACCTGGCCTTGTTAGGAGAGACTGCATCCATCCCACTTTGGATGGAGCAGCTCTCATTTCTAGAAATATGGACAAATTTATTAAACCCCCCAAAATATGACTATCCAGAGTTGGGACCAGGAAGCAGAGTTGCAGTCTTACACGCCTCTCTGCAGCTTCTCTCCTCCTGCTACCCCCCCAAAAACCCATCTCCATAGAGACTGTGTCAGCTCCCAAACAGACAAAAAACAAGCTAAAAACCAGCAACAAACAACTTAAACATAAACAATTACAAAGAAAGAACAATAAAGTATCCACATCTGAACCAAAGAGTAAAACAGTGAAATGTGGATTATTAAATATTAGGTCTCTCTCCTCCAAGTCTCTGTTAGTACATGACTTAATAATTGATCAACAAATTGATTTACTCTGCCTTACAGAAACCTGGTTGCAGCAGGATGATTATGTTAGTTTAAATGAATCAACACCCCCGAGTCATTCTAACTACCAGAAACCTCGAAGCACAGGCCGAGGGGGCGGTGTGGCAGCAATTTTTCACACCAGCCTATTAATTAATGAAAGACCAAGACAGACTTTTAATTCATTTGAAAGCCTGATGCTTAACATTGTCCACCCCAGCTGTGAAACTCAGAAACCAGTCTTATTTGTTATCATCTATTGTCCACCTGGGCCTTACACAGAGTTTCTGTCTGATTTCTCAGACTTTTTATCTGATTTAGTTCTGAGCTCAGATAAAATAATTATTGTGGGTGACTTTAACATCCATGTAGATGCTAAAAGTGACAGCCTCAACATGGCATTTAATCTGTTATTAGACTCAATTGGTTTCTCTCAAAATGTAAAAGAACCCACCCACCACTTTAATCACACTCTAGATCTTGTTTTAACATATGGCATAGAAACTGAACATTTAACAGTGTTTCCTGAAAACCCTCTCCTGTCTGATCATTTCCTGATAACATTTACATTTACAATAATTGATTACACAGCGGTGGAGAGTAGACTTTATCACAGTAGATGTCTTTCTGAAAGCGCTGTAACTAAGTTTAAGAATATAATCCACCCACTGTTATCATCTTCAATGCCCTGTACCAACATAGAGCAGAGCAGAGCAGCTATCTGAACGCTACCCCAACAGAGGTCGATTATCTTGTTAATAATTTTACCTCCTCACTACGTACGACTCTGGATACTGTAGCTCCTGTGAAAACTAAGGTCTCTAATCAGAAGTACCTGACTCCGTGGTATAATTCTCAAACACATACCCTAAAACAGATGACTCGTAATCTGGAGAGGAAATGGCGTGTTACAAATTTAGAGGATCATCATTTAGAAATAGTTTGCTGCTTTATAAGAAAGCCCTCCGCAAAGCCAGAACATCTTACTATTCATCACTGATTGAAGTAAATAAGAACAACCCCAGGTTTCTCTTCAGCACTGTAGCCAGGCTGACAAAAAGTCAGAGCTCTTTTGAGCCAACCATCCCTTTAACATTAACTAGTAATGACTTCATGAACTTCTTCACAAATAAAATTTTAATCATTAGAGAAAAAATTACCAATAATCATCCCACAGATGTAATATTATCTACAGCTACTCTTAGTACCATTGATGTTAAGTTAGACTCTTTTTCTCTAATTGATCTTTCTGAGTTAACTTCAATAATTACTTCCTCCAAACCATCAACGTGTCTTTTAGACCCCATTCCTACAAAACTGCTCAAAGAAGTCCTGCCATTAATTAATTCTTCGATCTTAAATATGATCAACCTATCTCTAATGATCGGCTATGTACCACAGGCCTTCAAGCTAGCTGTAGTTAAACCTTTACTCAAAAAGCCATCTCTAGACCCAGCAGCCTTAGCTAATTATAGGCCAATCTCCAACCTTCCTTTCATATCAAAAATCCTTGAAAGAGTAGTTGTCAAACAGCTAACAGATCATCTGCAGAGGAATGGTTTATTTGAAGAGTTTCAGTCAGGTTTCAGAGCTCATCACAGCACAGAAACAGCTTTAGTGAAGGTTACAAATAGGGATGGGTACCGGTGTCCGGTGCCATGATGGCACTGGTTCTGACATAAACGGTAGTAACCAGACCGAAAAGCAGCGCACATTTCGGTGCTTTATTTCGGTGCTTTTTTTTCCTGAGCTGTGATACACTTCTAGCCAATCATTTTACGTTTCCGAGGATAGTAGGCGGGTCCAGGTACGTACGTTCTTTTAGAGCAGAGCTACAGATTAAAAATGCCCAAGGCGAAGCGGTCGAAAGTCTGGCTGTACTTCATAGCAAAATATGCAAACTCAGCAGCAACAAGTGCTTTAAGCTGATACTGTGATACTGTCAAAGGAGGTAACACCTCGAATCCGATGAAACACCTGGCAACGCATAGCGTTTTTTTTTAAAAGCCAAGAAATGCGCTGTATTTGATAGCTTGCTGCGAGACCTCACACCGAGCGCATCTACTGCGGGTGTGGTGCCTGTTATCGGACCCGGAGTTAGCAACATCCCCCAAAAACCTGAAGAGGAGAGTCCTGGCCCCTAGCCCTGCCAGTGTAGCAGAAATGATGAGGATGATGATGCAGCAGCAGCCGTTCTTCTCTGCGTGAGTAGCTTAATGTTGTTCGTGTGTAATTTACGTTGAGTAGGCTAACCACGTTATTACATTAATGCAGGTAAGGTGAACTAGCAAACATCATCATAGCTACATGTCTTCTTGTTTGATGGCAGATACTCCCTTCACCCTGGCCAAAAAGGCTAAAATGACCAAAGAAAAAGAGGGAAACAGTTAAACATGAGAGGTTTTTGGATAAAGTTTGTGTTTTTTCCATTGTTTAAGCACTGCTTCCAGCCAAGAGTGATACCTTATATGCCCCATAGCTGCAGAAAAGGCTAACATTGTTATCTTTTTACAAAAACCAGCTGAACATGAGAGGTTTTTGGACCAATTTTGTGTTCTCCATTCTTTAAGCACCGGTTTGAGCACCGTTTGAGCACCGGCACCGTTTCAAAAGTACCGATTTGGCACCGGTATCGGATAAAACCTAAACGATACCCATCCCTAGTTACAAATGATCTTCTTATGGCCTCTGACAGTGGACTCATCTCTGTGCTTGTCCTGCTAGACCTCAGTGCAGCGTTCGATACTGTCGACCATAATATCCTATTAGAGCGATTAGAACATGCTGTAGGTATTACAGGTACTGTGCTGCAGTGGTTTGTATCATATCTATCTAATAGACTCCAATTTGTGCATGTAAATGGAGAGTCCTCTTCACACACTGAGGTTAATTATGGAGTTCCACAGGGTTCAGTGCTAGGACCAATTCTGTTTACATTATACATGCTTCCCTTAGGCAGCATCATTAGAAGACATAGCATACAATTTCACTGCTATGCAGATGACACCCAGCTCTATCTGTCCATGAAGCCAGATAACACACACCAATTAGTTAAACTGCAGGAATGTCTTAAAGACATAAAGACCTGGATGGCCGCTACCTTTCTGCTTCTTAATTCAGATCAAACTGAGGTTATTGTACTCGGCCCTGAAAAGCCTAGAAATATGGTATCTAAGCAGATTCTTACTCTGGATGGCATTACCTTGGCCTCCAGTAACACTGTGAGGAACCTTGGAGTCATTTTTGACCAGGACATGTCCTTCAAAGCACATATTAAACAAATATGTAAGACTGCGTTCTTCCATTTGCGCAACATCTCTAAAATTAGAAATATCCTGTCTCAGAGTGACGCTGAAAAACTAGTTCATGCATTTATTACTTCCAGGCTGGACTACTGTAATTCATTATTATCAGGATGTCCAAAAAACTCACTGAAAAGCCTTCAGCTAATCCAAAATGCTGCAGCAAGAGTCCTGACAGGGACTAGAAAGAGAGAGCAGATTTCTCCTGTTTTGGCTTCCCTTCATTGGCTTCCTGTTAAATCCAGAATTGAATTCAAAATCCTGCTCCTCACATACAAGGTCTTAAATAATCAGGCCCCATCTTATCTTAATGACCTTGTAGTACCATATCACCCTATTAGAGCACTTCGCTCTCGCTCTGCAGGCCTACTTGTTGTTCCTAGAGTATTTAAAAGTAGAATGGGAGGCAGAGCCTTCAGTTTTCAGGCCCCTCTTCTGTGGAACCAGCTTCCAGTTTGGATTCGGGAGACAGACACTATCTCTACTTTCAAGATTAGGCTTCAAACTTTCCTTTTTGCTAAAGCATATAGTTAGGGCTGGACCAGGTGACCCTGAATCCTCCCTTAGTTATGCTGCAATAGACGTAGGCTGCCGGGGATTCCCATGATGCATTGAGTTTTTCCTTTCCAGTCACCTTTCTCACTCACTATGTGTTAACAGACCTCTCTGCATTGAATCATATCTGTTATTAATCTCTGTCTCTCTTCCACAGCATGTCTTTATCCTGTCTTCCTTCTCTCACCCCAACCGGTCGCAGCAGATGGCCCCGCCCCTCCCTGAGCCTGGTTCTGCCGGAGGTTTCTTCCTGTTAAAAGGGAGTTTTTCCTTCCCACTGTTGCCAAAGTGCTTGCTCATAGGGGGTCATATGATTGTTGGGTTTTTTTTCTCTGTATCTATGAAGCGCCTTGAGGCGACTTATGTTGTGATTTGGCGCTATATAAATAAAATTGAATTGAATTGAATTATGTATTGTGTAATCTATTCTAGCTGTGGATCTTGGCATGCTGAGATCTCACACCTGAGATATTTTCCTTTGAAAGAAGCCACACATTAAAGAAAGACAGCCATGTTTACTTCATTTATTTATTTATGAATATATGAAAAGAGAGCTACAACAATCACCAGCGTCATTGGATAAAGTGCACTTCATAAGAGCAGTGTCATCATCGGAAAGTCTACTGACATGACCAGTTATATCACCACTACTCAGTAATGCACATGATGATTCACAAGTCACAGGCAGACTAATGCACATTGTGAGGAATAATGCACACTTAATAATGCACACTTAATAATGCACACCATGACTCAGCAGATATACACAGATATACACAGCTGTGTGTACACAGGGCTAAAAGTGTTACTTTGACATGCTGCCGTATATAAAACTAGATATAGTTTGACAAAAACACTCATATGAACATACAAATGTGCAAAAGGCGTTGACTGAGAAGCAACTGGCAAATAATTGTCTTGTTTTGGCAGTATTAACATTACAATCAGTTTACAATTATAGAGTTGCTCAGTGGAAGAATTCAAATCTCCCAAAGCTAACATTAAAGGAATTGAAAAATAGTTTCATGGTCATGATGAGAGTTAGATGATTGGATTGATACCACTGGGGCCAATAAGGGAGCACAATTCAACGTCCTGTTAATCTCATTTAGCTGTATTTCAGTTAGAAGCTCAACAGAGGGCACTTGCAAGATGGTCCTCAATGACTGCAAGCAAAAGGAGTTCAATGGCTAAAGGAACAACAAATTGAACGGTACCGCTTATCTCTATCCCTTTTATTTTGAAAAATGTGATTTATGGATACCCTCAAATTTTAGATTTGTGGGGGGTTTTCTCAGAAACTGGGAGAACAGTGATTGCAACAACAAATGAAGCACTGTATCATATCATTATTTAAGCTATACTCCACTACACACACACGTACACGCACAGGAGAAGCTCAAAAAGGATATTCTTAACTACTCATAACTATTATACAGCACTGGGATAATGAAAAGGATCATTTGATGTGGTATCTGGTATTTGTAGTGGGATTAAAAATCAAATCTCTTCATGGTCATGTTTCATCTTGTAGCCTGTTAGCTGGATTCATGACCCAAATGTTAATATTTAAGGTTTTTCTGAAACATCAGTGGTAAAAATGGAACCTAAACCATTAAAAAAAGGGAGTATGTTACTGTTGAGCTCTGTATTAGAAGTTCTCTGATACCACGTGTTTGTATACTAAATATGTACAAAGCTACTTTTAGCAGGTAGCTAGCATAGCTTGAAAAATAAGAAAAAGAAAAAACAAAACAAAGAGCCTACCTTTGCATAATGGTACACACAAAACTGTAAAGCTCAATATTTAACATGCTTTTCCTTGTTTGATTAAATTTCTACAAAAATACTATATACCAAAATGTCTAACTATAATTCTTCTGATATTTATATTAGCTACTGTGCTACAGCGTAGCATTTTCCTTTGTGCTAAGCTAACTGGCAGCTGTAGGTTTGTGTTTTACAGTCAATCTTTTCATCCAACTCTCATAAATAATTAGTTCTTTTTAGCAGGTCCAATAATATTAAAGTACATTAGTTTCTCTTTAATAAAAAGGTAACCATCTGGCAATGTAAAACATTTTAACATTTCTCTATAAAGCACAATAACTGTAGAATGATGTTTAGACTGAAAAATACTTTTGAGGCAGGCTATCAGATGTGAGGTCAGAATATGTGCACTTACCTAAAGCATATACTAAACATCGATATTGTACATAAGTGTCAGAGTATTAGAAGTTGAAAAATAGCTATTATATCTTTCCAACTAGTGCAATAAAATCATTGATTCGATTTGAAAAATCACAGTATCCACTTGAAGTCCCCTTCGGCAGCGGCTGCCACTGAGACATTTGGCAGTGTTTTCAGGAGAGAAGCCAACACTAAGGGCTCGACCCCACGAGGGCGGAAGAGAAAGGAAGCTTCAATGAGAAAAGGCGGTGACAGTATCACACAGAACTATACTATCTAAATTTTCACCACTTTCAACATATATAAATGTATATCAACATTTACTTCTTAATCTTAAAATGTTCTCTGAAACAGTGAGCAACAGGAAAATATTTACGCTACACAGACTGGATCTGAAAAATACGAGGTGAGCTCAGATGAACGTAATATTCACAGACGTGAGACCCTGTAAACATGCTGGGAATTCAGTGTACCCGAATTTACACATTAAATTCCATGTTTAGCAGGCACTCCCTCACATATTTGTGGCTCGTTCAGGCTGTAGAACAAGTGAAAGGACGGGTGTGCGATTAAGCATAAGCATGCTTTCCTGCCTGCCTCATTTGTTCCAGAGCTTCCCCTCAGCGGACAGCCTCTGGTTTAGCCGACAGAGCTGCCGAAGGAAGCCGTCGTTGGGTCCGATCTCTCTTTTCTGTCGGATCATGGCCAGAGCAGTGTGGATGTCCATGTTCTGTTGCAGCATCAGGTAGGCGATAACTAAGGTAGGCGAGCGGCTGTAGCCCTCCCTGCAATGGACGTACACTTTACCTACAGAGGAAAAGAGATGCAGGTGTTACAGTTTGATCAAAAGCCCTCAAACCTGTGCAAAGTTATCACCTGACAAATCTAATTCTAATCTAATACGTGTTGGCCTCAAAGTATGAAGCTTATGAAACTTGCCACTCCTTTTACAACCTAATGGCAAACATTGTCTTTCTTTTTTGTTCTAGCCAGCGTCTTGACTGGCGAGAACTTCTTGCAGTTAGCGTGATATGACTGTATTTTTTCAAATACTTCACATACATCTGTGTGCTCCTCTATTCTGACCTTTTTTGTTTTTGTACGCCAGAGCCTTCTCGATAAAGTCGGCCGCCTCTTCAAAGTAAATGCTGATATCAAAGTGGTCTGTGTCGCTGGCCGGTATGCCGTGGTAGATGATGCCTGTGCCAGCATAGAACTCAGCACTGGTGTTGACGTGCATGAAGGAGTTTCCCTCTGCAGCGTTCAGGATGTGGGTGATGCCCAGGCGCTTCAGGCGCATCACATTCGTCGCCACAAATCTGCATCAAGAAAAGAACAGAAGCAAATATGCAATATGAAGGGGACCTTACAGGTTGTGCTTAATATCAACGTGACAACACACTAAACACAGTCTGACCCCTGTTACTCAGTGCTTGGACTACTGCAAAAGGTTTTCGTGAAATTTCTACGCTGTGTGGCTTTGGACTCGCCACAATCGCAAACAATGCATGTCATAAAATTTTGTGTAACCTCAGTTTGTCTATATGATCTTCTTGTAGTCATCTCTTTCCTCTCAACTCCCAACCAGAAACAGCAGACGACTGTCCTCGTTCTGCTGTTGGCCTCTTCCTGTTAAAAATGAGTTCTTCCTCCCCACCACTGCTAAATGCTTGATCTTATGGGATCATCTGATTGTTGGAGCTTTCTCTCTGATACTGTAGGTCCTTTCTGCAGATTACTGTGACACGATACTAGAGAATTAAAATTGAATTTGAAAGTAGAATAAAAGAGTAATTATGACTAAAAGAACAAACCCGCCTCCCTTGCTTACTGATGTGCTGCCAGTATCTGTCTTGCTTCCTGTCTTTGCACTGTTAGATATGTTTGCTGCACAGAACTACGTCCTTGGCTTTCATTTATCCGCATTTGGTTCCTATTCTCTCAAGCTTTATCTGCAGCAAGCACGAAGAGTAAACAAAATACCCATTCATGGCTAAAACTGGCAGTTAGGTTGCTTTGAATGGCACCATTGTTGAGTTCATTATAAACATTGGCAATTATCTAATGACAATTTTTTCACATGCAGTTAATTCATGCACTGAAATCAGTGCAGTCTGGCTGTGAGGAGGAGTGCTGGGAGTGTCCAGCAGAGGCCAGCAGACGCCAGACTATCAAATGAAATAATTTCAAGGTAACGGTGCTAAAACTGAGAAACTAAATATGGAAACATGGCTCCAGACAAACTGTGATTTGTTTTAAACTATATATTATGGAAGCCTGCTGGCTAAGTGTGACTTAATGGAAATAAGCCAACATTAACAACACCTGTGCATTTCTTGCTTTTACAACACAAAACACAATTCATGTTGTTCATTCATTATTCATTCTGCAACAAGGTAATAAATGTTTTTCTGAATCAGGTAACTATGGGCTGTGAATCTCCAGAACAGTCTACATAAACATCTACATTCATGGACTCCATTGATGAAGTCAAACAAGGATTATATCAGTAGTTATAATAGTCAGATCCACCCCTTGCTTTTAGCACCTTCACAAAGGCCCATCCCTAACCAGTGGTTGATATCACGGTGACTGTATTCATCTTTTATATACAGTCTATGCTCACTAGCAATTACAGGTTAATGAACCTGAGCTGTTGCTGATGGTGTTTCTTCAGTTTTAACAGATTCTTCTGGAGAACACAAGACTGCAAGCTAAAGAAGGAAGTGTAGTGTCACTCATGTTTCTGTCTCATGTTTCCTTTTCCCATCATATAAATGCACTGCTGTGCCTCAGAGAGATGTGCTTCTTTTCACTGTGAACTTCTGGGAAGGCTGCCTCACTTAGCACCTCCTGCCTCAGAGATGTAAAGAGCTAAAAATAGAGCAGACTGCAGACTGGTGCTCAAACTGCACGCCAGCTCAGTGGAATCAGGACAGATACATGAAAGCATAAACACAGCAGCTGAGGAAGAAGGATGCGTGGGTGCATGTTATGTGCAGATATGCTTCCCTTATCTATCCAAGCCTATGTTTGTGAGGAGGACATTTGTTGAGATCTAACAGAGAGGGCTTCTGCTCTGTCCTTCACATATACTAGAGAGGTCTTGCTATGACTCACAGGTCTAAAAAACAAAAGTGCTGCTGTAAAGCTTTTAGAGTCAGCCATGTAAAATTTATTTTCTTTCAAATCTAGAATATTCCTCACTGCATACAGCTTACATTAAAGAGCTGTGAAGGAATTCAAATGATGTTTACCTCAAACTTTAACATTAGCATTAATTCATTAGAATTCCAGTACTTTTTAATTATCAATTATATTATATGATTAAAAAACATGATTATCTGTCATCTAATAAACATTGTGACTACCTTTTAGAATTGGTTATGTTTATTGGGGGGAAAGAGTGTTTCTGAGCGTGAGATAAGAAGACGCCATGTAGTGTCACGTGTTAGCAGCAAATGTTTCACTACAGTAAGCTAACACTTAGGCTAGCTATCACAGAGATTATGAACAAAGTTAAACAAATGTCTGATTCCACTGAATCAGAGCCTCTAAAGCTTCATGAACATGCTTCATGTCATTTGTATAATCAGTCTTAAAAGACAATTTTGAAAAAGAAAAAAAAGATTGTTTCTACCAACGATCAAGCTCCAAAAACTACCCGACATCAACTGAAAGATTCTTTAACGTCTTGGAGGTCAAATCTGCGACAGACTTACTTCTTTTAAACTCCACACATGTAATATACAATGAAAGATTTCAGCTAAACATCTGAAGTCTACATTTTGAGACAAACTTGTTAACATCATCGGGGTAAACTAAAAATACTTTGGAACATTCCTGTTTGATAAATAAGTCAAAAACAAGTTCAGCTGATGCCATAGATATCACCATTTGAACCTCATTTGAATGTCCTCCTTAGACTTTCTAGCAGGACAAAGATTGTGTTCAAGAACAGGTTTCTGCTATATCATTGTGTATTACAGTTAAAACAAACATTCTTATTGGAAAAAAGAGAAGTAAAATACAAACATTGTGTCATTGTTCTATTGAGCTAACCATTTTCATAATCACCTGGTTGCATCCCTGGGTTTATAGTGCTAACGTTGTGTACGTTATGTACAGAGAAGTTCTGGTTGTGCATAAGTAGCTTATGCACATCTAAATGTTCCACTTATAAGAATCTGAGTAAGTGCAAAAGACATTGTGTGGCCATCTGTTTACAACCATCTACCAACTGGGTTAGTTTCTGTTTTAAAAATGCTCATTACACAGAGACGGTCTCATTACCCTTCTTCTCTGTGCAGAAACAATGTAAACATGTGCGGTCGTACTTCAACCAGCTGTCACCAGGGAGATGAGAGTTGTAACCATGTTTTCTGGGTGTCTTTGGCATCTTGTACTCATCCTTCTTAGTGCATGCTTAACTAGGCAAGCTCCTCCCCCATGGCAAATGAACTTAGTGTTTTGTCCTATTTCCTTTTTTATGTCTGTCTTGTCTTTCTTCCTCCCCACTGTTGCCACATGCTACTAATACAGATCATTCACTCTCTATAATATAAAGCCCAATGAGATGACTGGTACTATATTAATAACATTTAACTGAAGTAAATTTCAACCAATCCCTCTACGTTGGCCTGTATTTCACTTTCCTTAACATGCAGCCCTCTATTTGTATTTCAATTGCCGATACGTTTAACTTATAGAGGGGCTTTATAAGCTTTAGGGGAAAGCACTGACTTATGTGATGAATCAGCTCATCAATTTACAAATTCTGAAACACATTTTGTAATTTTGATTTTCTACAGTACTATAACAGACACCTCTTAGCTTTTCGTGTATTTTCAAACTGTACTTTTTGGAGTACTGGAAAATAAATGTGTCCGTCTCTAACTTTGGGTCGACGTCTGTTGTTCAAACATGCTATAGGCTACAAATAAAACATGATTTCAGACACCCTGGATGTCTGAGGTATAGTTTATCGTTTCAAAAAAATTAATTCAACACAGTTCAGTGTGCCATCAATGCTGACCATGCAGAAATCAGTAAAAGTAGAGCATGCCTCTGTGGATGCTCTGCAGGTTAAGAACATGAGCTATTTATAAACTCCTCCACTCCTACCATTTTTCCCTCTCCCCTCCACCTCTTCAAAAATTAAACAGACTGTGAAGGCCATGGTATGCTGGTTGGTTTCCTGCATCCTTTTATTTTATTTCACACTCAGACAAGAGAAAAAATGGATTTTGCCATACCATACGATTTTTAACAAATCTAAATATGTCATATATGTGACAGTGCTGGTTAACAGCAATAAGTCCTTTTAGTAAGCTCAAGCTAAAGTATTCATTCTCTGGAGCGTCTAGATCTTTCTACAGCGCATGAGTGAAGCGTGCTCGTGCAAAGCAAACAGATGCAATGATGTGTTTACATCTTTCATTACTCAGTGAATCCTCTCTGCAGCCTGACCTTTCCTCGTCATATAGGTATAATCTAATAACAATAATAACTTCATTCATATTCTCCATATTTTTCTGTAAGTTTCATAGTGCATCCTGCACGTATGAGCACATTTTCAGAATGATACAGGCTTTTTACAAACACGTGGTCATAATGAAGGATTTGTATTGTCTATAAAAAGCGCTTTATACATGACAACAATGACTCACGCATTGCCGACGTATATCCTCGGGTAGACCTCGTGGAAGTGTTTTGTTGGCCAGCTGTAGAAGCCGCTTTCGTCCGTCAACAGATCGTTGAGTTGCTGGAGTGACACCTCAAAGCTGGACATGTCGAATCGGTTGGAAGCCGATGTCTTCACCTGTTGGTTATGTTTGTTCTTCATGTCCGAAGCAAAGCAGTGGATCCGCCGAGAAGGAATGAACGTGGCAGATAGGTATCGGCTTACGAGGCTGATGGAGCGCTCTGCTGCTCTGAACAGCGCGCTGCTCAGTGTGGGGTAGATTAAACCCACCGACAGGGCCGGAGCGCCCGTATGGGCGGCCCTGGGCCAATGGTCCCCACCATGGTGGGAGAGAAAAGAGGAGAAAATTGCATTAGAGTATCATAATAATAATAAGTGTTATTACATTTTCACACTTTTCTCTCTTGTTTAAATACTCTCAAAGTTCAAACCTTTGTAGAAAAATAAGTCCAGTTTATAAAATGAAACTAAAGATCAAACCCTGTTTTCATGAGCAGAACATGGGAATAGAGCAGCTGCCAGAGAATTCAGCATTAAACAGTTAATGGTACGGAAGTAGAAAAAGCAAGAAGAATGAGTTAAGTAAAGTTTGACTTATCTGACTGTTTTGTTTCGTTTAATGTGCCTTATAATGCGGGAGTACATATATATATATATATATATATATATATAGATAGATATATGTGTGTGTGTGTATATATATATATATATATATATATATATATATATATATATATATTGCAACTGTTATCATCATTGTGAGTCAGGTCAAGTTGATTTAAACTTATTTGCTAGCTTCTCAGCCTGTGGCACAGCCCGTCTGGCTTTGTGTAAATATTGTAGTTTGTACTTGAATATTGTCAGCAAAATCCTAGGGTTTTATTAGCCTGTTATTTAGCGGCTACCTTTGTTTTTAGACACTCCATACACCTATAGCACCTAGCTTCAGCTGATGACCTTAGCACAACACCCTATCTTCCAAATATGGTTGTTTCTGGCTCGAATACTGCTCTACATAAATACTGTCAAATTGACGCTTTAAAATGTGAATCAACAATTCTGTAGGTAAGACCACTGTGAAACGTCTGTGAGGTCTGTCTTTTGTATACAGTCTATGGTCACCAAGAAACTTGAGTGTATTCCTATTCTTTCCACAGGTATTGCATTTCCCATGAAAAAACAAACAAACACATAAATAACAGAATTTCACCGTGCAAGATTTTTTTTTATTGAAATACAGATTTTAAAGAAATCGTTTACTTAAAAGGCACTGAATTCACAAAGCTTTTTAAAAGACACGACTCAAGTCAAATGCTGCAGTTTCTCATCAACTAAGCACTAGTTAGGAAGAAAACATAACTCTTCATTGAAGCCCTAGATTTCATCTTTAGTAGATTAGCTTTCAGGGGATTCTGCTGCAACAGAAGGAAAAGACAAGGAGGAGTCACAGAGATTTTACACACAGAATTAGCTCAGTGGAAAGTAAGATCACTGTTTTACTCACTGTGCTAAAAGAGTCAAACCATGGATAGTTTCCTGCCTTATAATTCCTCCTTATCCTTAATCCCTGAAGCCTAAAAAGCTTACTAATTAGCAAACCAGATAATATCTAAGACAGCAAATTTCTATCATGAGCAATTCTCTATTTGATAAGCAATAGAAGCTGTAAGAACAATCTTTTCACAGATTCAGGCTGGACAGCCACTCTTCAGCACATCTGGGGTTGCATGTTTGCTGCCCGGCAGCGCAGGACTTTCAAGAAGCTGTCGATCTTGTGCGAGTCCCGGCGAAAGCAGGACAGCAGTTTGGTAATCTTGTCCTGGCCGATCTCATTGGTCTCTATGAATGGAAGTGAAGTGATGGTCTGAGCAGCTGGACCCATCTGGACACAAACAGAGTCCGGGAAAAATTATTTTCATTTGACTTTATTTTTTAAATATTCTTGGTTCAAATAAATGCATATTCAGAAATTATTGTTTGCAGCCCACACACCTTGCTAGATAGTATATCCAGGCCATCCTTAAGGTCTTTGGAGTGCTCCTGCATCTTCTGGATAGTTTTGGATAAGGTGCTTTGGGCTGAGTACGGGAGGACGTTAGTAGAGGAGGACAGGACTACAAGAGGGTCCGACCAAGCCTGCAGGAGGGAGCGAGCCAGGGACAACAGATCTGACTCCTAGAGGAGAAATCCAAACAATAAGGTGAAGGAGATTTTGGGAAAACAGAGGAAAACATGTGTGCACATAATGTCTCAGTGAGATGAAGACACCTTTGTTCTCGTTGGCTTTAAACTACTGTTTGAAGGGGCTCTTGAATAAATTGTGCCTTGTGTGAGCAGAGATGCAGAGATATTGAAGATATCAGAGATATGACATAGCAACAGTGTGACGGAGAGTAGGCAAGGTTGAAGTAAAATGACTTACTGATACTTGAAGTGCTTGTTCCTTGTCAGTGGGGGTCTGTAGAGAGGAGGTGTGGCACGCGTGAACCCTGTCTATAGGGAATACTTCAGAGCCCTGCTGTTTAAGTAAATGGGAAAAAATCAGACAGATTGTTCAGGCTTTAGCATGCTGACTTTTATTGATCACTGATAGCAATACTCTTTTCTGGCATTGTTGTATTATACTCAATTGAAAATAGCATTTGTATTTTATTTTATTCTATTGTATATAGTATTTTTATTTTATTCTATTCTATTCTATTGTGTACAGTTGTGTACAGTATCTTATTCTTATCTTATTCCAGTGTTTTTCTAATTTTTCTATATAACTTTGCACTATCCACTTTTCAGCGCAATTCAATAAAACTTTATTGATCCTGAAGGTCGACCCATGAAGGAAACCTGGTTAAGGCTGCCGACCTTTTGCCAGAGACATCTTACACTTATGACCATACATATTTTCTGCTGTAACAAAACAAATTTCCCAAGTGTGGGACTAATAAAGGTTATCTTAACTTACCTTATAACCAACAACTGCTTGGCAGGCTTTAATTCAACACAAAGGCTGCTGCTTTTTCAAGAGTTTAACCAAATGTTGTAACTTAGAAAACTGCTAATGAGGCAGCTTCAAGCAGACCCACTGCACTGCATGTCGAGCTAATAAGGAAGCATCAGCGTTTAAACAGGAAGTTTGTGTTTTTTATGTTTAGGGAGACTGTGACATTTTATTTACAGTGCAAACACAGACAGACACACACACACACACACACACACAGACACACACACAGGTACAGACCAGCTCCTGGGTGAGCATCGTGCTGAGCGCGTGCAGTTGGTCAGACTGTTGAGAGGCTCGATAGATGAGGTCGTTGATGGGGACGGCTCTGCACATTGCCACCACACACAACGCTGTGAAGCATGAAAAGATGAGCGGAGGCAGAGTTAGAGAAAGCAGCTGCAGGGCCACAGTTTGGTGTCCTTTTGGCTTTTTTCCTTTTATTTAATAAGTACACTCCTCAAGCAGTCTTTCAGCTACATTTATAACCTGTTCTATAAAAGGTCTCATACAAATAGCTGTAAAAGTTTAAAATAAAAGTTTTCATTTATCATTATTATTAGCACTGTCCTCTTAAGGGCTGCCAAACCAACAATAATAGAATTTGAGCAATGCCGTGGCTTTATACTCATAATATTATTAAATCTGGTGCAGTGAATCATAAATAAACAAAAAATAAAAGCAGGTTATTTCACATCTTTGTAAATTATTTTTCTAAGATGAATGATTGAAGGAATAATTTTTCATATCATATATATACTACATCTCTGATGTATGGTAACTTTTGTCTTCCAAATCTTTCACATTTAAATGAATATTTGTGCGAGAGATTTCCGAAATGTGGTTGCTAAAGACCAAAACTTTGATTGTGAGCTGGTGAGCAAACTGGTAATATTGGTTCTAACTGTAATTAAGCTAAAATCCTCTTATGGGTAGAATCTCAGGTTTAATGTTTTTCATTTCTTTACATTTTTTGAGCAAGTAAATGATCTGTAGAGCACTATGAAGCTTTGTATTGGCTGAGCTCTTCTCACCCATCACGAGTTTGCCTCCCCTGATTCTTCTCTGAGCCATCTCTCTTCTTTTGCCGTCCGTCAGCTTCTGGTTCCTCGTCTTCTTGTCACTTTTGCCTTTTGCTCCTTTGTGCCTCCATTTTATAATTTCTTGGCTCCGGTCGTTTGGTTATGCAGCAGCAGGGTGACTCTGTGCTAATTACCAAGAACGTGCTGGAACCAGTTTATAATGAGAAACATGGCAGAGGGGCTTTGAATGGATGCAACAGGACGTAATTGCAGTTTGACAACTCTGTGTGTGTTTGTGTGTGTTTGTGTGTGTTGCATGAAGGTGGAAAACGTCCCTCCTTACTCTTAATTGACTGAATAAATAAAAACATTAATGTTCTGTAATAGCACGGTGGCACCTGCAGGTTCACGTGACTGACCAACAGCTTCTCAGGTGTACTTTTTAGTATTTCAAGTTTCCAGCTTCAACTTTTCTACTCTTGATATTTATTGTTCTTTTAAGTCTGAAATGGTTTTTACAGGTTCTGTTTTTTCTAAAATCCAACTAATTTGAAGATTTGCAGTCAGAGTTCGTCATAGCACAGAAACACTACTGCAGGTTAGTCATGACCTTCTTATGGCTTCTGCTTGTTCTTCTTGGCCTCAGATCAGCGTTCATCAGCATAGCCAGTTGTACTTGTCTATGAAGCCAAATGACACAAATAAACTACCGACATAAAGACCTGGACCTCTAATTAGTTTTCTAATTCTAAATTCAGAAAAACCAAGGTTATTGTACTTTGTATATAAATCTTAGAAAGATGGTGTCAAATAAGATGTTTAGTATTGATGTCATTACCTTGGCCAAAACGGTGACACTGTGAAGATTTTTATTCAGGTGTCATTTAACACTCACATTAAAAACATGTCAGACTGCTATCTTTCATCTCCTACAATTTGGAAAACTGTGTGTTCAAGTTGTGTTTTCTATTCTCAGCTATTAATCAGGTTGTTGTAAAACCTTCTTGAAAAACCTTCAGCTGAAAAGACGACAACAAGAAGCAGAACGGGGCCTAGAAAGACGGTTCATGTTTCTCCCATTTTAATTTTTCTTCATTGGCTCACATTTCAGTCAAAAAATGGACTTAAAAGAGTAAATGGTTACACTCACTTGTTCCTTAAAGGACTTTTGATAATTTAGGAAGGAACAAAATTAAGATTAAGGAGTATGTTCTTTTGGCTCATGAAGAATTCCTACAAATGCACATATATAATGTTGTAATACAATACAAACTGTGCCAACAACAAACAAAAGACAACAGACTGTGCAAAATGTTAACCCCACCCCCACTCAAGGCGTAGTCGATAATCTGCCCTGCAAGCTGGGATGGTCTGGGATAGACCGATGACTGTAGAACTGATCCACATTCATTGGTTCAAATACTCACCTGACACGTCTGCTTGAACTGAAAGCTGTTTCAAAGATGGTTTCATACTGAAGTCTTAATATAAAGTCGAACTTGCACTAACTGCTGAATTTAAACACACCAGTTTAAGTCTTCGATGATTTTGCGGTTAATTTCAATTAAACTACAAAAGGGGAAACATTTTTTTATTTTTTATTTTAAGAAATAAAAACTATTCCATTTGTGAAACTGAGAAAAAAACCCCGAGGGTTTTGAAGATATGTGAGTGCCAGTGTTTTTATAGAAAAGTGCAAACTTGATGTAATCACAATAAGGAAGAGAAAATGGGGCGTTCAAGACTCTAATGTGACAAAATGTATTACTATCTTAGTTGACGAAATAATTTTGGTCAGTGTTGATGTCCTTCGATAAAAGTTTGTTGACTGATTAGTTGGGCTTTAACATGATAAACAGACAGTTGGTTACATAATGGAACAAATGAGGTGTTATTGTTGAAAACGGGCCTCTGTACACGTGTAGATGTTTCATTAAACCCCATCCATGATTCATGATCAAAGTTACTGTTAAACATTCATATTTTTACATTTCTGACTAATTTGCTGTTACTAATGTTAAATCCTCCCAATTCTTTCGATCTTTGGGCTGAAGGAAGGACAATACTCGGTGTATCAATGCTCAATCAACAATCTTTAATTCCATACAATTCAACACTTTATGAGCATAAACCATCCGGATGGGGAGACATGCATGCAGAGGGTCACAGCAAATCTCAAACTGGTGGAGGGTTACTCAAACTCTTATAGCCTCTAGTGGCCCACACCTAGTCGTAAAAGCCTAAACATTCACATTCTTTCTCTCACACAGCGCCTAAGTTATGACCTCGGCTCCTTGTTTTTCTGCTCCCAACAAGGTGGTGGGGTGAACCTCCTGTGGAATGTGCTCTGTCTCCTCTGCTATCAGAGCACCAAGGCCCTGACTCTCTGCACACAATATTCTCTTCTTAACTCAGCAGTATAGTGCATCATAAAACAATATCATCCATTCACAATAAATCAGCAGTCTAATGTAATGCAAATCAGTTTAACTAATGCAAGAGTTATCACCTTCTTCTAATTCAGGAGAATAATGCAAACTAAAACTACATAATAATTTCACAATCATTAATCAGGGGTATAACATGGCATAAGATAATATTATAATCCCACACTAAACATCAAACAGGATTTACACGTTTTCAGAAAACAACACATTTGAACAGGATTGAACGATGCTCTGCCTCTGTGGTCAAGTACAGACATCCATGAGCCACTGATGAGCGTGACAGATCAGGAAGCATGCATGAAGTGGACGTGTTAGGGAGAGTTTGCCATCAGAGTTAAAACACTTCAACTCAGTTTTTGATGATAGACACAACTAAAAATCCTGATCAGTTACAGACACACGTACACATGTAAAAGTTTGGAGTCAGCTTGTTTGGATCCCTGCACTCTTCTGTGACAGTGTGTGAGTGTGCCTTCAGACAGCCTGCAGTACCTCTGCCCCGTCTCCTGGAGCCCACAGTGTTTATCCTGGATTCATAACTATCTGCAAATAATCCTGTGAAACTTTACCACATAACAGTGCACTTATGTAGATATTTCACTAAATCTCATTCGTTACTTATGATAAATGTTACCAGTGATTGTTTATATTTCTTTACATTTCCAATAATTTAGTAAAACATTAAAGAGAATTTCACTGTTGTGAGAAAATAAGACGTTTCTAATTCACTTCAGACTTTTGAGCTGTAGTGTAGATTGCAATGTCACGGTCTTGGGTCGGTGACCCAGCGTTTTCTGTTTTGTATTGTTAATCTTTGATTTCTTGATGTCTTTGTTTGTTCGTAGGTTTTGGTTCTGTGTCAGTATCGGGTCTGAGTTTTCCAGGTGTCCCTTTTAGTTCAGTGTCAAGTCTGTGTCTTGAGAATTGTCTCGTTTCCTGTTTTACTTTGAAGGTTCATGTCTGATGTCAGTGTATTCAGTTTTGCTTCCCCTGTCTCGTCTTGTCAATTACTCCCAGCTGTGTTCCCCACCTGTTTGTAATCTCCCTGTGTTCTTTTGTGTGTATGTAAGTCATGTCTACTCGTGTACTAGTTGCTGGTCTGTGTGTGAGTCAACTGTGACCCTACTGTGTATTCTCCGTGTGTTTTCCCTGCCGTCCACCTTCCTGTGCCTCTGCTCACCCTCCCTCATGTTCGTGTTCATGTTTGCTGTTTAGTTTTTCCCAGTTCAGATTATCTTTAGTTCCGTTTTGCCATTTTTCACCTTGTGCTTTATTTTACAATAAACCACCTTCACATCTCAGCGAGTGCCTGCACTTGGATCCTCATTTATTTTCTCCACACGGCTCATCCCATGTGACAGTGTTGGTTATGTTATAGGAGTACCAGGACAGGGAGCCACTGTTAAAAAGTCATGAGCTGTGTTGCTGCAGAGAAAGTTGTTCACTCTGGTGGTTCTTTGAGTTTCTAAAAGTTGAATGGGATGTAATCTGCCCCTCTGTGGAACCAGGTCCCAGTTTGAATTCAGAACACAGACACTCTCTTCTTCTAAGATTAGACACAAAACTTTCTTCTTTAATAAATATTTATTTATAGTTACAGATCAATCAGCTGTCCGTGACCCATCCTTACAGGCTACAACTGCTGGTTAACCTGCCATCATGCACTGAGCACTTCTGCTCCACTCTTGTCTTTCCCTCTGAGTGAGTTAAAATATCCCGACTGCATCTCAGTAACATTTTTCTGTGCTCTCCCATCAGGTGTCAGGTTTCTTCCTGTTAAAAGGGAGTTTTTCCTCCTCACTGTCCCCAAGTGTTTGGTCTGAGAGGATTGTTTGATCTATTACTGTAGGGTTTTTACTTTATAATATAAGACAATTGTTAGTGGTGCTATGTAAATCAAATGGACTAAAATTCAACTTGAATGTGACTCCTAATCAAACCTAAAGTCATCCCAACCAATGTGAACATTCAGCACAATAAAATACGATGAAATCAACCACGCTGGCTACATAGAAGCAAAAGCAGCAGATTCTTCCTGAGGTCCTCCTCAGCTCCAAACCCACCAGTGGAGGCGCTGTTTAACAACCAGCAGCTGTTATACTTAGTTTATAATTTAATAATTTCATTCTATGAAAATAAACTGTTTGAAAATAAGCATTTTAAAAAAGATTGTTTCATTGTTGATTGTTTCATTGTATGGTTTATTCTTTATGTATGTAAGTTCTTAAACTGCATACATGTATATATGAATGACTCACTCATATGCTGACATGTTAGCATACTGAGAACCTATTTCTCATATGGACACATTACACTTTTACGTTTCCTCACCTCATACATCATCTAATACAATGCTAATATTTTGTGAAGCAATGATGAATTTATTTCTTTATTCTATATAACTAGAAAAACATTAGAAAATCCAAGGAGCTGGTGGTAGACTTCCACAGGCACAAACATCCTCAACTGCAACCGCTTAACATCCAAGGTATCGACATCGAGGCTGTGAACAGCTACAGGTACTTCATTGTTCATCTGAACAATAAACTGGACTGGACTCACAATTCAGGCACCCTCTACAGGAAAGGGCAGAGCAGGCTGTACCTGCTGCGGAGACTCAGGTCTTTCGGAGTGAAGGGCCCACTCCTGAAGACCTTCTATGACTCTGTGGTGGCCTCAGCCATCTTTTACGGTGTGGTCTGCTGGGGTGGCAGCCTCTCTGCCGGGGATAGGAAGAGACTGAACAGGCGGATCAGAAGGGCCAGCTCTGTTCTAGGATGCCCTCTGGACCCAGTGGAGGTGGTGAGTGACAGGAGAATGGTGGCTAAGCTGTCAATACCTGTTGGACAACATCTCCCAGCCCATGCAGCAGACTGTGACAGCACTGAGCAGCTCCTTCAGTGGCTGCAGCACCCACGGTGTGGGACGGAGAGATTTCACAGGTCTTTCCTTCCTACTGCTGTCAGACTCCACAACATGGTCTCTGCAGATGACCACACACACACACACACACACACACACACACACACACACACACACACACACACACACACACACACACACACACACACACATCCAATGCACAATGGTAACTTTCACCCTGTTTCACCCTGTGCAATATTACCAAGAGCAATTTTCTAACATAACAAAGTATTTTAATCTATTTTGTATAGTATGTTATTCTATTTTATCTTATTCTATTCTATTAGGTTTCTTTGTACTCTCTGCCATGACCAAAACATTTCTCACATGTGGAACTAATAAAGGTTTATCTTATCTTATCTTAAATAAAGCTATTGTCTCCAGCAAGATAGGCAGAGTTTCTAAAACTGTGTGTCTCTGTTTCCTGACCCTTTGACTGTGAGGTCTTAATGCATTATAATATAATATTATATATTATTATTAATTAATATAACTGCTGCAAATGTTTAAGGTTGGGTTCACCTTTATATTTTGTTTAATCTAAAATAATGCATCATATTTTATAACGTCACATATATGTAATCTGGCTGTCCTATGAGGCAGCCTCTGTTTCTACCTGTTCAGGTAAAGTAGAATCACTGCGGCTATCACCACCTAAGAAAAAGATGATATGTGTGTCCTCATAAGGATAAAGAACTGCGTTGGTGTGTGGGACTACACCCTATATGTTTACAATGTTAAATGATAATTATGAGACAATGCAGTTCAGGTCATTTTACAGAGAAACGTGAAAGTAATATAACAAGTAATGTAATGAATTACTTTCTCCTGGGAGTAATTACTGCATCACTTTTAAGAAAGCAGTTCTGTGTAATATGTGTAGTACGTGACTTTTTTGAGTAATGACCAACACTGATCACATAAATGCATAAATGTAATGTTTTTGCTGCTTAGCGATAGTGGTGACTCTCAAAGCTGAGCCAATGAGAGCCCAGTGAGAAATCACAAGGATCAATTAGGAATGAAATCAATAAATGATATAAATAATGGAATCAGAATCGCTAAACTTTTTTATTAATCCATGATCCCTTTGAGTTGCTTGGGTTTTCCTTTGATACTTCAAGAAGACGAGATCAAAATTCAAACTTCTCCAAACATTACCGAACACAGTGGGACTTTTTCTCAATGAGCGCATCCTGTAAAAGTGGTTATGTTGTGATATGGAGTGCTATGCCTATCTACTCATGATATTTCTACCCCGGCAACCCAATTTTCAGACGAATGTCAGTTTTTTATTTACTCATGTAGGCTAAAAAGATACATATTAACTCAGTCATAGTGCTAATTGTTACAGTTAAACAGGTTCTTCTGAAGCTCCCAGGTGTGCAAGTCAATGGACAAAGTATAGGATCACCATTTTTCCATGTTTCCTTTTCCCATCATGCTGTGCCTCAGAGAGATGTGCTTCTTTTCACTGTGAACTTCTGGGACGGCTGCCTCACTTAGCACCTCCTGCCTCAGAGCTAAAAATAGAGCAGACTGCAGACTGGAGCTCAAACTGAACGCCAACTCTGGAATCAGGACAGATACATGAAAGCATAAACACAGCAGCTGAGGAAGAAGGATGCGTGGGTGCATGTTATGTGCAGATATGCTTCCCTTATCTATCCAAGCCTAGGTTTGTGAGGAGGACATTTGTTAAACTCTAGCAGACAGTGCTTCTTGTCTGTCCTTCATATATACTAGAGAGTTCTC
The DNA here is from genome assembly GCF_057381915.1 of Diplotaxodon limnothrissa. Classification (NCBI taxonomy): domain Eukaryota; kingdom Metazoa; phylum Chordata; class Actinopteri; order Cichliformes; family Cichlidae; genus Diplotaxodon; species Diplotaxodon limnothrissa. The sequence goes on along the minus strand of NC_140599.1, from coordinate 4,086,674 downwards.
TCCTGAAATGTACAGCCATTACTCACCGGTCTTAAAAAAGTGCTGCTGTGTTGCTTTTAGATTAAGAAAATCAACTTTCTAGAATATTCAAAGGCGGTTCTTTTACAACAGAATTTATTTGTTCCTCAAATGAAAAACTAAAGGTTGAAAAGCACTAAAATGGCAGTTACCTGAGGCAGCAATTATTAAAAGATCATTAAAAACTTTTAAAAACACAGTTTCAGCGCAATGTAAACCTGAACTGAAATATTTCATTTATTTCAATTTTTCTCCTGGACTTTGGACAGGAAAGGAAGTTTAATGAGATTGGCCTAAAATTTGAAAGAACTGTTGCATCAAGATTTGTTTTTTTCCGTGTCCAATAGTGTCAAAGACTTCTTTAAAAAGACAAGTGGGGATAATACTGAGGTGACACATAGAGGGCAGATATTCTAAATCCTGATGAGATTCTTTATTCCTCTTCAGCTCCCAAATAACTTGCCGCTACTTTAATTCCCAAAAATGAATAGTTAATGCACGTAGCAGTAAGTAATGGATGAAATGAGGTGGACATGACTTTTGGCAGTTTAAACTGCAGGCAGACCATTCGCAGTCATATTCAAAGCTATGGGAAATTTATAATCACCAATTGATGCTACTTTCTAAAAATTTAATTTTTAGATAATTTTTTTAAGGGTTACTATAGGGATGTCAGTTTTTCTCATCAAACCTTTACAGAAATGTTACTTCAGGGTCACAATTTGTTTCTCTGTTAAAATAAAATAAGATCTTAGTTAAACAATGAGACCTGGAACCATCAGTTTGACTGTCTTTGCTTTTAAACCAATTATATAGAATTTCAAATGCTCTGAAAGGAGGGATCTCCTGTTTTTTCCAAGAACAGGCCTTTTTCAATCCCTATATATGAATAATGAGTTATAACCACTTATATCATTATGCTACATATAATAATCATCTCCACACAAAAACACACAAAACATTGTTCTCTCAGTTGGCAGCTGTACATGGAGTTTAAAATAAAGCAGGTCTGTGCATTTTTATCCAAAAGCCTAAAAGCAAAGAGGTGAACCAATTTTTTTTTCAAGTTTAAAAATATTGCTGCCAGTTTGCCAATGGCTCAGTCACATTAGAGTGAACATAGAACTGCAGCTTTTTGTGATTAGGAAACATCGATGGCTGCTCAGAAATTGCACTCAATGTTTGATGACCAATTGCAAGTAGTTGCAATCAGCACGAGTGCGTGCACTGATAAGAGTGATTCATCAGGTGCACCTCTCTTTGCAGTGTGGGGCTCAACGGCTGTATTCTACTTATGCTCCAAAATAAAAACAAGGTTGTTGAGCGCCCTCTGCAGTTGTCCAGAAATAGTGACATTGTTACTCTGCAGTAACTATGTCACTATTTGTGGAAGAATTTCTCTCTTTCTCTTTAAAAAGTGTGAGATTCTCGCTCTACTCTGAACGTGAGTTAATATGAGGACAAATTTGATGCATCTATAACTAATATATTGTTAACAAGAAGTTTTGCACGAATCTTATTAGAAAGTATATCTTTCAACTGGAACATTTTAAGGACGATTTGTGATGGTGGGAAGGGTTCTTTTTTTTTTTTTTTAAATTTGATGACTTTGGATGGAATGAGCCGTATACAGTCCCAGTCCACCACCAATGCATTTGTGTCACTGACAATGCTTCTGTAGTCCTATTCAATTCAGTTTCATTTGTACATCGCCAAATCACAACAGTCACATCAAGGTTTTATTGTAAGGAAGAGACCCTACAATAATACAGGGAAAGACCCAACAATCAAGCAACACCAATCAAGCACATGGCGACAGTGGGAAGGGAAAAACTCCAGCAGAACCAGGCTCAGGGAGAAGCAGCCATCTGCTGCTACCAGTCGGAGTAAAGGAAGGAACATAGGACAAAATACACACTGTGGAAGAGAGCCTATGATTAATAATTAAAAATTAAGGCCAGCACATTAATTAATGATTAAATGCAAAATGGAGTAGAAACACAGTGCATCAAGCCCCAAGCAGCCTAGACCTATTGCAGGGTAACTAAGGAAGGATTCAGGGTCACCTCCTCCAGCCCTAACTATATGCTATATCAAAAAGCTTTGAGTTTAAAGTCTTAAGCCTAATCACAAAAGTTGTCTCCCATATCCAAATTGGGAGATGTTTCCACGGAAGAGAGCCCTGAAAACTGAAGGCTGTGCTTTCTATTCAATATCATAGGGAAACGCAAATTACTCTATTGGGGTGATACACTACTCTAAGGTATTTAAGATAAGATAAGGCCTGATTATTCAAGACATTGTATGTGACTAGAAGGATTTTAAATTCAATTTAGGACTCAGCAGGGGGGCAATGAAGCAAAGCGAATATGGGTGAAATATGCATGCTCTTTCCCCATCAGTACTTTTAGGACATCTTTATAATAATCAATTACAGTAGGCCAGTAGAAGTAATAAATATATGAACTAGTTTTTCAGCATTACTCTGAGACATAGAGATATTATTTAGAGATATTGTGCAAATGCAAGAAAGCAGTCCTACACATGTGTTTAACCCCTTCACCCATAGTTTGCTGCTTTATAAGAAAGCCCTCCGCAAAGCCAGAACATCTTACTATTCATCACTGATTGAAGAAAATCAGAACAACCCCAGGTTTCTCTTCAGCACTGTAGCCAGGCTGACAAAAAGTCAGAGCTCTGTTGAGCCAACAATCCCTTTAACGTTAACTAGTAATGACTTCATGAACTTCTTCACAAATAAAATTTTTATCATTAGAGAAAAAATTACCAATAATCATCCCACAGATGTAATATTATCTACAGCTACTCTTAGTACCATTGATGTTAAGTTAGACTCTTTTTCTCTAATTGATCTTTCTGAGTTAACTTCAATAATTACTTCCTCCAAACCATCAACGTGTCTTTTAGACCCCATTCCTACAAAACTGCTCAAAGAAGTCCTGCCATTAATTAATTCTTCGATCTTAAATATGATCAACCTATCTCTAATGATCGGCTATGTACCACAGGCCTTCAAGCTGGCTGTAGTTAAACCTTTACTCAAAAAGCCATCTCTAGACCCAGCAGTCTTAGCTAATTATAGGCCAATCTACAACCTTCCTTTCATATCAGAAATCCTTGAAAGAGTAGTTGTCAAACAGCTAACAGATCATCTGCAGAGGAATGGTTTATTTGAAGAGTTTCAGTCAGGTTTCAGAGCTCATCACAGCACAGAAACAGCTTTAGTGAAGGTTACAAATGATCTTCTTATGGCCTCTGACAGTGGACTCATCTCTGTGCTTGTCCTGCTAGACCTCAGTGCAGCGTTCGATACTGTCGACCATAATATCCTATTAGAGCGATTAGAACATGCTGTAGGTATTACAGGTACTGCACTGCAGTGGTTTGTATCATATCTATCTAATAGACTCCAATTTGTGCATGTAAATGGAGAGTCCTCTTCACACACTGAGGTTAATTATGGAGTTCCACAGGGTTCAGTGCTAGGACCAATTCTGTTTACATTATACATGCTTCCCTTAGGCAGCATCATTAGAAGACATAGCATACATTTACACTGCTATGCAGATGACACCCAGCTCTATCTGTCCATGAAGCCAGATAACACACACCAATTAGTTAAACTGCAGGAATGTCTTAAGACATAAAGAGCTGGATGGCCGCTAACTTTCTGCTTCTTAATTCAGATCAAACTGAGGTTATTGTACTCGGCCCTGAAAATCTTAGAACCTTGGAGTCATTTTTGACCAGGACATGTCCTTCAACGCACATATTAAACAAATATGTAAGACTGCGTTCTTCCATTTGAACAACATCTCTAAAATTAGAAATATCCTGTCACAGAGTGACGCTGAAAAACTAGTTCATGCATTTATTACTTCCAGGCTGGACGACTGTAATTCATTATTATCAGGATGTCCAAAAAACTCCCTGAAAAGCCTTCAGCTAATCCAAAATGCTGCAGCAAGAGTCCTGACAGGGACTAGAAAGAGAGAGCAGATTTCTCCTGTTTTGGCTTCCCTTCATTGGCTTCCTGTTAAGTCCAGAATTGAATTCAAAATCCTGCTCCTCACATACAAGGTCTTAAATAATCAGGCCCCATCTTATCTTAATGACCTTGTAGTACCATATCACCCTATTAGAGCACTTCGCTCTTGCTCTGCAGGCCTACTTGTTGTTCCTAGAGTATTTAAAAGTAGAATGGGAGGCAGAGCCTTCAGTTTTCAGGCCCCTCTTCTGTGGAACCAGCTTCCAGTTTGGATTCGGGAGACAGACACTATCTCTACTTTCAAGATTAGGCTTCAAACTTTCCTTTTTGCTAAAGCATATAGTTAGGGCTGGACCAGGTGACCCTGAATCCTCCCTTAGTTATGCTGCAATAGACATAGGCTGCCGGGGATTCCCATGATGCACTGAGTTTTTCCTTTCCAGTCACCTTTCTCACTCACTATGTGTTCACAGACCTCTCTGCATTGAATCATATCTGTTATTCATCTCTGTCTCTCTTCCACAGCATGTCTTTATCCTGTCTTCCTTCTCTCACCCCAACCGGTCGCAGCAGATGGCCCCGCCCCTCCCTGAGCCTGGTTCTGCCGGAGGTTTCTTCCTGTTAAAAGGGAGTTTTCCTTCCCGCTGTCGCCAAAGTGCTTGCTCATAGGGGGTCATATGATTGTTGGGTTTTTCTCTTATGAAGCGCCTTGAGGCGACTTTTGTTGTGATTTGGCGCTATATAAATAAAATTGAATTAAATTGAATAGTGCTAACTACAGTGGACAGCTATTCAAAGGCTGTTTTCTTGTATTTGTGTCAGTGTTGATGGTATACTTCCACTAGTTTAACTAACTGGTGTGTGTCATCTGGCTTCATGGATAGATAAAGCTGGGTATCATCTGCATAGAATGAAAATGCTGTGCCTTTTGATAATACTACCTAAGGAAAACAGAACAGAACCCCGGTGGAACTCCACTGATTATATAGTGAGATCAATGAGCTCAGGCTGTTACATGCACGCTACTGATTTCCATTAAAACAAAGAATAAGTGACAACATTCTATTGTGCAAGAAAAACTTTAATGAAATACAGATTTAAAAGAAACAGTTCAGTTGAAAGGCACTAAGGCAACAATGCTTTTTAAAAGATGTCATTTAATCTAAAGTGCAAATGCTGCAGTTAATTAAGCATTAGTTAGGAAGAAAACATTCTCCACTCATTTTCTCCTTTAGTAGTATGACTTTGTGGGGATACTGCTTTAACACAACAAAAGGATGAGGAGGAGTCACAGGTTGACACACCGATTTGCTTCCATTCGTGACCACTGTCTGGTCACTTCATAATGCCAGGCCAGCTGGAAATCAAAATGGAAAGGTGCTCCATCAAGAAAGACAATGACACATTACTAAGGTCGGACAACAGTCTGCAGCTCCCCTTCCTATACTTTAAATCTGTTAACCTTTAAGGCTACTATTTAACAATCCTCCATAGTGTAAAGGTTTACACGTGTGCATAAACAAGCAAAAGATCTCCTGGCATAATCCCAGGAGGAGACACAAACTTCTTTGGGGTTGCATCAGGAAGGCCATCCAGCATAAAACACAATTAAACAAGGGGAGCGATCCACTGTGGTAACCCCTTGAGAATAAGGCAACAGCTGAAAGCAGCTTTAATTTATACATACACACTGAGAAATGGAGCAAGAAGGTCAATTTTTATGTGTTTTTGTAACTTATAACTCCTCCTTATCCTCGTGTTGCAAAACTAATCAGCAGGTAGGAATATAGTACCATGTATAATTCTATAGGCAGTACAAGCTTTCAGAACAATCTCCCCACAGAGTCAGGCTGGACACCCACTCTTCAGCACATCTCTGGTTGCATCTTTGCTGCCCGGCAGCGTAGGACTTTCAGGAAGCTGTCAATCTTGTGAGAGTCCCGACGGAGGCAGGACAGCAGAAAGTTGAAGTTGATCAACTTGGTAATCTTGTCCTGGCCGAGGCTGGTGCCTCCTCGGTAGGGCAGTGAAGTGATGGCCTGAGCAGATGAACCCATCTGGACACAAACAGGCCGGGAAAAATCATTTTAATGATACATTTTGTATTTGCACTGTAAATGAAAATAACTTTTTATTTTCCCCCCAAAGCTCCTGCAGCCATCTCTTACACACCTTGCTAGATAGTACATCCAGGCCATCCTTGAGACTTTTGGAGTACTGCTGCATCTCCTGGATCTTGTTGAATATGGTGCTTTGTGCTGGGTGAGGCAGGGCACTAGCGGAGGAGGACAGGAGTACGAGAGGGTCCGACCAGGCTTGGAGGAGGGAGCGAGCCAGGGACATCAAATCTGACTCCTGGACAAGAAATAAATAGAAACAATACCACAAGAAGGTGAAGATGTTTGTGGGAAAACAGAAGCAGTATGCAGATTTGTGTCAGTCAGATACAGATTTCTTACTTTTGTCTAACTAAAGTTAAAAGGGGGGCAGGGGACTTCCCATGATGCACTCAGTGTTTCCTCTTTTCAGTGTCTGTGTGTTTACACACCACTCTGCATTTGATCATTAGCGATTATAAAACTCAGGCTCTCTTCCACAGTGTCTCTTTTGGCCTGTTTACCTCCGATTACCCTAAATCGATCACAGCTGAATCCGAGGCTGGTTCTGCGAAAGGAAGTTCTGTAAAAAGGAAGTTTTTCCTTCCCACCGTCACCAAGGGGGTCATCTGATTGTTGTGGTTTTTTCTCTCTAGTCTTTACCCTACAATATAAAGCACCTAAAGGCAACTTGTTGTGACTTTGCTCCATCTAAATAAAACAGATATCATTGAATTGTGTTGAAAATGCCCCTTTTTTTCTCATTAGCTTTTGTAGACAGTCAAATCCACACAGTCATTCTCAAAGTACTCTTTAAATGACTTACTGCTTAAAGGGGTCTCTGGAATATAATGTATTTCGCATGAGCTTGCAAGGTTGACATTCAATTTGATGTATAAGAGACAGTGGGGAAGGTGTTAAATACAAAACTGAATAATATGTGGTTAAAGCACATGGAAGCAAACAATAATGTCAATACTGGAGTAAAAGCACTTACCGATACTTGAAGTGCTTGGTCCTTGTCAATGGGCGTCTGTAGAGAGGAGGTGTGGCACATTGCGGGACGCGGCATGATCACCCTGCCTATAGGAGGGAAGTGAGAGTCCTGGGAGGGACAGAAGTTGAGCGTTAGTCTCTTTAAAAAAAGAAAACGAACAGATTTTTCTCTGTGATGGAACGTAAGGATGCAGAATGCTTTAATTCAACAGAAAGGCTTTCAATCCCCACTTTTCAGGACATTAAATGAATATTGTCCTGCTCGAATAGATCAGTTAAAATTGTTTGCTGTAATTCAGTGCATAGTTCCTGAAGATGAGGCAGCTTCAAGCAGACCCACTGCACTGCATGTCAAGCTAATAAGGAAGCATCGGGTTTAAACAGGAAGTTTGTGTTTTTTATGTTTGGGGAGACTGTGACATTTCATTTACAGTGCAAACACACACACACAAACAGGTACAGACCAGCTCCTGGGTGAGCGTCGTGCTGAGCGAGTGCAGTTTGTCAGAGTGCTGAGAGGCTCGCTCGAGCAGTTCGTTGATGGGGACGGCTCTGCACATTGCCACCACACACAACACTGTGAAGCATGAAAAGATGAGCGGAGACAGAGTTAGAGAAAGCAGCTGCAGGGCCACAGTTTGGTGTCCTTTTGGCTTTTTCCCTCTTTTTCTCTTACGTCTGCTTATCGGGGGGGCTGGGTGGAATGTGAGCATCATTCAACAGGTACAGCTGTCATTTGTTTTTCCTTATTTTTCTTTTATGTTTGAGTTAAAATTTCTGACCTGCATCTAATCTATAAAAGGTATACTTTATTTATAGAAACAAAATTTCTTGTTAATCATAAATATAAATATTACGCTGGGTCTGATAACTGATTTTCAATCTGGCTTTAGTCAATGCAAAAGTGCCATCATCAGTGCTGCCATTATAATTATTAGGTTAATTTAATTCAAAATGTTATGCACTGAAAAATACATTAAGAATACATTATTATGGCTTTCTAACTTCTAGTATAATAAATAAATAAATAAAAACAAATTAATAGCCAACTCTGGTGCAATCATTTTTAAACATAACTTTTTAAAATCCCCTTAAAAAAAAACAAAAAAAATATTTTTTTTTAATAATTACTACAATACGTTGAATAACAAGCAAGAACACTTAGTGAAAAAAGTATATTAGTGAATGAATGGTACGTGTCATATAATTTTATTGAAAGCTAATCTAAATTTGGTTTATATAGGGCAAAGAAATGATCAGACCACTGCAATAAACAATGTTAATAGGATGATATTTACGTTTAATATATGCGATACAGATGCATATATTGATGTTATGCAGTTTGGTTGTCAGTGCTGGTGAGCAAACTTGTAACAGTGTTGTTTCTAAATATAATCACGCTTACAAATTTGTATCTTGTTGGTACAAAACTGTAGAACCTCAGGTCTGAACATTTACATTTTCATAAACGCAGATTTTAACTTCTAACATTTTCTTTTAAAGCAAATATTCCATTCTAAGCATCGTGGACTGTTCTGTACAAATCAGTTTTCAGAAGTAAAACGGCTACGCTGAGCTCACCTGTCATGAAGAGGTTGGTTCCACTGGTTCTTCTCTGAGCCATCTCTCTTCTTTTTCTGTCCGTTAGCCGTCGCTTCTTCTCCTCGTCGCTTTTTCTTCTTCTTGGTCCATCTTGCCTCCATTTTATAGTTCTTTGGCTCCAGTTGTTTGGTTATGCAGGAGCAGGGTGACTGTGTGCTAATTGTCAAGAACTTGCTGGAACCAGTTTATAATGAGAAACATGGTGGAGGGGCTTTGAATGGATGCAACAGGATGCAGTCACAGGTTGATAAGGTGTGCGTGTGTGTGTGTGTGTGTGTGTGTGTGTGTGTGTGTGTGTGTGTGTGTGTGTGTGTGTGTGTGTGGTGGGGTAAGGTGGAAAATGTTTGTTCCTGATTCTGATTGGGTGGATGAATAAAAATGCTCACATAAAGTTTTGTAAAAGCGCCGTGACACATGCAGGTTTGACGTAACCAACCAACAGGTTCTCCCACAGGACACGAAAACTCTAACACAACTCTAACACACCTGGATTACAACTGATCTTTTCAGTCCTTGAGCTTCTTCCATTTAAGCCATTAAACTTACAATTCTCATTAAATGATCTAGATGACATGACATAAGTCAAAGTAGAAATGAAAATCTTCAGTTTTAATAACCAGGATGAGCTGTGGGACCAAACAATTTGTAAGTTGACCGTTAATCTTCTTACAAATGTATTTTACAAATCACAAATATTTAGAAAAATATTAAAATATTGTTATAAATAAAATATGAGAATAATATTATGAATTCCTTAGTAATACGTACCAGTTTTAGCTGAAGAGACTCAGTAAGCACGTAAGATCTTAAATGTCATGCTATGTATTTGTTAATGATAAATATTGTTACATAATAAAAGTTTAATTACTGATCAGTGAGACCATCCTGATCATCAGGCATCAAATACTGCTGAGATGTGCACATGCTGTTGTTTATCATTTCTCTGTAGGCACCTGTTGCCAAAACTAAGAAACATCATATTTGAACTAAAATCACACTTTCAGTTATTAATGATTAGTGAAGAGTAAATAAAAGTGGTAACGATTAAAAAAATAACATCTTGAATCTTGTCAACTAAACATGTATCTTTGCATTACTATTGATGGTTATTATAAAGCATTACACAGTATACTTATGTACACCAGGTCATACTTGTGCCTATTTAGTATGCTTTTAACCTTTGAGTAGAGTTAGACCTTGCTCTTCTCACCCGCAAACTCATTTTGCAAAATACAGGCAGTGGAGGCATCTGCTGGACAAACACGGAAGTACACACACACACACACACACATCCCCCATTCCTTTTCCAGGGTGTGTGTGTGTGTTTGTGGGGGGGGGGGGGGGGGGGGGGTTACTGGGCTAACTGGTGAGAAGTGACAAAAAACAAACGACATGACATAAAATTCAGCTTTTCTGAGATTTCATCTCGTTTTATAGAGTATCAGCAATTGATCCTTGTTGGTCTCGTCTTTGGCGACCGACAAAGTCTGTAATCACCTCATTCTTAATGGTGCTGTGATTTAATTTATGATGATTTTATTGATATTTTTTTCCAAGCAGCTCTTTCCATCAGGTTTGTGTGCAATCCATGGAGATTTTAGCAGAGCTGATTATGGCGCTGCCTCTTTCCTAGAGCCCACTCATGAAGATGAAACTTTTCCCATGCCCGAACCCAAAAAAGTATTTTCACTAGATCACCATCACAGGTCACCTTCAACAAGGTTTTACTCTTTCTCTGCCTGATTTGCTAATCTATGAGTTTTCATGTCTATACCACATGAAAAGTTTATATAAATTAGCCACCTTTTGGTGTTGTTATGCCATGGAGACGTTTGTGTGTGGACTTTGCATCTTGTCGCTGTGTTTTCTGGCTTCTCAGGTACTCCAGGCTTCCTCCCACATGCATTCATATAAGCTTAACTGGTGTTTCTAAACTGGTCATAGGTGTGAATGTGAGTTTGAATTCTTGTCTTTTTCTCTTTCTTAGTCCTGGGATGGACTGGTCGCCCATGTCAATAGCTGAGATTGACTCAAGGCTCCCCGAAAGAGCCTGATTCGGATAAGAGGCTAAGTAAATGGATGGCTGGATTATCCCAGTGTTTACAGATGGACTCCAGACTGCACTGGTGGATTGAAGTTGCAAACACTACAAACATTTTTATCCCACAACTCAGCTCAGCGTTGTGTGGAAAGTTCCAACCAAACGATTTTATTAATATAGCACCAATTCACAGCAATTGCTGTTTCAACTGTGCTTTATATTGAACGCAACAGCACCTACAATATTACAATCTGCCATGGTGGGTTGGAGTTCAGGGGTCTAAATGCAAACAGACCAAACATTTCACTTTCTTAAAGAACATGAGCAATTGTTTCTAGAGCTCTGTGCTCTGTCTCAACCTCAGGTCCTGTGCCATTTGGGCAACTACGAATAAAAGGTGTTGTTTGACAGTAAAGCCGATTTGATGACGATTTTGTGACTACCAAGTCATTAAGCAATCAGTGAGTAGTCAGATTTTCTCAATGCACATCATGACTTCTGATTGTAAAAAGAGACTTCATAATGGGACTGCCTAACCAATACAGTCTCTACATACAGTCTGTGGCTCTACTGTTTTACCTACAGTCTACAGTTTGTAATGGTAGGATCATCATCAAGACAGCGATGGCGATGAACACCAAACCAGTTTGTGACGTGACAGTGGCGACGTCTATCTTTTATCGATGCCTCGAGCACAAAAAGGCACGTTTGTGATGTGGTGTTGACTGTTTCATCAAACGGGCTCCTGTTCCCTTTGTGGACACATTCTCCAAAAGTCAAGAGGTCATGTATGTGATGCTCGCTTTAAACAGCCCTCCCATACACTCCCCCCCCCCCAACCTTATCCTTTCAGACTATACTACCAAAGTACCACAGCAGGCGTCTCATGTGTGACCTACAGACTGACTTTGAAGGCTCCTCTGATTTTAGCACCACCTCCAGCATGCACACACACTTTTTTGTATTCTACCTGCTGGCAGCAGATTCCTGTTTATTGTCAAGAAAACAGTTCATGTTGTTGGCTTTGTCTCACAGAGCAACACTGACTGTGTGCTTGCATGTTTAGTAAATATGCATGCGGTGTTTAAATCATGCCAAGTCAGCATGCGGCCTGAGGGTCTTACGTGTATGAGGGAGGAAGCTGCACATAGATGAGCTAAAAATGAATCAGAATAAGAGAAAAAGAAAAATGTGAGAACCTCCAGAGTCATATTTCATTGTTTTATGGACTGTTAGGGTGGCCTTGCTGCAGGGCACCACAGTGCTGCCAGCACGCTATGCATTAAATGTTACACATTTATGTGAATCCCCCCCCCTCCTCTTGAGTTCCCTTTAACCCCCATGGTGTCTCAAACAGAAGCATCTTCTTTTTTGGGCTGTTGCTCTTTTGACTTTCCATATTCCACCTCGCCACTCCCCCTCCCCCAAACACTCCCTGTTTGTCTTTCAGACTGCTGACAGCAAACCCACCGTGCACAGTTTTTTCCCCTAGCTGTCCACCTCAGGATCCAGACATCCCATCTGCAGATAGGTAGGATTTAACAGCATTGGTGAATACATTTAAGCAGGTATGCTGGGGTTTCTGCACAGGAAGCCACTTCTGTGATTGAAAGTACATGGTGTACTTGTCCTGACGCGCATGAGCAACATAGTTGTTTTGCCCAAAGAGATGTTTTCCTTCTTTTCTGTAAAAATAATGCTTACAGTGGACACCGGGTAATCTGATGACATGTCTTTTTTTCCTTGAATAGTGGAATTTGGTCATAATTTGTTCGTGCTTTACCCCATGACTTCATGCCAGTGAAATTACGCATGAGTGAGCATTATTTTTGGGAGAGAAGGTGACGGAAAGAGGAGTCTGTTTGTTTTTTAAAAGCAAAGAACTAAGTGGTTGGCATTGTATGCTAATGTAATTTAGGGACACTTTTCTCTGTGGAATATGAATGAGGAGTTTGGACTGTTGGATTGTTTCAGGGTCCTGAAACAATCCGAGTGTGAGTCCTGGCTGATGTGTGGCTGAGATCGTAAAAGAAAAGAAGTAAAAAAAAGAAAAGAAAAGCATGTGTTGTTTTATCGTGAAACTCCGCAGCGGTGGCTACAAAAACGGCCTAAGTTAATAATGCTCACACACATGCATTCACTCCCTCTTCCTTAAATGGGATTGTGACAAGTGTATAAATCTTTTCAAGCCACATAGTGGGAGCAGAATTACACAGAATTATGATCCTTATTCAAGCAGCAGTTGTGGCTAATTGAGTGTCATCTTCAGGGTGTCTGATGTACACCCAGTTCCTGTTAAACGATCCGTCTTTGTATGAGGTGTGGACTCTGGACAATGACTTCCACTTCCTGTGCTTTACTGAATTCAAATTAATATTTATAAGACAATCACAGTTGTTATTATTATTATTATTATTATTATTATTTTCTTTTTAATGATGATGGTGAAAGGAAATTCCTTTTTATTCCTATTTATTCCAACATTCCCAAGGGTCTCACCTTTGTCTGTTCTGGTTAATTTTTTTTAAAGCAAAGTTAGTCTGTATCCAAAAAACAAACAAACAAATTTGTTAGAATCTAACCAGCAGCTCTGAAGGCGCCAGGCCACAACATGAAACGATAAAGCAGTATGCTCAGTGTAGCTCAGCTGGTGTATTAAAATGGATCTGACACACTTTTCAGACTTACAGAATAGACTGCATTTCACTTAGTTGCAAGTTGAAGGCTGAAAATCAAACTGGCCTCTTTTCTTCGTATTTTCCGTATATTATTTTATTTACTCTGGAGCTAGTTAGCTTAATTTAGCATGAATACTCCACATGTGACCAAATATCCCAATGTCAGGTTTTCACCTATTTGAAGAAAAAAAAATTCACAATAACAGTAATATTACAGTACAGTAATATTAAATATATATTACAGTACAAATATATAAATGAAATCAGGAAAAATGCATTTGTACCATACCAAAGCTGTAAGCTAGCTGTTCCCAACAGCTAGCTTACAGCTTAAAGTAAGCTAACAATGTCCTGGCGCTCTGTGTGTGTGTGTGTGTGTGTGTGTGTGTGTGTGTGTGTGTGTGTGTGTGTGTGTGTGCCATTTTTTCTTTTCTTGGTGGGGACCAAAATCTGAAATTTACTATCCTCGTGGGGACCACCAGCCCTATTGGTTCCCATGAGTTCGATGGCATTTTTCACACTCAAAGTGTGGTTTTAGTGTCAGGGTTATGGTTATGGTTAGGTTTAGGGTAAGGGTTAGGCATTCATTTTTGATGGTTAGGGTAAGCGCCATGGGAAAGCATTATGTCAATGAGATGTCCCCACTAGGACAGCAACACCTGACGTGTGTGTGTGTGTGTGTGTGTGTGCGTGCGTGCGTGTGTGCGTGCGTGTGTGTGCTTTTCCCAGAAAATTTGTTTTCCCTTTCTCCAAATTATGGTTAGGGTGGAGTTAGGGTTAGAGTTACCCACTCAGACCTCGAGGGGTTAACTGTCTGCTGACATCACCAAAATGGCAGCCAAATGAATAAAAGGAAAACCAATCTTCTGATCATAACGGAAAGGTAAAAGCAGCAGACAGATTAAAAACCAATATTTATAAAAGTTATACCGTATAAGTGAGTAAATCTACATGCTGGATGAAAAGCAAAACCTTTATCTTGGCAGCGAGTAGGAACCGTTGTGAATAGAATTGGAGTCGGGATGGAGGGATTGAGGCCCCTGCTCTTCGGTGGGTTGCAGGAAAAGTGGAGCAGAGAGATGATGAGACATCATGAAGGTTAATTTTTTTTAAAGCAAAGTTAGTCTGTATCCAAAAAACAAACAAACAAATTTGTTAGAATCTAACCAGCAGCTCATCAAAAAACTCAATCAGAACATTAATTAATAGTAAAAATTACAATTAGCAGCCTTCGTCCTAACTCTGACATTCCACGCAGTTCTCATGTGACCTTGGGAAAACTTTGGAGTTTGGTCACATTTTCCCACAAGGACACTTGGCTTCACTGATTTTGACTAAATGCAATAAATAAAGGTATTTAATTTTGCCTAGTGATTGTAAAAGATGGTGCCCTTTAACGTTTTTCCTTGTTATATATATTCCTTGACCTTTCAGGAATGGCAGCCATGAGCTGTGATGAAGACTTGCAGTTGCACAGAATTACCAGTAGATGGCAGCTTTTTGACAGACAGCTCTCGTTGGAGCTGTCATGGTTGTCATGTGTGTGTGTACTTGCTTACACACACACACACACACACACACACACACACACACACACACACACGTACGTTCATTTCACAGTCCACAAAACAACAACTTTAAAAACCTGACTTCAGGCCACTCTGATTTCTGATTTTTCATTTCACAGACATAGTAGTGGTATTGGTCGCTTCAGTGCATCATGGAGTTTTTATCTATTTTCTGAATGCCTGAACTAACACCTGTTAAGTAGTATTATAGGCATCAAACCTGTGTGATGAACCTCATAAATAAGGAACCCCAACAAATTCTAGAATCCTTTTTCTGTCCTTGTTCCTAAATCTTCCTCTTCTGGGTCACTGCCCTTTCACCTCTTCCACCCCCTCCCTCAGTTCTTGACTGCTATGTACACACGTGTGCTTCCCCTCTCACATGTTTTATCTCCTCCCACCTCCCGCTGTGCTCCCCTCCCCTTTCACCAGCTCGCTCACATCTCTACTTTCTCTCTCTGTCTGTCTCCGTTGGTGGCGCTGGGATCCATAGGCGTTCAGAGGACAAGAACTGGACAGCATACGCACCCTCAACACCACGTAGCAGCACCACCGCAGACATGTCGGACTCTGAAACCGCCGCCGCCCCTGCTGAGGCCCCCGTCCCTGCTGCTTGTGCAAACATCAAGGCTGACCTGGACAAGTGGTAGGTGCATGTTGGAGTGATTAACAGAAAAACAGTTTATATGTTTCTCATTTGCATATTTGCATATCCTTTAGAGTTGAAGAAAGGTTCTTATCCCAGACGCCAAAAACATAATAGGAACCTCTTGCAGTTCTTGGGTACACCTTTGATGCCTACACAAGTTCATCTCTGACTCTCAGAGTTGCCTTTAAACGTTTACACGCTGAGAAGTCAAAACCGAATTATCTGGATCATTCGTGATGTTCTTGGCCGTTACTTAACGAGCTATCAAACTGGAAAGAAAAACACCACGGCACCCAAATTAAGGGGGAGACTCGCATGTGTGGCAGCGGCTGGTCGTGGACTGCGGTATCCTAAAGTGCGCCATCCCAAAATGGAGTCGCTTCAGCGGTCATTGGCGTTTGCACTAAAAGTCTCCACATCTTGCGTGTTGAGATGTAAATGAATTTGACAACCTAGCTGAGCGCAAGTTTGAAGGTTATGAAAACTTAGGGTACCCCATGTAGGGCAAAGCGATTAAGGGATTAATGATGCGTGACAGCGGTGGTGATGCTCGATGCTTGGCCATACGGATGGATGGAGGCTGGGAATCTGCTTACGTCACTTGCCTCCCTTTCCCCAGAATTCCTCGCGTTAGCTCGTTCTGTTCGTATCCAGTGTCTCCTTTAGCCTCTTGCTATGTCAACGGACACAACAGATGCTGCTTTGTGAGAATGGAGGATAGCAATGACATAACACTACTACAGACATTTAGAGGTCTGAGTTAGATTAGATTAGATTAGATAGAACTTTATTAATCCCTCGGGTGGGTTCCTCTGGGAAATTCGATTTCCAAAAAAGCACAGCACCGACAGAAGTTACAGAGTTACAGAATATTATATATATATATATATAATACACACACACACACACACACATATATATATATATATAAATACAGAGACAATATAAATAAAATATACGAAGGGGATAAATAGAATAAATAGGAATAAAAATAAAAATACAAGTGAATTGCACATTTCAAGTATTGAGTCTATTGCACCGTTGACTATTTACAAAAGTATTGCACAAAAGGTATTGCACAGTGAGGTGAGTTCTTCACAGTCAAGTTCAATGAACTCCAGGGAACAGTTTTTATAGTGATTTCTTCAGTTGTAGTTGGAATTTGAGCTGTTCTGGTGTTAATAATTATGTGCTGGCAAAGTAAACACATTTTATTGATAGCAAAAGCTGCCCAGTTTTCTTCAGCCAGCCTGTTTAGTCTTGATAAGGTGGATATGAATGTGTGAAGCTATTAGATAAGCAAGCAGGTTGAGTGGGAATGGAAGGCATGGCATGGGTAATTGGCTAATCATGCGCCAGTGTGTTGATGACCTTTCCGATACCTCTGATATTTCTAGGTGAATGTTGAGGTTTAACATATATTCAAATGAAATATACAACTGATAACTGATTGATAAGTTCAGTTCCTCTTATGTTAAAGAATACACTGGGCACTCTGGCCAAAGCTGGCACTCTCAAGAGTATTTGAAAGTAAATGTTTTAAGGTGATAAGATGTTCTGTTGCTCATGCGGCATATCATGGTTTTACAAGATTATACTGTATGCGGGTCATTGCATGAAGCTGACCTGAACCTAACCTTGAAAGGTTGAAAATCAGGCAGCACCAGCACTATTTGTCCTTTAAGTTGTATAGAGCCAGAGTTAATTGTCCTACACTGATATTTGTCCCATAACCTGTAATTTCTGTGGCATCACTTTTTAAACTAGGGATAAATTTAACAGAAAAATAATTATGCTAACAAATTAATCATCAGTGAGTGCAGAATGGCAATCACTGTGAAATCAGTGTGTGTGTGTGTGTGTGTGTGTTGAGCTTAGAAATGTCACCAGAATCAGCAACTTTACAGAGTATTTTTAAGGAATTTTAGCTATTAGTTTAAGCTAGCTTCACAGACCTGGTTTGTTGTTTACCTTCTTACAGTGCTATTTTTGGCCACATGGGCCTTGTAAATGACCCATTCATTAAGAATGGGAGAATTAGGTACTAACTGGTAAACACACAGCACTTACCTGCTTAGCAATTAGCAGCTAAATGTTAAATTAAAACTACAGGGGTGTGTCGTGTTGGTAGCAGCTAATGCTAGCATTCTAGGCACGGCCCCATCGTTCTAATTCCCTAAGATCTGTAAGCAGACTTTTTTATATGAAACTGAAAGTCTAACCTCTTAGCTGTTGGGAATCCCACACTCATTCAGCTTTGCTCCTAAATTCATACGCTACATGTAAAAAGTAGATTTATTTTGCTGATACTGACATTCAAATTAACTTCTTTGGTTTAAGGTACAGTTTATACAAGTCAGCTCTCTATAGGACTTGCATCAGTATACATGCTCGCTTATATGATGGATGCTCCTGTGTACATTCATGTGCTGAAAGGAAGAATTCTTGCTATACTGCGGTCTCCATCAGTGTTATCCCAGCCAATTTTGAGCCAACTGTAGAGCCAAGAGGGCTCTGCCCTGTGTAAGCAATATATCAGAAATACCTGCGTATTTATAGACAGCAGCTTGTCAAAGTCATGGATAGAAATGTTACGAGTGTGACTGTATATGCTGGGTATCATTGCATGTTACTAGTCGGAGGTCACATTACTGCTCCACCTGACACCTGCTCCTTTTTAAGCAGGGCAGCCAAATAAGCAAACGCTTCTCTTTCACACCCAGCTGGAAACTTAGAGGGCAGCCATGATTAATATAGTCATGACCCTGTCAAGGTCACAGTGGCAAAGTCACACAGAGGTGAAGTGAGCAGGTTAAAAACTAAAATGTAATGCATGAACAGTATATCAACTATATTTTCCTTGACATTTATGATGAACTGAACTTGACGATGACTAACTAGCATTAATAAAGTGTTAAAAACATTATAAATTATAAATATATGTTTATTCCATACATTTTTCAAAAATTGCTCTTATTGATAAATGAATCACATGTTGTGTTATTTGTTTCAACCAGAGGCCTCAAATAAAGACGGCACGATACCACTTTTTTATGTCCGATACCAATACCAATATCATAAATTTGTAATAATATCTGCCGATACTGATATGAATCTGCTATAGCGTATTTTTTAATCAATAAAACTGTTTGTTTTTTTTATATCTTGCTGCATTTTGTATGAGTTCATACTTTTTGTCTTAAAAAGACAAAAAAACAAAACCACTAAAGCTATTCTCTTATACTTGTATTCAAAAAATACACTGCACCCAAAATAGTTCATAGTTCTAATAAACTTAAATCCTCCATCCTCCCTATTCTGGTATTTTAAAGAGTACTTAGCAGAAATATTAAACAACCTAACTAATAGGGCTGCCAACTCCCAGCAAAAAAATTGGGAACCACCCTCCGCCCCGTTTTGCTTAATTGACGTAATCAACTTTAATTTAATGCACGTGTACAAAATTTTTTTTTAAATTAAAAGAAATGCACAGAAATAAATTATTTTTCTACAATAAATAAATAGATAGAAATCTTTCTTCAACAGAATTGCAGACTGCACAGATGGTACCTTTCCAAAGAAAAAAGTACTATAGCTTACTAGGGTATATATTCAGGGATGCACATAAGTGGTCCGCAGGTGCGCATTCGCTGTCAAAATAAAAGATGCGCAACAGATAAGAAGCACATATTCGAGAAAACGCGCTTCTTTTGCATAAGTAATTGCTTACGGAGCTTGCTTCTTCGACATCTTTAAGAGTTCTGAACAAATGTCTGTCCTCCTCCAGAACATCTTATGTACACAAACACACGTTCCAACTTCTTATCCGGTGCGCGTCTTTTATTTTGACAGCGAATGCGCACCTGCGGACCATTTATGTGTACCCCTGTATATATTAGACTTAACAGTTACTATATACAGTAATGGACTTCTATACATTTTACATCAGATGAAAAATTTGGTTGTAAGATTCAGATAATTCATTATTAAAAGCTCGACATTTTAAATGAGAATAAGAAAGAAAAGTATGTCTTTGTGCCCCCTTGTCCCTGTTATTGCCGTCCCTGGCCCCCTGGCATAACTTTGCTAGATCTGCCCCTGCACAGTTACCAGCTGTCAGCTGCATAGAAAAGAATCCTGGTGTAGAAAGTAAATAGAGAAGAGGCAGTCGCTCCATATATCAGTTGTTAAGCTTAGCGTGGGAATGCTTTACAAACATTCAGAGATGAACTTACACACTTGCTTTACTTCTCTCTGGGATCACTTCCTCGGAGATGAAATGCCGGGTTGGTAGCAACGCTCCAAATGCTCAACCAGACCGCCAACAGGTCTGGCGCGCCACAGCCGCTCTATCACGTGACGCATACTGCTCCCACGTGCTAAGGTTCTGAGCTGAGTTACGCCATGTCGCAAGTTTTGTGAGGTGCTTTGGGGATATTTAATGGATCGGATTACATTTTTTATATCTCTCCGATATCCGAGCCAGTAATTTAGGTCAGTATCGGACCGATGCTTAATATCGGATCGGTCCATCCCTAGTCTCAAAACACCTCTAGCTGCTCCAGTGGCTCCCTTAATTTATTTAAATTCATTTATATAAATGAATAAATTTATAAAAGAAGGCAATGTGCCATGTTTATCAATGTAACTTCTATTTATTGCTGCTGAAAATTATTCCTTAAATTGTCTAGTTGTAAAAACGTGTAACCTATACCTGTATGTACCTAGGGTGCTACGTGTTTTATTTATTATGATTCATTTGCAAAAATACAGGTAGGACTGAAAGTATCTCTTTAGCTTTTAACATAAGCATAGACATACCAACACATATTTACTTCCTCTACTTCAGGTTCTCTTTTGCTGGTATAATAACAATGTATTTTTTTTAAAGAGCAAGCTCTTTTTTTAGTTCAATAATTAAATAAATGCAACAAAACATGATATTACTTTAATGAAATTGCAAAGTTAAAGTACCAAATGGTCATAGATAGCTCACTGAAGAGTAGCCACAGTCTCAAAGTCTCCTCAAAAATGAGGTCAAGGCTGGTTTAGACACCTGTTTGCAGGCCATGGCGATCTATGCAAACTCCTACAGTGAACATGCTGAATGTTAGCCATAGGAACCGTGGACATGCTGGCCTTACTCTTCCTCTGCCTTCCATAAACACTCTCACACTCACTTCCACAGTCGGCCTCTTTGGGCCCGATCGCCTGCGGCTGTATGGACGCACATGCATTTAATTTCTGGCTGGAATTTGGTGACTCGGCAGACGTCAGTAATCTGAGTGTAGCACTGCTGCTGTGTCAGACTAGCTACAGCCTCTTCCCCTCCAGCTCACCATGCTGGACGGACAACAGCTTTCACGCCTGTGGAATCTGTTTATTCATTGTTTTGGTGATTTTTTTTCAACATCCAGATGGGTAAAGTGCATTTTACAAAAGCAGATTTTTGAAAGACTCAGATGTTTCAATAAAGGCACAAAATGGAACATCCTTACTTCTTTGGGTCTTAACTTGTTGACATATATTGTTTTAAGAAGTCTCAAGCAGAAATGTTGGACAATCACCGTCCTAATAAACTCTGTGCTTTGATGATTCTCATCGCTACCTCACAGGACAGTGACACAGCTAATCACATGACCTCCTGGCTAAATCCTGGCGTCTGCATCATCATTTTACCCTTCTGCACCTGCTCACTGATCTATTATACATGTTGGTCCCAGTGGACTGACTATAGCAAGCCCAGCCTAAATAATTCAGATTACGCTTCCTGATTGTGTCCAAGACAAGGAGACAACGTCCCTCCTCCACCCCGTGCAGAGTGGCAATCGGACCTGGACATGCTTGGATCAGGATACTAGTGCTCAGTGGTGCAGAGTTGCTTTCATTCAGTCTGTGGTCATATATTCACTAAAACAACCAATTGGTTTTGTTCCTGGTTGCTTGTACCACGCTCATTCAGAATCACGCTCTCTCTCCCTCTCTCAGAAGATTGCGTGATGCCTGTAGTTGCGATGATGTCATCAGATCCTTACCCTCGTCTGCCCATGCATGTGAGCACCCTGCTCCTATGCTTTATGTAATCCCTATATTTTCTTAATATTTGTTCACATGCAGATAGTAGGACTTTACAAGTACAATAATGTTCCTGTTCTTCTTCTTCTTGTTGGGTTTGATTCAGAGACATGTACATGCATGTTGATGGCACTGTGGCAGGATTATCTGGCAACACAGCCTCAGGGTTCGATTCTGCTCAGCTCTGATGTTGGGTCATTATTGCAGTGCATGCAACATAACCACTCAATGCCCCACTCCCATTTCCTTGCACACCCTCGCCAAGCAGCAGACACACACCGTTCTCTCCAACTCTCCTGGCAAAGTAAAGTGCTGAGTGATAATCTGCAGCAGCCAGCTGTACGTTACATCACTCTGAAGGCGCCAGGCCACAATATGAAACGATAAAGCAGTATGCTCAGTGTAGCTCAGCTGGTGTATTAAAATGGATCTGACACACTTTTCAGACTTACAGAATAGACTGCATTTCACTTAGTTGCAAGTTGAAGGCTGAAAATCAAACTGGCCTCCTTTCTTCGTATTTTCCGTATATTATTTTATTTACTCTGGAGCTAGTTAGCTTAATTTAGCATGAATACTCCACATGTGACCAAATATCCCAATGTCAGGTTTTCACCTATTTGAAGAAAAAAAAATTCACAATAACAGTAATATTACAGTACAGTAATATTAAATATATATTACAGTACAAATATATAAATGAAATCAGGAAAAATGCATTTGTACCATACCAAAGCTGTAAGCTAGCTGTTGGGAACAGCTAGCTTACAGCTTAAAGTAAGCTAACAATGTCCTGGCGCTCTGTGTGTGTGTGTGTGTGTGTGTGTGTGCCACTTTTTCTTTTCTTGGTGGGGACCAAAATCTGAAATTTACTATCCTCGTGGGGACCACCAGCCCTATTGGTTCCCATGAGTTCGATGGCATTTTTCACACTCAAAGTGTGGTTTTAGTGTCAGGGTTATGGTTATGGTTAGGTTTAGGGTAAGGGTTAGGCATTCATTTTTGATGGTTAGGGTAAGCGCCATGGGAAAGCATTATGTCAATGAGATGTCCCCACTAGGACAGCAACACCTGACGTGTGTGTGTGTGTCTGTGTGTGTGTGTGTGTGTGTGTGTGTGTGTGTGCGTGTGTGTGCTTTTCCCAGAAAATTTGTTTTCCCTTTCTCCAAATTATGGTTAGGGTGGAGTTAGGGTTAGAGTTACCCACTCAGACCTCGAGGGGTTAACTGTCTGCTGACATCACCAAAATGGCAGCCAAATGAATAAAAGGAAAACCAATCTTCTGATCATAAAGGAAAGGTAAAAGCAGCAGACAGATTAAAAACCAATATTTATAGAAGTTATACCGTATAAGTGAGTAAATCTACATGCTGGATGAAAAGCAAAACCTTTATCTTGGCAGCGAGTAGGAACCGTTGTGAATAGAATTGGAGTTGTGATGGAGGGATTGAGGCCCCTGCTCTTCGGTGGGTTGCAGGAAAAGTGGAGCAGAGAGATGATGAGACATCATGAAGGCGGAGGAGGAGCCAGTCAATTGGTTTACGTTCATGTAACATGAACCCTCTCCTCCTGTGGCCTCCCCCTGTTACCTCTGTGTCTTATTATCTCTCCATTATCACGCAACCTCCCTCCCTCCCATCAAACAGATGGGTCCACGCACATGGCTGTTCTGTCTCCCTCCCTCCCTCTCTCTCGCTCCATCACCCTAATGCACTGTGGCAGTGTCGGCTGTGTTCGCTCCTGAATGGGAAGCCTGAAATTATTCCCAAGCTTGAAATCGCTCTTCCTCTCTCGCTCTGTCGCATTCATCTCTTCTTCCTATTCTTCAGCTTTTCCCTCTTGTTGAGAGCTGTTGCTCGTGTTTTTGCTTCTACCAATGTTAGCACACCAAACATGCATGTGTTTTGCCAACAGAATTCCTTGGATTGGCATCCAGTTGATGCTTAACTCCTGTACGTGGGTTTACTTGAGGTCTAACTGTTGTTAATCTTTCCTCCAGTGTGGCGGAGAAGGGAGCCGGCGGCTGCAAAGATCTGATGGAGGCCTTCGCTGCTTGTGTGAAGAGTGCAGCTGAAGGGACGTCATGAGGAGTCGCCCTCCAGCCTCAAATGTAAGCATGTTGCATAATTGAATGATTAATTCCATAACAGCTTCGGTGGGGGGTTATTTATAGAAACCTTTGTGAATCGTCTGAAAATGGTTTCAACAGGAATAGAGAATACAAGTGTTTATTCTCTAAATATATCTTTAAAAAATGAACTATGGCTGAATTCTCTTTAGCTGGTCCTGCTGGTTTACTGTTCCAACGCTGACTATAATGACTATAATGCTCAGCTTAGCCTTACTTTGACATATCAAAAGTTTGTTATTATTGCCAAGACTTGGGAGGATAATTTTTAGGAGAAACAAAAATGACATATTCTGATAAACTGGCAAATCAAATACATATATATGACTAAATAAAGATCCAAAATCTCATTATTGAGATGCTGAGTTTTAAAATATTTGCCGCTTTGTCAGTTGAAAAGCAGTTTCAATAAGAAGACACTTAAAATAACAATCCACTCACCAGAATTAACAAACAGCCCGACTGAGTGATCGGTCTGCTGTAGATATCAGTTCTTGGTAAGGAAACAGGTACTTTAATGCAGGCGTAAATGTATGCAAAACAAAGGATGAGAATGCAACTGGATCAGCCAGACCACATACAGAGATGATCTGGATTTCACTGGATCTGAGCCATGTGGGAATGCAGCCTGGACAACACCCGTGGCCAAAGGTATTCAGCTGGCCTACTGTATAATGAAAAAGGGAAGAAGCAAGTGGTATGATTTGGGAAGGTTGCAACATGTGACGCTCCTTGTCTGTATCTGTTTGAGATCAGCGGTTAGATATCAGATTATTTGTCAGGTCTGCCCAAAGGATCTTTGCCTTCATCAAGCTCAAATGTCTCTCGCTATTGCAGGTCCACTGCACTGAGTCCTCCAAGTTCCCAGCATTTTCCTTCTGCACAACAGCACTGGACCGATGACAACAACTCGAATGATGAAGATGATGATGATGATCATCACAGAGAGGCAAACACTGTGTTGATTTGGGCCGAGTTTGGGATCTGGTGGCAGAAACCACAGTTTCCTCCCCCCTGTCCTCCCCCTCATGTTTTAGGTTTTTCTGGGTCCCGCAGTCTTACCCGCTATTCCCCTCGTCCCTATGGCTGATATACATTATACTGACAATTCCAGAGAGCCAATGGGCTGTGATGTAAATTGTCGACTTGAAATGAATACTTATAAATGGTAATAAAAAGTATGAAATACTTGGTATAAAAACCAACTTGTGATTTCTGGCCTCTTGATTTGTAATACTGAGGATGCAGCAACCTTTGACCCAATCCTAGTTGTGCCTTGTAGAGGTTAGAGGTTAGCATGTACACCAAGACAGTAAATACGCAGAATAACTTCTAAATAACCGAGTAGCAATCTGAACATCTTTGTGATCATCAAAAGGATAGAGTGATGACACTGCTTCTGACATCAATGCTAGTTAAAATGGCTGTACAGAGACACATTATTGTATTGCTACAGTATGTCTTTATTTTCTGCAACATCTCCAATTTTTCCCAACATACTGACACTTTTTCAAAAACATATATATTAATTATTAATGACAGTTTATAAAGTAAATATGTCGTAAGGACTGGTTTGTCTAGTGACTGTTAATGCTTAGCTATCTTCAGTGTTAGCATTTTGATGCTAAGGATGAAACAGTGGAGTTCCAAGTTATCAGCTAATGCTAGCTAGCTTAGTTGCAATACACATATAATAGGGTGACCAACCATCCTCTTTTCCCCGAACATGTCCACTTTTCACGTTCTGTCCGGAGCGTCGGGGAGGATTTTCGAGATTGATGAAAATGTCCGGGTTTTTCTATAGGCCTACAGAGGAACCATATGTGTGATGTCATCTCCGAGCTGATGCTTTGTGAGCGCTTGTTCTGCGCTCACAGACCGGACAGACAGCGTGCAGCAGCGCGCCTGATGATGTTTAAAAGACGTCAAAGCGCAAGTGGAGCTTTTCAGATAAACTGCAAAATAAATTTCCCTCATACGGTCCCGGTAATTTTTCTTATAAAGGTGAGGCATTCTTTCTGCACCATTATTTAATTCCAGAGGTTTTTGACTTATTTTTTTTGCCCATGATGACTTGTAAAAGCCTAAATGACATTTTTGTTTCACCATTCATTGACCGCACAGAGAAGGCATTGTTTAAATGTGTTAAAAATTTCTTTAAGCAAACAGTATTATTAAAGTTGGAAATCAAAATATGGTCACCCTAACATATAAGATAGTTAAAACTAATAAAATACTAGAATCTCACTCACCAAGTCTGAAGGACAAATTTGTTGGATGGTTTGTACCACACAGCAAAGCACGTGATCAGTCAGGCAATCTGCAAAAATGCTCCAAATGGCACTAACAGCACACACAAAGAGACAAGGTCAAGTTCAATGAGTCAGAGTAGTGAAGGAGAGCAGATTTGATGGGGACACATCAGTAGGGATGGGTATTGATAAGATTTTAACGATTCCGATTCCATTTTCGATTCTGTTTAACGATTGGATTCTTTATCGATTCTTATTTTTAAAAAAGGAGAACACTAAGGTCCTTATAATTACAAAATGTTTTATGTAAGATTTAAGTTTTGTGATTTATATCTGACATCACAAAAGTATTTTGGAATTTGAATAATGTATTTTGTAACTGCAGTACACATAATACTGATTTTGAACAATTTTGTCCAGGTTCCTTGTCACCGGGGACTCCTTCAGGACCATCGCGTTCAGTTTCAGAGTCGGTGTGTCCACGGTGAGCCAGATCACCCCCCAGGCAGCGACGTCCATCTGGGACTGTCTAGTGGACGACTTCATGGCTGTGCCTTCACCTGGAGACTGGCGGTCCATCACAGAGGGATTCCAGGAGCGCTGGAACTTTCCTCTGTGCTGTGCAGCTCTGGATGGGAAGCACGTCCAGACAAAGGCACCCCATATATCATATAGGAGACACACACATTGATATACACTAAATATTCATTTCATTTCTTTTTTGTGGTGCCCAAATTGATGCACCTGCTTGATTTTGTTTAAACAATTATTGCACACTTTCTGTAAATCCAGTAAACTTCTTTTCACTTCTCAAATATCACTGTGTGTGTCTCCTGTATGATATTTAACTGACATTTTTTATTGTAACAACCAACAATTTATACAGGAAAATAATGTCTATTAACAAGGTTGCCCAAACTTCTGCATCCCACTGTATCAGTATATTTTGTCATTAGTATAATATGAAATAAATTCTACATGTGTCAAGTTGTGTGCCAACATTTGCTGTGTAGTAGAACTGAGACATTAGTCATTATAAACATTTATTTGAAATAATATTAAAAGTCTCAAACAGAAAAACATTAAACATAAATATATAAAATATAAGAATTTACAGAGAGACAGGAATAAAAAGGACCAGCTGCTCTCCAGAGCAGGAACAAGGCTGAGGAGGAAATGCTCCATTGGAGACTGGTGTGGCCTCTTCAGGGACTCCAGGATGGCCAGCTCCACCGCCGATGGACCGTCCTGGGACCCGTCCCTCATCTGCCTCGGAGCCGTCCTCCCCTGTGGGCCTGTAAAACAGCACAAAACACAAAGAAATGAAAGGCTGCTACTAGATTTTAATTTCAACATTGAAAAAAAAACAACAAAAAAACAATAACAGGATATAATCAGATTGGTTGTAGATATTTAGTAAAAGGGAATCCCACCGACTAAAAAGGTATCAGTGCTTGCTGTACATATCTGTGGGTGCAGCAGCAGGAGCTCAGGGACTGGGGATGCTCTGCTGCAGAATCAGTTGGTTCTATCAATACAGTATTAAATGTTAACAGGTTGGATATAATAATCGTAGAGTAGACAGTGGTCCCTCATTTATTGCAGGGGTTCTCAGAATAACTAGCCCCTGGTCACAGTTCTCACAATTGATTCTCAAAGTGCAAACCTTTGTAGATTGCAAAACGTAAAAGTATTATTATGCCGCGGTTTGTCTTCATCTGCCCGCCACTTTCGTGCGCCTTTTTCCCTCACGGTGCAGGTGTCTATTTCCGAATGAGGCTCATAGTTATGGGTGTTTTTGTGCTGTTTTTTCTATTGGACGCGATGGTTATCAAAACCAAACGTGATAAATTTGGCAAGCGCAGGAGATTTGTCAATCAGGCTGCAGAATGCAATGCTGTACTGTGCAATAAAAAATCAGCGAAAAAGCAAAGCAGTGACGGATGAACAGCGGGACCACTGTGTGCTGTTTATTAATAAACAATAAAATATATTCCTAAATGACAACATGCATAAAAGCAGAACGGTATTTGTACGTCAGTGGGAAAATAGCGGTGGCTTGCTAGCTTTTGTGCGGCTTCCCGGGTCAGTGAAAACTTTCAAAAGAGAAATGAATGAACTTACCAGGTTGCCCGATCTCTTCACATATCTTCCTCCAAGCTCGGTCCTTTTTATTCCTGTCTCGGTACTGAAAGCAGCTGGTGTTGTACAGCTCCGAGTTGTTTGCTACCGCATTGATTAGCCTTCCCCTCCATTGAAGTATGAAAGGCTTTGGCTGGATCTGCCCCTTTGACCTAGGTAACAGCCACGTCACCAGGCTCCTGATTGGTTGTCGCGGCGCGATTTGACGCTGGAGTTCAGATTTTTCCAACTCGAGCGGTAGACGCGAAACGCGCGTATGCACAAAATGCAACACAAAAACTCACAGATGCACATGTATCCCTGTAATGTCCACAGTCAGTCTGTAGGCCTGACTGTATAAGGACCAGGCACGTGCAGAGGGGGGGGGCTAGAGGGGCTTGAGCACCCGCCCCTTTCCTGATGGGTGCCCAAGGTGCCCTTTTGTTGAGGCAACTTTTTTTTTTTAATTATTTTTTTTTTTTATGTGTGTGTGCGTGCGGAGTCCTGTCTGTGCTCCTCAACAATAATATTTAACTATTAATCACAGTTTTGCTAAATAAAAGGATCTGGCTCGCATCAGTCACATGATCACATTTAACCAATGATCGCCCTTGACGGCAGAACGCGCTGGTTACGAGCTGGGAACGAGCTCACAAAGAGCACGTGCATTTTTAGCGGTCCGGAGCTGCAGGAGAAACACAAGTTAACTCAGAGACACAGACTGATGCGACAAAACCAGTAAGTAGGTGTACAGCGCACACTGTAGTGTGTAGCACACAGGAGTATTAGCTTATTACGTACACGTTGGTAAGCTGTCTTGTTGCAACTGACGAACTGAAACAAACGAGCGTGCTGTGTGTGCAACAGAGCGACAAACATTATCTGTCCTTTTATTAACTGCACAAGTAGTGCTGGTCATAGCTGCTGGCTACCTGTGTAAGGCTGTCATGGGTCTGTAGCTCTGTCACTGTTTTAGGGAACATATTTAGTTTTAAAGTAAGTTACAGCGCTTTTCCTGCCTTTCTGGAGGGATTATATTTCACTAAAAAACGATCTAATATGCATGTCCACATAATTGTGCATTATTATAATTATAATATATTAAAAAACACACGCTGTATTTTAAAGAACATACATTAAGAAGCAGATTATATTAGATTTATATTTTAAATAAGACTGTAACACACGATACTTTACCACTACTGAATGTAGAGAAAGTTAGGATCTTAGGCTTATGGTCTCTAGGAATCGACTAAGGAGCGAATGACACACAGCTAAAAGAACAGTCGACATTTATTCAAAACAAAACCAAAAACAGTCATTCAACAGTTCACAACAGTTCCAATTGTCCATATTTGTCAGTCTGTGTATTCAGTTTTAGAGTTCAGAGTTCAGTGTTCAGAGTTCTTTTCAGTCTTTTCAGTTCAGGCGTGTGAGTGTGTGTGTGTATAGTGTTAATGTTAGTAGTACTACCCGGGTAGTGTATTGTTCTGAGATCTCATAAGCTTATCTGTCAAGAAGTAACGCAGTTGTCACTTTAAGTAGGCTGGAAATCTTTCCTGCATCGCAGCTGGGGATCCGGAATCCTGGCTCGCAACTTTAGACTCCAACAAAAAAAACCAACCTGCACAGGGCAGTGAACATATTTTACATGAATATCATATAACAACTAGAGCTGGGCGATAGAACGATAACGATATGTATCGCGTAGGGGTGCAACGATACACAAAATTCACGGTTCAGTTCGGTTCGATACTTTGGTGTCACGGTTCGATATTTTTTCGA
Source organism: Diplotaxodon limnothrissa (assembly GCF_057381915.1). NCBI lineage: Eukaryota > Metazoa > Chordata > Actinopteri > Cichliformes > Cichlidae > Diplotaxodon > Diplotaxodon limnothrissa. The sequence goes on along the minus strand of NC_140599.1, from coordinate 4,056,656 downwards.
TACAAAAAAATGTTCATGCATTTTTAATTTGTCATTTATTAAAATTATAAATATATATTTTAACTCAAAAGTACAGTTTTTAAATTTAACCCTAACCCTTGTGCGTGTTTTTTATTTTGACAGCGAATGCGCACCTGCAGACCACTTATGTGCAGCCCTGGTTATATAGCTCATCATATTGCAGCCACAGAAATTATTTTGTCCATGAAACCATGAAGCTGCACTTTCTTTTTGCCTTATAGTCTGATTTGTCATAACTTCTCCGTTTTGTGGTAAGCTTTTCTTTGGCTGTCACTTCTTCACCCTGACCTGTCTTATTTGGCTCAGCAGAACTGAAATGCTTTTACACACGCACTCACATAAGCTCAGCGATTCTCTGCGCGATCAACCTCTCACATGTTTAAGCTGCGGGAGATTTCACTTGTCATGTTTGCATAGTAAGCTAACGATTAATAAGACGATGTCAGAGGAATTGGTGCACAAATTATCATCACTCACAGATCAGTGCTGTCGCTCTCTATACACAGTTCGCACGATTGCAAAGTGAAAGCAAAAAAACAAGCGCAAATTCAAACACGATTTCAATATGTCACATATTGACAGTGGCTCACCGATGCCAATGACATAATTACCCAGCTACATTTCCGAAAGAATGCAAAAGCATTGACATATATTTTTCCTACAATAGCCCGACGGGCAGGGAAGAGATAGATTTTGGTAGCCCGACTGAAAAAATCGCTAGCTCCGGGACGTCGGGCTAGCGATATTGCGAGCCCTGTATCTGATTGAGGAATCACTCATCTTTGGAAAAGAGAGTTTATTACAGAGAAATGTCTCTTTCCAAAATAAAAGCTATACTATCCGCTTCTTCTGGGCTATATTCTCAGCAGCATAAGGAGAATCATGTGCTAACAGCTGTCTAAATGACTCGGCAAAAGTTAGTAGCATGCTTGTTGTTTTTGTCTTTGCACTAGGATGATGTCGGCGTAAATGTGCAGTCATATTCGTTGTGTTCCCACTAGTGCTTTCAGGTTAATCTCGTTGAAATGACCTTAACGCCACAACACGGCAAATCTCCGTTAACGAGCTACCGCCGATCGCTCCGTGCATGGGGCTAGACGGCCAACACGTTAACGAGCTAACTGCGCTAACACACTAGTTCACACCAATGTAATTGAGCATTGCATGGCACATCCAACATACTGTTTTACTTTAGTCCATGACTCGCTTACCTTCAGGGTCATACGTCACATGAAAACCAAAATAATTCCAAACGCCAGATCTGAATGAGAGTGGGGGAGGTGCCCTGCGCTCTTCCTTCTGACGATGCTGTCTGTGTTGAGCGCTCAGTGGATCTGCGCTCGACAGTGCAGCCTAGGCGGAGTAGTCGAACACAGATTCACTGAGCGCTCAACACAGACAGCATCATCAGAAGGAAAATTGATAAAATAAATTACAAATGTTGTATTGTTCGATACATATGCGTACCGAACCGAAAGCACTGTATCGAACGGTTCAATATCGATACGAATATCGTTGCACCCCTAGTATCGCGATATAACTTTTACTCGATAGAGAAATTAAGCTATCGCGATAGACCTCGCCGCTCTTGTCCTCAAAAAAAAAAAAAAAAAAAAAAAAAAAAAAAAAAAAAAAAAAAAGGTTCAGCCAATCCAAATTAAGTAGCGCAGAGCCGAACCAATCACAGCCACAGCGTCACGTCGCGTGACTTGTTACGTACAGCACAAGTGCCAAGCCGCACGTGTGTTTGTTTGGGAAGCAGCCAGCGGGTAATGGAGGAAATGAGTGTGCCGACTAGAAAAATCAACCGAGCGTGACCGAAGAGAAAACAGATGATGGTTCCAATGCCGGAGAGATTGTCAAACGGAAGAGCCATAGAAGTTCCGTAGTGTGAAGGTATTTCGGCTATTTCAAGTCTGACAAAAAACAGAGTAGCGTGCACTGTAAATTGTGCCGAAAGCAAGTCTGGAAATACAATAAACTGGTGCATGCGTCACACTGTGCGCCACGTTATTGTTTCGGTGAAATGAATTTCTACAATACTGTTACTGTTAATTCTACTCTCTGCAGTGTTTAAATGCTTACATATACACACCGTTACTGTCCCTCCACACATACGACTCGGTTCTGCTTCTATGCCCCAGCTTTGTTTACTTTTTCCCACCAAGGCTTCTAGACTTCTGATTGGCCAACATTTCTGCACGGTTAGGAATCTAGCGCCACCTGCTGCTTTGGCATGTTCATAGCAGCGTTTTCCTTAATTTCTGCCTTTATGTGTGGACGGGATTATTTTTTAAAATGAAAACGGAAAATCTCAGTTTTCAAAAATACCCGTGTACGTGTGGACGTAGCCTCAGTCTCTGACTGGAAGCGCTAATTCGTCATTCGGCTTTTGTCAGACTAAAGTAACTGTTAAAACTGTTTGAAAAGCTCAGCTATACAACAAGGAGAGATTGAGAATTTCCTTTTAGTTCTCAGTTTATTTGATATTGACAAAAGTTAGTCAGTTTTGTCTGTTCTTCTGTAAAACAAACTAAGATTTATTTTTAGAATTAATATTTTGTTTCTAAGTGGAATTGACAATTTAGTCTGTTTTGTTTGTTCTATTTTGAAACTTAAACGCTTTAGCGGCTGCCTTTTGTGTAGTTTGCAATATTTGCCTTTATTTATCTGAAAAAGTCTCATGTTCCTTAAGTACATCTACCCTGTTGAACTTATTATGGGAAATAAATATTTAAATAAAAACAAGCTGCTGATTATTTCACATTTTACTTGTGAGCAACGGCACATTTAAATCTTACAAATATAGTTATTTGGCTTATATCGTGATAGATATCGTTATCGCCTGAAATGAAAAAAACATATCGTGATATGAAAAAATCTCATATCGCCCAGCTCTAATAACAACTTAATCAACACTAGTGACCAAATGTCTCTCACTCTTTGTATATAATGACTTAATGCAATCAATAATAAAATTAATCAAAGAACCTTAAAACAATTTCCACATCATACAAATTTAACTCAAATCTCATATTTTGTGAACAGCAGTCACATCAATCCAATGAATTGAGAGAATGTACATTACTGATGCACCAGGAAAGTGCAAAACGTGGTCGCAGTACTATTTAGCCAAAGACTGCTCATATTTATCATCTCATTACAATAAATAAAACTTACCTACTAGCTTCCAAAGAAATATTTCCGATTGGTTTAAAACATTCACAAGTGAAGAAATAAAAAGATAATACAGCACTTAAAAGGAACACATGAAATTTACATTATACTAAGCTAATGATTAGCTAACGATTAGCTTGCTATGCTAGCACAGTTAGTCAACTCACCGGAAATGAACAAAAAACACAAAAACAGAGGTACATCAGCATCAACAAAAAGTGTCCGCGTTTCCCAACAAGCGGAAAAGTAAAATCCAATTTGTGGCTTCACACACAACCTTTTTCTTGAACAAGGATTAAAGAAAAACTCGGTGAGTAGCTCCGACCAGCATACGTAGCCTTAGCGCTATTCTCCTTCTCTATAGTTCTCAACTCAAGTTCACAAGCACTAAACAATCTCATAGTGCCACCTACTGATATTCTTTGGGAACAGCAGTTCATTTTCATGAGGCAAATTTTAGGTGGGTTACAAGACAAAATGTGGATTTTACAGCAGTAAAATGATTGTATCTCTACAGTTTAAAAAAAGCTTTGCCCTGCACAGAGTGGATTGTGAAACAAATGGAATCATCATAATGATATTATTTCATATTTATTACTTCCCCCTCCTCTTTGCTTTATTATTGTAGCTCTAGTAATAAATAATAATGTAAGGATTCTGGATCAGCACAGTGATGCCCATAGTATATACAGTATTCTGAAGAAGGTCTAAAATGTCACTGTGTGTGCGTGCATGTGTGTGTTTTATTTAGATGGATTTTTAAAAAAAATATTACTCATGATATAACATTGTCCAGACATGGCTGGTAAGGACATGAGGAGGAAACAGCAGGAGCTGTGTGAGGCTACTAAAGGCAGTGCTATAACATTTTTCTGTCATCATTTAGATTAAGTGCAAGAGTTGTTAGGTGTGGATAATTAGATTATAGTTTATTGCAATAGCAAGTTGTGCCTTGTTCTCACATAGACAGCAAGTGGAGAGTGATATATGAAATGATGCGATGGAAGGAAGAAGAGAAGCAAAGAGTGATTCACAGGCAGAGCCTAAATTATTTCTCACAGTTTTTTGTGTCCTTATGGTTCCAAGCGCTGTCACCAATCTTTGCATTTTGTTATTATCTTATGACACTTGTTTAATCAGCTACCATCTCTCCTATGGACTTTTTAATGTCTACAGTCTCAGATCAACACAGCCCTGCCCTTCCCATATTAGATTCTTGATGAATGTGTGTTGTTGTTATTCAGCCTGGTTTAATGTGCCCCTTTTTAACTTTGAGCACCCGCCCCTTTAAACCTCTCTGCACGGCCCTGATAAGGACCCTTTCTTCAGCACCAGAAATAGTAACATCAATCATAACGTGGAGCATATGTTACAGGAACACAGTGTCGAACTGCCTGCTCTGTGCTTGACATCAGATATACCGTGTCCAACAACCTAAATGCTAAATGCCTCAGGAAGATTCCCCTGAGGGGAGGAGATGCAGTATTTCTGTCTGACTCTCAAGAGAAGAGCCTAAAAGGGGAAGTGTGTGTGTGTGTGTGTGTGTGTGTGTGTGTGTGTGTGTGTGTGTGTGTGTGTGTGTGTGTGTGTGTGTGTGTGTGTGTGTGTGTGTGAGCAAACATTTTAATATATATTATGAAGTAGTCCTCCTTGGTCTGTGCAGATACCAGCCTATGTAGCTGCACAGACATGTAGCTGCATGTATTTCTTTGGTGCCATAAATGAGGTCACGACGGATGTTTGTGCATCCCTTTGATTCTGGCAACCAGGTTGCTACCAATTTATGCCAGACTGGTTCCAGCTTCACACAGTGACTGAACTGTATGGATTCGAGCTCCTCTTGGAGCCAGATATTGCACGGGAGCCTGATGGTGTGCATTTGGTGGACAAACCTTGGTCTGGTGGCACCTGGTCAGGCACATGCCAAGCTCCCACATTTTGAAACCACTACGCTTTAGGCTATAACCGTTGGAATGAAGTGCTATAAGATACACGGCGGGTAAGGAAGGATGAAGATCACCTGCCCATACACTCAGAAATGCAAAGCCAGATATAAACAAGATTCAGACTTGCTCCTTTCTTCTCTGTTAATGAATCATTTAACATTGGCTAAGGCAGAAAACTGCCATGTGGTCTGATGTGTCAAAATTTCAAATCTTTTATAAAACTGATGGACACTGCAACTTTCCATCAGGAGAAAAAAGAAAGACGCTAGTGTAGTAGCCTAACAGCACCACCCTGTGGTTGGAAAATGCACTTACACCAGCAGTTATACAGACTCGTCTATGAAAACAAAAGATTTATTTTACTCTTGTGAAAATCAAGTTTTGTGCTCCTCTATCTTTGACTAATGAATAATGTGCACAAATGTAGAATTTTAATGTGCAATGAGATAAAAACAGCATCTGTGACACAAAAGATAACCTGGCATGAGTGGACTTACAGACTCACAAAGCACTGTAGGATAATCTGAGCTACATCAACCTGACTCTATCCACAGATTAAGATTAAAAGGGATTAAGATTTGGATACGTCATACAGTTATCACAATGTGGAAATTTAATCACATACAGTGATGCAGCACCCAGTGGTTTTGCGTTGGTTTTGTGTGTGTGTGTGTGTGTGTGTGTGTGTGTGTGTGTGTGTGTGTGTGTGTGTGTGTGTGTGTGTGTGTGCGTGTGTGTGTGCATCACTGACGTCTGCTATACATGAAGCACTTCATACACCTTTGACAGATCAGCCTAATGCTAAATGTTTCAAGCATGGCTGGCCACACTCTAGTCTTAACATCAGTTGTGAACTAGATTAGCAATGAAAGAAAAGAAACTAGAGTGCTGCTATATATACACTGCTTATGTGCAAACCATGTGCCTGTAAGCCAAGTTATTCCTGACCCTGGAAACAACTGCTATTAAAGATTTTATTGTCCACTTACTTGATTGATTTCTTGCTTTTGACCCCATTGCTTTATCCTCCAATAACAGAGTAACGTTTCCTCCTAGAAATCAAATGCTCACTGCTACAAGCTTAGTGAAGTATGGCTGATAGCCCGTAATAGCTACTGCTGTGAGTGGGTTTATAGATTTTATTCTTCATTAAAAACTGATTCCAGTGTTTTGGGGCTGCCAGTCCTGTCACAGAGAGACGTTTGAGTGCAAGCTGGATCTTAAGGAAGCACTCAAAGTATTTTAGGTGGAATAAAGTCATGCAAGCAAATTCTTAAGATGGAAAACAGAACAACAACAATCAGCATGATCACCACAAACTGTATGTAAGAGACCAGCACAAAGTCACACATTGGTTTTTGCTAGCAGTCAGTGTTTAGGCCATGTTGAGGGGGGTTGAGTCAGAAGTGCACATATTTGTACAAGAGGGTCGAGTGCTAAGTTATCATGCTTAGATATCAACAAGCAACAGTAAAGGTTGCAAAGCACACTAGTCACAAATACCTGCTCACTGGTGCTAAATAGCCGAGCATACATATATCAGAATTGAACTCACCAAGAGCACAGACCTCTAGGATAGGCTGTTTGTATTAGCAACAAAGCATTATTTGTTAGATAATTCCGACAAAAACACACCTAAAAAGGACCAGCACCACAAAAACAGTGACTCCACTTAGTGGAGGAGAGGTTCTGCACACAGCAAGGCCACAAGTCACCACTTTTAGGATCCATCTGTCAGTCTAAGAAGCCACACCCCTAACTTTAAGCCTTAATAGAGTATAAAGGCTGCATTATAAAATAATCCCAGGCTGCCAGACCACACAGTAGTTACAAAAGAGCAAAAAGCGGTGGTGGGGGTTTTCCTTTTGCCAAACTCTAAAAAGGCAGCTGACACAAAGTCAGCTGTTGGACATTTAACTTGGGAGTGTTTGGGAGTTGATTAAATCCTGTTGGATTCGTTTTTTCAAACTGGGAGGTCGTCTCTTAGCAACCACAAGTAGGAGGAGGAGTGGCCCTAGTATAGAGCCTTGCTGAACTCCTGCAATTATTTTCAACTTCAGTAATCAGAAAATATATTTCACAATTAATGACAAAGTGCCCAAAATATTTGTAAGTTTGAATTTCTGTGACAGTCAAGCAAATTAGAAATTTATTAGTAAGTGCCTCCCACCTGACACCCACAGAATCAGATATTTTTTTTAGTATAGCAACTTTGGCGTAACCGTTGAAAGCATACAAAAATTTACCATTGCATTTTTGTTTCTTAGATGCAGTAACGGTCCTCAGGTCTGAGTTGGCTGTTTTTCATTTATTTACATATTTATTTTTAATTAAATTTTCATTTATTTATTTATCTGCAATCTTAAACGTTCATAACTTCTTAAATATGGGGGGATTAGCATTAGCATTAGAAGAAAAACTGAAACAGAGCTTTCTGGGTAAATGTTAAAGGATAACAGCATGTGGGACAGGTATAAGCGGCTGGTCAAACCAAGTTATAGTATATGAAAGTTCTTCTTTTAATCTACACTTTGACACCAGACTTATCTTCTGGCTGTGACTCCTTCCATTTGTTGAATACAGTACACTCATTTTTTCATTTTTAACACTCACTTTGGAGCCTTCAGTGCTTTCAGTGTTATCCTTTCAAATTTTACCCTGGTAGTATTATGTTCTTGATGCCCACCTCGTTTACTTCAGTGTTTCCTGTAACCGAGACAGGTATTAAAAGAAAAATAAAAAGCTGATTCTGAGGGGTTAACAACTGGCAGACTGGATTCATTTAATATGGAATGATCCTGTTACAGTGCATCCAATTTTGCAGTCATATACAGTAATAAAATCTAAAACCAGAACCTGGACAGCAGCTGCCATCTAACCTGCAGAAAAACAAAGAAACAATACAATCGAACTTTTACACTTTCTTCATCTATGTGTTGTTCAAAAGTTTTGCCAAACAGATTTTTCTGTGTGCTGAACATGTGCACATCGATTGCGTGACTGACTGCATTATAACTGGCGCTATAACTTCTACTTTACTTTGTGGAACTTTGCAGTAGTTAAAAGGATGGGTGGGGAGGGGAGGAAGGGAGTTGGATGGTGGTGAGGGGGAGGTGGGGAGTTGGATGGTGGTGAGGGGGAGGTGGGGAGTTGGATGGTGGGGTGGGGGAGTGGGGAGTTGGACGAGGTAGAGGCGTAGCACCAGGGAGGGGTGGGGCGGGAACTATGGAACCCGGATGCTGATGCTGACCCATGAAAAGGAGGAGGAGGAGTGTAATAGGTGGAGGAAACAAGAGGGGTAAAAAACGGGTAGCGGCAGAGTAGAGGAGGACATCCCGTCAATGATAAACACTCCCATGGATGCGGCCAACTTCGGACTACCTGAAAGACTCGAAACTAAAATGTTTTTACTTATTTAGCGTTTTTTTTTCTGCTCCTTGTGCACGAAGCAGCCGGCTAAGGGAGGAGATGCGGTGATATCATGAGCAAAACCGGCCAGCGAGAAAGAAAGGAAAGACAGAGAAGAAGAGAGAGGGAGGGGGAGAGGGAGCAGGGGAAGAGGAGAGGCGGGGAGTCGGCTACCACCAGGCCAGCTGAGGATGCTTGTTGTTTCTAGAAGCGGGATTAATCACCGGGTTGAGCGCTGATCCTTCCCCCGGCGCACCGAGCGCACCTCTCCACGCTGCAGCTGTCCCGAGCCAGCACGCCTTTCGGCCGTCTGGCCCGGTCTGCCCCCGAGGCTGTTTGCCTTTTTGATGCTCTTCCCCCTCTTCCTCTATTTCCTGATGCAGGGCCGGGGAGAGGGCGAGCCAAAGTGTGCACCGGATATTGGAAAACCCATTCTTCTTGCTGATGCTGTTTGTGATAATAGATTGTTATCTGGGCAACGCCGCATCTACACAGAAAGGCAGATTGTGACCAAATGAGGCCCGACTTGACAGGAAGAGGGGAATGTATGGGCTCGGGAGGATTATGAAAACAGTTTTTTTGGACGGCAACAGAAGAACGGGGGTCCCTGATATCGATCAGGGCATTCTGGCTTCGGATATTTGAGACTGCTCTTACAGAAATCAATCTGTGGCAAATGTAGCCTTCCTGTCCAGGTCTGAATGAGATTTTTCGTTACTGCTGTACTCTTGGCCAGCTGAATAAGCTATATAGGATCAATCAGCTTTAAACTACAGTTATTTATAGCAGGGGGGTGGGTTTAATGTGACTGTTCGCACCTCTGTGGACATCTCCCATCTCTGGTACCGGCTAAACCTCACACGTCCTCATCTCTGATCTTTTCCTACCTTTCCCTTGAATGATGCCGCTTCCTGTGCTTTGGTAACACTGACTTGAAAGACTCTGGATTTACAGAGTGGAAACAGGACCGGTTCTCACTCCTGACCGCATGACAAACAATTGCATGGGAGTAGCCTGCGAGGCCCGGCTTTAGATCACGACCAGTCCGCACCTCCTCTCTTCTCCTTTCCTCCTCTCTGCACCGCCGTATAGCCGCCTGTAATGTGCGTTACGGCATTACGCACGGAGCAGGAGCGAGCGCTATCTTGATTTGCCTTATATCTGGAATAGAATTTCATCTCGGGAAGGATGAGCAGCAAAGAGCTGACGGTGGGCCAGTCCAGTCAGTTTGTGGGGCCTTACCGGCTGGAGAAGACCCTCGGGAAGGGACAGACAGGTAGGCACCCTGCAGAGTAACGCAAAAAACAGGGCGTCTGCAAGGTGCGCCGGGGTGTAACACCCCACTGCAAAGCTACTTTAACATTTCTGTAATATCGAAGCTCATGGTTTAATCCGTATTTATTCTGTACACTAAGTCTTCTCATCTCCTGTAGTTTTATCCCTCCACGGCCTTCTTAAAGGGCCTCCCAAAGGCTAAACATTTTTGAGGAGGTTTCTGAGAATGGAGATAACTCTAAATCAGTTTTTTGAAGCTGAGTTGGAAGAATAAAGCTTTTTGAATTAATCATGACGTCCCTTCCTTCCTGTTATTCACACCGCATCATGATCTGCGATATTCAGATGCTCTCTTCTCCTCCCTCTGTCTTGCTTCTCAGGACTTGTGAAGTTGGGTGTCCACTGTATAACAGGGCAGAAGGTGGCCATAAAGATCGTCAACAGAGAGAAGCTCTCTGAATCGGTTCTAATGAAGGTACAGCACTCCAAATTCACCTCATCTACTTATCCAGCTGTCTTTCTAGCTGTGCCGTGCACTGTGGCTGTCATTATGGTGGCTGCCAAGCTCAAATCATGTTAAGCTTGCACTCTGCAGAAATAGCAGCAGAAAATGAGTCTTTATTTTTGTCAAGAAAAGCCCGGCAGTGTGTTGGAACTTGGAGCTGCCGAGTGTGTGTGGGCACTGCTTCTGTATACCGAACAATAGGGATGATTTCATTCTGCTAATTAAGCCCTCTGATGAAAGCAACTGCAGCAGAAATACACTGGACTGAACTGAAATCTAAATAGCTTGTTCATGTTGGCGTTTTTAATGTGGTTGATTGCTTGGAGCTTTACAGGGTATGTCTTTTTTAGAACTGGCAGGTTGCACAAGGCACACTTTAGGCGCTAGACGTGCAGCACGGTGCTAGCATATGTTTTAAGATGTGCAAAAATGTCAGCATCCTAAAAACACCGGATAGCTCAAGATTTCATGGTGAGGCAGATATATATCACACATCTGGTATGTTTGGCTTAAACATCACGAACCTGCTCCTGTCCCATTTCCATGTGTGTGTTTATTTTATCAGAACAATACAAAATAATGTTTTCTTTCTATAGTCTGATAACTGTGTTGGGAAAAAAGCAGCATTCACCAATAGCACGTGACAAATGCCCTGAATCACTCAAGCTTAAAAAGGCACAAAATTCAAGGGATGAACCAGTGCTGTGTCCACACATAACGGACAACTTAGCAAAGAGTTAGTGCTAGTGCTGCAAAAACACATAATTTGTACCAATTTCTTTAGCTGAATATGCAAAATGAAATGTCAAAGAACAGTTTGACAGACAAAAATAAATAAATTTTTGCACCAACAAAGTGATTCCAAAACATGGCAAATCTTGTCATGTGTGGTGTGTCTTTAAAAACAAGTGGTGGACAAAAGAAATGACAGGCCTAAAAACTATCTGCAGTCAATGACCTGAAGAAGGAGAACCATCTCAGAAACGCAAAAGAAGTCTAGGTGGCTCTCTTTGAAACTTGAACAATATCTGAAAGTTGACCTCACTTGTATTGAAGCAGAGTGGAATCATGCTGACAGACAACAAAAGGCAGCCAGTTTCCAAAGAAGATTTTTTTGATGTCCTTCAAGAAGCCTTGAGGACTATTCCTGAAGACTAGTTTAAGAAATGACAAGAAAATGGCCTCAGAGAGTTCAGACTATGGTGAAGAATAAATGTGGTCATACTAAATGCTGACTTATATTTAGTATGACCAATATTTTTTTTACGTCATATACTGTATTGCTGTACATTTTTGAATGTTTCAATAAATTGCTGCTCATATTTCCCAATTTCCTACCAAAATATAAAGATATCACTGTGTGGCTACAGACTTTTTCATATATGTTTAGTTTTATGCTGTCTTAAAATATATTTCTTGCGTCACAGTCCTGTTGTATTCAATTAAACCAAGCAGTTTTTCATAGATGTGTTTTACATAGACAACAAGTAGTCCTTAAATGGCCTCACAAAGGTCTTTGTTTAAACTTTTAGGGCATTTCAGACTATATTTTTCAGCTGTAAAGTTTATTTAAAAGACAGTAGACATGACATGAATTTACTGTCCAGCAATCAATCTTCCAGTGTGGAAGGAAAATCAATGCTGCGCCTAGTTCTCTGCCACGTGTTCTGCTCTATAATAGGTCATGCTGTGGACAGCTACTAGAGCTGAATGAATGAATAAATATTTAAAAGGAACACTTAAAATTACATTTCTTTTAAAAAATAGGCATCCATATTTTCATGTATTGTAATAAAACATAAGCAATAAGCATAAAAAGTTTAGCAATAGCTAATATGAGGGCTGTCTGCCCCTGTCTAAGGAAGTACAAGTACTGAATTTAGTCAGATAAATCTTGAGAATGGCCTTTAGACAGAAAAACTAGCTTTTTTCTTTGGTTTCATCATATTTGACTGATCAAAGATTAATAAAAAAAAGTGTGACTATATAAGTTTTACAGAAAACTGCTCCTGGAATCAACTGACACGGCCTGGTCTCAAGGCAAAATGTGAAACAGTCACCGAAAAGAAATATTTTGGTTCATTTAAACACAGGTAATGTGCTACAATAGGAAGTAGATTTTATGCCTTAAGCTGTGCTCTTTGGACTCTTCAAAAGGGATACGTCACCTTGACAGAGCTTTGAAAAAGTGGCAGCCATATTTGAATCCAAACCGTGTTTTAGTTCATAAACCTAGAAAGTTATTTTGGTTTTCAGATGCTAACCAAACATCATTAACATCAATTATTAATTCTGTGTGGAATTTGAACTATGGTCTCTGAGAGACAAAATGACTCAACCATAGTAGCCCTGCTAGCTAAGAAGCTGCTTGCTAAAAAAGGCTAAAATGTTAGCAGCAAAATTACGTAATTATGTATTTCTTTGGAGGTTTGTTAGCTATGAGTTGTAAATGTTATTCATCCATAAAGCAGGAGTAAAAAAACAAAAAACAAAACACAGGCTCTAAAAGGGGATGCACTAATAATTTGTCAGAATAGCTCTATAAGCTAATACGGGCCTTCGTGAACGATATCTGCGTATTGTCAAAGTAAGATGATATTTACTGCAGCGGTACACGTTTATGTACGGTGACACATCAATTTTGCACTAGTTAAAATGTTCAGAGATGGTGTGGTGAAGAGCTAAAATACTTTTAAAAGGTTTGGTTATTTTTCTATAATTAAAAGTTAAAAGACAAACAAACAAAACAAAAGAGAAGCGGCTGTGCCAAACTGTTATTTTTAACTTGGATAGTGGCCCAGAAATTCACAGTCACACTCTGTACATGCCAAGTCTTTATCTTCATGAAAGTTTAGATAAGACACAGGCTTTAAACTAGCATTTTGATTAGTAACTAGCATAATGGAGCTAGCTTACTACGGCTTTGACCTGCTTACTAGCTTGCGCAAAGTAAATAATGGTATTAGAACAGGGCACATTTGATTCATGATTTCTTAACAATTTCAATTTCAGAACTTTTTGTTCTAAATTATAATTTGTGTATTGCATCTCTACTTTGTTACTATTTCTGATTATTCTGCACTAAATGTAGCACACTATTGAAAAGAAGTTGAAAAACAAGTCTGCCTATTCTGAATTTTTACCCAACTTTTTTTATATGCTTGTGTCCTCCCTCTTGCTGTCTTATATCATATTTCCCTTCCTCTTCTGTCTGACATTTCCATTTCTATCATTTCTAACTTGCTCTTTTCTCTCTCCCTCTCTCTTAACCTTTCTCTACACCTCTCCCTCCCTCCGTCTGTGCAGGTGGAGAGAGAAATAGCTATTCTTAAACTAATAGAGCACCCTCATGTTCTGAAGCTGCATGATGTCTATGAAAATAACAAATACCTGTGAGTACATCTCTGTGTCTTTCTCCTTTCTGCTGACATAAAATAATCTGCTTCTGGATCTCTGCTAGAGCAGAAACAACACTGAATTAAAAAGGGAAGAATGTTCTGTAAGACAAAAGCGAGATAAATAAGCACATGGCATAGAAGATATACTGCAGAGATAAACCTTTTGTTTTTTATGTTACTTATTTCTTGTCTGTGACCCAGGTACCTTGTGTTGGAGCATGTATCTGGCGGAGAGTTATTTGATTACCTGGTGAAGAAGGGTAGGCTCACCCCCAAAGAGGCCAGGAAGTTCTTCAGACAAATCATCTCTGCCCTGGACTTCTGCCATAGTCACTCCATATGGTCAGTGAGAAGCTACAGGAAACCTTTCTCATTTGTCGTTTGCCTGTTGATGACTTTTCTTTAATGGCTTTAAGAACTAAATCATTCTCAGTTTTTCTGATCCTTTACTTAGTTAAAGTAGCAGTATGACAATTTAAAGATCTACAAGTAAAAGCAGTGCTTACAAACTCCTACTCAAGGAACAGTATGAATATTATCAGATAAACTGCAAGCAAAAATACTGATTCTGCAGATATTTGCCGCCTGGGCCTTACAGGTTGTTATGAATAATAATTAGACCTGGGTTTGTTTTATCTATTTCATATTCAAGCAGCTGGTTTAGCCCACTGGCTCCCAAGATGGAATAAATGAGAGATAATTCATTATTCATTTAGCCACATTCTAGCTTCTCATCGTCTTTTTATAATAGAATTTGGCGAATTAAAATAAATATTATTGAATATTCGTATTTAAATTTATTTCACTTATTTTTATTTAACAAAGAAAAAAGGTAGAGGATTAAAACTCTTTTAGATGAGTGTCCTAGCCAAGAAAGCACAAATGAGACTATGTTAGAAGTTTAAAGGGACCCTTTAAACAGTGGTAGGTGCTCATATTAGCCATTAAACCTTCAAAAACTCAGGTCAGCTAATGTATCTATAGTGCCTATGACTCAAAACACTAATAGTTTCAGATCATTTTTTCTACTCTTGTGTCTTCATGATTTCAGTAAGAGGGAAAGATGCCTAATATGGTCATATCGGGCACCGCCCACTTCCTATTTTGTTGTTTGAGGGGCAGAAAAATTGTCTTAAAGAGAGGCTAGCTTTAAGGAAAGGATTATTTTAAATCATCAGTTGTGGAAAGCTACTCTAGTAGAGTTCTTCAATAAAAATGAGGATTTGGAAAAGAGCATAATCAGTCCACTTGAATGAGGAATTGTCTCTGGTGGAATTATTACCAAATGCAGATTGAGCCCCAAGGTTTTCCAAACCTATACGCTAGCTGTATGTGATTTTTTTTAGGCCCATCATATACTTCTAATGAAGAATTTTTGTTTGTTAATAAATTGCTGATTGTGGCTGTTAGATAACAGCGATTTTTCAAATTCCTCATTTCATATTTAGTGGTGACTCAAACAAAATTGCACTGTGGATACAAATTTTGGTGACTGTTAGTAATGTGTGGGTAACGTACACTGAACGTGACACATATGCAACTTGATTGGCTTACATGTTTCACTGCTGATTGGCTCTTTGGAGGCATAGTCATGACAATCACCATCTGTGTTTGAATTCTAACACAGGTTGATTTTTTTAGCATTATCTGAGTGCCATGTCACCTGCTTATATAATTGGTCTGATTGAAACCAGTTCCCTATTAGAACCACATGGAGGCTTTCTCTTCCAGAAGCCTAACCTTTAATAAACACTGTGCTATGAATGGTCACGTCAAACTAGTCAACCAAATATACAAATAAGTACCTTTCTTCTTTCTACTTACGGCTTGGAAAAAATACTTCAGTGCTTTCATTGAGTGTTTGTATGTTCAGTCACAGAGACCTTAAGCCAGAGAATCTTCTCCTGGATGAGAAGAACAACATCAGGATAGCAGACTTTGGCATGGCCTCGCTACAAGTTGGGGATAGTCTGCTGGAAACCAGCTGTGGGTGAGTATGGGCAAAGACCACAAAGAAGATTTTGTGGTTCAGTTGTCTTATCAGTTTTATTGTAATGAATAAAACAGATAGCATGTGTGCAGTATCTTAGTATTTTAATGAATTTAAGCAACCCATAAAACATCCATTGTGCTTTTTACATAATCAATGGCAGCATTCACCAAGAGCTCAAACGCTCAGCCCATTGGGAGGAGTGTGGATTTAAATGATAAAATTAGCAACAGATTGTAGGTTTTACCTGGATTCACCTTTTCAGTCCGTGGATTAAAAAGCAGGTGTTCTCAGTTTTTGTACTCTCAGATCACAACACAATCAACATCCATGAAAGCGTTTTTGATATCTTGGTGAATAAAATAATTCTTTCCTTTCAGATCTCCCCACTATGCTTGCCCAGAGGTCATAAGGGTGAGTTACCTACTTTAAATGAATGATGTCTTTTGTGTGTGTTTGCATGTGTAACATTAACCCACTGCGGTGTTTCAGGGTGAGAAGTACGATGGTCGTAGGGCGGACGTTTGGAGTTGTGGAGTCATTCTGTTTGCTCTCCTCGTGGTAAGAAGATTCTCTCAGCTTCTGGGGTTTTTATATCTCTTTCTTATAGTGTGTACTCTTTTCTTTTTTGTATGATTGTACGACTTATGTCTATTTAGAACATTTACTCTTTGAGCTCTCAGTTATTAGCTGTAACCACGTAACCCAAAACTGAACCTTGTGGTTGAGAGATGAACAAAAAGTGCTTCTTTGACGAAAAGAAAGAAAGAAAGCTGGGGACCATATGCTGTAAGGTTATTAAAGAGGTCCAGGTGGAATCTGCCCTGAGGCCATATACTGCAGGTCTTCCCCCTGCTCTCCCTCCCAGCTTTTCCACAGTCCTTTCACAATAAATGCTAAACAATGGATAATATTTGATGTGGGTTAATAACAGTGATCTGATTTCCAAGATCTTGGCTGAGGTCTGCCATGTGCTTTTACCCCTGAGGTCACCCTGGGTGATTTGTCCTAACTTTATATCTTGGAGAAAGGCCAAATGGATCATTCTGGAAAAAATCTGAATAGTTTTTGAAATGTGTTAGAGTTATTTATTTATTATTTTTCTTTGTTTCCTGATTGCCAAGACAAGAGAGAACTACTTAACACGAAGATTGCCCTGGGATGGATTTAGAGTTAGGGTTGGACTGGGTTCGTTACAGATGATGACTTAGAGCTTATCAGTTCGACACGGCAATCGAGGGTCCACTTGGGTCTGAGTGATGTCAATTGTCACATCATAAATGCAAGGTGCCATGCACATGTCTAAGTGCTTTCCAGTTTTTTGGGACTTGTCTGCAAGACACTATACCACATTGCACAAACTAATCCTCCTTAAGGTGGACTTGAAGCAGCCTTGGTTATCAGTGGTGTCCACAGCTTCACATGTTCATGTCCTTAGTCCTCAGGATATCGTAAGGTGTAACGTGTGGAGCTGGTACTTACTCTGAATGTCACCAGCTATTATTAGATGAGATACATCTCAATTTGGATAGAAGAGTTGGACCAAAAAAGCAATTCTGATATCTGTACATAAAGACTTTAAATGGTTAGGGTTGACTGGGAAAACAATTTTGACACAAAGTTGCCAGCTGCAGACTGGTGAGCAGTTCTTCTTTTTGATTAAACCACCAGTACTTCTTAATCTCATCCTTTCCCTCTCCATCATCTGCCGTCACTTTCCAGGGTGCCTTGCCTTTTGATCATGACAACCTGCGGCAGCTTCTAGAGAAAGTGAAAAGTGGAGTATTCCACATGCCACACTTTATACCTCCTGACTGCCAAGCTTTGCTCAAAGGAATGATAGAAGTCAACTCTGACAAGAGACTAACGGTAAGAAGGGAACATGTCACTATTACCAACATTAGCTGATGGTGATTTACCTAGATTTTCTGAGCCCATGTTTTAGTTTTCGTTGATTATATAATAATAATGCAGCAACGCACAAGATATGTAACTACAGTGACATTGAAGAGGTTATCCAACATCACGTTGGAAGCAAAGATGAAGAGCTCTCTCTGAATTCTTTTCGTTTTCCTGTTAAAATCTGTCGGAAGGAGAATAAAGGAGCTTCAACCCACAAGATTAGGCATGACTATACAAATCAAAAAGTGTACTCTAATTTGATTCATTTTGTCTACAACGAACACAACTAAACATTTTGTAATTATGGCTGACTTTAAGCTAACTTGTCAGGCTATGGATTGTTCCAGATAAAGACATTGTTGGACTTGCTCATCTGACCGACATTCATTAGCATATCTGCAAGCTAGCTTCCTACTAACAGTATTAACTGGGCTTTACTTCCTTAAGAATACCGCCTGCACAGATAGCAGGTTGGTCCTGCTTGTCGCAGTAGGAGGTCCTAGCCAGTGTTACCAGCTAAGAGTCAAAGCCATAAATTATTACCCATTCTGTGAGTTGTTTGCCTCATGACATTGAAATAAATTATATTTATTGAAATATGAACACATAGGCAGCATGGTGGTGTGGTGATTAGCATTGTTGCCTCACAGCAAAAGGTTCATGATTTGATTCCACCATCTGGCCGGGGCGTTTCTGTGTGGAGATTGCATGTTCTCGCTGTGTTTGTGTGGGTTCTCTACGGGTAATTTGGCTTCCACCCACAGTCCAAAGACATGCAGTTAGTGGGGTGAAGTTAATCGGTAATGCTAAATTGCCCATCAGTGCGATTGGTTGTCTGTCTCTATTTGTTAGCCCTCTGACAGACTAACACCATGTCCAAGGTGTACCTTGCCTCTCGGCCCATGGTAGCTAGCATAGGCTCCAGCGCAACTTAGCAAGGATAAGTGGAATGGATGGTTGGAAATATGTCTGCGAAGGTTCTCAGTCATCCAAGTCATCGTAGTCTAAGGAGCTTGGAAAGAAAAGCTTCTGGAGTTCTTGGAGTTGCTTGAAGCCGTTTCACCTCTTCACCCTCTTGGGGCGGGGGACACTCCCACAGGGCTTAAATCTGGGACTCTCCACCATTTGACCTTAGAACTGAAGAAGCTTCTCAGATGAGAGGTGAAACGTCTTCAAGCAACTCAAAGAGGTCCAGACGCTTTTCTTTGCAAGCTCCTTCATTGGTTGGAAATATGAACACGTGCAGTAGCCTAATAATTGGTAAAAATCAGTGTAATCTCAAAATGTACTTATCTATCAAAATGTACTTGGTAACTATCTTACCACTAAACTACAATTCTTTTTCTCCTACATGAGTTATGGAACAGTATTGTGTGTGTTACCAGTCTGTTCACGTTTCCCATTTTTAAAATTTCGAAAAATAAAGGTGGAGATGCTGTTTCACTGAACTGTGGAATGTAGTGTTAACTGAACTAGCTAAGTACCTGCAATTTGTATGATTTGTCAGTAACATTTCAGCCAGATAAACTGTAGCACCATTAAAATGAAAGGCCTGTTTTTGTCTTCCTCTATTTAAAATCAACATCATGCTGTTTCGAAAACTAATTTTAATGTTAGATCTGCTTCCATAATCCTTGTAAATTGCATCAAATGTAAAAGCCTTTCAGGTGTCGTAAAAGTAGCAAAGGAGGGTGGGGATTATCGGATTTTTTACAGCACGTGGCCTGGACATTTAAAAGGGTGGATGAGGGGAAAAGAAAAGACCCGGCCTCTGGGTTTGCTTCAAGATGTGACAGACATTAAACCTGACACGAGACCTTACAGAGGGAGGATGAAGGAGAGAAACGAGGAGGGTAGAAGGAGTGAGCAGAGGCATGGCCGTAAGGTTTTGCTAAAAGACAGAAGTAGAGTCAGCAATGACAGAACTACCACTATTTGTTGTTTCTATTCTTAGACGCAAGTTTGTAGTTTTTAAATGAATCCAGGAACTCAAAACCTTTTCTAACTATAGGTCAGATTCTTGAAAAAGAAAAGACTGGTAGGGTGAGTAAGTGAACGAATAAAGAAATGAGTGAATGCTCTGGGCAGCTAGATGAAGTTCCATTGAACTCAGGTTATAAAATGAAGCTGAGATAAAGCAATCGTGTGGAAATTAATTCATGCTTAACAGGCAGGTAGATGGGGACAACTGTGACAATGTGTGTCACAGAGGGCTGTAAAATAAGGACAGAGAGGAGGAAAAGTCTGGTTAGTTAGTCTACTACAGCAGATTTAATCAAAGCTGTGAGTTTGTCTGATGAGCTGTTGATTAATGGAGCCTGAAACCAGGTCAGACTGTCTCTCCCTCACTCTCTCTGTCTCTATCCGCTTCCTCGTTGCCTCCATGGAAACCACCCACTGCACAAGGAGACAGATTCCACACCAGTTTAGTAGTAGTTAAGATCAAATAAAGCAACACATCTTTAGTGTTTCATCACATTTAATTTATAACAGGAGGCGGTTGGAAAGGCTCCTGTCTGCAGTCCTTTGTAAGCAAGTTCACCAATGCAAATCCCTAGCTGTGTGCAGATTCTTGCAAGTTTCCTCTCTGCAGATGTATAAATGCAGTGCTTACACAGTAGGCCCACTTTCTCCTTTTATACACTTGCAGAACTGCAGCTGCTTTATTATTCTAGCCCCAAGAGATGCTGCACAGGACCGATGGGATGGCTTCTACTTATATGCAGTCCTAATGCAGAGAATCTAATGTACGAGGGCATGTAGGACTGCTGCAGGGAAACTTTTTACCATGTTGTGAAAACTAGAATCTGTGGCCCTTTACTGGCTAAATGCTCCACCAGTTAGCTCATATAACTATAATGACCTTGCTGACATGTTGATATAATGAAGATAAAAATAGTTAGCATGTTTACCATCATGTTAGCCTGTCAAATCTGCAAATCTTAGCTAGCTAGAAAGAGTAGCTAACGCCTAATAAATAGAGCTGTGAAAAACAGAGTACATTAGCAGCGTGTGGAACCACCTTTGGTAGCAATAACCTCAAGTCAACTTCATCAATCACTCATCATCATCACTGTGGAGGAATTTTCTGTCCGCTCTCCCTTACAATGTCGCTTCAGTGCAGTGAGGTTTGTGAGCAGTCATTTATGCATCTCAGTGAGGTTGTGGTCTGGACTATGGCTTTGTGGTTTATTCAGATATACCTTTGCAAACCAATGCTGTAGTGGCATGTTCTTTTTAAACAGTCCTGAGATGTAGCTCGTGGGTCCTTCTGGGCATTGCATGGTTTGACCTGGGTTTTATGTCCACTCCTGTAGAGATTGAAATATTTCCACTAATAAGATGGGCTTCACATTGTTTCATTACCTTCCCTGTAAGAAAAATGGCTTCTTTTAGATCACCGTTGTAACATGTCTTTAAAAAGTTAGGATGGGGCAACAAAAGGCGATAAAAGTAAGTGGTACTAAAAGAAACAGCTGGAGGAACATTTTGCAACTAATAAGGTTAACCGGCAACAGGTCAGTAATACAACTGCGTGTAAAAAGAACATCTTAGAAAGACTCAGAAGAAAACATGGGTAGGGGTTCACGAATCTGCAACAAACAGACACGATTCTGTCCTGTAAATCGCTGCATGGGCTCAGGAACAATTCCAGAAATCACTGTCTGTGAACACACGACGCCACACCCAAATGCAGGTTAATGCTACTGTCTTCTCTGGGCAAAGCTCATGTAAAATGGACTGAGGCAAAGTGGAAAACTTTTCTGTGGTCGGATTAACTGAAATTTGAAAGTCCTTTTGAAAAACATGGACCTGCATCTCCTGGACTAAAAAGGTGAGGGACCAAAGATGAGAGTTTCTGAACTGAGGGGGCATCAGTACACGTTTTAGAGCAACATATGCTTCCATCCAGACAATGTCTTTTTTTCACCAATGGAAAACATCGTGTAATTAAAAAATTAGGCTGCTGAGTGTTGAACAGCTCGAATGCAATAGCAAACAAGAAGCAGTGGTTTCTATTTTGTGAAAAAACTGTGAGTTTGTGAGATTTGCAAATCATTCTGTTCTGTTTTTATGTACATTTGATACAACTTCACAACTATTTTTGGACTTGTAGTTGTAAAATATGGGTTTGAGTCAGAAGTCTGGGTTCATTTTGAGATGTTTTTTGTTTTTTTTAATGAAGCAAATGGTCCGATATAACACGAAACTGGTCAAATGAGACAAATGACACACAGACGCTAAACATACTGCTTCTTAAAATAGCGCACGTATTTCAGCTGTGCTAACATAATTAGAATAATGGTATTTCTATTAACAATCATCATTTTAGCATGATAAGCTCACATCAGGTAACACAATATGACATTAGAACATGGGTGGAGTTACTGAAAATGTAAATCTACTAAAATTTTTATTCAAAATTATAGGTAATTTACGATTAATCACTCAATCATTATCATAAACGTGATCATCTTATGTTATATCAAACATAAACAGATGTGCTTTCCTTAAAAACGCTGACATTTTTCCCAGAACCCAGAGTTGAGATGTGATTATACATGTAAATAAGTCACAATAATTCTCTTTAATATGCTTTAATGTGCTTTAATATTGGCTTGTGTTTTTTCAATACAGCTTGAAGCAATACAGAAACACCCCTGGTACCTGTAAGTATATTTAACTTTTTATTTTGTTCTTTTGTCCGTCTGGCTTTTTTTTTGCATTTTACATTTTCCCCTCTCTATTCAATGCACCTCCACCCCTGCTGACTTTTTATACATACCAGCTTACTATGATCCTTCAAAGGAACTGTTTCAAAGGCAGCGTAAGAAATCTCTGCAGAATTTCCCCTTGTTAAATTTAACAAAGTCAAATAGCATTTTATGGAATCATAAGATGTCTTTCCTAATTCCAATTCTTAAATATAAAGCTTTTAAGTCATGCTGGTACTGAAATACCGTGTCTCATACATAAAGTACACCATCAGTGAGCGTTAACTACAAGTAGGTGAGTGAATCCTGTGATCTATTTTGGGATTTCTCTCTTCAGTCCTGCAGTCTTGGAGACCAAGAGTAGCTCCCGGCCTGGATTTTGGAAAGCAAAATTAAGCTTTTCAGTTATTCTCACATTTTTATTTTCTGTCAGGGTGTAAGTGAAACAATACTACCTCTACTATCTCTTTCAATAGTCATGCTTAAACCAGATCTATTTATACTTAAACATGAAAGCCTGTGGCTGATGTGGCGGTGTTCACTGCACCACATGCTAAACTTTCTTCAGAGAAAGCATTTTTAATTACACAGCCTAAATAGACTGACTTTTTGTTTTTGTGCCAGGGGCGGTCGGAACGAGCCCTGTCCAGAGCAGCCTCCCCCTCGCCGAGTGTGTATGAAGAGGATACTGTCCTTAACTGAGCTTGACCCTGATGTCCTGGAAAGCATGTACTCCCTAGGGTGCTTCAGAGATCGGGTTAAACTCACACAGGACCTTACAAGTGAGGAGTGAGTAAATACAACACAGAAATGTCCACTTTTACATCCGAGATATTGCCGAATCTGTGCCAACCACGGTTCAACTCACAAATCAGATTTACGTCCACATGCCTGTTTCTCCGTTATTCCTCCTGATTCCTGAGTTTACAACATCACAGCCGCTGGCATCTCAGCTCTTACACAGGCGCTAAGTGCAGTTTTTAAATGTAAGTGTGCTTGTATACATACTGAGCAAGTAAAAACAGAAAACACGACTCTGTGTTGCTGATTTAATTTCTCTTTTTCTCATTATCTCTTTGTCTCATTGTGGCCAGCCAGTTACTTACATCATGAACTGCCTGACATGGCAGGAACAAGAGCAACAATGCAAACAATGCCTCTCGCATTTTCCTCTCTGTCCGTCCTCTCCGTCTGCAGAATTAACGTGGATGTTCACCCACCACACGAGGCTCCAAAATAAAATTGTATTTAGTCTCTTCATGGCAGTAATAAAAACAATACATACATAAAAGAGTCATTAAAAAAGTTATTAAAAAACTTTGTTCTTTGTGAAGTGAACTCAGCCTGAGGAAAGGAGCTGGATACTACTGTATAAAACCAATCACCCTCTGAATCAACTGAGATGTTTTTGGATGAGAACTTATATATATAATGTATATTTAATAAATGTAACACATGTCAGATTTGACCTTATGACTTAAACAAGGCCATCAGACTGCTGAACACGTCATAGACACCTCAGCTTCACTACTGGAACTTCAACATTATGCACTCCACACTGTATATAAATGCCACTTGTTCTGCACATATTCAACTCTGTATATTTTATATATTTTATTATTATTATTATTATTATTATTATTATTATTTTTTTTTTTTTTTTTTTTTTTTTTTACTATTTAATTTGTAAAAATGTGTATACACACACACACACACACACACACACACACACACGTAGGAAAATATTTAGTATACACATCCAGAAATGCATACACTATTATATATTGTACATATATTTATTAGTTTCAGGTTGGCCATTCTTGTATTTTGCTCGTTTGTGTTGTTGTGTTTGCACATCTCTGTTGCTTGTGGGGCTCGCACACAAGAATTTCACTCGCATGTGCTGTGCCAGTGTGCCTGCACATGTGATGTGACAATAAAAGTGATTTGATTTGATTTGAAGTTAGCCACATGAAATTTTCAGGGATAAAAAGCTCCTTTAAATTCTCTTAAAACCTGCAACAATTGCAACATCATGGGATATATGACAGTTTAATGTCTGTGATATAGAGTAACAGAAACAAGAATTGGTAGCCTGGACAGTTAATCTATTTCCTGAATATTCACTTAAGAAAATTCAAAAAGTACATTTTCAAATGTCCTTCGAAGGTCGCCGCTATGAGTGGAGTGGCTCTGCACATAGTGTGAATCATTTGTTCTTTATTTTAGCCATTTAAGCTCCCTTTCTGTTGCCAACTTTCTTCTGATTGGCTGCCCCTTGGAAGGGTTTGAATAGCAGGTGGGCAGGACGGCTTTGGTTACAGTTGGAGGAGAATTAAAGGTGACGTGATTTGAAAGAGTCCTTAATCTGATCTCTAAACTTTTTTTCTGATTTAGTATATTTCAGTTGCAAGTATTAATAATTTTAGGGGGAAAAGCCACAAAATAACAATAAGAGTAAAAGTGAAAAGGAGCAAAGTGCAATTATTTATATAGAGAAACCATCAGAAAATCCTCTTAGACGCATATATAATTATCCAGCTGTGCAGTCCTTAGCTTTATGAAACATGTCTGCAGTGCAAAATAATTCGTATTCTTATCCTTATTATATCCTGGCTCTTTTACTTGCCACAGCAGGAGGAGCAGTTTTTCATACTACAAGCATGCAGACAGGGTTAGCAACCACTGTAGCAGAGGCGCTAGCAGCTAGCTGATCCGTGTGGCAGCAACATGACTTCCAAAACTGCTAATGTTTGTAATAACTTGTTAATTTGTTGCCTCACCTTCAAATAATTCACAAAGGCAGGTTTAGAGTTGACACTGAACTTTGTTGACATGAACAATGAATACTTACTTTCCCCAATCAGGAAGTGACCCAAAGCAAGCAAAAAAAGTTAGCTAGTAGTGTGTCTACTTTATTTAGACATTATGCATCAAAATGTACTTACTGTATGACCAAGTTACTCTAATACATGGTTTTTTTTTTCACATATAGATATTAGATTTAGCAAAAGATGACCACTTTCTCTCAGTTATATAGTTTGCTACCTAGCCAGCTAGCTAGACATAGATACAGGTAGGTTAAAAAAGTCATTTCCTTTTAATGACCACTAGCACACAATCCTGCAAAAACACTTCAGGTCCTGTAGAACTTTAACTAGCAATCCATGAAAGCAAACAAAGACATCATCGCCTTGCACGTCTTTTTTAACATCTTTGTAAAGTCTTTATGATGACCAAAGACTGACCTTTTGGCTGTTACATTTTTCCCCCCAGCATTTAATTCCTGCTTTACTACGCTTGTTTCTGCAGGGAGAACCAGGAAAAGATGATCTACTACCTCCTGTTGGACAGGAAAGAGCGATACCCCAGCTGTGAGGACGAGGATCTGCCACCAAGGAATGACATAGGTGAGATCGTCCTGACCATAAAAAAATAAGATGTAAAGCTCTAAATGTATATGTTGACCTTCGTTCATGCTACTATTTATTCTTGAAAATGTCCAGAGATGTTTTTAATTATTTCTTGCATTTCCATTTCAATTAATTCACAAATATTTTTGTCTCGCAGACCCACCCAGGAAGCGTGTTGACTCCCCCATGCTGAATCGTTATGGCCGCAGTCGTCCGGAGAGGAAGAGTTTAGAGGTCCTCAGTGTCACAGAACAGGTTTCTCCCACCCCGCCTCGCAGGGCCCTGGACACTAATGCATACAGCCAGAGGTACTAACTGTTTAAAACTACAAGTGAGAACAAAGTGTTCAGCTTTGGAAGAGATTAGAGCTACAAACTGCCAGAATATTTTTTTGATGATTGAGCGCATGTGTTACTTTCTGCTGTCTTTGAAAGGTCTCGTTCAGTCAGTGGGGCCTCCACAGGTCTGTCCTCCAGTCCTCTTAGCAGTCCCAGGGTAAGAACTTCACCCTATATTGTTTCTGTGTGGATCTCGGTGGCTAGGTTTAGGCAATTTTTCTGTTTAGTTGTTTTAAATGTTTTAAACATAGTCCATATAACCAACCTATATCTATTCAGAATACATATGCTGTATTTTATATTATTTGACAACATGATTGTGTAAAAGTATAGGAGTGGCACAGACTGTTACAGTTCATTTGTAATGTGCACCCATGTGACAGAGTCTTTATACAGTTATTGTTTTTGTAAGGACACTAAGCTACAGCTCATCTTCATTACTCTCTCAGATTTGATACAGTGTAACTTGCTAACAGGTGCACAGTTTCTCAGTTTTATTGTATTAGCTACATATGCTAATGTAGCGCTCCGCAGATTTGCTGTTATTGTTTATGAGCACTACAACGAAGAGTTAACTTTTTAAACGATAAACCATTAGCATAAAGCTAGTAGAGCCAGAAAGTTAGCTTAGCTGGACACAAAGACTGTACATAATGAGCTGCTGGAAATATCAACTAGCAGACAAAGTGTGGATTCTTCCACAGCAGGAATGTTTCCATTTCCATATCTTTTGCTAAAAACTGAATTTCTAAAGTAACAGTAGTGTGAGGCTGTGTTTGGATTCAGATGGTTATTTAAAGACACACAAACACATACAAAAACATTATTCTTTGCCCAAAATACATTTAATAAAATGTAACTGCAATATACAAAATCACAGGTCCAATAATTAATCATTTAGGAATTTATCAACGGAATGTTTATTTAATGTATAATTTCATGGAAAACTTACATTTTGGTAGTTATTAGTATTATTAATATATCATTAAATATCATTCTCACGTGCTTTTCTGCAAGGTAGTGTGTTGTAGCGTGGTACCAGTAAAACACAAATAGTGTGTCTGTGTGTGTGTGTTGTCAGTTGCTTTAGTACATGCATCATCAGTTCACGTCTTGACAAAAACAAATTTCCTGTATTGTGACTTTTTCATATATATCACAAGCTGTCATCGCTTCTCATGCCTCGCCATCATATCGTTACATCCTGAGTCATATGCATTGCCATGTCATGCTGCCTCATGCAAAGATCTCTGTTCTCATGCTGACATGGGTAAAAAGTGTCTGACAGATACACATTTATGATAGAAGTAGAAGTAATTAATTCCATCGTTCGTTGTTGCATCTCGATGAGGTTCGCTGATAAATCATATCCATGAATCATATTTCATGACCATTTCTTCCTCTCACATCTGTCTGTACCTGTTTCCATCTCTCTCTGTCTACCAATCAGAGTCCGGTCTTCACTTTCAGCCAATCAGAAGTCACCTCCACCTCCGCTTCCTCCTCCAAAGACCCCAAACCAGGAAGTGCCACCACCCCTCGACCTACCCGCCCGGCGCCTGACCCAAAAACCCAGACCTTGCCCTCAAAAGGCCCCGCAGAACGGCCCCAGCTTCACACCATGAAGTCCCTCCCACTCCAGACACCACGCTCCCCTTCCCCTTCGCCCTCCCCTATACTCTCCCCCATTCCACGCTTCTTCAACTTCCCGTCACCATCTGTCTTCAAGTCCAAGAACGTCCACTCGTCCTCTAACTCCTCTGCCACCCCTCCCCCTGTGTCGCAGGTCACACCGCAAGGCTCGCCGCTGCCCACCCCGCTGGGCACGCCTGTGCACCAACTCCAACACCCTTCCTCCACCACCCCTCCCTCCTCTTCCTCCTCGTCTTCTTCCTCCAGAGCGGACGGAGCTGCCTCGCTGTCGCTGACCCCGCCCTCCAGCCCGGGGGGCAGTGGTGGGATGGCTGCCTCGGGCTCTGCTCACTGGAGATCCAGGCTCAACTCATTCAAGAACAACCTTCTGGGCTCTCCGCGCTTCCACAGGCGCAAACTACAAGGTGAATAAGGAGTTTAAGACACACAATTAAAGAAAATAGTCTTTTAGCCAAGAGCAAATGAATCTTATGAAGAGATGAATCCAAGATAGAATCTATTGTTACTAAGAAAGTAGCACGTGTTCCAGCCTGATGCCTGGGGCAGTGTTAAGTAACATCTTATTTTCTAATAATATGTAATTACAGCAATTACATTTGAGCCTGTCATCAAGAATTACTGACCTTTTCTTTCCCTCTCTCTGACTCCAGTTCCTACATCAGAGGATATGTCCAGCTTAACGCCAGAATCCAGCCCAGAGTAAGTACACACATTCAATCAGTTTTCTTTCCTACAACTCAAAGGGGCGCACTGTGTTTTGCAAAATCCTCCTTCTTTCACTTACATGTCTAAAGACCCACAAAGTAAGAGAAAAGCCCATCCCCCATCACCGATCAGATCATCCTCTCACTTTGTTCCTTTCCTTCTATAGATCAGTGGGCTTGTCTCTGAATCAACAATTCAAGTTTGCAGTCATTTCTGATGTCGTAACCGAATGAGCAGCAATTTTTAGATGTTGATCTCTTACATTCAGAATGAATGGAGCCATTCCTGCTAGCTCTAAACTGTCACAGCCAAAAAACAAATATCAAACATTTGTTGGCTGCCAGGGTGAATACAACAATGCTTATTTATTTCTAAAGAACCGGTTTGTGTTAGCACGTAGCATCTAATGCTGCTACAGTCAACATCAGCACTGACTGTCCCCCACAGCACACAGATGTGTTGAAAGTGTAATGCTGAGGCACAGCCAACAGTTTTAAGACCGATTTGAAACCAATATGCAGGAACTGTGTATTGGTTGTTGGTTGCTCTGCTTTTTTCATCTTTTCTTTTGCCTTTTGTGCTTCAGTGCAAACTACACTTAGCTGGCTTTCACCTCTTTAGCGCTGTTTGCTTTTGTGCTACTATCTCTCTTCGCATTTACTGTGTTTTAATACAGCCAACTTTCCATTAAAGCTCTTCTCATGTATATAATTTTTCTGTTTCTGCTGTCAGACAACAGAACAGGTATGGCACGTTAACTCCTTGTTAATTAGCCGTCACTTGCAAGCCATTTTCCAAGATAAAAGTCACGATTTTACCAAAATCACCATAGACATTGGTTTAAGACACAAGCTAAAGCTGCTGTTTGCAGATAAACATTCAGAAACTGAGAGTTTGAAGCATCATGTTCACACCATGCTTCACACTGAAATAAGTCATTTAGAACAGGGCTAAAGGGCTAGTTTATTATAACACAGCAGAGAGTAAGTTTGCTCCAGTATCTTAAGTTTAAGATTCAAACACACACTCTGGGGAGGAGGTGGGCAGATCGAAAATATTAATAGCCTGAATATCAGCACTGGTATCAGTATTGGACCAATACTGGCGCGACAAGATCGATACTTTGTTTCTATCCTCTGTGTTCAGTATGTAGCCGACTGAATTCTTTTTTTGAAAATGAAAAACATTGTAACCTTTGTTGATTTTATTCGTAGCCTACAGCTGACCCAAAGTCGTTTAGAGAAAGACACATTGACATTCCAGGTCTCCAACAAAGCTTGTTTCAAACTTCATGAAAGGCTGAACAGGGTTTTTTTGTTGTCTGAACTTTTTTAATGTTCAAAGTAAAAATCACAGAGATTTAGTGGTGAAGATTTATCTCGTAAGTCATGACACACTGCCCTCCACTACATAAGCTGCACTTATTGGTTGAACATATCGCTGTTGGTATCGGCCTCGGTTTAGGCCATGTAAGTATTTGGTATTGGATCAATACCAGAATTTACAATATGGCACACCTCTACTGGGGGGATGTACGTTGGCCAAAAGCACTTCAAATTAAAAAACAAAACACCAACACATAGAAAAATGCTACAAAAGCACTCAAAACACAACAAACACTCGAGCGAGTGTTTTTTGGAGAGACGGTAACGTCATGGACCAGCTGCAGAAGTGACAAGCTTATGGCAAACAGCTGATAGCAAACATTTATCTACAGTATTAAATGAATCTCATCTTTTTGTCCCTCACGGCACTCTCTCAGAGGACTCCTTTACATGCTCTGGTTTCAGTCACGTTATTTCCTGTCCAAAAACACCAACATTTGCTGGTGTTTTCTTAAGCTGCAGTGCATTTGACCTCTCAGGCCACCGTAGAGATGCCTGACTTACATTATCATATTAGAAAGAGAGAACATGTGGAGCTTGTTATATGGTTTTAGACACTGTTAGACTTTGATTTGCAGTTCAGCCTAAAACACTCAGCAGCAACATATCTGAAAAAGAGTAAATGACAGTAAACAGTCATCTTTCACTAAATAACCAGGTAACTTTTTACCACTTTTACTGTGCTTCACCCAAAAGCCAAAAAACAACTCTGTTACTGTGGGCTGACACATCAAGGATGAAAATACATGTTGCTTAGCTCTCCACTGTGACGTGTGATATTACTGTGTTATCGACTGACTTGGTTGTAGTTGTGCTTTCTTGTCCATTTTTAGTGAATTTAACCTTTAATCTCTGTGCTGTGTCAGTGCTTATGGATGAGTGAGCCATTATTTTTCTATTTGTACTGTATAAAACGTGTGACTGAAACTAATCTGATTAATTTGCAGGCTGGTGAAGCGGTCCTGGTTTGGTAACTTCATCACGCTGGAGAAAGAGGAGCAGATCTTTGTCTTGATCAGAGACAAGCCGCTCAGCTCTATCAAGGCTGACATCGTCCAAGCTTTTCTCTCCGTGAGTGCAGACAAACTTAGATAAGCTTCGACATATTAGTACGATTCCCACGGCGGTGTTAAACGCACAAATTTGAGATTCGATCGTCATAACTTGGCATCACTTTTTTCTTTGTCTTCTGCAGATCCCATCCCTCTGCCACAGTGTGGTGTCTCAGAATAGTTTCCGGGCAGAATACAAGTCCTCTGGTGGTCCTTCTGTCTTCCAGAAACCTGTCAAATTCCAAGTATTACTCCGTTCTTATTACCTCCTCAGCTCTAACAGAAGTGTTTTGCATGTTGTCAGTCAGTCTTGTAAGGAATAAGCACTTTTGATGAACGCTTTGAAGTTCTAAAACCTTTTGGTGGAAATACTCCTTCCTTAAAAGAATTGAGGGTTATAAAAGTACTTAAAACCCCATTTGTGGATCTTTGTTTAACACTTTTTTCAAAAGAAGCTTTGAGGGATGTAAATGTACAGTGAGTGGTCTAGATGGTAGATGTAGGGGTTGTCCAAATTCATAGGCTGCATCCTTCTGAGGACCCGGCCTTCATGGTCTACGTGGACCGGGTCCTCCGAAGGCCGGGTAGGCCGTAAGTGAGCGGCTGTGAAATGGGTCTAGTCTTCAGTTTTGCGTCACCACTGTCTCGGTGGAGTTTAATAAACTCAGCCGTCTGCTCCTTGCTATCTAAAATATAAGAAACAGGACACTGGCGGAAATCCTCGACCATCTCACACTTCTGTTTAGTCAGTTTTCCGTTTGACATTTATTCAGCTGTGTGAAAACTATAACTTTAATCACAGCCAAACCGATTTACTCATGAACAAATAAAACACTGAAAAAAGCCAAACAATGACATTTTTAAGTTATCTAAGTGACTCATATATCCTGTTTACCCAGAGTTTACCCCCATGGGGGGTTTGAAACGATGTGCCGGGAGTTCGCTTTACTCGCCCTGGCTAGCTATCAAGCTGGTGGGTAACAGACGTCTCCGAAACTGTCGGAGCATTATATGCAAATATGTGGTGTCTTGATAAACAGAGCAGATATTTGAAGTTTACACAGCTACATTCTTGCCTGAAAATATCTTAAAAGTTTATTTTGTGACCCAGAAAGAATAATAAGAGTAATATTAAAACTAAGTACAGTGGGGCAAAAAAGTATTTAGTCAGCCACCGATTGTGCAAGTTCCCCCACCTAAAATGATGACAGAGGTCAGTAATTTGCACCAGAGGTACACTTCAACTGTGAGAGACAGAATGTGAAAGAAAAATCCATGAATCCACATGGTAGGATTTGTAAAGAATTTATTCGTAAATCAGGGTGGAAAATAAGTATTTGGTCAATAACAAAACAACAACAACAACAACTCAATACTTTGTAACATAACCTTTGTTGGCAATAACAGAGGTCAAACATTTACTATAGGTCTTTACCAGGTTTGCACACACAGTAGCTGGTATTTTGGCCCATTCCTCCATGCAGATCTTCTCAAGAGCAGTGATGTTTTGGGGCTGTCGCCGAGCAACACGGACTTTCAACTCCCGCCACAGATTTTCTATGGGGTTGAGGTCTGGAGACTGGCTAGGCCACTCCAGGACTTTCAAATGCTTCTTACGGAGCCACTCCTTTGTTGCCCGGGCGGTGTGTTTTGGATCATTGTCATGTTGGAAGACCCAGCCTCGTTTCATCTTCAAAGTTCTCACTGATGGAAGGAGGTTTTGGCTCAAAATCTCATGATACATGGCCCCATTCATTCTGTCCTTAACACGGATCAGTCGTCCTGTCCCCTTGGCAGAAAACCAGCCCCATAGCATGATGTTTCCACCCCCATGCTTCACAGTAGGTATGGTGTTCTTGGGATGCAACTCAGTATTCTTCTTCCTCCAAACACGACGAGTTGAGTTTATACCAAAAAGGTCTACTTTGGTTTCATCTGACCACATGACATTCTCCCAATCCTCTGCTGTATCATCCATGTGCTCTCTGGCAAACTTCAGACGGGCCTGGACATGCACTGGCTTCAGCAGCGGAACACGTCTGGCACTGCGGGATTTGATTCCCTGCCGTTGTAGTGTGTTACTGATGGTGACCTTTGTTACTTTGGTCCCAGCTCTCTGCAGGTCATTCACCAGGTCCCCCCGTGTGGTTCTGGGATCTTTGCTCACCGTTCTCATGATCATTTTGACCCCACGGGATGAGATCTTGCGTGGAGCCCCAGATCGAGGGAGATTATCAGTGGTCTTGTATGTATTCCATTTTCTGATGATTGCTCCCACAGTTGATTTTTTCACACCAAGCTGCTTGCCTATTGTAGATTCACTCTTCCCAGTCTGGTGCAGGTCTACAATACTTTTCCTGGTGTCCTTCGAAAGCTCTTTGGTCTTGGCCATGGCGGAGTTTGGAGTCTGACTGTTTGAGGCTGTGGACAGGTGTCTTTTATACAGATGATGAGTTCAAACAGGTGCCATTCATACAGGTAACGAGTGGGGGACAGAAAAGCTTCTTACAGAAGACGTTACAGGTCTCTGAGAGCCAGAGATTTTCCTTGTTTGAGGTGACCAAATACTTATTTTCCACCCTAATTTACGAATAAATTCTTTACAAATCCTACCATGTGGATTCATGGATTTTTTTTTCACATTCTGTCTCTCACAGTTGAAGTGTACCTCTGGTGCAAATTACTGACCTCTGTCATCATTTTAAGTGGGGGAACTTGCACAATCGGTGGCTGACTAAATACTTTTTTGCCCCACTGTAGCTGCCGCCATTGTTGGAAACTGGAATTGGCTGCGCTATGCATTCTGGGATAGGTTGGGCCACGAAGGATACACCGACCCATCCTTCAAAAATGGGGAAATGAAGGACGCATTTGGAGGAGTCTTCGAATTTGGACAGCCTTCGTCGCGTCACTGTGATGTAATCGGTCTACAAAAGCAGCCTGATGCTATGATTTTGGACACCCCTGTAAACTAAGTAGATGTAAAACTAAAATGTAAATGTGAACAAAGGACAAATATTTGGCTCTATGAATGAACCAAAACAGAGCAAAATTAACCTATTTTGAAGTGGAGGCCTTATGTGACAGACGAAGTAAGATGCGATGCCGACTTGTTAAAACGAGTGAAACTAGCTAGCTAGCCAATTTATAGAACGAAGGACCCAAATGCTGGAGTCAAGGCAGAGAAAATAACAAAAAGCAAGAAACAGATATCCAAAAAATTTTAAAAAAAGAAATAAAAAAATCGTCATTTACAGAGAATACACTAGGAGAGATACACAGATGCTTCATCAAAGGAAATAGGGTAGACGGGACTACAGGGAGTGCAGAATTATTAGGCAAGTTGTATTTCTGAGGAATAATTTTATTATTGAACAACAACCATGTTCTCAATGAACCCAAAAAACTCATTAATATCAAAGCTGAATGTTTGTGGAAGTAGTTTTTAGTTTGTTTTTAGTTTTAGCTATTTTAGGGGGATATCTGTGTGTGCAGGTGACTATTACTGTGCATAATTATTAGGCAACTTAACAAAAAACAAATATATACCCATTTCAATGATTTATTTTTACCAGTGACACCAATATAACATCTCCACATTCACAAATATACATTTCTGACATTCAAAAACAAAACAAAAACAAATCAGCGACCAATATAGCCACCTTTCTTTGCAAGGACACTCAAAAGCCTGCCATCCATGGATTCTGTCAGTGTTTTGATCTGTTCACCATCAACATTGCATGCAGCAGCAACCACAGCCTCCCAGACACTGTTCAGAGAGGTGTACTGTTTTCCCTCCTTGTAAATCTCACATTTGATGATGGACCACAGGTTCTCAATGGGGTTCAGATCAGGTGAACAAGGAGGCCATGTCATTAGTTTTTCTTCTTTTATACCCTTTCTTGCCAGCCACGCTGTGGAGTACTTAGACGCGTGTGATGGAGCATTGTCCTGCATGAAAATCATGTTTTTCTTGAAGGATGCAGACTTCTTCCTGTACCACTGCTTGAAGAAGGTGTCTTCCAGAAACTGGCAGTAGGACTGGGAGTTGAGCTTGACTCCATCCTCAACCCGAAAAGGCCCCACAAGCTCATCTTTGATGATACCAGCCCAGACCAGTACTCCACCTCCACCTTGCTGGCGTCTGAGTGGGACTGGAGCTCTCTGCCCTTTACCAATCCAGCCACGGGCCCATCCATCTGGCCCATCAAGACTCACTCTCATTTCATCAGTCCATAAAACCTTAAAAAAACCAGTCTTGAGATATTTCTTGGCCCAGTCTTGACGTTTCAGCTTGTGTGTCTTGTTCAGTGGTGGTCGTCTTTCAGCCTTTCTTACCTTGGCCATGTCTCTGAGTATTGCACACCTTGTGCTTTTGGGCACTCCAGTGATGTTGCAGCTCTGAAATATGGCCAAACTGGTGGCAAGTGGCATCTTGGCAGCTGCACGCTTGACTTTTCTCAGTTCATGGGCAGTTATTTTGCGCCTTGGTTTTTCAGAATCAGAATCAGAATCAGAATGGGTTTATTGCCAGATGTTGAGGTTTACAACATTAGGAAATTGCTGCGGTGCTTCAGTGCAGACAATAAGAATTAAAGTGCTATGTAGAAAGAAAGATATGTGCATGAGATATACAAGAGATATATACATGAGAATAAGAATTATGAGTGCTACGTAGAAAGATATATACATGAGTGCAGGTGGTGATCAGTGCCAAACATATATACATGAGAATAAGAATTATGAGTGCTACGTAGAAAGATATATACATGAGTGCAGGTGGTGATCAGTGCCAAACATATATACATGAGAATAAGAATTATGAGTGCTACGTAGAAAGATATATACATGAGTGCAGGTGGTGATCAGTGCCAGACATGAAATGATGCAGTGACACAGCGTAGGGTCATGTGTTAGTGGTGGGAACAGTCATACGGTTATTGTTCATGTGTCCAACAGCAGAGGGGAAGAAACTGTTCTTGTGGCGAGAGGTTCTGGTGCGAATGGACCGGAGCCTCCTGCCTGAGGGGAGCAGGTCAAACAGACTGTGTCCAGGGTGAGAAGGGTCAGCTGAGATCCGGGCTGCACGCCGCAGTGTCCTGGAGGTGTACAGGTCCTGCAGAGATGGGAGTCTGCAGCCAATCACCTTCTCAGCAGAGCGCACAACACGCTGCAGTCTCTGTTTGTCCCTGATAGTGGCTCCAGCGTACCACACGGTGATGGAGGAGGTGAGGATGGACTCGATGATTGCAGTGTAGAATTGCATCATCGTCCGTGTTGGCAGGTTGAATTTCTTCAGCTGCCTCAGGAAGTGCATCCTCTGCTGGGCTTTCTTGATGACGGAGGTGATGGTGGGCTCCCACTTCAGGTCCTGGGTGATGGTGGTACCCAGGAAGCGGAATGAGTCCACAGAGGTGATGGGGGTGTCAGTCAGGATGATGGGGGGGAGTGGAGCTGTGTGCTTCCTGAAGTCCACAATAATCTCCACTGTCTTCTGGGCATTCAGCACCAGGTTGTTGTGGCTGCACCAAGACACCAGACGTTCAACCTCCCTCCTGTAGGCAGACTCATCCCCGTCAGAGATGAGCCCAATGACGGTGGTGTCATCTGCGAACTTGATTAGCTTGACAGACTGGTGGGTGGAGGTGCAGCAGTTGGTGTACAGGGAGAAGAGCAGAGGAGAAAGAACACAGCCCTGAGGGGAGCCGGTGCTGATGGTCCGGGAGTCCGAGACATTCTTCCCCAGCCTCACATGCTGCTTCCTGTCCGTCAGGAAGTCAGTGATCCACCGGCAGATGGGATCAGGCACATTCATCTGGGAAAGCTTGCCTCGGAGATGGTCTGGAAGGATGGTGTTGAAGGCAGAGCTGAAGTCCACAAACAGGATCCTGGCGTAGGTTCCTGGGGAGTCCAGATGCTGCAGGATGAAGTGTAGGGCCATGTTGATGGCGTCGTCTACAGACCTGTTGGCTCTATATGCAAACTGCAGGGGGTCCAGGAGGGGGGCCGTGAGGGTCTTGAGATGGGAGAGAACTAGGCGCTCAAATGACTTCATGACCACAGATGTCAGAGCCACGGGTCTGTAGTCATTTAGTCCAGTGATCCTAGGTTTCTTGGGGACAGGGATTATGGTAGAGGACTTGAAGCAGGCAGGCACATGACATGCCTGCAGTGAGGAGTTGAAGATGCCAGAAAACACTGGGGCCAGCTCGTTTGCACAGTGTCTGAGGGTGGCAGGAGACACACCGTCTGGGCCGGGAGCTTTCCGAGCATTCAGACTCTTAAACTGCTTCCTCACACCTTCTTCATGAATATGAAGAGTTGTGGTCGGAGGAGGTGGTGTGAAATCCTCTTTTGTGTGGGGTGAGGGGGCGGGTGTTGCAGGTGAACAGTTTGAAGGTGGTGATGGCTCTATGGAGGGGGGAGAGGTGGGGGAATGAGTGTCCAAAGTGCCTCTATTGTTGGGGTCGTTGGAGGTGTGAAGGCTGCCTGATGGCTCGTCAAAACGACAGTAGAAGTCGTTAAGGGTGTTGGCTAAGAGCAAGTCATCAGTGGAGTGGGGGGTTTTAGGCTTGTAGTTTGTGATATTCCTAAAACCTTTCCACACAGAGGCCGAGTCATTCTCTGAGATCTGCTGCTGCATCTTCTCAGAGTGCTGATGTTTGGCAATGTCCACTTCTTTAGTGAACCTGTACTTGGCCTCTCTGTAGCAGTCCCTGTCTCCGCTTCTGAACGCCTTACTCTTTTCCAGCCACAGCTTTTTGAGTTTAGGAGTAAACCAGGGTTTGTCATTGTTATAACTCACCCTGGTGCGTGATGGCACAATGCTGTCCTCACAGAAGTGGATATAGGAGGTGACAGTGTCCGTAAACTCGTCCAAGCTGTTAGAAGCAGCCTTCATTGTGTCCCAGTCTGTGGTCTCCAAACACGTGCGAAGCTCCTCCACAGCCTCGTTGCTCCACAGTTTTTTGGTCCTCACGACAGGTTTGGAGAGCTTCAGCCTCTGTCTGTACGCGGGGATTAGGTGGATCATGACGTGATCAGAAAGTCCGAGTGAAGCGCGCGGCACCGCGCGATAGGCCCCGCTGATCGTGCTGTAGCAGTGGTCCAATGTCCTCTCCTCTCTGGTCGGGCATTTAATATACTGCTTGTATTTCGGAAGCTCATGGCTCAGATTGGCTTTGTTAAAGTCCCCAAGAGCAATGATGAGAGAGTCCGGGTATGTCCGCTCCGTGTGGAGAATCTGCTCTGCGAGTGCGCACTGAGCTGCTCGCGCATCCGCGTCTGGCGGGATGTAAACAGCGGCCAGGATGAATGAAGCAAACTCCCGCGGAGAATAAAACGGTTTGCAGTGAATAAAAAGATATTCCAGAGAGGGAGAGCAGTGCTGAGCAATCACTGTTACATCTGTGCACCAGCCACTATTGATGTAGAAGCAGACACCTCCACCTTTGGTTTTACCGGAGAGAGAGGCCTGCCGGTCCGCGCGCAGCAGATGAAAGCCCTCCAGCTTGAGCGCGCAGTCCGGGATGTCCTCACTGAGCCACGACTCCGTAAAACATAAGACACAGGAGGAGGCAAAGTCTCTGTTCATGCTTCTCATCAGGGCCAGTTCGTCTATCTTATTCCAGAGTGAGCGTACATTAGAAAGGAAGATCCCAGGAAGGGCCGTTCTCAGTCCGCGTTTCCTCAAACGCACGAGTACGCCGGCTCGCTTACCTCTCTTTCGACGTCTCACTTTCCTGATCAGAGTCAGCAGTAAATCTGCCGCAGATGCGACAAATATTGGAAGTAAATCCACAGGCGTTGTAGTCCTGCAGTTAAGGAGCTCTTCTCTGGTGTACGAGTATCCAGAGGAGTTCCCAGACACAGAAGAAATGCACAAAAACAAGACAAAAGTAACGCACTGAAGCACCAGGGCATCCATACGCGGCGCCATCTTGGAGTCAGAATAATAATAATAACGCTTCTTGCGACCCTGTTGACTATTTTGAATGAAACGCTTGATTGTTCGATGATCACGCTTCAGAAGCTTTGTAATTTTGAGACTGCTGCATCCCTCTGCAAGATATCTCACTATTTTTGACTTTTCTGAGCCTGTCAAGTCCTTCTTTTGACCCATTTTGCCAAAGGAAAGGACGTTGCCTAATAATTATGCACACCTGATATAGGGTGTTGATGTCATTAGACCACACCCCTTCTCATTACAGAGATGCACATCACCTAATATGCTTAATTGGTAGTAGGCTTTCGAGCCTATACAGCTTGGAGTAAGACAACATGCATGAAGAGGATGATGTGGACAAAATACTCATTTGCCTAATAATTCTGCACTCCCTGTATGAGAGGAGACAACTGGGGAACAAGCTACAGATGAAAACAAGTAAAGACAATCAGACCAACAAGAAGTCTAAACCAAGCACTAGAGCAGGGGTGTGGAACTCCAGGCCTCGAGAGCCGGTGTCCTGCAGGTTTTAGATATCACCCTGGGTCAACACACCTGGTAATGGCGTTCATTATTCAGGCTTTTATCAAAGAACTGGGAGCTGCAGTGTACTCGAAGAGGTCTTATAATATACTGAAGATCATATAAAGAAAAGCATCAAATGTACTACAGTACAGTAATGTCACCTTCATGTTCTAAGTAACGGTATGTATTTGTCATGGAGCTGTAGCAGGTGATTACCCTCAGGGACCCGTGTGGCCCACAAGCAGCTGATAGTGCTGAATGAAGCAGGCACTAAATTTGGTTTTATTTAACACAAACCCAGCTGAGTCGGACCTATTATTTTGATAACACACAAATACTGCCTTACACAGTGTACAGATCAGAAATGTTATTCATATGTAAAGTGGTAAACCACTGAAAGTCTTTGTCTGCCTGTATTTTAATTGAAAATAATAATTAAAATTAATAAAAAAAATGTTATAGTCTAATCTTCCATGGAGTACGGCTGAAGGTTGCTCGGTTTATTTTACAAACTCTTTAGCCGAGGTAATCTGGTGTCACTATGTGTAGAATTTGAAAATTTCCAATGACAAAGAAAGTGAGCGTTTTCAAAAATGCAGCAATTACGTGGGCGCTTTGATTTACAGAGTCCTTTTCCTCCCGTAGGTGGACATCGCTTTCTCTGAGGGAGAGAGGGAGCGAGAGAGGGAACGAGCAGAGAGAGAAGGGAGACGAGAGCTGGGCATTTACAGCGTGACCTTCACTTTAATATCAGGTAGGAGACCAGAGTCCTAACGCTTCCACATGTGAGGAGTTACCAGACAGATGCAAATGAATGCTGCACTGTGTCAGGGGCATACTTCAGTTTCTGCAACCTCACCCATTCAGCAGATTAAAGCAGAACCTCTGTGAGTTAAGGTTTGGTTAAACAAGGGGAAAAGGGGGGAAATTAGCCATGTGATACGTCTAAAACAAATTTAATATTCAACCAATGGAGGAAAAACGTCTCGTTTTATAGTTTAAGATTTATAGTATTAGATGAGAAGTCACTGTCAGTGATGAACACATTGGAAAATACACTATTTTTGTTGCAGCTGCTTCACAATAAAAGCCCAGCTTGTTTTCCTAGAAGATCTACAGCGTTCGGAGCAAGAAACAGCAAGGCTGACACTAATGAAACTGTATTACTCTCTGTTATATGCATGTGTTATTTCATTCCTTCACAATCTGTTTGAATCCACTGTGAGGATGGTTGACTGCATTCCTAAAGGTGACAAATACAAGATAGAGAAAATTACTGAAACGATCACAAACACTTAAACTGGGTCTGACATCATCATGTTTGAGCCAATAACAGCACCTGATTTATCAGCTAACAGAGGAAAATACAGTGCTAACTAAAGTCTTTAGATTTTGCTGTGGAAATCAGAAGATGTGTGCAGTGATGTGCAGTTGAGCTTGACAGACGGTATTTGGTAGGACCACCTTTATTCTTCAACATACTTTGAACTCTCAGGCATGTTTTCTCCTTATTTCTTTATTAAGTAGTCCTCAGGAATAGTTCTCCAAGGTTCTTGAAGGACATTCAAAGCTCTTCTTTGGATGTTGGCTGCCTTTTGTTCTGTCCTCTGTCAAGATGATCCCACGCGGCTCTGGGGAGGCCAATCCATAACCGATTGTGTTCCATTGTGCGTTTTTCTATCCAGGTTATGTTTTTACTGGATTGGAAGTGTGTTTAGTATTATTGTCATGCTGAAAAATGAAGCCATTAGACATCTAATCAGACACTTTCCAGATAGTACTGTCACTGTTGTACCTTTCTGCTAACCTTCTCAGCACATGTTGACAAAGACGTGTTAGTACTGACTTTCAGTCCAGTTCCTGTGTATCTCCAAATGTTGATTGTTGAATGTTGTTCATCTGGACGTAGCGTTTTGTGGGAGAAACGTTTCGTCACTCATCCAAGTGACTTCTTCAGTCTCAGCTGACTGCAGGTTTCCCCAAATATTATAAACAGTAGTAGTAGTCCGTAAGAGATTACAGGATGACACCAACCTCAGCAACAGGACCACTCTCAGCATCGACCAAGTGTGTTTGCTTTTGGAACTGTGTCTTCATTCCACCTACTTCACATACAGGGGTCAGTTCCACAGGCAGAAACATGGGTGTGCCATGGGCTCCCCAGTTTCACCCATCGTGGCCAATTTGTACATGGAAGAAGTGGAAAAGAGGGCTTTGCTATGCTACCCTGGAACACCACCAAGCCATTGGTTCAGATATGTGGATGACACCTGGGTGAAAATCAAATCTCAGGACGTACTACATGTCACGGATCACATTAACTCAGTGGACCGACCCATCAAATTCACCAGGGAGGATATGAAAAGTGGCAGGTTAGCCTTCTTAGACTGTGAGATTTCCATCAGTAATGGAGGACATCTAAAAGCTGACGTGTACCGTAAACCTACACATACGGATCAGTATTTAAGGTT
The DNA here is from genome assembly GCF_057381915.1 of Diplotaxodon limnothrissa. NCBI lineage: Eukaryota > Metazoa > Chordata > Actinopteri > Cichliformes > Cichlidae > Diplotaxodon > Diplotaxodon limnothrissa. The sequence continues at coordinate 4,014,829 of NC_140599.1, read as the reverse complement.
TGACTCTCATCATCCACTGGAGCACAAACTGGGTGTCATCAGGACGCTACAACACAGAGCGAACACCAGCCCCACTGACACAGCAGCCAGGGAGGCAGAAGAACATCAGGAAGGCCCTGAGTAAATGTGGTTATCCCAGCTGGACTTTTTCAAAGCAGGAAAGGCTCCTAAAGAAAGCTGAGTTGAGACACATTTTTTCTAAACACCGGGTCTCTGTGGCTTTTAAACCCCAAAACACGCTGCGCCAAAAATTGGTCCACCCCAAAGATTGGGTCCCCCGACACAAACAGAGTAACATAGTGTACGCTGTTAAGTGCCAGGAGGATTGCCAGGATTTATACATCGGGGAAACCAAACAACCTCTGGCGAAGCGGATGGCACAACACAGAAGAGCTACCTCGTCAGGCCAGGACTCTGCAGTCTTTACACCTACAGGCCAGTGGACACTCTTTCAATGATGAGGATGTAACATCCTGGACAGGGAGGAACGCTGGTTTGAGGGCGGAGTCAAGGAGGCCATTTACGTGAAAAGGGAAAGACCATCTCTGAATCGAGGAGGGGCCTAAGGGTCCATCTGTCACCATCTTACAATGCTGTGATTGCAGCCATTCCCCAACTCTCTGTGAATGGGACTCATGGCCATTGATCAGTGGGCTTTGATCAGTGGGTTTTGGTCAGTGGTCATGAGAATTTGCATAATTAAGATTAAGGAACTGACCTCCCAGCCCATTGTTCTTTCAGTCGGCTGGTTTCAGTCATTATGCAAATGTACTGTTTATAAGATCGGAAACCTGCAGTCAGCTGAGACTGAAGAAGTTTTTCCCACAAAATGCTACGTCCAGATGAACAGAATCAACTTTTGGAGATTTACTTACCTGGATGACTGAGCATGCATCAAGATACTTCCTGTGTAATTTGGCCAACCTCAGCCCTGTTTCCCTTCCACTGAGATCATTTCTGATGATCAACTGAAGGGCAGTTCAGCTCTCAGGTCCTGTGCCAGGTCTTTGCTGGATTTCTTCCTGTTTCTTAAGGTCATGACTTTCACATACTGTTCATCTGCTATAGATAGCTTTTAGGCCTGCTGCCTCTTCTTTTGTCCTCCACTTGTCACACACATCATGCTGAGATATGCCAAGAATTTACTTAATAGCTGAGCCCCTCTAGTGGGCAATGAAGGTATTCCATGTGGGTCTGCATATTAAGAACTTATTGATACTTGGAGGATTTGTCTTTTCTTTTTTTAATTATTGTTTTGGATAAATAAAAAGGGATAAAGGTATTCTCATCTAGGTTTTGGTATTTAGCTTAGATATACTAGGAAAGCCTTACAGGAGAAACTCATCTAATAAAACAAATTCATCCATTTGGTTCTTGCTACCAACACTCCTGTTTTTGACCTGTTTTTCATCTTGGATATCTCCTCATAGGAAAGAACGGTCAAGCATGTAATGGCGCAGTTCAACAAGTAAATGATCAGAAGATCAAACTGTATTACTGAAAATACAAAGAAATACTTCATATTCTCCATGTGTGATGATCAGAGTTTTGATTAAAGGTTTGGGTGGGCCAAACATGACCCAAAATGAGTTACTGAACCCATAAACTCAGCAGGTAAGTGTTCACGAAGGTCGAGTTCAGAAAGCTGTTTTTCAATTCCTTCCAAAGGATAGGAAGTCGCTTTCCAACCAGAGATATTGTCATCTGGTGCAGGTTTAAGGTGCTTTCACATCGGCTTTATTGTTCTGACTCAGAAGCTGTTTCCACTTTTTATGCTGTCTGTGGATAAACCCAGTAGAAATTGGACTTTTAGACTACTGTCCTTTTACCTAAAATACTAACTCATAAGTGACATACTGATTTTTTTCCTCTATTCAGGTCCGAGCCGCAGATTCAAAAGGGTAGTGGAAACCATTCAAGCTCAGTTACTGAGTACTCATGATCAGCCTTCTGTGCAGGCATTGGTTGGTGAGTAGCACCAACACACCACCAACAGCACACGGAGTAGTAGCTTGTTAGCTTTACTTCATCTCTCCCTAACTTTACCTCTTGCCGTTTAGATGAGAAGAACGGTCAGCTTTCCCGCCAGCCCAGCACTCCTACACGTCAGAACTCCAGGAGATCTGAAAGCGGATCGGAGCGGGGAGAGGGGGAGCATGCGGCAGACGGGGGGAGCAGTAGCGGAAGCAGCAGCGGAGCCGTCTTACAAAGACGAGGGTCGGGGAAAGACAAGGCCAGACTCTCGCCGTCCAACGGGACACAGGCTCACCCTTGAAAAGAATGTTGTGGAAGAGAAGTGAGGGCCCTATGCCGGGCCCTTTTCTCTTCCTCTCTTTAGTCCTTTCCACATTCTTTCCTTTCCTATTTCCTTACTTCCTGCCTTGCTTCATACTTTTAGTCCTAAGCAATGGGATGGAAAAAGGGAGAAGATTTTCCTTGAAGCTGATCTAGGGATTTAATGAAGATTTCCCCCTGAAATGGCTCGTTTTCTCAGAAATGTATATTTTTGGAGACTACTGGAGCTGATCTCTAATTAGCCCTAAAGGATAGCTTCACCCTGGTGGGACAAGCCTAAAAACAAATGATGTCCAAAAAGCTCCACTTTACTATGAAAATAGAAGAAATTTAGTTCACCTGTTCCTATGGATCGAAAAAAAAAGCACATGAAGTTCCCACTGACCAATCACATGCAACACATTGTTCAAACTCAACAATCAAGTTCCCACCCGTCAGTCAGAGTGGCTCGCGAAGATGTTGGTCAGTGACGGAGCGCATCAAGGCATTCTCATTCCTCATTTCCTGGCTGTCTCATGAATCAGCAAGTCTTTTCAGCATCACCTAACATGACAGGAAACCATCTCTGCTCTCGTCTCATCAGTTTCTAATTGAAGGCTGCGTTAAGGAATGAAAGTAACAAGAGCTATAGGGAGAGTCCTGTTTTAGACTCGGTTGTGAAAATGGATTTAATTCTTAAATTATTAGCCAACTTAATGCTGTGCTGACAATGGATCTGATGTAGCTATGTAACATAACCCTACAGCAAAGTGAATATCTTAATCAACAAACACAACTTGCTTGAGTGTATGAGAAGTCCCACAGTCATTTCTGAATTACACTTATTTAAAGCTATGATACCATATTGCCTTTAATGAAGGAGAAGAAAAAGTGGATATCCAGTTAGATTTAGCCCCATTTTAAGGACACTAGGACACACCACAGGCAATGCTAGGGGAGAAAAAGGTGGATACATAAACACAGGAGGTCGAGCAGTATCCGTTCAGTAGTAGAAAAGAAGAACAAGTTGTGAAAAGCCTCCAAAGCAATCTTGGAGAAATATTTTGTTAAAAGAGGTTTGTCTCATATAACATTCACATGCCATATACACATGGTTTTATTGTTCACCGTAGTTCTGTTCTACATACTGGCTATGACGTCTTAAACTTGCGCCCTAATCGGAACCCCATTTTAACCCTACGCTGCAACCTTCTGGTTGTTTCTGGTTACTGCGTAAGTTAGGATGTAGATTTCCTGCAGAAGTCTAAATCAAGCTTTACCTTCCATAAGTGGATCTCCAACAAAGAAGTGACAAAATCTTTGTTCCCTGGCAAAGTGCACGCCAGCGTTCAGACAAAGCTAGTATGAAGCTTTAGCGTTAAAAATAACCAGTCTCCTTTTCCACAAACAGCAGTTGCACATGAAGGCCTTGCAAGTATGTGGACCTGTCAAATGCTGATTGTCTTATCTAAGCTTCTCAGCATTTCTCTGTTTTTCCTTTTTTGTCCTTGCTCTAACACAAGTCTGTGTTAGTCCAACCAGCGTCAGGATACGGTCACATTGGAAACCCACAAATATTCACCTGATAGCTTGACTTAAGTTACAGTAACATATTTTTAGAACTTATTAGGTCCTAAGAGATTGTTTATGTATCTACACATCCTCTCCATTTTTGTTTTTCGTGTCTTTATAAAGGCCAACTTGAATCAAACAGCTCCAGCTACCCAAAAGTGTTGTGAGTAAATTTGTCTTCAATTTCTGATTGTTGGTAGCATGTCTTAATGATGACTTGGTGATGAGTGAGAACCTACACAGATCGTCATTAAAATTTTGGTGAAACTGCCAGCCTTTAAACTTTGAAACACACTATCAGCAAATCGTTTAACTTAGCTTAACTTTCCTTTGGATGATTTCCTTGGATGATTGAGCATCCATCAAGGCTTTACTGAAGCACTGTGCTACAATCTGTAATGTAACCTGATGTATATCTCCCTTGAAATGTGACTACACATCACCATCTGACCATCCCGCTGGCATAAATTCTGGAAATGGCTACTTACGTAGAGATCCCGCACACAATAGGAGTTTAGGCTTGACATGTCTTTTTACTGCAACCAGATGGCAGTCAAGTAATTTGGTTTAGAAAAATGAGTCGTATATCTACTGTTTTTTTGTTTTTTTTATTTATGAAGTTCCGAATTCTGAAAGCTGCAAATAACTCAGTTATCTTATCCATTTCGCATGAACAGTGCTGTTTTCAGACAGCGATGACACGATGGAAAAACATTATCCACCCTTATTCAGATTTTAGCATTCATGCAGTATTCTTGGATGGCTGTACACACTGCTAGCTTTATAGTTTAGCTACCTTTTCTGTGTTACCTAAATAGATTGAAACAGAATCATTGAAATTAGCAGATATGTAATTTCCTTTTTGTAGTTATTTTTAATAAGTGGTTTGTAAAATTCCTGATATTTCTTTCTTAAAAGTTACACACAAGCCAGCACATGCTGGACAAATATGACAATTTCATTTTGATAAATTTAGAATACAATGAGCTACAGCTCAATATTTGCTAAACCTTTATATGCAGGGTAGGGCGCTGATTCTACCGAGCAGCAGATATATGTGCATGTGAATATTGTACTGAGAAAAATTCAAACCTCTCCCTCAATAGAAAAGACAATTAAGAAATGACTTGCAGGGAACTTCTATGCTCATTTCCAGACCATGATATTTCTACTTTGGAACACTAGAGCATCATTGCATGATTTACAGTTTTTAAAATATAATTTCTTTAATCTTTTAAAAATCCTACCTGTAACCCTTCAGTCGTTTTAGACCAGGGGTGGGCAATTCCAGGCCTCGAGGGCCGGTGTCCTGCAGGTTTTGGATCTCACCTTGGGTCAACACACCTGAATCACATGATTAGTTCGTTACCAGGCCTCTGGAGAACTTCGGGACATGTTGAGGAGCTAATCTAGCCATTTAAATCAGCTGTGTTGGTTCAAGGACACATCTAAAACCTGCCCTCAAGGCCTGGAGTTGCCCACCCCTGTTTTAGACCCTCCCTACAAGCCCACTTTCTTCCAATTGTCTTGTTTCTGGAAGCCTGCAGAGGGGCAGGACCCAGAGCTTGTAAACTGTACTGACTGAATTATGACTGTAGCAGATGAAGAAAAGAAACTCATTCTGGTTGATGTCAACTTGTACTGTGAGTTGACTGAAATCCTTTGGCTCACTGGCATTACATTTACATATGTTCATTGCATTAATATGTTTGCATTAATATATCTTAACACTAGACATACAAATCATAATAGGTCCTCTTAAAGGTAAATGTGGAAGAAGTCTTTTTAAACAGGACACCCAGGTGTTTGTTTGCTTTTTTGCCCAACAGCTGGGCAACAGAAACCCATCCTCAGCTGCATTTCCTTTGATAACAATGCAAAACTGGCAGGTTACAAATAACTGCTTTGTGTCTGTAGTCATAAAGACTCTGTACACAAACTGCCTGGCAAGGAAAATGAAGCCACATCTAAGGAATGAAAGATGCTTTTTTTGGTTTCTACTGTATTTCATTTTTATACTCTGATCCAGCTTTTGCGTATGGGTATGTTTTGTTTTTTTAAGTTTTTTAAGTTTTAGAGTCTAACACCAAGATAGCACCAACCATGTGAATGTCAAGAAACGTTTTTGAAACTATTTAAGAGGGCAGAAATAGTTTGTTTGTCTATTTATTGAAAAATTTTATTTATTTATTTATTAATGTATTTATGTATTTGTGTATGTATTTATTTGCATTCCTGGATTATTTTCAATAATGGATATAGGTGGTTATAAAGACAGGGAAGTGTTAGTTAGATGTCTGGTACTGCAGACAAAAACTAAACAATTAGTCCAAAGTTTTTTTGTTTAAAATTCTAACATTTTAATGCTGCAAAACAGCCCTTTAAGCTTTATGTTGTGATTCTGCACTTTAGATTTATTTTGTTATTATTTTTGCCATTAGAGATGTCCATTTTATAATGCGAGACCAAGATTTCACACACATAAAATACCTTCAGTGCTGAGTCTTTGCCTCTTTTAGGTGTTTGTTCAGTTCAATTTTTTTTTCTTAATTGAGACCTCAAACGAAAAGACAGCAGGATGATAATCTGCTGGAATGTTATGTAATTACTTGTTGTAACAAAGAAGTCCGTGTTTCTGTGTGTCTCTATGTACAACACACACGCTAAGGCCTTTCAAATTAAAGGTCCTTTTCAGCCCAGTTAGATATGTGTCTTTGTGGATAAAAGGAGCATCATTATCTTAATTATTGAATTGATTTGAGTGGGAAAATTCCAGTTTGTCCACTAAATTGGCTTAGTAATTTGGCACCAAATTCATGTATTCTAGGTGGTTTTCTGCACTTTGTGTTTAGAACTAACTGGTAAATGTTAGCATGCTATTAGGCCCATCTAAAAAAAAGAACTTGGTGAGCATTATACCTGCTGAACATTTGCATATTAACAATATATACACATAGCAATTACAATCTTACTGTTTCAGAGCTACCAATGACTATTGCTGAGCTAACAGTTAGCTATCAGTTAAGAATTGGCATGTTTGGTTAGCATGGTGCATTTACAGACTGTGTGTAACTGTTGTGGGTACACTGCACACAGTTACTTCTTAATTATTACTAACAGTCTAATAAAATATAATTTCACTCTGAACAAAAGCCAAGCCATGTTATTTATCAAATAATTGCGTTAAACTGCTCTAGAATACCAGTACAGTGTCTCCAGTTAGCTGAGGTGATAGCTAGCAAAAGGCTACAGGCCTAACCCAGTCGCAAAACAGCCCTATTCATTCTTAATGTTATTATTAAGAAATTATGTAAGGGCAAGTTATATAAAGTGTCACCCCCTGGGATATTAGCTAACAAGAAAACAAATATTTATTTATTTTTGTACCACCGTGTAAATGAGTTTATTCTGCATTTTAATATGGAAATCGATGGGACTGATGTGGACATTTGAGGTACTGTAGTTTTTGGGCTTCTACTTTGGCTTCATATTTGAGCCCCAGAGGACGTTACTTGCTTGGCATGCTAACATTGACATTTAGCTCAAACACTGCCAAGTATTACAATGCTAACAGTTTACAGAGCAGTCATGTGCACTCCTTGTAAAACATTTTGTGTAGTTTCATGCAAACCAGCTTCATTCCTCACTGACCTTCAGGCGTGTTTGTCATTACATCTTTTTTTTCTCCTTCTTTTTTTTGCTATATTCCTGGTTGCTTTTACAAATTCTGCTTCAGCTGCCTATAAATAGTTTAAAAGAAGAAGCTGCAAAATGAAAGTTTTCACAGCAGAGCCCCTCATGACGTTTTGACATCTTTCCCTTTTAGTGGATACAATCACTTGTGCTGTCTTCAAAAATTTTATTTTTTTCCATTCCCATTCTCATAATGTACACCTGTGGGAAAACCCAGCAGTGAGATCCACACACCTGACAGGTCAGAGTTTGGCGAGTGTTAAAGTTGCACACTCAAATACACAAAAGGTAGTGTTAGATCTTTTTATTAAAACAAAGGTTCATCTTTCATCCACTTAGAAGAGAAAAAGAGCTAAAGGATTGAAATAAGAAGAGGAAAGGAACCTTCTAAATTTTGCTCCACTGAGCAAACACTGCATTTTAATCCATTCAAAGACACAACAGGGCGCTTGGCTTGATTGCGCAAAACTCCCTTATTGAAAGAAATCTCCCCCCTCACTCATTTCCTCCTTTATCCTCCACCTATTCACTTAAGATTTTCTACATTTTCCTCCTCCCATTCCTCCCCTTTGTATTCCTGGACTCCTGCTCCACCCATCCTATCCCTCACCACATGCACATATCTCACCTCCGTATATAACCACCCCTCTTGTATACATTTTATACCCAGTATACTTCGACAAAGATGCTGTATACATTTGTATACGCTGTGTGCCTGTCTCCATTGTATGCCATCCATATCTATGTAGCGTTCACTATGTTTTATTGACACTGTAGTCACCATACAATTCTTCCTCTCATCATTATTGCTCATTCTTCTTCTGCAGTTAAAGTTGTACGACTATAATCTCCTATCATGTCCCTCCTCCATGTCCGCCCTTGCTCCGCCACTCAAGCCCCACTCCCAACTCCCATCTTGTGACCCACACTCCACACAGAAGAAAAAGAATGTTTCACTCTGGAGAAATTCATGATGTGAGAAATAAATGGAGGGCGGAGGTGGAGCGTAGGAGAGGGTGGGGTCGAGAAAACAGCTCACCCAATTAATGACAAAGAGAAATGTCTGTAGTATAATTACAAAAGAGGAAAAGTGCACTATTATGACAATGATTATTATTGCCTGTGAAAAATACTGACCAATAAACAACAATGGATATATGTATGTGTGTGTCTGTGATGTGTTTCAAAGCATTCAACTCATTAAAATGCCGAGTAATTATCTTTACTTGAAATTGTATCGAAATCAGTATCATAGTTATTAGTTCCTGTCATTTCCTTCCTTTCCTCAGTTAATGCAACTCAACAGCACAAATCACGTATATCGCAAGACGCCCTTTAATACACTCTGCACTTGATGGTGTTCCTCAGTCCATCATTTTGGTGACAAAATATCAAACATGATGTAAGCTCTTTTTCTCCCAGTAGAGGTTACTGTATTTGGTAACTTGGTGAAACGGGAAATCCAAAAATGGCTTCCCCATGCCTTTCCATGAGGACGTCGAACCACGTAGAGTTCTCCCAGCCAATCTGCAAACTTCAAGCTTCTCACAATGAAGTCATGATAGCTGACTAATCACCAGTGGCCTGGACCATTTCAAACTACAGCCCTACAGTAATAACACTGAAGGTTAGGACTTCATAATGTTAAGGTTCAAAATTGAGGAAGGAGAGTACAAACCACCCATGGCAGGGCTCTCAAAATTTCAAAATCCCTGGTAGCCCTTCGGGCAGGGACTCTTCAGTTTTTGGTAGCCAAAAATAAATGTAAGTAGCCCGAATAAAAAAGAGCAATTTTTTGATTGATGTTTTGTTTCCTGTTTTGTTTCCTTTACAATATTATACATTAAAGTATAATATTGTAAAGGAAACAAAACATTAATCAAAAAATTGTTGAAAAACAAATTACAACATTGTATAAAAATTACAATCATCAACTCAAATACTTGGTTCTAATTGAACAGAAATTTCTATGAACTTGTAAGAACTGTGTAGGACATGAATCAGTCTGTGTTAGATCCTGAATTTGAAATTTCCGCTGAAGTCACGGGTAAGAGACAGTGGAACCAAGATCTAGGCCATTTGCTTTTTGAAGTTTGCAAAGACTGCTAAATTTTGCCAGTGGTAGTTCACTCTTTGCAACATAGTACGCTGTTCTAAACAGATTTTTCAGGTTTATTTTTAGTATGTTATTTGCAATTGGTGTTTGTTCTGGGAAAGATATTGCAGACTGAGCAATAATGCATTTCTTGCATTTCTCATGGGTTCTAATGGGGGCCTTTCTTAAAATGACTGGTCCCAGTAACAAAGGCGCTTGTCGACTCAGAAATTGAGAGAAAACCAACAACACACCCGGCAGAACATTATGTTATTTACACGGGTGCACATAAGTGGTCCGCATGTGCGCATTCGCTGTCAAAATAAAAGACTCGCACCAGATAAGAAGTTGCAACGCGCGTTTGCGTATCTGATTGAGGAATCACTCATCTTTGGAAAAGAGAGTTTATTACAGAGAAATGGCTCTTTCCAAAATAAAAGCTATACTATACGCTTCTTCTGGGCTATATTCTCAGCAGCATATTGTAGCGGGTCAGGGCTGTTCGGGGTTCTGTTTGTACAGTTATGTTTTGTTTATGTTGCCATAGTGACGGGTGACGCCCTCTCGCTGCGACGGTGTGTCCTTCCGGGGTCAGAGGGCGCCCTGTGTGTTGTTGTTGTTGTTGTTGCTGTTGCTGTGCGGTTGCCGCGCTGAGCAGTTAGCTAGCGGCAGTGTTCTTCTGCAGATGTCAATAAACGGCTGTGCTCCCTGGCTAGCTCACGGGAAGCAAGACCAAACGACACCTCCGTCTCCTCGTTGTCTGAGCTCGCCACATTGGTGTCAGAAGTGGGATGATGGTGGCACCCCATGTTCTGACCCGAGTGACTTGGTGCGCCAAAAGAAGGCACCTGGACATTTGCAAAGTGAAAGCAAAAAACAAGCGCAAATTCAAACGCGATTTCAATATGTCACATATTGACAGTGGCTCACCGATGCCAATGACATAATTACCCAGCTACATTTCCGAAAGAATGCAAAAGCATTGACATATATTTTTTCCTTCCTATGATAGCCCGACGGGCAGGGCTGAGATAGATTTTGGTAGCCCGACTGGAAAAATCGCTAGCCCCGGGACGTCGGGCTAGCGATTTTGCGAGCCCTGCATGGTCCAGAAGCTCTTGGTCAAACAATGATTTTAATGAACACACGTGTGGGAAGATACTCTGTACGCCGACAGCAAGTGATCTCCAACTTAATCAAAGCATGAACAGATATTTTATAGCATCAGGGTTTGATTTACTGACGCCCCTTCATGCGTCACAGATACATTTTATACATAGATCAGATCAACACCACAATGGCTTTTAACCCAGAAGATCATCTTCTATTTTCATGGCTGGTACTTTCCGTTCTTGTCTTAAAGTGAATTGTTCCTCTTTCTTGCCGAGACATGACTAATCTCTCCTCTAAATAAATCTAACTCATGTGTGTGGGTGTGTTGACCTCACATGCTCTTTCTCAATTCACCTGTTGCACTTCTGACCTTTCACCAGACCAGAGGCTCACTGAGACTATATGTATGTCTTCTACTAAATAAATGTTTTAACCAAGAACCTCTACTTAAAAGCTTAATATAAAATGATCTGATATATAAGTGTTTTGTAAGCATGTATTGCAATTCCTTCTATGGCTCCAAGTCACTTGCACAATAGATTGTCCGGACATCGCGCCGAACAAAGCTTCCGACCCCCAATTAATTGACCGAGCTCCAACTCTTTAATAAGCACAGATATGCATTGTGTATAAAATAGTCATAACTGCTTAAGGCCTTCTTAAAGCTATCTGTTACATTGTTAAAGCCTCGTCTTAGCCTGCTGCTCAAAATAACTTTCACTTCTGCAAAACTCTCCAAGCCTGTTTCCTGTCAGCCTGTGACTTTTAGCCTTTCTGAAAGACACACACTGTTCAACCCCTGAATGCAATATAAACTCCAGATTATATTATTAATGCAATGGTAATGATGACAATTATTTAACAATAGCAGTAAAATAATTTCCCTGCTCCACAATATGTATAACAGTGGCAAATTATTAAAAGTCAAATATCATATGGTTGAAGGGTTGTTCTTCAACCCAAGGGACTCCCGTCAGAAGATAACACATTTATAGAAATTATGAAAACTAATAATGAAATCTGTGTGGGTTTGGTCTGTTGGACCTTGGACCTTATTCTCTTTACCTTCACAAATAGTTAAAAGTGGCCTTGATGTTGACTCAACTACATTATCTCTTTAGTTACATAGCAGCCTAATCAACTCTTTTACGGAATGATGGAGAATGTCGTTGTCCCATTCTGCCCATTTAATGTGAGGGTACTGAGGAAGAAGATGAAAATGTGAAGAGCCCAACTTTATCCCACCAACCCACGATGTCAACACTCCAGGCCTATGTGACATGGACCACTCTGCCAAGAGAAAGTGTGTGGAGTATGCACTTGAGGTGCTTGTGGATAACAATGCAGTGACAAGGATGATAACTAGCCAGCATCACAAGCCAAGAGGCCCACCAAGAAGAAGAAGAAGAAGAAGCCAACGGACAGCCAACTAAATCTGATCAGGAAAACCCAGCCCTGGCTGAGTACCAGTGCTCACCATTTAAACATGATAGCAGGTACCAGGCCAACTTACTGAAACCTTTAAAGCAGCGGTCCCAAACATTTTTTGCGCCATGGACAATATTTTCATGGACCGGGGGTTAGGCACCACTGCTTTAAAGGACATCCAAACTACCTCTGCCACTGTTGAAGATGAGATGATGAACTTTGTGATGATCCTGATACACATGGGGATTGCTGAGCTGTCCTCCATTCATCACTACTGGGCAATGGGGAGCAGGAGCCCTCATCTCAGGAACGTCATGCCAAGTCTTTGTCTGCGACGTTTCAGGCTGATAAAGGAAGACAACGACAATACTCAGAACACCAGACACTGATCTATTCTTCAAGACTTTTCAGCTTAATGATTACTGCCTTCAGGAGTGAGCCACAGATCTCCAAGCAGTCAGTGGATGAGGTCAAGGTGGTATAGAAATGCAACAAAGACAAATGAGGATTCAAATTGTTTGCCAGTGCCTTTGAGGACTGCCTCATTCACGATGTGGTTCTAAACAAGGGCACTAGAGCCCCACATTTTCCCCCTGATACCTGAACAAAAAGCCACGGGTACCAGCTGCCATCTTGTCTCCATCCTGGCCAGCACTATATCCTCAACCCCCACTGTCTGCAGGCCACCAGCTCTGCAGTGACACCAAGATGAAGAAATAGGTAAGTTACCATGTCAAACAGTAAAAAAAAAAGCAGCATACTGATGCTCTACTGTAACTCCAAGAAGTCCAACAGGTGGATTATACAAATGTTTGCATGCACAGTTGATGTCAGCCTCACAGATGATGCGCTCATCTACATGTGACACTGTAAAGCTGTTGTTGTGGATGCCATGTCACTAAAAATCTTCAGGAATCAGGTGTTCTTGGATTCTAACAACCAGAATCCACTTGTCTTGCTCCTGAAGGAGCTCAGCATTTTCAGGTAACTCCAACTCTTCTGCTCCTTACAATTGTACCACGACCCAACCACCTGTCTATATCATCAGCCAGACCTGCAGCTACTGCAACAGGTAGGGGAACATGTTGAGGTCAAACTTGGTCTGTAGGGTCTGCAAGTTTCACTTGTGCCTCAATACTGAACTCAGCTGTTTAGCACAGAGGACAGGAGGACGTGTAGGTTTGCTGGACTTGAAAGGAGATCATAGACGGCTTCCACAAGGAACCCAACCCAACTGGAGCCTTCCTGAATGATGTTAGACCAGCTAATTCTCCAGCAATAAACTCTCCCACCTTCTGCTCCGGTGTCTGAGCCCCACTTTCCTGCACACCTACTCTTCTTTCACCTGCTCAGACTACATCTTATCTTTGGATAAGATAGGTTAACCATTGCCACGGGCCTTATCAACCTGTATCTTTGAGAAGTAGGCATCAGTCGCTCTGCCAACTAGTATCCTGTCCACCAGCCCTCTCTGCCTCAGTGGTATTTCTCCAACCCTCACTGCATTTTCTTTCCCTTCTGCTGGTCTCTCTGCAGCTGTTTAAATGTTTAGCCATACTGATGCTCATACAATAAATGCAGCCTGCTTCTTGGCCCTGTTGCTTTCTCTTCTGCTACTTTGCCATGCCCCACAGGTCAGCCAAGACAGAATTTTTCTGTCACCAATTAACCTAACGAGCTTTGGACCGTGTTACTTAAAATGTTATTTAATCAATAACACACGCACACACACATATTTTTTTAATCTATTTTCTGTTTTTGGGAACAAAAAATTGGATGTAAATGGAAGCAACCAAATGTTTCGAAAAAACAAAACATAACCATCTACAGCATAGCGTTGCCCTGAGGCAACAAGCCACATTTTCATGCCTTACACTAGCCCTTCAAAAAAAAAAAAACCACTTGTTTTTTTTTTTCAAATAATGCTACCAGACACATCTCTTTCCAATAAAATGATGAGTTGAAGGTGGTGTGACTTTCATTTGGGGGGGGGGGGAGGACCCCTTTCTGCAAGCTGCACTACACGAGGGACATCTCCATTAGGAGGCAAGATAAAGATCACTATTTTACATGTTTATAGTAAAATAAATGTATATTAAAAAAATACTTGTATGTGCATGAATATGTTAAGAAGCATATTTGATTGTTTGTTCTACTTTTTTTTTTTATTTATACAGTAAAACTGTCATGGCAACACTGCGCAGTCAGCCCAATTTTTTTCAGGCAATATAATGCATTTGCATATGTGTGTAGAGATGTGTTTGTGTGCATTTATATGATCATAGTCAATATTTTTTACTTTAAAATCTACTCATAATTACAGGACATGGATGTAAATGGGAATGTGCACTTTCTGTCCTCAGAAAGTGAGGACAGTGAGCTTTCAGGGAGTGACATTGAAGTAGAGGAGTGGATCCCTGAATGAGGTTTGCGGGACACTTAGGAGCTCAGGGGTCAGGGGTCAGTTGGTAAAGTTCCTGTGTCTGTGTGTGTTAGTGCCCACATAGCAAGCAGGTCTGGTCTGGATCTGGTATCAAGCCAGCTGACAGCAGCCGGCTGACTTCTGGCATGAACAGAGTTTCGGCATGTTACTTTTGCACTGTTTTGCATGTTCTGACACATGTTGTTATTACATGGCTTGATTAAGGTACACATTAGGCTGACATCTGGGGCCAGAGCTGAAACTTTTCTGGGCCAGCACAAGGCCAGCAGTGTGTCTACAACTGGTCCGTGGCAGCACACCACCTACAGATGGCCCACCGCAATGAATGATGGCCCTTTGGTGGCCCAGATCAGGTTTGCCAGAGCTAATCCGCACATGGGCTAGCACAGGAACACCAGTGTGTCTGAAACTGGCCTTGTGCTGGCCCATGTGTGGGCCACCTCTGGCAAACCAGGTCTGGGCGACCAAAGGGCCGTCATTCTTTGCGGTATGTGGGCCATGTGTAAGCACATTGTGTGGGCCTGATCCGGGCCATACCAATTTTGCTGTGTGTGTGTGTGTGTGTGTGTGTGTGTGTGTGTGTGTGTGTGTGTGTGTGTGTGGTCGTGTATTACTTATTGGTGTAGGGACACAAATTTGTTTACACACTCACATTGTGAGGTCTCGCCTACTTTATGGGGACAAATTGCAAGGTAAATCATTCAATTTTACGGTGAAGGCTTGAGTCAGGGTTAGGGTAAGGTTCAGGCAGGGACTTGTGATGGGTAGAGTCAGGATAAGTCTCCAGGAAATGAATGTACCGTATTTCCCGGACTACAGAGCGCACCTGAATATTAGCCGCACAAGCTAAAATCAGGGGAAAATCCTGTTTTGTACATACATTAGCCGCACCTGACTAAAAGCCGCAGGTGTTTCAATGTTGACTCATCATATGTAAGAGAATATGCACAAAGGGAATTGTCAAGAAAGAGACGGCTGTTTGGAGAAATCACTTTTATTAATATTTTGAAAAACAAGTTATGGGTACATATTTGCATAACTTTTTAGGTATATGTACAAGTAGCGGTAATTACAAGTACGAAACATGTACTGTGCTTCATAAATGAGTAACAAATGTAGTACATAACAATAACCTACAGCACACCAGAAAAATAGATTCGGCCTACCTTTTAGGCTCAGGTGCAGTGACACGGCTTCAACAAGAAGAAAAGTCAGTCCTTCACCATCATCTTTCTCTTCTTCCTGCACTAAAACCACCAAAGTCCTCTCCTCCAGTGTCGGAGACGAACAGGCTCAGGGTGGATTCGTCATCCACTCTCCGCTTCTCTCCTTCGTTGTCACTTTCAAAACCAACCAAAGAAATCCTCGTTGTCAGAGTCAGAGTCAAACACCCTCTGAAGGGCCGTGGCGGTGTCCTCCTCTCCATCATGCAACAGTCCAGCCCTTCGAAATCCGTTGGTGATCGTGGATGTTTTCACACTTTTCCACGCTGTCAGAATCCACCGGTGGAGTTGAGCATAACTTGCTTTTCGCAAGTTTATCGCCGCTCGTCATCCACGTCTCCCGCTGAACGCGTAGCGCTACTTTGAAGTTTGTTTTTCGCGCTACTTCGTATGGCACTACGTTGCCTGGCGGATGGACATGTGACCAACATACCACTCTTGAACCCCGATCCTTCCGCCAGGCAACGTAGTGCCGTACAACAGCGGAACAAACAAAACAAATCCGCTCAAGGACAATCCATAGAAAAGCCTCACCTGACTAAAAGCCGCAGGGTTCAAAGCTTGTGCAAAAAGTAGCGGCTTATAGCCCGACAATTACGGTCAGTTAATGTAATTTCCCAAAAGTGATGGAAACACAACGTGTGTGTGGGTGTCTGTTTGTGTGTGTGTGCGTGCGCGTGCATGGGGTTAGGGTCAAATGTTGGACATTTTGGTGTTTTATTGTTCTGTGAAATGTTTACATTGTTTATTTGTTGTGTATTTATTTGTTTATCCTTGTTGTACTAATACAACTTATTATAGAATAACTTGGCATTTTAGTACCCTTGTCGCACAGTGTTGCCTTGAAGCAACAAACCAATATCTGTTTGGGGGGGCTGGGTGTCAAATTTATGATTGATATATTATTAGGGACCCTAAAGCTCCCCCAAAATAGGGAGAAATATTTTTTCCCCCAAAATTAAAAAGTCATGCAGTAGAGGGATAAAATAAAATAAAATAAAAATAAAATAAAGGCAAACTAAGACTGTCTCGCACTCTTTTCTTTTTGTTTTCTAGATGTTGCTTACCAGGGTCCCGTTCATGTAATTCAGAAGCTATAATTAATGAGAAAAAGGAGCGTATTATAATCACAAGTGGGCGGGTTTTCCTACACTGACAGTAGTTTTTTGAGGAGAAATTTACAGCAAAGACGTCTCACTCTGACATAAATACATTTGCCTTTGATGTATTTATGTCAAAGTGACATAAATACCCCCCCCCCCACACACACACACACACACACACACACACACTTCATTTCTATGTATTTTTATAACTTTGTGTCAATTTCATGTTATTTGCCATATGCCCATTATGCGTACACATTAAGGCCCATGAGCGTGTGAGAGTGCAGCATCTTTGTACATAGAGACGATCTCTGTCAGACGGCGGAGCGGTTGGAGGTTTTCAATCTGTGGCGTACACTCTGTTGCTGGAAGAGGTGCGGTTCGTACCAGCGTCTGCGTATTAAACTTCACACGGAGAAACTGCAGAGGTACGTTTAGATTAACTTTGAAGACCACTGTTTGAACTGCGACCTTAAAAGAAAAATCTAACTTCTCAGTTTAAACTATTCTGGACATTTTCCGCGCTCTTGGCTTTTGTGAATCTCGCGGGGTGGAAGCTGGTGTCGAGCATGAATGGACCACTGTGAATTTGAAGTGAAATGGGAGTAATGTGCACTTGCAGTATATATATATGCTAACTAACACGGTGTAGTTCACACAAGTGATCTCGGTGTGGGGTTTTAGTGGCAGCTGTTTTTGTTTGGTAGCTCACGCTCCACACTTAGAAGCGACTACAAAACAAAGTGATTGCGAGTGAGCAGGATGGCTGCACTGTTGGCATTTTCTTTACCAAGAATGGAAGGAGCTTAGCCGTATCCAGGACGGGTTGGTGGTGGGAAAGTTCCCCGATACTCAAATCTGCTATCATTATTCCCTTGTATTGATTTGGTGAGTTGGGACAAGCCCTTACACCAAACAGAACTGACTCATTGGACTTGACCTTGTGCCATGGGCGGGTGTAAATATAGAAACATACAAACAAGAATATGCAAGACATTCCAAAACAAAGTTTGACGAAGCTAATTATGGCATCTAACTCTCAGTCTGAAAGATCGGTGGGCAAGATAATTAAGATAGTAGTTAAGTAGACTGGTAAGAGTTTAAAACCACTGTTTAAAGCACCCGTGTTTGGTGTGTGCTAGTTTAACTTCCGTGTTAAAAAGCTAGAAACAGCTTTCCTACTGGCTATACGTTACATTAAGGTAGTGTATGTTAATGCTTTCGTGTGCACGCGCGCCTCCTCGTGTGCACGCGCGCCAACGGCAGGAAAAACCAGCTTGTCTACGTTGTTCAGATGCTTCAGCAAGACAGTCCATTTCGTAGTTTTACTAACGCTACTAGAACACAAGGGCGTAGATTTGGCATGGACGGAAGGGACATGTCCCCACCAATATCCAGCGATTATTGAATTGTCTCCACCAATAATTTAAACTCTTCGAGTAAAGAAAAACAAACCCGATAGAAAGAAAAAAACATCTGTCGACGTCTCATTCACACAGGACTGGAATCCTATAGGAATTTACAGAGGTCATTTAGAAAAGGTGCAATGGCTTGTAGCTAGTCGAAGTGTGCAAAGCCAGTGAAAGGTCAAGTGTCCGTTTCACCTGTTTCTGGTTACATAGGTGGGGGGAGAAGTGTAGTTGTTTAGTTTAAACATAAGTGGTGGAAAACATCTGTCGTGGCTTTCACTGATGACACACTACCTCGTTTAGAGTATAGATGGCACGATACCACTTTTTTATGTCCGATACCGATATCATAAATTCGGATATCTGCCGATACCGATATGAATCCAATATAGTGTTTTTTAATCAATAAAACAGTTTTTTTTAATATCTTGCTGCTTTTTGTATAAGTTCATACTCAAGTTTAAAACCCCCCCACTAAAGCTATTCTTTTATACCTGTATGTTTAAAAAAAAAAATACACTGCAGCCAAAATATTTCATAGTTCAGCAAAACTGATCAACCTAATAAACTTAAACCTGCTCCATCCTCCCTATTCTGGTATTTTAAAGAGTAAGCAACCTAACTAATAGGGCTTTAAAACTCCCAGCAAAAAAATAAAAATAAAATAGGGAACCACCCACCCTCCACCTCATGATGCTTAATTGACGTAATCAACTGTAATTTGATGCAGTGTGTAAAAAAAGCACAGAAATAAATTATTTTTCAAGAAATATTAAATAGATTCAACATCTTTCTTCAACAGAACTGCAGACTGCACAGATGGTTCCCTCCCAAAGGAAAAAGTACTATAGCTTACTAGGGTATATTAGACCTAATAGTTACTATATACAGTAATGGACTTCTATACATTTTACATCAGATTAAAACTTTGGGTGTAAGATTCAGATAATTATTTATTAAAAGCTCGACATTTTAAATGAGAATAAGAAAGAAAAGTATGTCTTTGTGCCCCCTTTTCCCTTTTCACTGGTCCGACGTGCTACGGTTATGAGCCGAGTTATGCTGTGTCGCAAGTTTTGTGAGGTGCTTTTTTGATATTTAATGGATCGGATTACATTTTTTTGTTTCTCTCCAATATCCGATCCAGTGATTTACGCTAGTTTCGGACCGATACGTAATATCGGATCGGTCCATCTCTAGTTTAGAGTATAAATATATTGCCACAAGTTGCCGGCAGCAGCATTATAGTGACACAGCATAAGTCAAATATAAGCACAAAAGCATCCCAAGTGATGTTTTTCCTGGAAATTCCAAGTGAAGTGTGTAACTGCTTGACAGTAAAGCAGTTTAACAGTGTAACTACAAAAACAGTGCAAGGTTATAAAACAGTTGGTGCCCTGGGTAAAATGTAAATGAAAACAGACTGCAAAGATTTGCAAATTTCATGCACCCATATTTTATTTGGAGTTGAACAGAGAAAATGCATCAAATGTTTGAACTGACAAAATGAATGCTCACAAAAAAAAAAATTGTGATTTGCAGCTTGCACATCTGCTTCCATCCAAATGACATAATTTACAGGGAAAGCCTGGCATATTTCAGCAAAACATTTCTAAACCACGCACTGCACTTATTACAACAACATGGCATTTTAGTAAATTAGTCCGGCTGCTGAATGGCTTGCGGTCCAGACTTTTCACATTTGAAGTATCATGAAAGACAAATGGTGACTAAAGAAGACCCAGAACTGCTGAGCTGCTACTAGAGCTGGCTCAAGAGTTAGGAGTTCGCCTTGTAATCGGAAGGTTGCCGGTTCGAGCCCTGGCTTGGACAGTCTCGGTCGTTGTGTCCTTGGGCAAGACACTTCACCCGTTGCCTACTGGTGGTGGTCAGAGGGCCCGGTGGCGCCAGTGTCCGGCAGCCTCGCCTCTGTCAGTGCGCCCCAGGGTGGCTGTGGTTACAATGTAGCTGCCATCACCAGTGTGTGAATGTGTGTGTGAATGGGTGGATGACTGGATATGTAAAGCGCTTTGGGGTCCTTAGGGACTAGTAAAGCGCTATATAAATACAGGCCATTTACCATTTACCATTTAGAGCTGGGCGATATGACAATATATATCGTGTGGACGATAGAAAAGTGTCTATCGTGCCATTTGTCTTCTATCGTTTCTAACCTAATTTTATAAATTATTACATAAAATATGTCATTAACCGGTCGGAGTGGGCACGCTCCGTTTTGCCTAATTATTTTTAAATCCCTGTATAACTGGAACCATGTAAGCTAGGGCAATAATTTTTTTTGCATATGAAACCGGAGGAGTTGTACTTACATCTTGGGGCGATTGTGGAGTTCGCCTTGTAATTGGAAGGTTGCCGGTTCGAGCCCCGGCTTGGACAGTCTCTGTCGTTGTGTCCTTGGGCAAGACACTTCACCCGTTGCCTACTGGTGGTGGTCAGAGGGCCCGGTGGCGCCAGTGTCCGGCAGCCTCGCCTCTGTCAGTGCGCCCCAGGGTGGCTGTGGCTACAATGTAGCTGCCATCACCAGTGTGTGAATGTGTGGATGACTGAATGTGTAAAGTGCTTTGGGGTCCTTAGGGACTAGAAAAGCGCTATACAAATACAGACCATTTAAATCTTATGCTACCAGCTTGTCCTCGGTCACGGTTTCCTTCCACATATAGCTTTGCAAAAATTGCATAAAAAGCACTTGCAGCAACAAAAACATAATATTCCAGAAACACGCTTTGCCGAACAACTTTTCATAACACTTCCTATGTTGGAAGTGTTGTTGTTGGTCAGCGCGAACTATCGCATGTCCGCCATTACCTGCCCGGAACCGGAAGTGACGTCATTTTCGCGGAAAATGTAGTTTTTTGTTTGTTTGTTTTTTTTACCTTCAGGGCCTTATAAGCCTATACTGGTGTTTTTAAAAGTTATGTTTGACTTTATGCGTTTCTGTATCATTTCTGGGATGCTTAGAACTCAAATTACACTGTTGGAAATCGTTTATTTTGATGCACATGCTGTTTTTTTGCAGCAAGTTGGGAAAAGAAAAACTATAGCCAGCCGAAGATATAGCAGTCTTTCACACAAGGCTCTTATGAGAAAACGTCCAAGCGCCATAAACAAACCACAGGAGCCGTCTCGCATTACATTTGTAAATTCACGGCCCCTGTTTATGTAGTTGAGAAGGACAGCTTTCATGACCTCGTCAAAGTCCTTGATCTGAGGTACGTTATGCCCGGTCATAAGCACTTCAGTAAAGTCGAGTTGCCTCGCTTATATGACGCATGCCGGGCCAAAGAAGAGAAGGATGTTTGCAGTGTTGTGCATTATGCTTTGACGACTGACCTATGGACGAGCAGAGATGCGCAGTCCTACATGAGCATAACCATCCATTTCATTAACAATGACTCCACCCTCTGCGCTCGCTGTTTACAGACTGCATACTTTCCATATGACCACAGGTCAGGTGGTATATTGTGATATATATCGTTATCGTGATATAAAATAATTCATATCGTGATAAATATTTTTTCCATATCGCCCAGCACTAGCTGCTACAAACCGATATCGGACAAGTTATTAAGTTAGTCAGCAAATACACATACAAAATATTGTCAGTTGAAGATTAAAGCACCTACCAATATTTATTTTTTTTCTCACAAGTTATTATTTAAGCAAGACTGAACCTCTGTACTAATGAAATCCAGCACTGTGGGGCTTTTAAACAAGGCAGTTAAACCTTGTTTGGGTTCACAAGTTATGGTTATGGAGGAATCCAGATCATTCATCCGTCCTCCCGAGAACACAACAGTTCTGTGTCCTCGGGCAAAGTTTCAGCAACTGCGTTCATTGTGAGACAGTGTCTGCTTGTCCACATCCACCCCTCCCACGTTCACACACACCAGCAGAGAAATAGTTGTTGGAAGTGAGAAATGTGTGGCAATCAGTTGCTTGGCTGCGCAGCGAGAAGAGGAAGCAATAACACAAACACGCTCCCTGCAACGTGACTTCAAAGATTGTGTGTTGCCTGCTTTCTGTAACTTCATGGGTGTTGGATCACCATCTTTTACTTGAAACTTTGTTAGTCTGCATGTGGCCCCTCTAGGCTCTTCTCCTGCCCCTCAACGGAACCCTTACTCCAAAAAAAATCAGAGAAACCAGTGATGTCATTCAATGTTCCGCTAACAAGGAGCAGCGGTGACTCAGAGTATTTAGTCAGTCCTCCAGTGAAACTGCCTGTCAGACTCGTGTTCCTCCTGTTAAACCTGGTCTGTCTGTCTGCTGCTGAAGGCACGATGGTATTTGCTCAGACTTGCCAAATCCTGGTCAGAAATTTAAGTCTGATAGGAAAAAGGATGAGTTATATGCAATTATACAAGCCAAAATCTAGCTTGTTCCAGAAATGCCACTGAAGTTATTAAATGTGTTGCGTGGAGCTCACTGAGGATGAGACGTGTCGGCGTGGTGGCTGCTGTTTACACAGTTCAGTGTTGAAACAGACTGTGCAACTGCAGGTTTAGTCAAGCAGCATGTACTCTGTGTGCATGGGGCTGCCGTGAGACAACGACATTCCAATGATTCATTAAATTAGTGTAACAATATCGTGCAGAGAGCTACGTTGAGGCTTATCAAATTGGCTGTTCATTCATAAAGCAAGCCAAAAATTTACAGGTTATGAAATCTTATCTGAAATCGCTCACATTCTTCTCCACAATCACAGTCAAAGTCATGATGGTTTCCTGGCTGCAGAGATCGAGTTTAGTTTTGGATCAGATAAGAAGTAAACAAAACACCGCTTCCTCTTGGTGTTCACATTTGTGCTTGTGTTTCCATAGAAATGGCAGAGGCCCACCAGGCAGTGGCATTCCAGTTCACCATAACACCAGAGGGCATCGATCTGCAGCTGTCCTACCAGGCGCTGAACCAGATCTACCTGTCTGGAGTACGATCCTGGAAGAAGCGAGTCAGCCGCGTGAGGGTGAGCATCACAACCCCAGACTAATCAGGCTGTGTACGATTTATTTTTTAAAAAAAAGTTGTTTACTGTTCATTTAAAGCATTTATTTCATTAGAATGTTCAAAATGCAAAATTGTACTAGTGGGGGGGGGACAAAGGTATGAGAATCCCATAAATGTTTAATGCTTGGAGGAGACTCCAGGTGGAATGGGTGGCACATATAGAACGCCAGGACTGCCATAATGAATTAATTAAATACACCATTAAATAATTAATTAAATGTGGCAATAGTTAATTAAAATTGGAATTAATTAATTAAATAAATAGTTATGACACATGTAATTAATTAATTATTGACACATTTAATTAATTATTTATGTATTTCACATTTTAATTAATTATTGACACATTTAATTAATTATTTAATGATATATTTATTTATTTCATTTTGGCAGTCCTGGCGCCTGGCTCTCATCATGAAATAATTTTATCTGTCAGCCTCACCCATCAAACTCAGGAGGCGGGGTTAACGCTGCCCATGCAGCTTCTCTAACATTTGATTGGTTGCCGTGCAAAGTAAGTCAAAACAGGTCGATCCTAGATAATCGATTGCTTGTGTAGACTTGGGGCAGCCAGGTATCCCAGAATGCAGATCAAATCACAGGCAGCAATGGTGGTGGTGTAGTTTTAAAATACCCCGTTTTTCTGTCACCAGCTACACTTTTAACGCCGTATGTCTGGTCAGGTTGTCAACATAGAACATGTTTGCAAAAGTGCTCAGATGTTTTCAGAGATTTCACTAGCTCTGCTAACAGTTAGCATGCAGAGTGCACCCAGGGGGTTACGTTAACCGGTTTGTTTACATATTCCACTCTCCGTGTTCCACATGTTGCATTCGCAGATTCTCATTTTCACCGAACGATCGTCTCTTTCCGTCTGGTCTTGTGTCTCTGTGCTTCTGTAACATAAAGAACGAGCTGACATTTTTCTCACGAAACCAGCGATCAGCTCAACAGACCCTCAGTTTACCTGCATGCATCCTCCTCCTCATCTGTCAGCTGTTTAACACCTGCTGCTAATTCAAGAAACACGCCTACGTTACCTGGTGATAGTCACAGTTTAACTGGGCAGCTGGTGCTCGATATAACGCAATGTCAGCGCATTTTTCTGCACAAGATAAGTAAATATAGTGTTTTCCCCGAGCTCAGAGCTGCTGGAGCTCGTTTCCTTACAGAGCACTTTATAGGCGAACAGCTTTATCAGCGGCTGATGTCCAATCACCGGCACACAGCTTTGAAACCTCAGCTGAGTTTTAGCTCTCAGTGGTTAAACGCTGGACTTCATTCACTCAGGTTCTGTCTGTCGGGTCACGTTTACTTCGCTGTTTTATTTACAACTGAGCAAATCGGTTTGGCTGAGGTTAAAGTTACGTTTCATAACTGCATAGTTTCACAGACGTTTAATGGTTCACTGGCACATGTGTTAGACTGAACTATTTGTTTTTCTTTATCTGGTGTGTTTTGGATTTAACAGTGAATTCTGAGATTAAACTGACTTTTAAAATGTTTTTATACAAAGAGAAGGCACATTTCCACCGAGAGGAGCAGAGTTTGCAACAGCATGTTCATCATGAAGTCTGCAACCTGGACAGAAATATTATATCATCTGTTTTTTAATAGTTATTCAACTGTATTCTAAGCACCAGCTGTCTGTTAGAATGTGATTTTTTTTCTCTCTCTCTGTTGGCAGAGGTATAAAAATGCACAGGAAAATCTGACGTGCATGGCGAACTTCACCGACGATATTTAGGGAGGAATAAACACACATCAGCCTTCGGCCATTTTGATGAACGCATACACCCCCTAGAGCACACTGACTTTATTAACAGCCACACAAATGTGAACCACACATCAAACATAAATGAACCATTTGCCTGTCTCCATAATTGAGAGCATTTTCTCTTCTTACGTCAATACTCTCTCTCTCTCTTTTTTTTTTTTTGCTTTTTCGGTCATGTTATGTTTACCTGTCAAAGGCTTGTTACAAACTATGAAACACATGGTGCAGACTTCTGGATGTTAGAAGAAAACTAATACTGCTCATGAATGAGACTAAAGGCAGGAAGGTGTCCTTTAAAACTAAACATGTTAATAGGACCTCCCTGTTTATATCATAGTTTATGATATAGCACGTGTATTTCAGTAATAGCCTGCTGATTTCAGTGTAGTGGTGAACAGTCGCACAGCTCACGTAGGCGTTATCTGTGATACTCCTTAACTATAATTTATCCAAGTTAACTTCAGTTGACCATTCAGACGGTTCTTTTGCAATGACAAACATAAACACCCATGCTGCCGGGAGGTTTCCTCAGTGCCAGCTGTTAACATTATAGCTGCTTATGCAGTAACCATGGTAACCACGGACTCTGAGCGGCTGGATCGACGGAGGTCAGACAACAATTTTACACGTATGATCTTAAAACAGGACACAGCCACTATACGTGCTGGCCTCATATCAAATGTGAAGGCAGACTGAGTCTATGTTTGACGTTTTTTATATCTAATCTTCCTTTTCAAACATTTAAACAGCAGCGAGTCTGCAGCTGAGGGAATACAAACTCAAACTGTCGGAACAGGTTTGCTCGTTTCTTGGATTCATTTGGTGATTTATTAAATCTATAACTGTTATTCTAATCTGCTGCTGAGTCTCTTACACTTTTCTTTATGCTGTATATTTTCACGTCTCTGGAATAGTTGGAAGTTAGTCAGCTGGGAAACTTTGTGTTAACTCATGGAGCTGAGGATATCGTGGATATGCTGACCTCGCTCCGTGGTGTACAGGGTCGTTTACCCTCATGATTAATATTCACAATAAAAATATTAGCCGAACATCATGAAGTCTGTATGTGTTTCACAGTGTCGAACAACCTTTGTACAGTTAAAGCCAGCAGTTACTACATGACGGAAACACCAACGTTATCTCTTTTATGCGTTTATACACAGGTCACGCTGATTACTGAACAAAAACCCAAAGATCAGATGTTAAACAGATTTATTTGCTCTCTCTCCTCCTTAAACATGTTTTTAATGTTAGTTATAATTCAGAATTGGCGACTGAAACACGTAGGACACATAAGAACATCAGGAAATAAAACACCGATAAATATAACCTCAGTAAAAGAAGTCAGCGGGGGTTACTACAGCTGTGTACCGGGGCCTGCGCTTTGTCGGTGGGATTGCTTGCGAGGCGAGCGGGTCTATCCCACGCTTTGCCGTGAGACTGTGCAGACATCTCCGAAATCATCGAAACACTTTTGCAAAGAGGCTGTATCTTGACAAACCGACCAGACACATGAAGATTAAACCACTACATTCTCGGCTAAAAAAAATATTAAAACGGTATTTGGTGACACACACACAGGGTTTTTCAAAGCTCAGTTCTGTTAGCTTCCACATGCCGGTTGTTGTGTGCTAGAAACAATGGCCACCAGGCCAAAGCAATGGTTTTGACTCGATCAGCGTTAACCCCGCCCCCTGAGTTTGATGGGTGAGGCTGACAGATAAAATTATTTCATGATGAGAGCCAGGCGTCAGGACTGCCAAAATGAAATAAATAAATATATCATTAAATAATTAATTAAATGTGTCAATAATTAATTAATTACATGTGTCATAACTATTTATTTAATGAATTAATTCCAATTTTAATTAATTATTTAATGGTGTATTTAATTAATTCATTATGGCAGTCCTGGCGCTCCATAGGCACATGCTGTCACTGTGATCGTGGTTAAATCACCTAGAGATGGCACGATACCACTTTTTTATGTTCGATACCGATATCATAAATTTGGATACCGGCTGATCCCGATCTGAATCCGATATAGTGTTTTTTAATCAATAAAACAGTTTTTTTTTTAAAACATCTTGCTGCATTTTGTATAAGTTCAAACTGAAGTTTAAAAAAAACACTTAAGCTATTCTGTTATACCTGTATGCAAAAAATACACTGCACCCAAAATATTTCATAGTTCATCACTGATCAATCTAATAAACTTAAACCTGCTCCATCCTCCCTATTCTGGTATTTTAAAGAGTAAGCAACCTAACTAATAGGGTTGCAAACTCCCAGCAAAACAAAAAAAAAACAGGGAACCACCCCCACCCCCACCTCATGATGCTTAATCAACGTAATCAACTTTAATTTGATGCAGTTAAAAAAAAAATGCAAAAAAATAAATTATTTTTCAAGAATAATTAAGTACCGTATTTCCCGGACTACGAAGCGCACCTGAATATTAGCCGCACAAGCTAAAATCAGGGGAAAATCCTGTTTTGTACATACATTAGCCGCACCTGACTAAAAGCCGCAGGTGTTTCAATGTTGACTCATCATATGTAAGAGAATATGCACAA
Source organism: Diplotaxodon limnothrissa (assembly GCF_057381915.1). Taxonomy (NCBI): domain Eukaryota; kingdom Metazoa; phylum Chordata; class Actinopteri; order Cichliformes; family Cichlidae; genus Diplotaxodon; species Diplotaxodon limnothrissa. Next base: position 3,987,095 of record NC_140599.1, on the reverse strand, counting down.
AGCGAATTGTCAAGAAAGAGATGGCTGTTTGGAGAAATCACTTTTATTAATATTTTGAAAAACAAGTTATGGGTACATATTTGCATAACTTTTTAGGTATATGTACAAGTAGCGGTAATTACAAGTACGAAACATGTACTGTGCTTCATAAATGAGTAACAAATGTAGTACATAACAGTAACCTACAGCACACCAGAAAAATAGATTCGGCCTACCTTTTAGGCTCAGGTGCAGTGACACGGCTTCAACAAGAAGAAAAGTCAGTCCTTCACCACCATCTTTCTCTTCTTCCTGCACTAAAACCACCAAAGTCCTCTTCTCCAGTGTCGGAAACGAACAGGCTCAGGATGGCTTCGTCATCCACTCTCCGCTTCTCTCCTTCGTTGTCACTTTCAAAACCAAAGAAATCCTCGTTGTCAGAGTCAGAGTCAAACACCCTCTGAAGGGCCGTGGCGGTGTCCTCCTCTCCATCATGCAGCAGTCCAGCCCTTCGAAATCCGTTGGTGATCGTGGATGTTTTCACACTTTTCCACGCTGTCAGAATCCACCAGTGGAGTTGAGCATAACTTGCTTTTCGCAAGTTTATCGCCGCTCGTCATCCACGTCTCCCGCTGAACGCGTAGCGCTGCTTTGAAGTTTGTTTTTCGCGCTACTTCGTATGGCACTATGTTTCCTGGCGGATGGACATGTGACCAACACACCACTCTTGAACCCCGATACTGTGTGTCTGATCACATGCCCTTCCGCCAGGCAATGTAGTGCTGTACAACAGCGGAACAAATCTTACGATATGACAAAAATCATGGACAATCCATAGAAAAGCCGCACCTGACTAAAAGCCGCAGGGTTCAAAGCTTGTGCAAAAAGTAGCGGCTTATAGCCCGACAATTACGATGGAGTCAACATCTTTCTTCAACAGAATTGCAGACTGCACAGATGGTTCCCAAAGGAAAAAGTACTATAGCTTACTAGGGTATATGAGGCTACGTTCACACTGCAGGTCTTGATGCTCAGTTCCGATTTTTTGATCAAATCCGATTTTTTTGTCTGCTCGTTCACACTACAAATAAAATGCGACAGCAAACGCGCTCTAGTGTGAACGCTCAAAGCGGCCGCATGCGCAAAAGAAGACGTCACACACAACGCGCTCTGTTTAGACCCAGAACAAACTATATTGTTTGACTGATGGCCTTAATATAAAGACTTCGGACTTCACGTTTCCCAATTTTTGCTTTAAGTTATTTTGTTATTTACATAATAATGTAAATAACCTAATAATGACCCTTATTGATGTTTTAGAGGAGCGCTGCTTCAAAGGATAGCTGCAGATTTCTGTCAGAATCTGCAGATTATACAGTACAAAGAAAATGTTCACGTTGTCTTCCCAACAGTTTCACTAACATCTACACTGGATGGCCAGGAAGCGTTCACGATGTCTTCTCCAGCGCTGATAATTGGCGTCTGTCTTGTGTCAGTGACGTAAAAAATGGATTTAATGCGACATGACCGTTCAAACAGCAGTCGCTTTCTAAAACATCGGATATGTATCGGATTCAGTACCACATACGAAAGTGACCCCGATCGGATTTGAAAATATCGGATTTGCGCCGTTCACACTGTCATAGCATGATCGGATATGAATAATAATAATAATGGATTGCATTTATATAACGCTTTTCAAGGCACCCAAAGCGCTTTACAATGCCACTATTCATTCACTCTAACATTCACACACTGGTGGAGGCAGCTACAGTTGTAGCCACAGCTGCCCTGGGGCAGACTCTAGGGTAAAGTATCTTGCCCAAGGACACAACGACCAGGACAGAGAGCCCGGGGATCGAACCGCGACCTTCCGGTTACAGATGCGATTCCCAAACCCCTGAGCCACGGTCGCATAGGGTCAAAAAAATCAGATTTGATGCGCTTTCGCCTGCAGTGTGAACGTAGCCTTAGACTTAACAGTTACTATATACAGTAATGGACTTCTATACATTTCACATCAGATTAAAACTTTGGTTGTAAGATTCAGATAATTATTTATTAAAAGCTCGACATTTTAAATGAGAATAAGAAAGAAAAGTATGTCTTTGTGCCCCCTTTCCCTGTTAATGCCCTATCAGCCCCCCTGGCTAAACTTTGCTAGATCCGCCCCTGCACAGTTACCAGCGTCAGCTACGTAGAAAAAGATCCTGGAGTAGAAAGTAATATTAAATACATTCTAACAACAGCTTATCAAGCTTAAACCTGCTGCTGTTGTTCAGCCGCTGGTTTCCTCTTTCTGGTGCAAAGTGGGCCAAAAACAAACAAGAGAGACGGACTCGTGACAAAAAAGCTGATCAGCTGATCATTGATCAGTTTCATGATTGAAGTAGCAGCAAGAAGAGGCAGTCGCTCCATATATCGTTTGTTAAGCTTAGCGCGGGAATGCTTTACAAACATTCAGAGATGGACTTACACACTTGCTTTACTTCTCTCTGGGATCACTTCCTCGGAGATGAAATGCCGGGTTGGTAGCGAGGCTACAAATACTCAACCAGACAACAGGTCTTGCATGCCACAGCCGCTCTATCACGTGAGCACACTGCTCCGACGTGCTACGAGCTGAGTTACGCCGTGTCGAAAGTTTTGTGAGGTGCTTTTTTGATATTTAATGGATCGGATTACATTTTTTATTTCTCTCCGATATCCGATCCAGTGATTTACGTCAGTATCAGACCGATACCGATACGTAATATCGGATCTGTCCATCTCTAAAATCAGCTGTGCAGGAGCTGAGGTAACAAAGTGCTTTAAAGAAAGTCTCATATCAGGCGAAATGTTTCTTCCTGCTTGATAAAGGGTTTCAGCTTTAAACACTACAGTGCACCTGCAGTCTCACTATGGACTCATGCTCCTGAAACACCTGCAGGATGTGCTTTGATGCTGCTGTGAAACCTGTCTGTATCTGTAAGCATTAATAAGAGAAAAATATTTTAGTTAACTGAAATGAAAATAAAACCTAGACTTTGGACTTTTTATTGTAATATCTCTACTGATTTGTGCCTGATGGATTTATCAGCTGGGCCAAAACATCTATCAATGTTAGCTATTTGCAGATATATTGGTATTGGCGTTTATATCAGCCAATAAATGAAAACGAAAAGGAAAGCAGAAACGGGAGAAACGCCCTTCAACCATGTTGGGTTTGATGTTGCAGAGTTTGCAGCTTCCCTGCTGGCAGCACCACCGCTGTAATGATATCGACTGATTCAGTTTTAAGCTTTTGTTCAGCAACCAAAATCCAGAGAAGGCCTGTGTGTGTTGAGCTTCATCAGTAATGCAAACAAACAGGTTAAATGTTGTTAATTGTCCTGTCATAATGTCTGTTTTTCAAAATTATTACTTTTCACTGACAGTTATCGTGGTATACTTGGAATACCATTAATCAGGAAGGGAATGCCTTCATTGTTACTTTTTTTTTTTGTCAATATAAGATTTGTTAACATTTCAGCTGCAAGAGGATTACTATTATTTCACAATCACTGACGTGCTTCACGTGTGGTCACGTGGTTTTATACTGCTACACATCAGAAGTCTGTATGCAGTTGAACGTTGACTAAATTTCAGTGTTTCCGCCAAATCAGCACTCTCTACTTGTTGTTACCTTTGTGAGAAGTAGGCGGGTCATTCGTGTCCAGGATGGGGCTGACTGCACATGGCAGTATTACGTGGTCTACCTGGGTAACCCTGGTATGATGTTTGCCCTTCTGGGTGACAGCTGTTAATATTTGCATCACCACTTGTGGGAAGTCATTATGTTCAGTAACAATCTCTTTGTAACCTTCAGTGTTTGTTGGTGAGTGTATGAAATCAAATGAGGCCAAACACAGTTGAAACCCATAAATGTTTCCCCACTCATGATTAGAACATTAAGAAACACATCAGTGTCATGTTTGGCTTTAGAGCAAAGTTTATAAAAATGATCTGAAATGACACAGCTGTGAAACCAGGTGTGCTGGATCATATTCACATCTGTAATGCGTTCCTTATTAAAGCTGCTAATGGAAGATGGTTTTTCACCTCTGAAGGTCTGACCTGCACTTTGTTTCAGAGCCACCGCTGAATAATCCCAATGCCTGTTTCTTTTTCTCTGCTAACAGAACAGTCTGATTAAAGGAGTGTACCCCGCCAGCCCGTCATCCTGGCTCTTCGTTGCCATAGGAATCCTGGCCACCATGTACATGCAGTCGGATCCCAGCATGGGGCTCATCACCAAGATACAGCAGCACCTGCCGCTAAGGTACACAACGGCAATGTCAGTGGCAAAGTTCTTTAAATGGGCAAAATGATTTGATAATGCAAAGTAGACAAATTAGACCATAATTGTGTCGTTGTTGGGTTTTGTTTTAATCAAAGTAACAAATCTGAAGGTGCAAAAATAGGTGAGCACATGGAATCATAATTTAGCTTTATCAGGGTAAACTCTGCTCTTATCTCGTCTGCTGTGGGTGACGACAGGGACGAAGTGTATGTATGTGTGTGCGTGCAGCAGAGAATGATGAAGCTACCATGATTGGTGGATACATGAAGTGGTGAAAATGTAAAATGGTTCATGGGTACTTTATGTGCAACTGTTAAGTCAGATAGACTTTTACTCTATACTCGAGTAAAACACTTCATACAGCTCATTCACCCATTCACACAGCACTTTTTTGTTCTTTTTCTACATCTAAGAGCTGTTCTGTCAATCATTCATTGTGAAGAACGCCTCGAGAGCAGCTCTGTATCTTCCCCAAGGAGCTTTTGGCGAGCAAGCGAGCAAGGCCCATGATTAATCAAACTTCTCTCAGAGTTCTGCAGACAAATCAAGTGTCAAGAAACTATAATGTGATGCTTATTTTAAGCCCAGCATCTTCCTTACCTCCTCAGTTCAGTTGTTATGTCTTTGATGCCATGTTGTTCTGGAAGTTTTGCTCTTGCTCATGTTTTTATGTTGCTTAGTAGCTTTTATTTCTGCACACTGTATTTGCCCACAGTTTCACTCATGTCCCTGTGCTGTGTTGCTGCTAATGGTGATGCTGCCGCGACTCAGAAACCTGAAACATTTTATTAAAAACATCTCATGGGGACCATATGACAATAACTGCTGTGATAACTAGGACTGGAATTATGTGTCCAGTTGAAGTGTTTCCAAGTGTGTGAGTTTTTCCTTCTTAAAGGTGCAGCAGCACTCTAAGGCCTTACAGTGAGGAGGGCTGGAGTTGTGTATACATATATAGCAGGTTTTTCAGCATGTTAACAAGATGAGTCAGTACAGAGGATTGTGGGTGTGGTGCTTAAACCTGAACTTTCCTCTACTTCCTACCAGCCTGACTACTAACTGTAGCTTTATATTCTTGCATAAAGCATCACTGATTCACTGACTGCACCTGTTGCCTTCATGATGTTCTGAGTCATTTCAGACAGCAAGGTTAATAAACAGATGAATATAACTGGCAGGATAGAGGGCATGGTGAAAGCGAACAGTGACATTCATTATAATGACTGTAGCTGAACATGTGACATGAATGAACTGAAACCAACATGAGTGTAAGGGTGATCACATGTCTCAATCACCAGTGCACACATTCATCATCCACCACATTAAATCCACCTGTCTAATATTACAGTGGGGCAAAAAAGTATTTAGTCAGCCACCGATTGTGCAAGTTCCCCCACTTAAAATGATGACAGAGGTCAGTAATTTGCACCAGAGGTACACTTCAACTGTGAGAGACAGAATGTGAAAAAAAAATCCATGAATCCACATGGTAGGATTTGTAAAGAATTTATTCGTAAATCAGGGTGGAAAATAAGTATTTGGTCAATAACAAAAATACAACTCAATACTTTGTAACATAACCTTTGTTGGCAATAACAGAGGTCAAACGTTTACTATAGGTCTTTACCAGGTTTGCACACACAGTAGCTGGTATTTTGGCCCATTCCTCCATGCAGATCTTCTCGAGAGCAGTGATGTTTTGGGGCTGTCGCCGAGCAACACGGACTTTCAACTCCCGCCACAGATTTTCTATGGGGTTGAGGTCTGGAGACTGGCTAGGCCACTCCAGGACTTTCAAATGCTTCTTACGGAGCCACTCCTTTGTTGCCCGGGCGGTGTGTTTTGGATCATTGTCATGTTGGAAGACCCAGCCTCGTTTCATCTTCAAAGTTCTCACTGATGGAAGGAGGTTTTGGTTCAAAATCTCACGATACATGGCCCCATTCATTCTGTCCTTAACACGGATCAGTCGTCCTGTCCCCTTGGCAGAAAAACAGCCCCATAGCATGATGTTTCCACCCCCATGCTTCACAGTAGGTATGGTGTTCTTGGGATGCAACTCAGTATTCTTCTTCCTCCAAACACGACGAGTTGAGTTTATACCAAAAAGTTCTACTTTGGTTTCATCTGACCACATGACATTCTCCCAATCCTCTGCTGTATCATCCATGTGCTCTCTGGCAAACTTCAGACGGGCCTGGACATGCACTGGCTTCAGCAGCGGAACACGTCTGGCACTGCGGGATTTGATTCCCTGCCGTTGTAGTGTGTTACTGATGGTGACCTTTGTTACTTTGGTCCCAGCTCTCTGCAGGTCATTCACCAGGTCCCCCCGTGTGGTTCTGGGATCTTTGCTCACCGTTCTCATGATCATTTTGACCCCACGGGATGAGATCTTGCGTGGAGCCCCAGATCGAGGGAGATTATCAGTGGTCTTGTATGTCTTCCATTTTCTGATGATTGCTCCCACAGTTGATTTTTTCACACCAAGCTGCTTGCCTATTGTAGATTCACTCTTCCCAGTCTGGTGCAGGTCTACAATACTTTTCCTGGTGTCCTTCGAAAGCTCTTTGGTCTTGGCCATGGCGGAGTTTGGAGTCTGACTGTTTGAGGCTGTGGACAGGTGTCTTTTATACAGATGATGAGTTCAAACAGGTGCCATTCATACAGGTAATGAGTGGGGACAGAAAAGCTTCTTACAGAAGACGTTACAGGTCTGTGAGAGCCAGAGATTCTCCTTGTTTGAGGTGACCAAATACTTATTTTCCACCCTAATTTATGAATAAATTCTTTACAAATCCTACCATGTGGATTCATGGATTTTTTTTTCACATTCTGTCTCTCACAGTTGAAGTGTACCTCTGGTGCAAATTACTGACCTCTGTCATCATTTTAGGTGGGGGAACTTGCACAATCGGTGGCTGACTAAATACTTTTTTGCCCCACTGTATGTAGGTCCCCTCTCATGGTGCCAACACTGCTCTGGCCCGTCGGGGCATGGACGTGGGACTCCAGGGGGATGGAGACATTGGGTTCCTGGGGTTGTAGGGTTGGGCCTCCGTGATTGGGCTTGTTTTTCAAACATCCTGGCTCGGATTGGGATCTGGGGAGTTTGGAGACCGGGCCAACATCTCGGACCGTTTGTCATGTTCCTGACTAGTTTTGTGGTGTGGTGGGGTGCACTGTCCTGCTGGGGACGACCGCTGCCGTCAGCAAGTGTCTTCGCCAACAGCTGATAGGTAGGTGGCGTGTCTCAGTTACATCCACCTGAACGCTAGGAACCGAGGTTTCTCAGGAGAGTCAAAACTCACTTTCCTGATTACCAAGCTGTACTAGTGCAGTACTAGACTACAGAAAAAAACTGAACTGCCCGTGCTTGTTGCCTTCATTATGAGTTTATTACTTTTTAAATGCAATCTAATATCCTAACATCTTATTGTTTTTAATACTATGCACAGTTCACTTCCTCAGTGGCCCGCTAGGTGTTGCTGTTGTATTTTTATACTGTCAGAAGCCTCACGGTAAGATTAAACATGAGCTATGTGAGTGAAATGCACACTTTCTCAGTTTTGCTAAAGTAACAGATTATTCGGGGAGAACTGCATTTATCAAGAACGGATTTATTTATTTATTCTATAATTTTGTGTTAACCTGTCAAAGGCAGCAGTTTTTGGAGCCACTGGAATCTAAAAGCTGCTGTCTTGGTCACTAACACTGAAGTCTATTTTTGCATCAGTTCTTAGCTGTAGATAAAAATACTTCCGATCGGTGTTTAGTGTAGCTGTAATCAGATAATACTGCTTATTACCTCACATTTGAAACTGATTACCAGGCAGTTGTCTGGTTATATCTGAGCCTCTCTGGGCTGGACTCTGAGTGTTGCCGATAAATATGGCTGTAAATTACCATGGTGGTGTGTAGAGGCAAAATTACAAAAATTGTCTTTTTTAGTTATTTTATCAGATATGGGAGATGTCCCACTGCTCTGTTAAAGTAACAAACAGAGCAACGGGACATCTCTTAAAAAGGTCATTTATCAAGACTGTTCCTCCCAGTTTCCTGCAGATTGTATTATTTATTGTCTATTGAAAAAGTTTCCTTGTAGCTGCTCGCATCATTAAAGCGATCTCACTCCCTCTGTGCAGTCTCCACATGTCCCTCAGTGCCCAGGGCCAGACTATGGTGTCAGCGCTGGTCTTCAGCACTCTGCTGTGGCTCTCCCTCATCCTCGCCCTCAGGTTCTGCCTCAAACTGCTGCTGTCCTACCACCAGTGGATGTTTGAAAAGCACGGCCGGATGTCTAACACCACCAAAGTCTGGGTGGTAAGCCACGTTCCTGCTCGGTCCCACAGCTTCCTCCAGAGGCTGCTGTGTGCGTGTGTTGGACTCGAGGAGTTATTGCATTAATTTTTTCCTGGACTGTGTAATATTTATGTTGGATAACATGAACCAAAAGCACATTGATTATTTTTAGGCTGAATGGTTCCATGTTATAGTGTTGTGTGGGTTTTTTCTTTTCAAGCACATAACACGTCCAAAAATGCTGCAAACATGAAATGATGTAAAGCTGTTTTAAACATGTTTCTCTGATTTGAAAGAGTAACAGTCTCACTGGATTGTTTGCTTTGCCTCATTCTTGTAGTTTAATTCCTTTTAAGTGGGGCTTGTTCGAGCTTCTGAGCTCGTCTGTTATCTACAGTAGATGGCAGCACACACTGTCAAGCCTGCAGAGCCCTGACTGGGAGAAAAAATTCAACTACTGCTGGTGATGATTTACAGCAACACTTAATACTCGCTTAAGCGTGAGTTTTGCTTGGAAGTAGGAATGTTCATCTGATCTTGGAGGATTGGTCCATGGAGTCTGGTTTTGAAAATCATGATGATTAAATAAACAGCTCCAGTTTTTCAGTCTTGGATCGGAGCAGTATCTGCCTCCTAGCTGGAAGAGAACTTTGAAAGGGAGCTTTACTTTAAAGAAACTTTATTTTCATTGTCATTAAACCTCCTCCTGTGATAAAGATCGCACCCAGCCCTCTCTAATATTCAAAGACTGAGGGTTTTTGTTGTAAAAGGTAGAAAATCTCTTTTAGGGATAAGATTACATTTTCTTATTGAAAGCACGCTGTCTGTAATGACCGTCTAAAACTGTCTCCCCTCTTTGACCTCTGTTTCTTTCAGCCTCTGGTGAGGTTGCTGTCAAGCAGGAAGCCTTTGCTGTACAGCTATCAGTCGTCTCTACCTCACCTCCCCGTTCCAGCCATCCAAGACACCGTGAGCAGGGTGAGCGTGAACATACACCTGAACACATGGTGGCACATTTAAGTTTGTTTTCTCTCCCCATCCTTATCCTTATCATCTTGTGTTCAAGAATCAGATTAACGCTGCCTGAATGTTTGCTGTTATCAGTACTTGGAGTCGGTGCGCCCTCTGCTGACGGACCCGGAGTTTAAACGCATGTCAGACCTGGCCAATGAGTTTGAGTCGAATCTGGGGAACCGCCTCCAACGCTACCTGAAACTTAAAGCTCTGTGGGCCACCAATTATGTAGGTATTCAGCAGGAAGTACACCCAGTGCAGCTGACAGCGAGGGGTACAGGAGGGTGTATTGACTAACCCAGAGTTACTCATGCTCAAGGGCAACACACGCTGACCTTTGTCCAAACTAAATGAATTGACTCTGTATACAAACAAAAAACAATCTTCTTCACTGCATAATATCATTTTTATAATTAAACAAATTACTAAACTTTACAATTTCCCCAATAATTTCATGAATATGAATTTGTGCATGGCTGCTTTTTTTTTTTTTAACCTTGCCAGAGCAGGTGCAGCAGGTTTATATAACAACACAAATGTCGGTTATTTTCATCATTTCTCCAGCTTGTTAACAACTTCACCAGGTCACAGGACATGCCCATCATTTAGCTGCTTTGATCCTGAAGCTTCCGGCTCTGAGCTTTGAATGAGTTAAATGTGTTTGTGGTGGTTCTGCTGCAGTTTTGACAAACACTTTGTGTCACTCACAGTGAGTCGCTTCACAGCCTTCATATTAATGTGAAGGTGCCACAAATGTTTCCTGTGCTCGCCTGGTAGTGCAGAAAAGTATAGCAGCATCTTAATGATTATTTAAAGCATATACAGCGGTCCCTCATTCATCACCGGGGTTATGTTTTAAGAATAACCCACGATAGGTGAAATCTGCGAAGTAGCCAACTTTATTTTTTACAATTATTATAATGTTTTAAGGCTGTAAACCCCTCCCTACACACTTTATACACTTTTCTCAGACAGGCACGAACATTTTCACACTTTTCTCTCTTGTTTAAACTCTCAAAGTTCAAACCTTTGTAGAAAAATAAGTCCAGTATTATAGACGGAAACCAAAGGAATACGCAGGTGGCAACATTTCATCAACATTGTTGTGTTTGTTGGGAAGAAGGCTTATAAACATACAGTACTGCACTTAGAGTCACACTGCTGGTGATCTAAGATTTATGTAAATTTGACAAGCTGAATGCATTCTTTACTGTACAGGAAACATGGCACGAGATTGGCTGTAGATCATTGTCAAACAATCAGGACGCAGAACACAATGTGCTGTATTTATAAAATAAAAAAAAATCTGCGAAAGGTGAACCGCGATATAGCGAGGGAGAACTGTAACGCATAAGTTCAGTATTTGCATTTTTATTAATGAAAGTACTTCAAACGCTTGGGCACAGTAAACTTTTACTTGAGTAAACGTTCTTTTGCCAGCTCTGTAATCTGTGAGTGACAACTGACAGAAGTGACGCAGTACTTATTTAAAAAGCAAATTGTTGTTGTTGTCCTCCTTGTAAATCGTCACGACCTCTGTTATCACTACAATACGTCCTCACGTCCTGGTGTTTGAACTTTTTAAACTTGAGGAGCTGCGTCTTGTTCGGGTGCTGAGTTTGACTGTTACAGGTTTGAGTCACTGCTCTGTGGTGCACGGTCAGTGTGCCCTTACTGACACAGCTGATGCATAATGTAATTTATCCCTTTTTATTTGCAAGTTTTCTTATAAAGCTTGCAACTGTAAAGCAATACATTTTGCAATTTTTAATCCTCATGCTTTGTGCTCCTGGTTTGAAAAGAACAAAGACTTTAGATTCCTGTTTTGGCTCTAGGTGAGTGACTGGTGGGAGGAATACGTCTATTTAAGGAGCCGAGGTCCCATAATGGTCAACAGTAACTACTATGGAATGGTAACCACTGCTTCTTTATACAATTACATGTTTACATTCTGAGCTAAGGTTAGGAGTTATATTAAAGTCAGAATGTTTTATTTTCTTTACCCGTGATCCTGATTAAATCTACACCTCATATCCTGTTGTCATTTTTAAACCTGAGCTTCCTGTCAGTCCAGCTCAACCTTTTAGCCTTATCTTGTTGGCTGTGTTTTTAGAGAGACGAGGGAATCATCCAACATTTCATTCTCCTTCCTCTGGTTCTAAATCAAAAATCTTCTGATAGTTGTCTTTTATTTAAATCTATCCCTTGTGTGGTCCTTCCAGGATTTTCTGTACGTGACACCAACCTCAGTGCAGGCGGCCAGGGCAGGGAACACGATCACTGCCCTGCTCCTCTACCGCCGCAAGGTGAACCGGGAGGAACTGAAGCCGGTGAGGCTGCACACATTTCTGCAGATTGGAAAAATAATGCGATGGAGTGGGTTTGCGTCTGTTGCGCTGTTTGTTTTTAAAATTAATAAAAATAAAATTTCTGATGATACCTGTCACTGTCAGAAGTTTGCATCAGTAATCTTAAAAAGGTCAGTGTCTCTCAGGCTGAAATGATGAGCTCCTGTTTTATTATGTTGACCAGAATGTATTCAAAGTTCAGATTCAGTTTTAATACAGAGGGATTCAATGGAAATATTGCATTAATATTGTGGCATTGCTTTTAAACACATGGTCTCAGATGTAATTGGACTGATCAGAATAAAAGACAAGTTTTTTTTCTCAAAGATATTTTTATTAAATTGAAGTAACAAAGAAAAACAGATGCACACAGAATTGTTAAACAACAAACAAGTAGGTTTCACAATGACTGTTTGAACTGAATCAGAATCAGAAATACTTTAATCCCGAAGGAAATTATGGGTTACAGCAGGCAGCATGCTAAATGGCACATGCAAAGAAACCCTATGACCAAACATACTTTACACAAACATTACATTAGGGAGACATGTCAGAGAGAGAGACTGGTGGGAAAAAAACAACGAAAATACACAACATGAGGTGAGAGGAGGGGGAAAAACCTCCACTCAGACTGAGCTCCTAATGGGAGAACAGTTTGAGAACAGAAAAAAACACCCCAGCACAAAAAGCACATGACTGTCAGTACACCACAGACACACAAGATAAGCAACAGGGGTGAGTAAAGGGTGAGGGAGAGCCGGTGTAGACAGCACATGCTTGTGTGTATCCTGAGTTTAGCTGAGAGAGTGTCCTTGGCCCAGCCAGGCTAAGTAAACAGTCTTCCAGCCGACCCAGGTGGCTTTGCGTGGGATAGGAAGGAACAGAAATAACAGAATACAGAATAATGACACACTCACATATCTTGTAATTGCGTTAAGCAGTTTACCCCCCTACCCATACCACATAGTAGCCCTATCCCTCAGGACAAGTACAAAAACAAGAAACAGAAACAAAAAACGCCATTGCAAGTACAACAGGACAAAGCAGAACAAAATAAAACAAACACACAAGAAACATAAAGGCCCCTTCACAGCAGAAACAGCTGCTAACTGCTAACTAAAAGCCAAGGATCCAGAATTTGTTGCGCTGGCTGCTGAGCTCTGTGGGGTTTTGCGGCACCTCTACGTGTACTAGATGCGCCTGCTCCCTGTCGTTTCTATCTCTGTTGAAAAGGCTCTGGAGTAGCCCATACTGGGGGTCTCTGTATAAGCAGGTTAACCTGTGACACAAAAAATAACCGAACTCGGACACACACAGACTGTTTTCCTTCGTGGTGATGAAGGAAATTGCTGGGCTGGCATGTAAAAAGGCATTTATTCTTTTAGGACCTACAGCTCAGTAAAGCACCCCTCCAACTGTTCTCTGATTGAATTGTTAATAAAATTAAATTGAATTTCACCAATTTGGTCAGTTTTCAGGATACAAGCTCAACCTATATAAAAGTGAGTTGTTTCCTGTGGATGGAAGGGCACCAGTGTATGACTATACTAACCTCCACTTTAAAATAGCAGGAGATCAGTTTACATGTAAAAATATAACGATATGCTCTGGCAGACTTGGTTCTATGGTGGGTCTTAAAGGGTTAAAGTTATCCATTAAGGTGCTTTCCTGCGGGAAGGTGTAATGTTGAGAGTAAAAAGTCCTAAACTTATCATTAATTTTGGAAGGTAGTCCACAGCCCATTGTGTAATATGGGTGCACATGCCTTTGATAGTCAGTTTATTCTGGCAGTGACTCTTGTTTCCTGAGGTACTGCAGAACCTTTGATGTGCTCCAAAATCGTCTGTCTACTACCCACCTTGCTTTTTTACAGCTCCCCTTTAAAGCGAGAGCAACGGAAGGGTGCAGCCATCTGTGTAGGCTGTATTTAGTGGTCAGTGGCTGTTGTGTGGCTGCTGATTTCCATTGATTCAAATAACAATGGGTTGTGTTATCTAAGGGTCTAATGTCCATCTAAAACAAATGGAAAATAGCCAGTGTGTTTGTGTCTTTGTGCTGTAGAGCCGCGTTCCGGGTACCGTCATCCCCCTGTGTGCTGCTCAGTGTGAGAGGATGTTCAACACAACGCGCACACCAGGAGTCGAGACTGGTAACAAACACACACATACTCAGAGTAGATGCAGCACATAAACATGCACTTTGATTGTTGCAGTTGTATTTCTCTCGCTCAAGTGTCTTTAATAAGGGAAGCTGTTTCTCTGCTAAATTCTATTGATTGCTGTTCTTCTATTATATGCCCATTTTATTTCTATTACCTGAAGCCGGATATTCAGGATATGAGGATATTGAAGTAGCATTATTGAAGTATGGTATTGAAGTTCATTATCAGGTACTAAATTATCATCGGAGGCTGATGCGCTCTTACACTCAGACATGCCCGGGCTTGTCTTTTTACACACTTTAGGCAATGTAAACACATCTCATGGTTATATCTTATTGTTGTTGCAGACTGTATAATATGCCACGGCCCTACTCTTTTTCACAGATGTGCTCCAGCACTGGCTAGACAGCGAGTTTGTAGCAGTGTACCACAGGGGGCGCTATTTTCGCCTGTGGGTGTACCGGGCAGGCCGCCTGCTGTCCCCCAGGGAGATTGAAGACCAGATCCAGAGAATCCTGGATGACGCTTCATACCCGTTTCCTGGAGAGGAGAAGCTGGGAGCTCTCACTGCTGGAGACAGGTGCGTACAAAGTGGCAGCCCCCTATCATCCTGATATGCTTACTACTGGCTCCAAAAATTTGACATGGCAGCAGCAAGCGTGCTGCTGTTTGAATTTTCTAAATGTCGGGGAAAAGCGGGTGACGTCACACACCTTTTTATCCCTTTTTATATACAGGCTATAGAAGGCAAGTTTGATACATTTTCTAACTTGACTAACTGAAATATTTGGGAGAAATATGAACAGGTTCTAGTCTGTATTTAAGGTTTATTGATAAGAGGTTCTTTAAAACTGAATAAACCTTTTAAGGTTAAAATAAACTATTTTCTTTCATTAAAATAAAATAATTACATTTTTTTTATTTCTTTACTGAAACACAGCCAGTTTGTATAAAGCTGTTTGAACCTGCTGTCTTTATATTTAGCAGGTTGCTCAGAGGCAGCTACAGCGCGACCACTGGATGGCACCATAATATACTAATCAGAGCTCTTTACTGATACATATGATTAGTTATACCAGAGGTTCCCAAACTTTTTTGCTGGGCCCCCCTTGTTTTACAAGAAAAATGTTCGCGCCCCCCCCCCCCTTCTCGCACGTGCGCACGCACACGCACTAACACATCCTCCAACCACACACGCCCATATTTTGTTCCATTTCGGTTTATTTAACACCTCAAGCATTTAGTAAACAATTAAGCAAATATAAGTAATCTGCAATAAATTACAGGTAGTAATAAAAGAAACTCTTTTACGCTGCGTCCGCACCTACACGGGGATTTTTGAAAACGCAGCTGTTTCGTCCACGTAAACGGCGTTTTGAATCACCGAAAACGGAGATTTTTTTAAACTCCTTTTTTGCGTTTCCGTGTGGACGAGGAATACAGAGTTGGTCATGCAATGTCAAAGGTATGTGCCTTTTCCACGTCACGCTGTGGCCACGTTATTGTTTACATGAGATGAATTGCAGAATGACAGACAGAGACAAAATACTGTTAATCTGACTGTCTGCAGGTTTTACACGCTTACATACACACACAGTTACTGTCCCTCCATTTACAAAGGCAGAGGCGTCACAGTGTGATTATTTTACTGTAGTTTTTTTTTCATGTGTAATAATATTCAACATTGCTGTCAATACATTTTTCAAAAAATGTCTCTCTGTGCAAAATGGGTTGAAAAACATAAACAACTGTAGGATCCTGTTTGTCCGTGATTTGAACCGCCCGACGCTGCTCCCGACACAGGAAAAACTAATCCTGCAGGGAGACCTACCTCAGCACCTGTGCAGGTGAAACCAAAGGGCAGATTTGCTTCACCATGTTTTCTAGTCTTTGGTTTAGAATGAAGTTGGTTTGGAAACACATTCAGCGATGCTTCATCTCCTGCTTTGCGTTTCTGTGGGCGCCCTGTGCTAGCTGTGTCCAAGCGTTTAGTTTTTTTTTCCCATTTTCATTCCACGCGCCCCCCCCCCTGCAATGGGGCGGGCCCCACACTTTGGGAAGGTCTGAGTTATACAATGGACTTAATGTGTAGACTCAGCTTTCATTTGAGAGTACCCAGTTTTAAGTTTCAGCTCCTTAACATGTGCCACCCTCTTTTTTTTTTTTCTTTTTTTTTTTTAAAGGGACAAAAGTAACAGGACAATTGACTCGAAGGCTGTTTCATATGAAAGTTCATTATGTCATTATCGATTAAGCAGATAAAAGGCTTGGATTTCATTTAAAGTTAGATCTTCCAAATCCAAGCAACATTCTGTGAACTAACAACGTGCGGTCAAAAGAGCTCTCCATGCACGGGAAACATGCCATCCTTAAGCTGCTAAAACAGAATAAACTATGCAAGAATTTGCTATAATGTTAGAAGTGGCAAAATCTACGGTTTGGTACTTCCTGAGAGGGAAAAAAAAGCACTGGTAAATTCAGCAACGCAAAAAGACCCGGACGCCCACGGAAGACAACAATGGTTGATCCAAGAGTCATTTCCATGGTTATGAGAAACCGCTTCACAAAAGCCAACCAAGTGAACAACACTTTCCCGGAGGTACGCATATCGATATCCGAGTCTACCATAAAGAGAAGACTGCATGAAAGTAAAGCCTCAAGAATAGATTGGAAAACTCCAAAGCACACAGCATCATCTATAAAACTGTGTGATGTTTGGGCTTGCACGGCTGCCACTGGCATTCATGAATTTTGAGGTGTTCGGAGACTCTCTGCTCAAATCCAGTTAAAAGCAGTCAAATTGATTAGATGGTGTTTCATCATACAGATGGACAGTGAGCCAAAGCATACAGCCAAAGCAAGCCAGGAGTTTATTAAAGCAAAGAAGTGGGATATTCAGCCACCTGCTCGTTTTCCTGGCTGTGGGCATCTTTAGTTGAGTGTGAAGGTTTCTAACTCTGCTCTCTTAATTCCTCAAAACCTAGGGGAAAAGTTTGGGTTGGCTTCACTGAAATGATTGAAAGCAAAACAGTGGAAATTAATCATGTGAACAGTAAGTGTAAATAAATTTTGGCTAGAAGAACCGATGAAGAAAAGAAATGTAGGGATCAGCTCTTCAAGTTTATGCATGTTTGTATTTGTAATGTCTGTTGTACACACGTCTAGATTGTTTTCCTAAGATGTAGAAGCATAACAAAAACAAAACCAAGAAGGAGAGAGTGCAAAAGCTAACGTGTATCAGCAAATGGATTGTTAGGATCCTACGAGACATGGTGTTGTGATAGGATGCTGAATTTTGGCAAACCCAACTCATGATTGTGAAGGAAATGAGGACATGTGCCTTTGTTCAGTCATAGCCTACGTGTGTTTGTGCTGGCAATCATGAGAAATAAGTGTGCTGGTGAACTGTTTGCCTTTGACATGTGGAAAAAAACCCACACGAAACACCCACATGTCAGTGTGTTGTTTCTTAATGCCCTCACTGATAGAAATCTATGCATACTGATTTTCTTTGATAAGCTCACATGATTTAACTTTCAATTGCGCTTTTCTCCAAAGGCCATTAAGACTTGGCATATATGCACGTCTCCCTCTCTTCAGGATTCCCTGTTGTGATTAAAGCTAAATATTGTTGTGTATGTTAAATCTGTTTTAGACTGGGTGTCTTTAGCAGGCGCTCCCATCCTGTTACTAGTCTCGTGCTGGTTTGTTTTCTGGTATGATCAGTATTGTGCAGAATTTACAAAAAGATGGAAATGACATCAGAACTACAGTCTGGATATTGTGCTGCCTGCACATTATGCATGGCTTAAAGCAAACAAAGTGTGAAAAGTGCCACCAACGTGCTTAGCAGGAACAGTCCAATGAGCCTTTGCATTAATGGCCCGTCCGTCAAGCTGTGCGTATTACTAAAGTAGTGAGCCGACCAGCAAATCGGACACAGTACGAGATCTTAGAAAACATCACTGGGCTTTTGTCCAAGAACTGTCATCTGATTTTGACATTTGCATCACATGCTGATGTCTTTGACTGTGTGGAAACTTTGTTGGAAGCTTCAGTCTGCTTGATGGAAACAATAGTTTGATGTTTTGTGAGTTTTCAGATTGTCTTAAGTTATCTTAGAGTGGACTAAGTACTTGAGAAGGATTCAGTGTTTAGTGAAGTACGTTTTCTCATGATTGTTATGGAGCGTCTGTAGTTTCCGCTGAGTTGAGCCTTCTGTGAACTTTCTCCACTTCCGAGGCTCTTTTAGTACTTTGTTTTAGGACAATTGTGCAAAAAGACTTGCTGACTGTGAGTACAGACCCGTGAGCAAAGCAATGATTTATAATGGTAAATGGCCTGCATTTGTATAGCGCTTTTCTAGTCCCTAAGGACCCCAAAGCGCTTCACACTACATTCAGTCATTCACCCATTCACACACACATTCACACACTAATATATAATAATATATATATGTCATCTCCTCCCAGAATCCCTTGGGCTCAGATGAGGAAGCAGTACTTCAGCTCTGGGGTCAACAAGAGATCGCTGGATATCATTGAGAGGGCGGCCTTCTTTGTAACCTTGGACGACGAGGAGCAAGGCATGAGGGGAGATGACCCAGAGGGGAACTTGGACAGCTACGCCAAGTCTCTGCTTCATGGGAAATGTTATGACAGGTGAGGAGGTCACTAAGGAACCTGTGTGGGGAGGGGTTTTATGGATCTGGTATATTTAAAACGGTGTTTGGTGCCTTCAAGAGCCTAACTGCAGTAAGCATTGTATAAAAATTGGAAAGTGAAGGTAGATTTGTAGCATTATTTGGTTCATCATGGAGACAAAAGATACTTCATCACATCACCACTTCGAGTAGAATACATACCCAAGGGAATGCTCTGGGAATCCTGTGGCAACTGATCGCTTCATAGTCCGTCCATGTAAGAATGATGTAATGTGATGCTGATGTTTTCCACATAGGAAAAATGATCTTTATCTCCATGCATATAAGATTTTGGTTAATCGTGGTCCATCTTATTGTAAAGACCTGAAAGTACCATGTTACTCCAAACAAGTACTTCACTCAGTGCCTCCGAGGATATTTAAAAGTAGGATGAGGTAGCACCTTCAGCCTTTAGGCAAGGCAAGGCAAGGCAAGTTTATTTGTATAGCACAATTCAACAACAAGGTGATTCAAAGTGCTTTACAGAGACATTAGAAACAAGAACAAATAAAAAGCATGATTTAAAATTGATTAAAACAAGCAAATAACCTAACTAACTAATTAACAAACAAACAAACAAAACAGTATATAAAATCAAAACAGATAAAATCAGAACAGTAGATAAAATCAGTAGTTAAATGTAAGTTTTGAAATTTAAGCTTAAAGTGTGGATTTGGTGCTTTATTCAAATGCAGCTGAGAACAGGTGAGTCTTCAACCTGGATTTAAATAAACTGAGTGTTTCAGCTGATCTGAGGCTTTCTGGGAGTTTGTTCCAGATATAAGGAGCATAAAAGCTGAATGCAGCTTCTCCGTGTCTGGTTCTGACTCTGGGAACTGATAAAAGACCGGATCCAGATGACCTGAGGGATCTGGAAGGTTCATACTGGGTCAGGAGGTCATTGATGTATTTTGGTCCTAAACCATTCAGAGCTTTATAGGCCAGCATCAGAACTTTAAAGTCTATCCTCTGACGGACAGGCAGCCAGTGTAAGAACCTCAGAGCTGGACTGATGTGGTCCACTTTTTTGGTCTTAGTGAGGACTCGAGCAGCAGAGTTCTGAATGAGCTGTAGTTGTCTGACTGATTTTTTAGGTAGACCTGTAAAGATGCTGTTACAGGAATCAAGCCTACTAAAGATGAATGCATGGACTAGTTAGGCCCCTCTTCAGCTCCAAGTTTGGATTAGTGAGACGGACACTTTCTCTGCATTTAAGATTAGGTTTAAACTTTCCATTTTTATAAAGCATATAGTTAGGGCTGAGTCACATGACCCTTAACACCCCATGCCTTAGTTGCAGGGGGAGAGTGTTCCCACTGTTGCCAAGTGCTAGCTTAACAGTGCAAATGCAAATTCCTCGCTGACAGTTTAACCAAAAGGCATTTCCAGTGGAAATTGGCCGACACATCCTCAGCATAACCATGTATAATATCCACAAAACTTAAAAAGAGGTTATACACACACAATACGGTAACATTATGTTGAAGCACAGTATGTATCACTCCGCGAGGCTCCGCCTACGATAGCCGTAATGCTCCCACAATCCATCAAGCGGTGCTGCTTTGTAGCTTAGCAAACATTTGACAGATTTTCGAGCGCCGTGTACATGAAATCGTTTCGAGGTCAGTAAACACAACCAGAGTTCATACATAAGGCACACGGGATTATAAGGGGCTCTGTCGATTTTCAGAAAAATCAAAGGATTGATTTTAAGTGCGCTGTATTTTCCAAACAACACGGTAATAACGACGGCCCGCTAGCATGCGCTACCAAAAATAGTGCTTTGTTGTGTATCTGACGGACGAAAGCTAAACCAGTTCCACACCACTGAAGCTGCAGCATTTTTACAAACCAACTCTGGTTCATCCGTTTCATTTAATGATCCACTTTCGCTCTTCTCGTTCTGCGTCGCCGCCATGTACGTATGTAAACAAAGGCACTGCGTGTTTTACCCATAGTCTATCGCAATATTTCATTTTCCTATCGTTGCCTGACATTACACCGGTATTACCGTGAACGGTATGATATAACCCAGCCCTAGTAATCAGTTTCTAATGTTTAGCTTTTGTTGTCTTATGACAGATGCTGTCAGCTGCTATGTGTATCTAGTCATCTTTCTTGCAAAACAGTGTAACGTGATTTCAGCTGCTCAGTGAGTCACACCTGGCAAAAAACTTGTGATGCTAATGTAACACTTATGTGCGTGTCTCAAATACTCCCAGAGCAAAACAAGAGTATGTCACCCAAATTTGACACCAAAGAGCTCAAAGATTTGGACCAGTAGGTTCGGCTACGTACAGGAGAGGCGAACTGAATGAGACTCAGACAACCGCGAGTTTTGAAAAATAGCCGGAATTGTATTTTTCTTTTCAATTAGAAATAACAGGACATTATGACAAACACACAAAACACTTACAAATGAAATTATTCCCTTTCGGTACCGGTACTCTCTTAATAATACCTTTTGGCAAAATCACAGTGATCACTCGATGAAAACAAAAAAAAAGAAGAAATCTTACCTGGGTGCACCCTTTCTAGAGGTACAGTTCACATCTAACAATGAACCACAATGTCAATCATCAGCATATAAATGTTAACACTTATTTGCATTTTCACAGACTTCGTTTACAAATAGCAACAGTTAATCAGCTGGAGGGTTATTTCCGACCGCTCACACTCACTTTTGTCCACATTCATGGAATGTACAGAGTCCGTAAAACGTGTCCTTAAAACAACCCGCCCGTGAGTCCAGGGGGATGTGTGTGAAAAAGGGGGACTACGAGTACAAAATGGCGTGGTGTGTCTCTGTTTTGTTGCATCTGGCCTACCACACTCTGATGTGCAGGACAGAACAAAGTCATTTGGTCCTTCAACGGGGTTGGCTCGCCATCAATTTCAGGATCCGTTGGAATGCACCAGGAAGATACAAACCAAAGAAACAAAAAAAACAAAACCAAACAAAAGAAAAAAAAAAACCTGACCTCAGAATTAGAAAGACGGAGCAGCGCGAGATGGCGCACGACCGATGAAATGGCGTCGTCTCTAACTCCCGACCTTTCTCGACTCGTCTCAGTAAATCGCCGTGTCTCGTTTCCTCACTAGCTTGCTCATGGAAGGTTCGCGAGCGGAAGAGAGAAAAGAAAAATCTGTGTCCTCCTAGGCAGGGGCGGCAGGCGGAGCCTGTACCACGTTTCAGCAGCTCATTGGCCTAGAGTAGCACGTGTCTAAACCAGAACAGTTAACTCCTTAACTGCTGCACCTATGGTTTATTCATTACAAATGAAGTGTGCTGCTTAGATTAATGATTCTTTTATTCTGGTGTATTCTAGTTAAGCCATACTCAAATATGGGTTACACTAACAGTAATAATTACATCTCTGGAGAATAAATGTGCATTACTAGGAGTTCAGGACTGAGGTCACAGAATCATTCCTCCGCAGCAACATGTCTGTGATTACTCCACTTCTCACAGGCCTCAGGCTGCCAAGGATTCTCCTTTGGTTTGTGATGGTGACAAAAACCACTATCAGACATGTAAAAATAAAGGATTGTGATGAATCCTTTATTTAATCCTTTACTTTCTTCATTGAAATTCAGCTACAGACACCAAACAGACACCTGAGGCTGATTTGGACTCCACACAGGAAACCTTGACAGAAAGGATTGACAGATTTAAAGCTTTCTGTGTGGGGGATGGTGCGTGGAGCAGTTTGTCTCACAGGGTAGTTGTCTAAACTAAATGCGTTTTAAGAATACAAGGAAAAATAAGATGCATATCTGCATGGCATCGGTATCATTGTTGTGACACTGGTTATAGACCTGCCCTGTTCCAATCTGTTTTGTCTGGTCTAAAGCCAGGATTCTTATTTCTGCATCTGCGACTCGACTCGGGTGTCCTTTACACAAGCTGTGGCAACACGCATCTCCTTTTTTGCTTTATCTTCTCTCCTCTCCCAGGTGGTTTGATAAATCCTTCTCCGTTGTGATCTACAAGAATGGGAAGAGCGGGCTGAATGCAGAGCACTCCTGGGCTGATGCACCAACTGTAGCGCACCTTTGGGAGGTGATCCTTGGTCTTATTTCTGAATTTGTGCTGACATGCATTTATCACACAGGGATAGCACAGCTGCAAGTTGAAAGTTCCAGATGGAGCCAGTTCCAGGAACTGGCTGTGTTAAAAGAATCTGATTGTGTTACAGTATTATCTTAGAAAGCACAGCAAAGAGGAAGTGACACTTACGGGGACACAATCAGACTTGAACTAATGGCCTTCAACACCCACCATTTTTACCACAGTGAGATAAAAGCAAGACTAAAACATGCTATCTGATAATATTAGCAGCATTTATTAATTTGACTTGATATAAGAAGCAAAACTACTAAGACTGCAGAAATCTGTGTTTCAGTTACATGATGATGTTTAAGAATGAACATTTCTAACCCTGGGTTAAGAAGAGAGGAGAGCAGAGATTATCTTTAGGCAGCAGTATGGTTTCACGCTGAGAAAGAGCACCTTAAACTGCACGTTTGATGGTGGATGGTGGAGAATGTCAGAAGGAGCTGCACTGAGAAAGCGTATGATGGGGTACCAAAAGAGGAATTTTCATTGGACAGATTTAGAAATGAGTACGTCAGAGGAACCGCTTGGGTCGAGCATTTTGGAGGAAAGGCTGAGATGCTTTGGACATGTGCAGGGGAGAGATGGTGGATATATCAGATATAAGCAATGTTCCCTCTAAGCTACTCTCTGATTGCGCACTGCTGGCATGTCTCTGCGCACAGAAAATCTGCGTTGCGCACAAAAAAAAATATAACCTGAACTGAAATTAAAGTTAAAACTTTAACAATCCTGTTTTGCAGTGTTAGTCAGTGACTGGCTGCTCCTGTATGGGATCAGAACGATGCCACCTTATCCCATAGTCCAGCCAATAATGCGATTCACATTCGTATATACGCAGCCAATCAACGTGGTTGACAGGATATGACAGCGTCCTTATGTGCCCACACCGGTGTTTTAGCAAAGCGGCTGATGTGGAGTGAAGCCACGTTAATGACAACGTGTACAACCATTGGAGATGTGAGCAGGACAGACGGAACAACTGACGGAGAAAGTGTGGACTTTATATTTTTAAATTGTGTTGATCGGCCACATAAAACCAGAGTTATGATAAAATATCTGCAATGTTTGGTTTTCTTCCTGAATACTGTCGTTGTTTATATTTACTGCGGGAAGAAACGGTAAAAACGGCGTTTTATAAGGAAAACGCTCGAAAAAAACCCAGCCTTTCCTATTGGTGGAAAAATGTACCATGTCGACCAATCAAAAAATGATATAGCAACATGTTGTTTAGGGAGGGGGAAGTTTTAGGAGTGACGGCAGTGTTTTGAGATGTGAGAGATTTGTGACTTTTAGTACAAATCTTGTGTAGTTAGTGTGTAGTGAGTGTGTAGTGTAGTCAATAGTGTTGTTGTGTGTCAGAACAATGAGGCGACTGCTGAGTGTTACAGGTGTTACAGCAGTGATACATCTGCTGCTGTCAGGCCTGCAGGTATCAGGCTGTTGTTCTCCTTCATCTCATAGTGGACAGGAATCAAATCTGCATCAAATCTGGCATCAGATTTGATGCAGAACAGCTGATTGTTCTGTAAATAGTTTGAAATGTTTGTTTAAAAAAACGCCTTGGCTGCATTTTTAGGTAATGTTTTCAAAATTGGAGTTCAAGTAATTTTTACTTCCAATAGTGTTAACATGCTACACAGGTCATGAAGAAGATTTATTTTCATTTTCATTGTAAGTGGGCTAAAGCAGTTAATTAAAAGTCGGCTAACATAAATGTAAATGCTGTAATTTGATTATTTTAATAAACATGTAACTTGGATGCTGGCGTGACCACAGTGCACACGTCTGCTGTCGCTCACAGTGGTCCAAGGGACGCTCAGGGAGTTTGTGTGTTCGCTCACACACATGAAAAATTAGAGGGAACATTGAATATAGGATGTTAAATATGGAGCTGCCAGTCAGGAGGAGAAGAGGAGGACCTCAGAGGAGCTTCATGGATGTAGTGAAAGGAGGACGTGCAGGCGGTTGGTGTGCTGGAATAGAGAGGGTTAGCTGCAGCCAATGATCCGGGCAGCTGAAAAGAATAGAGTGCATTCATGTGTATATCACATACACATGAATGCATCATGTTTGTCTGAGCTCATTTTAAATATTCTACTTTAAGTAGCTTCTTCTTTTGGCCAGTGATAAAGAAATATTCGATCCTTGAGTTCATTTGTTAAGCTTTGATGTTGCCAGCTAGCCTGAATTATGCACAAGGGTCTTACCATTGTTATCTGGTTTAGTCTGAAAATCCAAAAACTCTAGACTTTCTGTAGTTTCCTGTCTATAAAAGGTTTCCAAATGTTGCGCTGTTGATTCTGGCTTAATAAGTCCAGCTTGTCACAGATTTTGTGGTTTGTTTGATGCAGTGTTGCAAACCTAACTCTGCTCTTTAGAGAGAACAGACTTCGTCCTGGCAACTTTTCCAAAAATTAGTTCCGTCTTTTTGTAATTGGGCTGTCATGAAATGTAACATTTAATGTTAACAATTGTAGATAATCAGTTAATCAAGTGCATTAGCAGCAACTTAAAAAATGCTTATGCTGAGTTTTCAAGCACTCATCACCTCTCTTGTATTTTTGTGTCGTCCATTAAAAAAAACCTTTTTTCCCCTTTTATAATGGGGTACATTTTTGCAAGTATGGCTGTGCTAACTCTCATACTAAGTCTCAATAATCTTTTCCTTCACTATTATTTTTTCCTCCAGTACACGCTGGCCACAGATGCCTTCCAGCTAGGCTACACCGAGGACGGCCACTGTAAAGGTGATGTGGAGCCTTCTCTACCCCAACCTCAGAGACTTGTCTGGAACATCCCGGCAGAGGTAGGAATGCTGGGCAAGATGTGTGTGTCTGATTAGTGTGAAACTGCCCTCACTTGTCTCAAGATAGGGCAAAGTAACTCGCTGGAATCTCGTGTGTATATACGATGTATGCATGTAGTCTTGACACCATGTTAGACCATCTTGCCCTTACAGACTCTAGTCTGATGTACATCAGATGTGATTTAAGTCTCACTGTTTAGTCTGTGAAGGTTCTCCGTCATGCAGGTGATCATAGTCTAAGGAGCTTGGAAAAAAAGGCATCTGAACTTCTTGAAGTTACTTGAAGACGTTTCACCTCTTATCTGAGAAGCTTTCAGTTTTAGGGTCAAATGGTGGAGTGTCTCCCCAAGAGGGTCATAAACCCCCCGTTGATCCTCTACCTTATCGCACAAGTCAAGGTGTGAAAAGAGGTGTAGGTCACAGTCAGCCAGGGTTTCGGGTGAGCTCACTGTGAAACCTAGCCGCACCCCATCATATGATTTCCTGAAGTCAAAAGGCCCAGGGTGTGAGTGGGCATAAAGGCGTCTGGGAAATGATCTCGAAACTGGATTATAGAGACACAGTTGGTGTCGTAAGCCAGCGCCTCTGTTCAAAGATGGTCGTTCACAGTGGACATAGATGGTTTCTATGAAATTGAATGTCTTTCCATTTGGAACAGTCCTGGGTTGGCTTTGGCATTTCTTGATCATGTTCCGTTCTTCTTTGCAGCGTTTTTGTGTTGAAGAATATTATCCTGAAATCTGTAAGGGATTTTTTTGCATTTTTTTTCACTTGCAGTCAGATTACCAGGTGGTGGTTAACCAGTCTCTAGGCCTGCGTGACTGAGCCCTTGGCTGACAGCGAGAGCACTGTCAGAGTATAAGACCAGCTCAGCAGTTTGAGGGGTGAATTTTAATTCTATCCCACAACATTAACCGATGGTGCAATTAATGACCCCATCTTCCTCATCAGGACTTGAGTGAAACTATTCTAAACTATAACTTTCACTGTCACTGAAGTGAGTTATAATTGAACTGGGAGATTTCCTACTGCTTTCCAGTCAGGTCATCAGGGAGAGCAGGCAAACTTCACACAGGAACAGTTTGAGGTTTCAACCACAAACCTAACTACTCTATTCTACTGATATGCTAATAATTGTGTTAGCATGGGTTCGTTTCCAGTTCAACTGTCACTTTGCATTTTGAGAAAGAGTTCCGGTCTCACTCCCAAACCGTCTAAGCTGTGAGGTTACGTCCACAGCAGAAGCTTTTTAGCTCAAAATGATACTTGTCATGGTGCTAAATGCTGTCAACAGGGTGGGAGGAAGGCAGGTGCAGTTCAGCAGTGAGGGCTCAAGGGTCGCGAAGTATCGAACAACTCTGCTGCCCTCTTTCCTTGAGCTGTTTTCACTCTGGTTTTCTTTTTTGTTTTTATGAACTTTGTTCAAGTTTCTCCATGCTAGCATTAAAACAGTGTTTCTGTACTGCTCCCTCTGCCTTTGCAAGTGTTTGAATAAAGTAAAAGATATTGTGGGCCGTGGCAACACTCACAGCTATGACAATGTCAATTGTTGTCAGCGGAAGCGGAAACAATTGAAGGATTTCAGACGCCATTAAGCCTTCTTCTGTAAGACCTGTGGCTCCACTTTGGGACTGCAGCAGTGACTACGTTCATGAGCAACACATAAATCTTCTGTTGGAGAAAAGCTGACCTATATTTTATTCCACAATGTCTCCCCCACCCACTGACATCCTGACAGAGCAAGCCCAGCGCATTATTCAATAGCAGGAGGTGCATGAAACTGCATCCTATTATTTATTTTTAGTGTACAAAGTGCTGCCACGGATGGAAATTAGGACGCACAAAATAATTAGTCCTCAAAACTACTGCAGGTTAAAAGGAACTGAAAACATCGCAGTAAAATGAAAGCATGATGTAACAGGTCTTATCCTTTCCCAGCAACCAATTTGATGTTTAAACAGTAGTAATTCCATTTTATACTCATTGAGATAATAGTTACTGTGTTATCTGCATGTCTTAAAAATCACACACAGACATGGATAAGAACCTCTTCCTGAAGACTTCTGTAAACTCTAAGTAGGTCTTGCTTAACCTGACTTTCAACTAAGTCAGATTGTCTTCTTATAGAAAAATCTACAGTATAAGGAGCGACTGTTCTACTGCGCTGTAGTGCATCGTCCACCTGGCCTAAACGGTATGTTTTTAAAGGAGTTCAGTGACTTTTTATCCTCGACTTCGAAGCTGTCCAGACTGGTTATAGTCGGGGATTTTAATATACGCGTTGATTAGGGGTGCAACGATACACAAAATTCACGGTTCGGTTCGGTTCGATACTTTGGTGTCACGGTTCGATATTTTTTCGATACAAAAAAAATGTTCATGCCTTTTTAATTTGTCATTTATTAAAATTATAAATATATATTTTAACTCAAAAGTACAGTTTTTAAATTTAACCCTAACCCTTGTGCGTGTTTTTTATTTTGACAGCGAATGCGCACCTGCGGACCACTTATGTGCAGCCCTGGTTATTTAGCTCGTCATATTGCAGCCACAGAAATTATTTTGTCCATGAAACCATAAAGCTGCACTTTCTTTTTGCCTTATAGTCTCATTTGTCATAATTTCTCCGTTTTGTGGTAAGCTTTTCTTTGGCTGTCACTTCTTCACCCTGACCGGTCTTATTTGGCTCAGCAGAACTAAAATATATATCTGTCTGTGAAGGTTCTCAGTCATCCAGGTCATCGTAGTCAAATATAAATCCTGCTGCTTTTACACATGCACTCACATAAGCTCAGCGATTCTCTGCGCGATCAACCTCTCACATGTTTAAGCTGCGGGAGATTTCACTTGTCATGTTTGCATAGTAAGCTAACGATTAATAAGACGATGTCAGAGGAATTGGTGCGCAAATTATCATCACTCACAGATCAGTGCTGTCGCTCTCTATACACAGTTCGCACGATTGCAAAGTGAAAGCAAAAAAACAAGCGCAAATTCAAACGCGATTTCAATATGTCACATATTGACAGTGGCTCACCGATGCCAATGACATAATTACCCAGCTACATTTCCGAAAGAATGCAAAAGCATTGACATATATTTTTCCTTCCTACAATAGCCCGACGGGCAGGGCAGAGATAGATTTTGGTAGCCCGACTGGAAAAATCGCTAGCCCCGGGACGTCGGGCTAGCGATATTGCAAGCCCTGTATCTGATTGAGGAATCACTCATCTTTGGAAAAGAGAGTTTATTACAGAGAAATGTCTCTTTCCAAAATAAAAGCTATACTATCCGCTTCTTCTGGGCTATATTCTCAGCAGCATATTAAACATATAAGGAGAATCCTGTGCTAACAGCTGTCTAAATGACTCGGCTAAAGTTAGTAGCATGCTTGTTGTTGTTTTTTGTCTGCTTCCACTTATCTTTGCACTAGGATGATGTCGGGGTAAATGTGCAGTCATATTCGTTGTGTTCCCACTAGTGCTTTCAGGTTAATCTCGTTGAAATGACCTTAACGCCACAACACGGCAAATCTCCGTTAACGAGCTACCGCCGATCGCCCCGTGCATGGGGCTAGACGGCCAACACGTTAACGAGCTAACTGCGCTAACACACTAGTTCCCACCCATGTAATTGAGCATTGCATGGCACATCCAACATACTGTTTTACTTTAGTCCATGATTCGCTTACCTTCAGGGTCATACGTCACATGAAAACCAAAATAATTCCAAACGCCAGATCTGAATGAGAGTGGGGGAGGTGCCCTGCGCTCTTCCTTCTGACGATGCTGTCTGTGTTGAGCGCTCAGTGGATCTGCGTTCGACTACTCCGCCTAGGCTGCACTGTCGACCCTAGGCGGAGTAGTCGAACACAGATTCACTGAGCGCTCAACACAGACAGCATCGTCAGAAGGAAAGTTGATAAAATAAATTACAAATTTTGTATTGTTCGATACATATGCGTACCGAACCGAAAGCACTGTATCGAACGGTTCAATATCGATACGAATATCGTTGCACCCCTAGCGTTGATGATGACTCCGACCTCTTTGCCAGAGGTTTCCTCAGCGTCATGGATTCTTTTCATTTTACTCAGCATGTGTCTGGTCCCACACACACCAAAGGACACACACTGGACCTTGTTTTTACTTTAGGTTTAAACATTGATTTTATTTGTACTGAGGACATTTTATTTCGGACCATCGTTGTTTTCTTTTTAACCTGTCTTTTCATCTGTCCTTCTCTCCTATTCGACGTGTGGTTAGCTCTCGCATCTTAAATTCCTCTACTGCTGTTAAATTTTCCGATGCCTTTAATTTAGTTTTATCTCCTTATAACGATGTTCATTTTTTAACAAATCTTTTTAATAATCATTGTCTTTGTATTTTAGACAATGTTTGTCCTGTCAAAGTTAGACTAGCTCCGGTTTCAAAGTCGTCTCCCTGGTTAAATGACAGCATTCACTTCTTAAAGCGTTGCTGCCGTAAGGTTGAGCGTTTATGGAGGAAAACGCGTTTGCATGTCCATCTCCTTCATTTAAAGGACCTTTTAGTCTCTTTTAACACTTCAGTTCGAGATGCGAGGGCTGCCTATTTCTCAGACTTAGTGTCTAAGAGCAGAGGTAACCCTAAGGTACTAATCAACACCGTTAGTGATATTGTTGCTCCTGCTCCACGTGCTGTCCCAGTTTCATCAAATGAAGATTGTGAAAAATTTCTTTCTTTCTTCGTTGAAAAAGTCAGTAACGTGAGGAACAGTATCTCTCCTTCTGTGTCTCTCTTGTCTGCTCCAACTCAAGCTAGGCCTGTAATGTTAGAAAGATTTTTACCTGTGTCCTTACCTGAGCTGGTCAAGTTAGTTAATTCAATGAAAGCATCCTCCTGCTCTCTTGATATTTTACCTGGATCTTTGTTTAAAAATGTCTTTCAGTCTGTTGGTCCCTGTGTGCTCACAATTATCAATACCTCACTGGTTTCTGGTCAGGTCCCTGTTTATTGTAAGAATGCTGTCATTCACCCACTGTTAAAAACCCTAAGCTTGATGCTTCTCTTCTTAGTAGCTAAAGACCGATTTCAAAATTACCGTTCATTGCTAAGATTTTAGAAAAGGTTGTGGCTAAGCAGCTTATAGCTGTTCTAGATGAATACAGCATTCTGGATAAATTCCAATCTGGCTTTTGTAGAGCTCACTCTACTGAAACTACACTTCTTAGAGTCTCCAACGACATTTTGATGAGATGAGATGCAGGAGAATGCTCCGTTCTGTTGATGTTGGACCTGACCTCCGCCTTTGATACTGTGGACCATCATATTCTGCTAGATCGGCTGAGACACTGGGTGGGTATATCGGGCTGCTTTGGACTGGTTT
The DNA here is from genome assembly GCF_057381915.1 of Diplotaxodon limnothrissa. NCBI lineage: Eukaryota > Metazoa > Chordata > Actinopteri > Cichliformes > Cichlidae > Diplotaxodon > Diplotaxodon limnothrissa. The sequence goes on along the minus strand of NC_140599.1, from coordinate 3,955,975 downwards.
GAATCCTATTTGCATGAACGATCCTTTTCTGTGGCTACCTCTAAGTACACTTTTCTTGCCTATGGTGTGCCACAAGGTTCAGTTTTGGGGCCTTTATTGCTCTTACTGTATTTACTTCCTCTTCAACACTTATTGAGCACTTTTAAGGACATTTTGTATCACTGCTATGCAGGTGATATTCAGTTATATATCTCCTTTAAGCCCCATGATGTTTCCAAGCTACAGATTTTGCATAAGTGCATAGACTCCATTAGAGGTTGGATGGCTGGAAACTAGGGCTGCACGATTTTGCATAAAATGAGAATCACGATTTTTTTGGATTAGAATTGAGATCACGATTCTCCCACGATTTTCTTTTCCAGTATAAATATTTATTGCACTTATTAACTGCACATCAACTTCGTAACAGTTGAGACTGAACATAAAAACAATAAATAAACATAAAAACAACAAATGTCTCACGTTTTGTGGTTTCTGCAAAATGTTGTCCTGCTTGAAATTCCGTCTCCACCGTTGCTCGACGCTGCGTGTACAGAGCAGGTAGTGCAACAATAGAAAAATAGTTGCGGGACGGCACTGTGTAGCGTTTGTCTAGGGTGTTGATCATTTTCCTAAATCCCTCGTTTTGCACAGTGTTGATGGGAGCCATATCTTTGGTCAGGTGATTAGTGATAGCCTCCGTAATTTCTTTGTGCCTGCGGGAGTTCAACGGGTATAGGGAAGCGCTGTATAAGGTTCCCGTTATTGATGTTTGGGTGGTTGACCGGGACGGATTTTCTCCTGTCACTTTCTTGGCCTTTACAGCTTCGTCATCTCTCACGTGCTCGCCGTTGTTTTTCCCTGCCAGCTGACTTCTGTATCATGAGGTATAAGGCTCCGCCCTTGTCATTTGTTGAGCAGGAAGAGTGAGCGCTTGTTTTCATGCAGCTTATGTCCCGGATCAAGATGCGGTACAATCGTCATCTTTTTTTTTTTTTTTTTTTTTTTTTTTTTTTTAATCGTTGTCATTTGGAAATGAGATCGCACATAAGTATGAGTCGAGGTTGCGATTTTCTAACGATTAATTGTGCAGCCCTACTGGAAACTTTCTTCAACTAAATGAGGAAAAGACTGAAGTTTTTGTTTGTGCTCCTAAAAAAATGTTGTACGGGGTGGCTGTAGCTCAGGTGGCAGAGCAGGTCAGCCACTAATCAGAAGGTCGGTGGTTCGATCCCAGGCTGCGTCCTGGCTGCATGCCAACTATCCTTGGGCAAGATACTAACCCCGTGTTTGCCTACTGGTGGTGGTCAGAGGGCCCGGTGGCGCCTGTGTCCGGCAGCCTCGCCTCTGTCAGTGCGCCCCAGGGCAGCTGTGGCTACAATGTAGCTGCCATCACCAGTGTGTGAATGTGTGAATGACTGAATGTAGTGTAAAGCGCTTTGGGGTCCTTAGGGACTAGAAAAGCGCTATACAAATGCAGGCCATTTACTAGGGGTGCAACGATACACAAAATTCACGGTTCGGTTCGATATTTTTTCGATACAAAAAAATGTTCATGCCTTTTTAATTTGTCATTTATTAAAATTATAAATATATATATTTTAACTCAAAAGTGCAGTTTTTAAATTTAACCCTAACCCTTGTGCGTGTTTTTTATTTTGACAGCGAATGCGCACCTGCGGACCACTTATGTGCAGCCCTGGTTATTTAGCTCGTCATATTGCAGCCACAGAAATTCTTTTGTCCATGAAACCATAAAGCTGCACTTTCTTTTTGCCTTATAGTCTCATTTGTCATAATTTCTCCGTTTTGTGGTAAGCTTTTCTTTGGCTGTCACTTCTTCACCCTGACCGGTCTTATTTGGCTCAGCAGAACTAAAATATATATCTGTCTGTGAAGGTTCTCAGTCATCCAGGTCATCGTAGTCAAATATAAATCCTGCTGCTTTTACACACGCACTCACATAAGCTCAGCGATTCTCTGCGCGATCAACCTCTCACATGTTTAAGCTGCGGGAGATTTCACTTGTCATGTTTGCATAGTAAGCTAACGATTAATAAGACGATGTCAGAGGAATTGGTGCACAAATTATCATCACTCACCAATCAGTGCTGTCGCTCTCTATACACAGTTGCATAACACATAATTGCAAAGTGAAAGCAAAAAAACAAGCGCAAATTCAAACACGATTTCAATATGTCACATATTGACAGTGGCTCACCGATGCCAATGACATAATTACCTAGCTACATTTCAGAAAGAATGCAAAAGCATTGACATATATTTTTCCTTCCTACAATAGCCCGACGGGCAGGGCAGAGATAGATTTTGGTAGCCCGACTGAAAAAAATCGCTAGCCCCAGGACGTCGGGCTAGCGATATTGCAAGCCCTGTATCTGATTGAGGAATCACTCATCTTTGGAAAAGAGAGTTTATTACAGAGAAATGTCTCTTTCCAAAATAAAAGCTATACTATCCGCTTCTTCTGGGCTATATTCTCAGCAGCATAAGGAGAATCATGTGCTAACAGCTGTCTAAATGACTCGGCTAAAGTTAGTAGCATGCTTGTTGTTTTTGTCTTTGCACTAGGATGATGTCGGCGTAAATGTGCAGTCATATTCGTCGTGTTCCCACTAGTGCTTTCAGGTTAATCTCGTTGAAATGACCTTAACGCCACAACACGGCAAATCTCCGTTAACGAGCTACCGCCGATCGCCCCGTGCATGGGGCTAGACGGCCAACACGTTAACGAGCTAACTGCGCTAACACACTAGTTCCCACCCATGTAATTGAGCATTGCGTGGCACATCCAACATACTGTTTTACTTTAGTCCATGACGCGCTTACCTTCAGGGTCATACGTCACATGAAAACCAAAATAATTCCAAACGCCAGATCTGAATGAGGGTGGGGGAGGTGCCCTGCGCTCTTCCTTCTGACTATGCTGTCTGTGTTGAGCACTCAGTGGATCTGCGCTCGACTGTGCAGCCTAGGCGGAGTAGTCGAACGCAGATTCACTGAGCGCTCAACACAGACAGCATCGTCAGAAGGAAAGTTGATAAAATAAATTACAAATGTTGTATTGTTCGATACATATGCGTACCGAACCGAAAGCACTGTATCGAACGGTTCAATATCGATACGAATATCGTTGCACCCCTACCATTTACCTTGTGTTATGGAAAACTTGGGTCCACTTGCTACATTTGCCAAACCGTCTATCAGGAGCCTTGGTGTTAGTATTGACTCAGCTCTGACTTTGGATCCTCATGTAAAATCTTTGGTTCGCTCCTGTTTTTATCACTTGAGAAACATTGCTAAGCTGAGTCCCATTGCTCCGAATTAGAAATTGTCATTCATGCATTTGTTTCATCTCGTCTGGATTATTGTAATTCTTTGTTTACTTGTTTATGTAAAGCCTATTTGGAGCGTCTGCAAGTTGTTCAGAACGCTGCTGCAAAGCTTCTGACCAAGTCCTCCAAGTACTCCCATGTCACACCCCTGCTGATTCAGCTACACTGGCTCCCCGTTAAATTCAGGATCCAGTTTAAGGTTTTGACCTTGACTTTCAGGGCCCTGCATCCATACATTCCCAGCAGGTCCCTGAGGTCATGTGACCAGGGCTTGCGAGAGAGAGAGAGAGAGAGAGAGAGAGAGAGAGAGACGCTTAATGTGCCTTATAAGCCGGTGTGCCTTATGGTCCAAAAAATACGGTAGCTCCAACCGATGTCACACAATGCGCAGTTGTTTTTGAAACATTAATGCGAGTCTGTGGGTCTTTTGTCTACTCATAACATTAGTGTGATATTAGTGATACATTAGTGTTATTAGTTCTGCAGTGGCGTCTTCCCGTTTAGTGCATAAAATCTGTTGATTGTGCACTAGAATAGACTGCAGCACAAGAGGGTCCAGTGTTTTATGGAAGATGTGTTAATCATTTAGTGCCACACCTACATGTGCTCACGTGCACAAAGCTCAGAGGCAAGGGATAAGGACAGCTGACTAGATTGGCTAAAAGTTGTTCTTCTTGGTGATTAAGGGTGTAGACAGATGTTATTCGTTCATTTTATTTTTAAAGTTTTTAACTTTTTTGGTTGTTTTTTTTGTTTTGTCTTTTGAGAAATGCTCTGATTGCAGGTTGAATCTTATTCATTCATCCATCCACAAAGTGCACAGTCAACTAGACAAAGGGAGGAAAAGATTAAAAATACAGTGGTGAGGAATGTGTCACGTTTGTATGGTACAGTACATGTCTAATTGGTTTTCTGTATTTGTATTGGTTAGTGGAAATGTTTGTCAAGAACACTCATGCTCTCATTCTGGGGACTGAGGTGTTTTCCTATAATGGAAAAATCCCACTGAAGCCAAATAAGCGTGAGGAAACGGGCGGGGATTTTCTTCATCTCCCTTTCACAACACAATACCACCAGCCTAGACAACTTAAAGTGTGTTTTTCTGTGGTAGCGGCAGCTTGTACATAATATTTGAGCCTTTGCCTGGAATTTTGGTTTCGTTTTGGATATGAAAAGTATAGTGGTCATGAGTTGGTTTTTGATGATGGATAATTCATAACTTGGTGCAGTCTGCAGTGTCAGTTTTAGTGAAAGCTTTGGGAGTAGGTAGAAATTTAACACTTCCCAAGACCTGCCCCTTATCGGGCTTCCTGCGTTCTCATTCGCTATAAAACATCTGCTCATAAACTGTTGGGAAATCAGTTTTACCCCGGTTCTTTTTTATTCCTCGGGCCTCCAGAGATGCACCGGACTCAGTAGTCATTTTCACAAAAACTTTATTCATCTTTATTCATCTTCATTTAAGCATGCATGTTGGGTCTGTGTTTCTACAAACCCCGCTAATTCTAGAGACTTATTCATCATGAAGAAAACAAGACAGTCGATCGATCGATTATTTGCGCAATGAGGCCTCGTCTGTGTCCACCACGAAAATGACCTCCAGATCTGACCTCCTCCTGCTGCCTTTTATTGAGAGACAGTTCACACAAAACACGTCAGAACAAAGCCACGCCCCCTTGGTTCTAAGACAAAGCATTGTGTGTGTGTGTGTGTGTGTGTGTGTGTGTGTGTAAAAGCAGGAGGAACATCCTTGGTCATAAAGGGGGTAGTCTCCCCCACACCCTAGATGGTTCACCCTAGATAACACAGTGCCTCCCTCTTCCCGCTCCTCCACAACCACCCACACATGCAGGGCCTTGGAGTGGGGGTATGTCACCAGGGTGCAGAGGAGGCTACCCCCCCCCCCCCCCCCCGTCCCCTTCTGGCTGCCTCTGCCTCAATTTTATCCCACAACTTAGACATTCACATTATTCACACTCCCATTACACATACATATAGGATCTTGGGGGTGGGCACAATCACGGAGTCCAAATTACCATCAGGGTGTATACCTCACCCCTGACGTCGTTGCCCACCTCTCAATTTTAAATACACTTAGTCATTGAGGGCTAGCAGGAGGGACTATGCGCTTACCTGCTGCTCCTTGGCAGGTAGCTCCATGCCCTCCTGGGTTTTAATTGCACCTTAGAACACATACGCATCAACACTACAATGAGCGGGTGGAGGGAGGTTTGGAGTCTTCTCCCACCCCCATTCTCTGCGGCCTGCTGGAGCGGGAGGGCTAGTAGGAGGAGTTGGCCGTCCGACTGCGGTCTGGGGTGTGGGGCCTCCCTGCTGCTGCGGAGTCGGGGTGGTCTGCCTCTCCCCACCGCAGGGAAAAGGGTAACACCACCTGGGTCTGGGTGCAATTCCCCCCTCCAGGGGCAAGGGTACCTAGACCCGGTTTGTAGAGTACGCTTGGGGAGTGTGATCGTGTGTACAGCGTCTCTTTATGTCTGTCTCCACGTTGGTTGAGTGTGGAGTGAGTGCATATGAGAGCATGAGGGTGGGAATGGATGTTTGTGTCTGTGTGTGCCTGTATGTCTGTGTCTATATGTCAGGTTGGGTATCAGACGCCACCTCTCTGGGGACATCTCAGGCCCTCCAAGGTTTGGAGGCCTATCTCCACCCACCACCACTTCCCCTGCCGGTGGCGGACTCCCTCAGGTGTCGGTGTGTTGGTGGTTCTTTGTGTCTGGGGGTGGGCGTCCGGGTACACACCGGCTCACTCCTTGGCGGCCGCTTGTCGGGGCCTGGGGCCTGGGGCTCGCTCGGGCCCCTTTGGAGGTGGGGTGCCCCCGGCCTCTCGGCCTGGGGCTCGGTCACTCAGGCACAGCTGGGGGCCGGCGGAGCTCACGGGCGCGTCACTGCAACTCCCCCTGACTTCTGCTCCGCGGCTGCTGGGCGAGCCCTCATCTGGGACTCTCCTCAGCTCTTACTGGGACAGTGGCGCGGCTGCCCCTCTGTTGGTCTTCCATGGTCTCTTGTGTTCTGGGGGCCTCTGGATGTCTGGAGTTTTGATCTCCTCCATACCCGCTTCACACCCTGGAGGACGGGGCTGTGGCCCCCCCACACTCCCTAGCAGATCATTACATGGAGAAACCTTTGGAATGCAAGCATGCTGATCCACACAGGTATGCACACATGGGTATTCACAGACGCGGACTAAAGCTTTCTTGGCTGTTACCTCAAAGCACACTGTGCGCTGTCTATCTTGCGTGCTGCACAATATCGTTTATTATTTAGTAAATATTGATATCTATGACTAGCTAGTTTATTGTGATGGTGCTTTGTTTTCTCTATTATTATGTTGCTCTTTGTTGTTTGCTGTCTCCTCTGTTTGTTTTTTTTGTTTTTTTGTTTTTTTTTCTCCATACAGGTGACCCAGGAGTTCTTTTTTTTTTTCTCTCTCTTCCCCCCCCTTCTCACCGTCTCTTCTCCCCTTTGGTTTTCTTTCTTTCTCTCCCCCTCTTTCTCTCATTCATTCCCCCTGTCCTATTTATTAAAAAAAAAAAAAAAAAAAAAATGACAAAGGATGAACTGAAGCTCTGCCATCACGTAATGTCGCATACTGCTGTTTCTGATGTCATTTAAAAAAAAAAAAAAAAAAAAAAAGATAACACAGTGAAGCCATACAAAGGGGAGGAAGTTTACCAACATCAAACAGACCTTCACAAGGATGCTCCTGTGATAAAAAACACTACCGCCCCCCTCCCAGAATCTTAAGAATCTGGGGAGGGGAGGACAGAAAGAATTCCTTAAAACAATGTACAAATGGTAAACATAAAAATGACAAACATTTAACAATTCACTCTAACAATGCATCTTCTAGAAGGGAAGACTTGCCAGGCCGTCCCTCTGCAAAATCAAAATCACTCCTTTGTCTGTGAAACAGTTTTGTAGGAGCGACCCCATCATAAAACCCCCACGGTGTGCTGCAAACTCTGTGTCTGTGTCTATGTGCATGAGCACGTGAGTGAGTGTATGCGCGTACCTGTGTGTATGTGAGTGCAGGTGAGTGTGAGTGTGCGTGTGGATGTGTGGGCGTAACAGTTAAAGCACTATGTGCGTATATCTCTATGTACGCGCCTTCCTGAGGGTCATAAAAGTCCATCTCCCTTCCAAACCAAAGTTATTTAGTTACAAACTTTGAGACTCCCACCCAGGCATGCCCTGAGGAATTTCCACTCAACATTAACCTCTCTTTGTCTCACTTTCACAGTTCAACTGGGGCAGGGTCTCCGAGAAATCTACTCCTAAGCTTATGACACACTCAGGCCTTTTTTTACATCCAGGGCAGCGTCAGTGTCTTTACACTAATTCTATATCCTTCTAACACTTTCCTAAACTCTAAAATAAGCTAAACATTCCCACAATATCCAAGTCAGTAGGGTGAGAACTCAACTGAACACGGCAGATTACTTAATTACAGGGTATACCATAAGTCCAAAGTTTTGTCTCTGGTGGGACATTTCATGTGCTGGGTGAAAGTACAGAGGACAGGGAGCATGCTTTCTTGATAACGCAGTCTTTCCATGAAAGATCCAACAAATGATGACAGAATTCGGTGTTTTCATGTTGTTATTTTCTTGTATTAAGTCACTGGAATATCCCCCGCTCTTACAGTTTCGATCTCCCCAGTTTTGGATTCGGTTTGTGTTATCACTGACTCAGTGGGCGGGCATCTGTAAGGAGTGGAGGAGTGTTTTTAATCTCCTTTAGTCTCCTTTTTTTCCTTCTCTCTCTCTTCTCCAAATCATTCAACCTCAGTCGTGTCAAATCTCTCTTTTTGCATGAGTGTGTACATATGTTTGTGCTTTGGGTCTTGGCTAACTCTGCATCTCGCTGTGGCTTGGAAGGTCCAAGCCACTGTGCTTTGAATGCATTTCATTCAGACAGTTTAAATAGTCCACAACTGTGTCATTAAATTGTTGTTGGCGCAGGCAACAGGACTCTGTACTTATGCTCACATTTTTATTTTATTTGTTTAATTTTTGTTTTTAGTGTCAGCTAATGTTGGTTGTTGGATGGTTTCCACTAGAAATGAGCAGAACTGGAGCTCAAACAGCAGCACTGTGGTGAAGCTGTCATCCAAACTGGTAGCCTGTCTCATCAATCCTGAAATGTATTCAGTGATAAAATGAAATCCTGTGTGTGTGTGCGCACGTGTGTGTGTGTGTGTGTGTGCGCGCACGTGTGTGTGCGTGTGCATCCTGCTTGTCCTGGTTATATCCTGGTTATTGATTCCTAGAGAAGTAAGTATTACAAGTAATACAAATGAGTATTCAGTCTTAACTGTCAATTAGAGTATACACCAGCTGTTTGTTTGCCATGTTTGAATTGCACATTGGAAATTGATTTTCCGTGATCTTGCCTGTGTGGATGAGGTTGATTACCCACTCAAGCGTACTCTTTCCATGTACAGACATATCTGCGTAGTGAGTAGAGCAGGGCGATATGACCAAAAATATTTATCACGATATACATTTGAAAATTTGCGATAACCATATAACTGATGACATAATTGATACTAGACAAAATACTTTACAACTCCACAACTTTATTAGTGCAAAAAAACCCCATCAATGTATTTTCACTTAAACAAGCAGCTGTTTTTTATCTGCATTAAAGTTATATAAAAATGTAACAGTGCAAATTCCTCGCTGACAGTTTAACCAAAAGGCGTTTCCAGTAGAAACTGTCCGACACATCCTCAGCATAACCATGTGTAATATCCACAAAACTTAAAAAGAGGTTATACACACACAATACGGGAATATTATGTTGAAGCACAGTACGTATCACTGTAATGCTCCGACAATCCATCAAGCGGTGTGGCTTCGTAGCTTAGCAAAGTCGTACTGAAACATTTGACAGATTTTCGAGCGCCGTGTACATGAAATCATTTCGAGGTCAGTAAACACAACCAGAGTTCATACATAAGGCACACGGGATTATAAGGGGCTCTGTCGATTTTCAGAAAAATCAAAGGATTGATTTTAAGTGTGCCGTATTTTCCAAACAACACGGTAATAACGACGGCCCGCTAGCATGCGCTACCAAAAATAGTGCTTTGTTGTGTATCTGACGGACGAAAGCTAAACCAGTTCCACACCACTGAAGCTGCAGCATTTTTACAAACCAGTTCTGGTTTCATTCAACGATCTGCTTTCGCCCTTCACATTCTCCGTCGCCGAAATGCTTTTTCCGCCATGTGCGTATGAAAACAAAGGCACTGCACATGCGTGTTTTACCCATATTCTATCGCGATATTTCATTTACTTATCGTTGCCCAACATTACACCGTATTACCGTGAACGGTATGATATGGCCCAGCCCTAGCTGTGAGCTGAGTCTTGTAACCTTGTAAACCAAAATATCGGAAACGTTTATGTCTGTGCGTCCACAGATGAGTGTGTGTCGTGTGTTTGTTAATGAACCTTTTAATGTGAAGCACTCTGAAAAGCTCTAAGTGGCCTGTGTACTTAGCCATGGTTTTTCTTGTTTTTGTTTTTTTAAATTGCTTCTATATAAAAGTGACCTTGTCTTAACACATACAGTCAGTAAAAAGAGGAAAGACTTGGTTTCTGAAAGAAGCGTAAAGGCTGCTGCTTATTCTTTCCAACATTCACTTGGTCCTCCAACTTCTGGCCTCAACATCATTAAAATCAACAAGAAGCACTTGGAACATAAACTTCTGCCAGAGTGACTCTCTCTCCTGGCAGTATTTACTTTTAAGGAGACAGTGCTGTATTCTGTTGAGTCATTTTGTTTTCTTTTTTTCTTTCAGGAAGTAGAGCAGATAAGGGCATGACAGATGTTTACATGGATTACACAAACATGTAGGAGTATGTCATAGATAATGGGTATTGATATTGTTTTAAATAGTCAGTGGTCTTGTTTTTATTCCATTTTCTAATAATTGCTCCAACAGTCGATCTCTTCTCACCAAACTCCTGCCTGTTTGAGATAGGCTTGTGCAGGTGTACAATCTTATCCCTGGTGTCCTTAGACAGCTCTCTGGTCTTGGCCATGGTGGAGGTTGGAGTCTGACTGTTTGTAGGTGTGGGCTGTAGGGCTGCCACAAACCATTATTTTGATAGTCGACTAGTCACCGATTATATTTGCGATTAGTCGACTAATCAGATCATCATCCATTGGACGTAAAACGTACAGCTTATTGCACCAGCAGCATCTGCTCTTATATATCATTAGCTTACAGCTTTAAGTGTTTAAGGTATGTGCTAACTAAAAATAATGAAGTTTGAAGATTGTTTCGGTGAAGTTTAATAAACTCCTTGCTATCTATAATATAACGGGACACCGGAGTATATTCTCGAGCATCTCACACTGTGAGCTAGTACCCACGTTCCACCTGAATAGGAATATAAATTCATCCGGTGAGGACAGGAATAGGACTGTAGCTACAGTGGAGTGACCTCGGCACACTGTGGAGTCAAGTAGGCGTTGCTTTGTCTTGTAATTCATCTACAGAAGAAAATGTACAAAGATGTCTATGTCCACTGTGAGCGACCATCTTTGAACAGAGGCGGGGGTTTACGACACCAACTCTCTGCCATCTATAATCCAGTTTTGAGATCCCTTCCCAGACGCCTTAATGCCCACTCACATCCTGGGCCATCTGACCTCAGGAATTCGCATGATAAGGTGGGGCCAGGTTTTACAATGAACACACCCGAAACTCTGGTTGATTGGGACCCACGCCCAGTTTCCCACCTTGGCTCAGGCGATTAGAGGATCATCAGGGGGTCCTTTTGTCCCTCTGTGGGGGGATACTCCCACTAGGTTTATATCTGGGACTCTCCACCATTTGACCTTAGAACTGAAGAAGCTTCTCGGATGAGAGGTGAAACGTCTTCAAGCAACTTAAAGAAGTCCAGACGCTTTTCTTTGCAAGCTCCTTTGACAAAGATGGAAGTTAACATTGGACCAACTGATGTCAAAGACTCTGCAGATATCACTGTACATCTCAATCTGTCACACTAATCTTAAACAAGGCTGAAACTGACAAAGTACTGTTATTTTTCTTTCTGTGACTGTATTGTATTAATTTTTGGTAAACCACTGAAAAAAAATCAGCACCGATTTCAACAGGCCCACATTTTGGAATAACAGATGTTATATGTGGCCTCATAAAAGGAAGTCCAGGTTTGTGCACATTGGCAGAAGTGGAGGAAAGAGAGTAAGTGCCTCTTTCAAACAGAAGTCTACGATGACCGGGATGACTGAGAACTTTCAGACATATCTCATAATATCTTAACAATTTTGGAATTGTTCATTTTGTACAGTTATGGATACAGGCTCTGTTTGACCTCTGCTCACTCCTTCAGTCTTTAGCTTTCACTAGAAATGGACAAAACACAAAACTGCTTCCACCTTTATCTGCTGTGGTCTTTTCACCACTGTAATCTAGAGAAAAAATTTTCTATACAGAATTGGTAAGAAACCAGACTGTACTGGGTTTTTGCTCAAATGTGTGCGTTCTTTTAAAGGGTGTTGCCTTGTATGGCAGCTGTAAACTGATTTGCACGACAACATCTGGGGCTTTTTGACTTTCACTCAAAATCTTGTCACGCAATTAGGGCTGGGCCATATTATACCGTTCACGGTAATACCGGTATAATGTTAGGCAACGATAGGAAAATGAAATATCGCGATAGAATGGGAGTAAAATGCGCATGCGCAGTGCCTTTGTTTTCATACGCACATGGCCGACTGTTGAGGAACCAGAATTGGTTTGTAAAAATGGTGCAACTTCCATGATGTGGAACTGGTTTGGTGTTTGTCCGTCAGATACACAACAAAGCACATTTTTTTGCAGAACATGCAAGCGGCCGTTGTTATTGTCATATTTGTCGGACTAAGATGCTCTTAAATCTGGGAGTAATCTGGGTCCCAAACTCCGTATATTTGACTTCAGGTCAAACAACACTGCAGCATCACTGAGAGTTGAAAACTGTCTAAATTCTTTCATCTTTAATAAAACGATCAGCATTGCTGCTTTACCAGGTGTAACTATGAAGTTTAACTTCCAGGCATCCATGAAAACAAAAGTTATTACATTTAACGGAGTTAGAAGTTAGCAGGAAGCTAGCGGAAGTTAGCTCGCTAGTTTCGCTAGTTACCTAAGCATGATATAGCATGTTCTGACTGAGAGATTTCTGAAAAAAATCAAACGTACAGCTCTGCTATCACTTCCAACATAAATGAAGACAGGAAACTAAACAGCAGTGACGTTTGTAGGGTTACTGAAGTTGGGCTAGCTGGTATATAATGATGTGCTACGTGATCGCTAGCGACACAGCTATGTTAGCATAACATAAACAGTGAAGCTGGAGGACGAACACTAACACTTTTCCACTTATAAAAGTTAACGTGAAGGTTCTTCATGGTTAGAGACAAATGCAATCGCATGGCAGGATGCTGTAAACGGACCAAACTTCAGTCAGGAGAACAACTGAGATAATCCATCCACAATACCAGGTTAGTCATTAATATACTGCAACAACATGGGAATAGATCAGCTGCCAGAGAATTCAACATTAATGAATCAATGGTACAGAAGTGGAGGAAGCAAGAAGAATGAGTTTAATAAAGTTTGATTTATCTGACTGCTTTGTTTCGCTTAATGTGCCTTATAATCCCGTGCACCTTATGGTCCGAAAAATACGTACTGCACACTGCAGTTTAATGTTGCAAAGCACCTCTTTTTAACTTCAGTGGATATTATACATGGTTATGCTCAGGATATGTCAGCCCATTTCTACTGGAAATGCCTTTTGGTTAAACTTTCAGCAAGGAATTTACATTTGCACTGTTACATTTTTATAAAGCTTTAATGTACATAAAAACCAGCTTCTTGTTTAAGTGAAAATAAATGGAAGGTTGTCTTTTTGCGCTAGTAATGTTGTGGAGTATTTTGTCTCGCATCAATTATATCGTCAGTTATATCGTTATCGCAAATTTTCAAATATATATCGTGATAAATATTTTTGGCCATATCGCCCTGCTCTACACGCAATGCTAATTTTGCAGTGTGATTCTCTGTGTTTCAGGTTCAGGCTCAGGTCAGCAGCTCTCTAGCTGTTGCACAGGCGCTGGCAGATGATGTCGACTGTCATGTGTTTCCATTCAGAGAGTTTGGCAAAGGACGAATCAAGAAATGCCGAGTCAGCCCAGACGCCTTCATCCAGATCAGCTTACAACTGGCATACTACAGGGTACCACACAGTGAAAGACTTCTCAGTTTCCAAACCGAGCCTCCAGCTGAATCTTTAACAGTCCTACTGGATTAGAGTCAAGTTAAATAAAGAAGTGGCGAGCACACACAGACATTTTGTTCCTTTAAATACTATCGCAAGACAACTGATGTATTCATTCAGTCCCGGTAGCAGTACTGGAGTAAAACATTAAACAAAAACATCAACCAAAAAGAAATAAGGACGGTGGGCATCCTGCACACCGTTTGGATTTAGAAACTCCACAAATACAGTTGTTTATCAGTAATATACCATTATTTAATTTACAGTTATTATGTACAATACTCAAAGAACGCAACAACATCTCAGCTTGTACAAATAACATACTGAGCAGACAGCTCCCTACAATACATATTTTAAAATATCTTGCCTTCTGAAATCAGATTATTCTTTTCGACACACCCTGTATATGAATTGTTTTGTTAATCTCTGGCTTTACAAGCCAAGAAAACACAACTGCAGGCCTGTATTCAGTCTGTGCAACTTTTCAATCTTCCTGTGTTCCCATGAGACGACCTGTCATTAAGGATGGATATTTGTGTTGATGGTGTTAGTGAATCTGCTTATCAGGTGGAGATTTTTTCATTCCTTAAGTCCTGTGTAACTCCTTAATAACCATTTTCTTTATAATAGTAGACTTTCATCAAAATTGACTTTCCTGATCCCTGGAGTAGTTATCTCCCAGCCTTCAAAGGAAGCTTTGCCCCCTTTTTTCCCTCTTCAATTGAAACACAATATTCTTTTTGTATTATCAAAGTGGAAAAATCCTCCATTCAGAACAGATCTGTAGCGCACACACATATCAGCTAGCATGTCCAGTTTGGCTTTTAGTGCTTCAAACCACTTCTCCCCACCTGCTTTCACTTTTCTGCTTCCAGGATCGCGGTGGCTTTTGTCTGACTTACGAGGCATCGATGACCCGTCTGTTCAGGGAGGGCCGGACAGAGACTGTGCGCTCCTGCTCCAACGAGAGCTGTGCTTTCATCACAGCTCTGGAGAGTGGAGAGGTACCGAAGTACTAAAATACTTGTTATTCATTTTTTTAAGCTTAAAGTTGAAAAAATAAAAACGAATGCAGAGTGCCAGTGTTCAAGGTGCCTGTCCAAACTTAGCTGAGTGAACCAGTGAGAACTACATTGGAATATTGCTCAAGTTCCTCAGCCGTAGGCCTAAGGTCAACAAGTTGGGTAATGGCAGAAAGGATACCGTTCATAGCGCCTCTCTGCATGCAGCAGTGAACATGAAAGTTAATGTGCCCTGCAGTGTATGTAGAACACACACTGCAGGGCACTACACTGTATTCACCAGCAATTACACACACACACACACCTTTTAACACTTGGAGTGGGTCTACAGAAATCCAGCTGGTAAGCTGTGTGGATCAAACTGTTGGTCATTATGTGTTAAATCGTCCAGCAGGAGCAACATGTGTACACATCCACCCACATAGCACAGCAGTAAGTTCATAAGTGCTACTAAGTACGGACAGGACTGGTCGTGACAGAAGTTTGTTTGCTTTGACAGACAGAGGAGGAATGCAGACGCCTTTTCCAACT
Source organism: Diplotaxodon limnothrissa (assembly GCF_057381915.1). NCBI lineage: Eukaryota > Metazoa > Chordata > Actinopteri > Cichliformes > Cichlidae > Diplotaxodon > Diplotaxodon limnothrissa. Next base: position 3,940,768 of record NC_140599.1, on the reverse strand, counting down.
GGCTTCTGAGAGGCACCAGAACCTTTATCGGATGGCTATGACTGGAGCAGGAATCGACAGACATCTCTTCTGCCTTTACGTAGTCTCCAAATACTTGGGAGTGGAGTCGCCTTTCCTCAAAGAAGTAAGCCTTGGCTCTTTTCCAGAGGATGGCTACATTTAGATGTACTGATATTCATACACTGTTTGGTTTAAAAGTCCAAACAGGTTAAACGGGACCAACGCGAATGAGTTTCAGCTCTTTGAAAAGTCGTGACTGTCTTCATATGTAAACAGATTGCATTGATTTAAATGGACGTGCACTTCTTTAGCAGCATTCTTGTTGGACAAAACAAACTTGCACCAAGACACAAACACCAAAGACTCTGATGTCAGGTGGACAGAAGAAAGTGAAAGCCAGTGAACGCTCCCATATATGCCCAAGTGTGGATGTAGCTTTCAGATCAGAACACTGTCCTGATGACGTTATGTCCTCAGGCTCTAGTTTCCAGTTATACTGCACACAGCATGCTTTGAGTAAAGAGAAAAAGGATTTCCGGTGACCCTACAGTCTTATTGATGGATTGGAGAGCTCATATAAATGTAGAAATTTAACACTGTCTCAGTTTTATTAATACAAACCATAAAACAATTAAGAGCGCAACAACAAAATGGAGTGTGTCATTGATCAGCTGCTTTAAAGATGCATATCTAACATATTATGAATACATGACTATTGGCTCCCTTTGTGCAATCCATATTGATCCAATAAAGAGTCGATGTATATAATCAGTCAAGAATGCAAAGCTGTCCTTCCATCCAGGCTGCAGCCTATTCCAGCTACCACAGGGTGAGGGGCAGGGTACACCCTGGACATTTTGCAGGGCTAACACATAGCGACAGACAACCATTCACCTCGGTTCTTTTATTCCTCGGGCATCCAGAGACGGCACCGGACTCAGTAGTCATTTTCACAAAAACTTTATTCATCTTTATTCATCTTCATTTAAGCATGCAATCTTCTAGAAGGGAAGACTTGCCAGGCTGTCGCTCTGCAAAATCTTCACTCCTTTGTCTGTGAAACACAGTTTTGTAGGAGCGACCCCATCATAAAACCCCCACGGTGTGCTGCAAACTGTGTCTGTTGTTACGTCCCTCTGCCGCCTCTAATCTGCTCAGTGTGTTCAGCTGGTGCTAATTGACCACACCTAGTCAGGTGTGGATAAAAGCACACCTGAGGCAAGCTTCCCAGAGAGCTCACTAGTCTTTGCCTCGGTGGTACCAGCCATTTGAGCCAACCTGCTATGCCATTTTAAGATAAAGCCTCTTCTCACTAACACTCTGGTATTCATCTCCTTTTTTATGTTGCGGCTTTTGAGCCGACAGTGTAACACTGTCTATGTGCACGAGCACGTGAGTGCCTGTGTGCGCGTGTACCCGTATGTCTATGTGAGTGAATGTATGCGCGTACCTGTGTGTATGTGTGTGCACACGTGAGTGTGGATGTGTGTGTCTATGTCTGTGACTTCCTGGGGGTCATAAAAGTAATGTCCTCACCCACCAAATTCCTTTAAAGCACATACAAAACAGAGTTAACAAACTGCAAACACTGAGACTCCCACCCAGGTATCCCCTGGGAATTTCCACTCAACATTCACTTCTCTTTGTCTCACTTTCAGTTCAAACTGGGGGGGGGGGGGGCTCCTAGAAATCTACTCCTAAATTCGTGACACACTCAGGCCTTTATTACATCGAGGGCAGCGTCTCTACAATAATTCTACCTTCCAACACATTTCTAAACTCTCAAATAGGCTACGCATATCTTCAGCACTCACACAGAAAGGCCCCGGCCTGATGGTGGAATTGAACTCAGGACCTTCGTGCTCCGCAGCGACAGTGCTAACCACAGCGACACTCAAAAGATCATAATTAGGTTTTGTGTAATTTGGTGTCTTCTAGCTGGTCACGTCTGCTTCTGCTTCACCCCATGTTTTTCTCACTCAATCCCTCATTAAAGGTTCTGTCTGAGCCTTGGCGTCTCTCCACCAGTCAGACTCCAGTTCAGCAGATGAATCTGTTCGACCTGAAGAACCACCCAGATTTCATCTCGCTTGGTGGGGGCTTTGGACCTGTGAGTGGGCACATTTACATCTTTTAAGACAAGGAGACTAGATAATGTATTTGTGGTGGGTGGTATGTGAGGCGTTAACGCGAAACCTCGTGTCTTCACTGTCATGTCAGGTCGCTGACGATGGTTATGGAGTTTCATACATCATCGTGGGTGAAGATATGGTCAACTTCCACGTGTCTTCCAAATACTCCTGCAGTCAGACTGTAAGTAACGTCTCCGTGTCTTGGAGTTCAGAGACATCACACACTGTTGTAGGAAATCACATTTACACCAGACAATATTCTCAAGCCTTTTAAACTTGGCACAGTCTTGGAAAGAGAAGATCGCAAATCCCAGAATGGTAGTACTGGTATTCCAGTGTCCAATACCAGTAGAATTCTTGATAACAACATATTTAAACTTTAAGTTTAAGTCGTTTTAAAACATTGACACGGTGGCTGCTCATTTATTTAAAATGTTGACAACATGCTTTGATGACAAGACACAAGCTGAAATGTTAAGATGGTTGCCATGGTATCCTGTTGGTGTTATAGTGCTTTTATGGTAGCATAGCATTAGCATTTGGTGTTAGCCATTGCAGAAATTTTTGTTGACTTCTCAATGGCAGTGTCAGCTTTCTTAAACCCAATGGAGATGTGCATTTCAGGACAACATACTCTGAACTGAAACATGCTTAACTTGAATTTTTTGAACAGATCTGGGTGTTGGCCTGTTAGGTGCTTCACTAAATTGGAAGTATTTCCTCCCTTGGATCCAACCTTCCAGTCAGTAGATGACCTGCTCTACCTCCTGAGCTGTAGTCCCACCCCATGTAACACATTTGTAAACAAGATGTTTTACTGTGTGAACCCAGCATACAGACCCAAAAAGCCAGGATGTTTATCTTGGCTCTGTCAATCCTAAAGTGTTGGTTTTATGCTGACTAGTTTTTAGTTTTCCTTGGCTCAGATGGACCTTTGGATAAGTCCCTACAGTACAAGTTAGAAGTTGGTTCTCACAAAGTCAGCGGTGCCCAACCTTTTTTGCACCACGGACCGGTTTAATGTCAGACAATATTTTCATGGCCTGGCCTTTAAGGTGTCGCAGATACAACAAAATAAAATTATATGACCAAGACCAAAACTGTGTGATTGAGTAACTTTATTAGCACTGTCAAGCTGCTAATAAAATGAAATGCGCCAACAACAGTGAGAGTGACGTCCTCCTGTCTGCCCTTTGATGCTCTTCTGGTCACCATGGTAACGCATAAATATTTCTTTCAAAATAAAAACTACAACACAGGAAAAGACCCAGGGAAACTGAGTTAATGATGAAAACCATAAATTTCACACCCGAGCCTCAACTCTAGCGGCCCGGTGCCAAACAACTCACGGGCCGGTCCGTGGCCCGGGGGTTGGGGACCGCTGCTCTAAATGGTGCCAAAACCAAATCCAACTTTTACAAACGTGGCCTCCTTCAGACTTCCAATCCTTTAAATACACTCAACAAAAATATAAACGCAACACCTTTGTTACTGCTCCCATTCCCCATGGGATGGACGTAGAGACCTAAAATTCATTCCAGATACACAATATAACCATCCCTCCCAAACAGTGGTCACAAATCAGTCCAAATGTGTGGTAGTGGGCACATCTGCCATATTGAGATAATCCATCCCACCTCACAGGTGTGCCACATCAGGATGCTGATCTGACATCATGAGTAGTGCACAGGTGTACCTCAGACTGCCCACAACAAAAGGCCACCCTGGAATGTGCAGTTTTTTGCGCTATTGGGGGTCTGGGGACCCAGAACCGGTCAGTATCTGGTGTGACCACCATTTGCCTCATGCAGTGCAACACATCGTCGCATGGAGTCTATCAGATTGTCAATTGTGGCCTGTGGAATGTTGGTCCACTCCACTTCAATGGCTGTGCGAGGTTGTTGGATATTCGTGGGAACTGGTACACGCTGTCGTATACGCCGGTCAAGCACATCCCGAACATGCTCAATGGGTGACATGTCCGGTGAGTATGCTGGCCATGCAAGAACTGGGACATTCTCAGCTGCCATCTGCCCTGAACAATGTGAACCATGATTCATCCGTGAAGCGCACACCTCTCCAACGTGCCAGACGCCATCGAATGTGAGCATTTGCCCACACAAGTCTGTTACGGCGACGAGCTGGAGTCAGGTCAAGACCCCGATGAGGACGACGGGCATGCAGTTGAGCGTCCCTGAGACGGTTTGTGCAGAAATTGTTTGGTTGTGCAAACCAATTGTTCCAGCAGCTGTCTGGGTGGCTGGTCTCAGACGATCTTGGAGGTGAACCTGCTGGATGTGGAGGTCCTGGGCTGGTGTGGTTACACGAGGTCTGCGGTTGTGAGGCCGGTTGGATGTGCTGCCATATTCTCTGAAACGCCTGTGGAGACGGCTTATGGTTGAGAAATGAACATTCAATGCACGGGCGACAGATCTGGTTGACATTCCTGCTGTCAGCATGCCAATTGCACGCTCCCTCATTGCTTGTGGCATCTGTGGCATTTTGCTGTGAGACAAAACTGCACATTCCAGGATGGCCTTTTGTTGTGGGCAGTCTGAGGTACACCTGTGCACTACTCATGATGTCAGATCAGCATCCTGATGTGGCACACCTGTGAGGTGGGATGGATTATCTCAATATAGCAGATGTGCCCACTACCACACATTTGGACTGATTTGTGACCACTGTTTGGGAGGGATGGTTATATTGTGTATCTGGGATGAATTTTAGGTCTCTACGTCCATCCCATGGGGAATGGGAGCAAAAACAAAAGTGTTGCGTTTATATTTTTGTTCAGTGTAGTTGAAATGTCATGCTTGAAGCCAGCTTGACACTTGTGCACCTCTCATTCTTGTATTTACACAGTAAACAAACACTTTGACTAAGGTTAACATCACACATCAGCATGACCACAAACGGTGGAGGATTTTTCATGTTTGGGATGGGTTTGTGGTTTTAAATGACAGTTGTCACTGAATTTTCACAGAATCATTTCATAAGACAGGCTATGATGTCATGTATACAGGGTATGGCCATTGTTCCACGAAAGGGAAGAATGTACGCTTTCGCTCATTTTCACTTCCTTTTTAATCATCAGCTCTTCATAGTCAACACACATTCATCTAAAATCTTTTTTTTTTTTTAAATTTCAGAATAAATGCCAAAAACAGCCATTTGATTTTTACCTGGTGATCCTCGCAATTCTGAGCCTCAATACCAAATCTTTCCGCACTTAATGTGACTGTGGGTTGATTCCAAGTGTGCAGCAAGCTTTGATGACGTCGTCAGCAACAAAAAAAAGTCTAGAAGATGAAAGGCCTTTTCAGAGGAAAACCGCATCGGATTTCCAGTGAAGTATGTGTCTGATGATGAGAAAAGGGGAACAGTCTGCAAACTAAGGACATCAATTTAGCTCCATATACACTAAGTTGCTGTATTTTATTTATTTTTTTTGTAATTTATCATCAGTGTAGACAACTTGGTTCCTTTGCACAGCACAGGCACAACTCGTATCAGACCTAAATGTTAGTTCTGGCTCAAAATGGGTTACCTGAAATTAAGAAACCTTCAAATTTTGGGGGTTTTGGGAACAAAAAAAATGTATCTTAGGCTCTTATCTAAGCTTAAATGAATCCCAACTCACAAAAGAATAAAACCCTGGGAAGTTTCCTTTGAAAAGTCAAAAAAATATCAACAATATTTCTGTTTTGCTGGTAATTAAAAAAAAAAGCATCAACATTTTTCGAATGGGGCAAAAACACGACGATGAACCGAGCCTCACAGTGGTAACTTATTGCGGGAGTTTTCACAATAAGCGCACAATCTTGATAAAACAGAATTAAATAGTATTAAATGTTTGGATCCCTAAAATACTCAGTTTACATGATGCAAACGTGACGGTAGGGCCGGTTGAGGATACAGCAAGAAACCTTGATTTCCCTGGGCTTATCGGGAAATCAGTCTTTTTGATTAAAGGACATAATGTCTGGACTGAGTCTTCTCAGACAGAAAGACAAGACAACCTGAAAACACAACCTCTGACAGGAAAAAGCAATGACAACATTTGTTCCTGTTTTTTCTGAGAATGTTGAGATTCGTCTGATTCACTTTATGCAAGAAAAATTTAAGCATTTTCTGACAGTACTTGGGTTTTGGAACGAGAACTCGGTCCTGTTTTAAAGCAGTCTGTTATGCCCTCCAGTTCATGGAGTTGAGACTAATGTGCACCTTTTAAGGCCTATTCAGTTTTTCATCATGTGGCCTTCACATGACATACTTTTTGTTAGTCAGTCCGGTCCCTGGCCGAAATGTTCCTCAGATGAGCCTCTGGTTTTGCAGAACGCACTCATTGTGCAGTCAGACTGGAATTCGGGACATTCGGATGCCTCACACGTTGTGTCCTTTTCCCCGAGCTTTTAATGTGTGTTTTGGTGGCAAGACTGTATAAATGGGTTTAGTGATTTTTAAGAAGGGGCCACATGAATGCTGGGACCCAAGGACCCTTGAAATGAAATTGAAATTAATGTATGAGATCAGTGTCTATAAACATTTTGTTCTTTTTATTTTGAAACTTGCTAAATATCCCTTCTTCATTCTAAAGAGGGGTTGACTTCTCACTTCTGTCCATGTTCTTTCTTCCTTCTCTGTGGTTTTATTTATGTACCCAATAACACGTTTGTCTGCTTTCTACACTTCCCTTTCACTTCTCAATACTTTTTTTCTTTTTTTCCTTCCCAGGACTCTCACAGGTTTGGAGTTCAGATAAGTAAGGCTATGCAGGACATCATGGCTCTTCTCTCAGCTGATCCCAAAACCACCTTGTCATCCAAAGGCACAGGCCAGCCACAGTCCAAGAAGCTCCAGTAAAAACAAAAGCGAAGGAAAGTCGGAGCCAAACAACAGAGAGCTTGTTTCAGAGATACAGATATTTTGTCTTCTGCGGTCTTTAGACAAAACAAACATTTACAGCAGTCTTTCACAGGCCAACAGATTAACATAACTACTGTTGTTGTTCTTTTTTTAAAACCTCCTACTCAGTGACAAAAGATAAGCCACGACGCTCCCGTACCTCATCCGTTCGGAAGCCTCTTGTGCATCAGCACTAAACACACAAACATTCTTGTATTCTGAACTTTAATAATTCAACTTTTTAAAGTTTTCTGTCAGTATATGAAAATCTGTGATCAGCAAAATATGTATTTATGTTGGGAAAAAATGGGGGCAGATGTCATCGCTCGAGGAGGAAATGTTTGGAGGCAGAGAAAGTGAGACGAATGTCCCTGATAATCGGCGGAAAGCATTAAGACGCCCTTAATCTCACTAAAAGTGAAGAGCGCACTGACACCATTCATTACAGCATTATGTTGGAGGTTACTGTGCATGTTGGGCTTTGTTAAAGTCAGTGGACACAGCAAAGGTTGGTTTATCAGCTGGGAGTGATGGTTTCCAGTGAAAGTCTAGTCTCTGTAAACCTGGTCACTCGCTCTCCAGATAAAAGCAGTACATAAGCCTGAATCAATAATTAACAATTTAGTTTAATTTTTAAAACCGGAGAGAGAACCGACTGTTCAGCCACAAAGCACATCGCTTTATATGTGGGCGAGTTTTAGGGAAGCTTCGGGAATCAAAGCCGCATTTTAAAACGATTGTCACGTTTTATTTTTTTAAAATGCTGTTTTTAGTTTGTTTGCTAGCGTGTGGGCTTTTTCTTCACTTATCTTGCTGGTGCTTAGCCACGCTCTGCTAAGGCTTGTTGATACTTACAAAACACTGCTCATAGTAGTGCAAGTAAGAGTCCTGCATTCAAAGATCTCCTCAAGTTCAAGTATTATCAGTAAATGTGCTTTTGGATAAAGGTGGTAAAAGTGTAAAGAAAGGGGGGGAAAAGCCAACTACAACTCAGACCTCCAGACAACAAGCTTCAAAAGTCTCTTATCATTTCAAACTTGAGATTTGGCTCTCCTCACATTCACAGGCCATCCAGTCCAAGAAGCTCGAGTAAAACGGCAAAGAAAAGTTAGACAAATATTCCTTTTAACTGTCCAGACACTGTCCAAAACACAGCTTAAGAAGACACTAACTGGCATTGAGTAAACAACGTGAGACAAGTTATTTACCAGAGGCTTTGAACTTTTGGATCAAATGCGATGTAACTAGAACAAACGTTAAATGAGAAGTCTTTGGCCCAGCTGGAAGATTTCGCGTCTGTTGTTCTTTCTTTATCGGGGAAGTGCTGAGAGCACCAGAAACAGACTGCAAAGCAAGACAGAGTGATGAGAAAACGCTGTGAAATGACCGAATGGGCGTCTCTGATGGCTCACAACATCAAGTTAGAGCTTTCAGGCTGTGTTCTGTCTGGGATCCAGGGATGTTATTAAAAGTGCAGCATTTTAAGAAGGGAACAGAACAATGATGTTCTTTGTGTCGTGTGCTTAGCGTAGCGATTAAAAAGGTGAATGTCGCTTTTGATAAATTTGTGGCTATACTTCTGTATTTTAGTAACAGTTGTTACAGGGGTTATGGGAAGGGCAAGATGGCAGCATGTGATCTACAGATGTTGACAGCTGGGAATACAGCTGTGTTTCTGTGTCTCGCTGCATTCATGTCACTATACAAAGTTATATTTGTTGTCTGTTTGTGCCAGACATGATTTGTTCCTGCCAGCTGCTTGCCATTTAAGGGCAGAGTGACAGAAGTACTAACAGCCCACTCGTTATTTTACAATTTTCCACGGGACATAAAGTGGATCGTTCCCACAGAGCCTCTTCTCTGTATTCAGGTTTAAGAAACATGTTCACAAAGTGAAACTCTTTCAGTGCATTTTTCTCCAATTAGTATACTTCCTGCAGCAAACCTTGTAACGTGTCTTTTTGTTATTATTAACTGTTTCTTTCTTGGTTTTAAATGCTTTGAGGTGTTTGATGTAAAAACAAGTTTGATGCTTGTTTGTTTTTGTTTTTTTTTCTTGACATGTGTGTGTAACCTGGTAACACTTTTGTAACTGCTCGAGTTGTTTCATGATTTTCTTTGGTTGCTGGGTTTTGGGTTTTTTCCCCTTAGTACATCGTTTTCTTTCTAAAATGCATATAAATCTGCATTATATGCATTTGTGGACTCTGATCACCTTCCACAGATGGATCTGATGCGTTGTGTAAAATAAAATATTTACTGTCTGCACCAGCGTGTCTGTAGCTGATGTCGTATTGTTATCATAATTATGTGTTGAATTTATCAAATTGCTTAGTCCCAGCTCTGCTTTGGACAAGAAGCCCAGAAGTGCTCCAGTTTTCCGACTGGGTCAAATTCTATAATTAGAGCCGAGTCTTTATGTGTCTGTGTCTCAAAGTCACATGCCAGCTGAATAAAGATTTAAATATTTGCTACAGATGATCTGAAGTTAAGAACGGAAGCGAATTCACTGTTGTGAAAGAAGTATTTGCCTTCTTTGTGATTCTTATTTGCATTGCATCATTGCATGTTTGTCACACGAATACTTCAGATTGTCAAAATTTTAATATTCAAGGATGATTCAAGAAAATGCAAAGTGCAGATTTTAAAATGATTAATTGGTTTGTAAAAGTAGACAAATTTTATCCAAACATACCTGGCCATACATGGGGAAAATGCTTACCCTTCTAGATAAAGAAATGCTTTTTGGTTTTTTTAAATCACGAATTAACTGATTAAATGCACTTATTTATTTAATTAACTGATTTAACTGAAAGCTCAGTTCAGTTTTGCCAGATATGTTGCATCAAGAAATCACTGCCAAAGTGAAGTAGGCTAAAAAGAAAAAGCAACACATCTAAAGAAAAGGATGAGAAACAATCAGTCATCCAAGGGCTACAAAGCCATTTCTGACGCTTTGGGAAGTACGGTGATGGCGATGATGGTGAGGCCAGAGCCTCAGAGTTACGGCAGCAGGGTTCAGAATTCGGGTTCTAACGCAATACGTGACTTTTCAAATGGTTCCAGTGTTGTGGAAAAAGTAATTGCGGGAATTTAAGCTGTTATAAATGACTTCACCCTAAAGTCTCAAAAATGTGTCAGTCATATCTCTCACAAAGAACATTCCTATCACTGCAATCAGTTTTTGGCAAAGCGTCTTTTGTATTTCATTTAGGTAAAAAACATTATTGACATTAAAAATGTGTTTTCCTCGAAGTTTAGCCAAGATGGCAGCAAAAATTGCAACAGCATCACAGTTTTCTAAACTTACTTGACTTACTTAACAGATCAACAAGAACTGGATTGATGACAATATGGGTACAAATAGGCAGAGTGATAAAGATACAGTACTTCAAAAACAGGTCGTTTATGTATTTTATATATGCCCCCTTCATGAATCCTGTTCCCTACAGTCAATTTACTAATATAAGTAAAGATATTGGACGTAAAAACATCAGAAACCACTTTTTGGCAGCTGATCGGGAGGTTATATCTGGCATAGCTAGCATTTAATGAAAAGAACATAATGCCAAACAGTCTGGGGACGTGTCCAGACTGTCACAGAGTTCACATCCTAAAACGAGTTAACATGAAAATATTGACTTTGTGGTTTTGGAATGTGGGAGGAAGTAGCAGCACCCGGAGGTGCACTTTTCCATATTGGAGACAGTGAGCCTGCTTCACAAAATCTGTATATGTGCAGTACCAACATGGATTAATCAGAGATCTGACATGTGATTTTGTTCATACTCCAGCAAACATCACAAATGGCCTCGTGCATAGGAAACCAGGCACAGCAATAGTTTTTTCATTCATTACGAATAGCTTCCATGCTGGATGTTACCACATACAGTCTTGGTAGTTGGGACTATTCCTGGGATGGACAGATGGAGAATATGGAGGATTTTCAATGCTTGCAGTCAGTTTATTTTCTCATTCTGTTACTTTTATTTCCATATGTTTCATGTCAAACCCTTAGAGGTGGATAGTAGGTTGTCTTAAGGCGAACCACGGAAACAAACTATCTATCTTCATTACTGATCCAGTTTTTGGCTGCATAGATGCCTCATTGCATCCTGCTGATGTGTCTAAATTAACCCAGTCTATTATTTCACAATCACAGAGCAGTAGCGAGTCTGCAAGGCTCCATAAAATGTCAGAGCTCTGTTGAGCTAAGCATTCCTTCAACATTAACTAGTAATGACTTCATTAATTTCTTTACAAATAAAACTTTCATCCCACAGATGTAATATTATCTACAGCTACTCTTAGTACCATTGATGTTAAGTTAGACTCTTTTTCTCTAATTGATCTTTCTGAGTTAACTTCAATAATTACTTCCTCCAAGCCATCAACGTGTCTTTTAGACCCCATTCCTACAAAACTGCTCAAAGAAGTCCTGCCATTAATTAATTCTTCGATCTTAAATATGATCAACCTATCTCTAATGATCGGCTATGTACCACAGGCCTTCAAGCTGGCTGTAGTTAAACCTTTACTCAAAAAGCATCTCTAGACCCAGCAGTCTTAGCTAATTATAGGCCAATCTCCAACCTTCCTTTCATATCAGAAATCCTTGAAAGAGTAGTTGTCAAACAGCTAACAGATCATCTGCAGAGGAATGGTTTATTTGAAGAGTTTCAGTCAGGTTTCAGAGCTCATCACAGCACAGAAACAGCTTTAGTGAAGGTTACAAATGATCTTCTTATGGCCTCTGACAGTGGACTCATCTCTGTGCTTGTCCTGCTAGACCTCAGTGCAGCGTTCGATACTGTCGACCATAATATCCTATTAGAGCGATTAGAACATGCTGTAGGTATTACAGGGACTGTGCTGCAGTGGTTTGTATCATATCTATCTAATAGACTCCAGTTTGTGCATGTAAATGGAGAGTCCTCTTCACACACTGAGGTTAATTATGGAGTTCCACAGGGTTCAGTGCTAGGACCAATTCTGTTTACATTATACATGCTTCCCTTAGGCAGCATCATTAGAAGACATAGCATACATTTTCACTGCTATGCAGATGACACCCAGCTCTATCTGTCCATGAAGCCAGATGACACACACCAATTAGTTAAACTGCAGGAATGTCTTAAAGACATAAAGACCTGGATGGCCGCTAACTTTCTGCTTCTTAATTCAGATCAAACTGAGGTTATTGTACTCGGCCATGAAAATCTTAGAAATATGGTATCTAACCAGATTCTTCCTCTGGATGGCATTACCTTGGCCTCCAGTAACACTGTGAGGAACCTTGGAGTCATTTTTGACCAGGACATGTCCTTCAATGCACATATTAAACAAATATGTAAGACTGCTTTCTTCCATTTGCGCAACATCTCTAAAATTAGAAATATCCTGTCTCAGAGTGACGCTGAAAAACTAGTTCATGCATTTATTACTTCTAGGCTGGACTACTGTAATTCATTATTATCAGGATGTCCAAAAAACTCGCTGAAAAGCCTTCAGCTAATCCAAAATGCTGCAGCAAGAGTCCTGACAGGGACTAGAAAGAGAGAGCATATTTCTCCTGTTTTGGCTTCCCTTCATTGGCTTCCTGTTAAATCCAGAATTGAATTCAAAATCCTGCTCCTCACATACAAGGTCTTAAATAATCAGGCCCCATCATATCTTAATGACCTTGTAGTACCATATCACCCTATTAGAGCACTTCGCTCTCGCTCTGCAGGCCTACTTGTTGTTCCTAGAGTATTTAAAAGTAGAATGAGAGGCAGAGCCTTCAGTTTTCAGGCCCCTCTTCTGTGGAACCAGCTTCCAGTTTGGATTCGGGAGACAGACACTATCTCTACTTTCAAGATTAGGCTTAAAACTTTCCTTTTTGCTAAAGCATATATTTAGGGCTGGACCAGGTGATCCTGAATCCTCCCTTAGTTATGCTGCAATAGACGTAGGCTGCCGGGGACTCCCATGATGCATTGAGTTTTTCCTTTCCAGTCACCTTTCTCACTCACTATGTGTTAACAGACCTCTCTGCATCGAATCATATCTGTTATTAACCTCTGTCTCTCTTCCACAGCATGTCTTTATCCTGTCTTCCTTCTCTCACCCCAACCGGTCGCAGCAGATGGCCCCGCCCCTCCCTGAGCCTGGTTCTGCCGGAGGTTTCTTCCTGTTAAAAGGGAGTTTTTCCTTCCCACTGTCGCCAAAGTGCTTGCTCATAGGGGGTCATATGATTGTTGGGTTTTTCTCTGTATCTATGAAGCGCCTTGAGGCGACTTTTGTTGTGATTTGGCGCTATATAAATAAAATTGAATTGAATTGAATTGAATTAAGTTTATTGTTAATTAATAAGAAACTCCAGACGATTCCATTCTGAGCTGAAGAAGCTTCTGATAGGTTAGTAGAGTCCATGTGAGTAAACTGGTGGCACACCTGTGGATGCATATAAGGCAAAACACAGAGGCTGTTTCTGTGTCATGGGAACATCAAGAGATGTCAACCAAAACACCAGGAGAAGAATTGTGGAGCTCCATAAGTGTGGCTCAGTTTTGAATACAATTTGGTGCCATTTGCAATTAAGAAATACAGACAGTTTCTCTCTTTACTCTTAAAGTTAACAAATATGTTTTTTATATTTATCAATCTAAAAAAATAAACATTTAGTCTGATTTGATGTTACAATTAAAAAAGTGTTTTTATCTGAAGAGTACATAAATATCTGGTTTCAACTGCAGTTGAAACCAGATATTTATGTACTATGTATTATCAAATATACACTGAAAAAAGTGATATTGGCTCCTTTTAGATATAGCATATTTTATTTTGGTATATCTTTTTAATTCAAATGAGTAATTCCTGTCTACATATATAATTCGAGTAACTCCAGAATACATTCCCTGCGTTTTAATCCAATTAATTTTAGTTAATTAAATGTAGCTCAAAATGCTTAAGTATGTTTTTCATAGCCTCCTGCTGGGCCATTTTGCGCATGCGTTAGGACAGGCCACCATTTTGCGCGCGGACTGAAAGCAGACGTTTTGTGTGCTGCAAGCGGGCTCAAGTTAATCACACAACTTCGTGTAAAGGTGGACTAGCTTTGGTAAGTAAACCTTTTACGGTCGTTTTTGTTTTATTTTTTTTTTTACCTCAGTCAAAGCATGTTGACTCTTTAAGACGTGTGCACATGGAGAAAGAAGTCTAAGTAGTTGTACACCTCTGAACTTTGTCGTGATTTGACTTAAGCTAGCTATGTGCTCTATTAGCTACTGCTCTATTAAAAGAGTAATTTAAAACTGCTACGTTAAATTGTCATGTTTTTAGCTTAGTTCTGGTGGCACACGTTGTACTAACAAATTATGGAACGAGGCAATTTCTCTGTTGTAGTTAGCTGTGAAGTTCACTTTACAGTCGCCTGCAGTTTTAAGTTGAGAAATCGTCCCTCCCGCCACAACATTGGCATTAATAGTCGGGCGGGGGAGGGGGCTTCTGAACGCACCTGCACAGTCAGGGGTGCAGTAGGAAATAAGTAGGATTGGCGTTGCACAACGTCTTTTGTGCAGAAACAAATAATGGTTGAAAACTGTGGAGGAGAATAACTCAGTGGTTGCCAATAATGTGAGCTCAAAAGGCACTGAGAGTGATGTTTGTCAGGACTGAAATTAACTCAGAAAAGAAGTTGCTTCACTTGATAGAGCTGTTGAGTGCAAGACCTGTCAGCGGTCTGGTTTAGCATTTGAAACATCGCTACGTGCTTCCAAACCGCTGCATTTAATCTCAGAGAAAACTAACACAGAAGTAAAGCAAGTGTGTAAGTTCATCTCTGTATGTTTGCATAGTATTTCCATGCTGAGCTTAACAACCGATGTATGGAGCCACAGCTGGACTGGCTGTCAGAGTTTTGTATTGAGGGGGAAAGGAAGCGATTTGTTTCGTACTTCAGCTAGAATGAAAAAAGACAAAGCTGGAGTTATTCGGTGTCTTCATGCTGAACAGCTAAAACTTCTTCCCTCATTCTCCCCCCTCCCTCTCCTGTTGCTACTTCAATCATGAAACTGATCGATTATCAGCTGATCGGCTTTTCTGTCGCTAGTCCTGCCTCTCTTGTTTGTTAATCGCCCAGTTTGCGCTAGAAAGTGGAAAACGGCAGATAAACAACAGCAGCACTTTTAAGCTTGATCAGCTGTTGCTAGAATTTTTTTAATATTACTTTCTAGTATCCGCTTGTGTTTTCTGGAGCCACAGCCATAATAGCTGCTGGTCATGATATCAGTTTGTATATGTGGTGAGAAGGAAACATGAAGGTGAAACCAGGAGATGTTTTTACTGAATCATTAGAGCTGAACAGGTAATGAAGAAACAGGTTTACATTTTAGGTGACATGAATGAGTTGAAAGGAAGTTATGAACTGTTTCTGAGAGACAAATAACACCAGGATCCTTTTCTAAGTAGCTGACAGCTGGTAACTGTGCAGGGGTGGGTCTAGCAAAGTGTTGTCAGGGGGACAGGTAGGGCATTAACAAGGAAAGGGGGGTATAAATAATTTTCTTTCTTATTCTCATTTAAAATGTCTAGCTTTTAATAAATAATTATCTAAATCTTACAAGCAAAGTGGTGATCTGGTTAAATGTATAGAAATATGTTGAATCGAATTATTGTAGGAAAATAATTGTTTCTGTGCATTAAAGTAGATTACGTCAATTAAGCATTATGAGGCAGAGGGTGGGGGGTGGTTTCCTAATATTTTTGCTGGGAGTTGGCAGCCCTATTAGTTAGGTTGTTTAATATTTCTATGTACTGTTTAGAATACCTGAATAAGGAGGATGGTGTAAGTTTTTTAGGTTGATCAGTATTGCTGAAGTATAAAATATTTTGGGTGCAGTGTATTTTTTGCATACAGGTATAACAGAATAGTTTTAATGTTTTTTTTAAACTGAGTATGAACTTATACAAAATGCAGCAAAATATTTATTTAAAAAACCCAGTTTTATTTATTATAAAATACACTATCGGATTCACATCGGCATCAGCAGATAATCAAAGTTATGATATCGGTATCGGACATAAAAAAAAGTGGTATCGTGCCATCTGTAGTTTTTACAGAGGCACAAGTAAGATTTGTTTTTTTACAAGGGAGTATCATGAAGTAGCTTGGAAATGGTAATTGTTTGTCTTTCTAAAGTCCTCATTTTAATTTTTTGTATTTGTGTTCCTTTTCTGGCAGATTTTCTTCCCCTTATGTGTTATTGTTTATTCGAGGAAACTGTGTTATTTTGGTAAGTACATGCAAATTCTTTACATATTTATCACGACAGTATTGCATTGACAAGTTTATCTATCTCATCTTAAGGGTTCTTGTGATTATTAATATTGATATTAATTAATATCAATTATTACATATGATTAATATAGTTTAAGAAAAGATGCCTCTATATTTTGTACAGTTTTTTTTTTTTTTTTTTAAATATATAAAGACTAGGGCGTAGAACACTGATTCCATGTGTTGCCAACAGTTCCCATCCTTTAGAGAAAATTATTTAAAGTTGAACATGAAAGTTGCTGGCTGTAACATATTAGTTTTTATTTTTTCCTTTTATTTGATTGTTCAATTGGCACTGTTATGGTATTGCTTTCTAACCTGATCAGATTTTAGGTGCACTCTAGATCAGTGTTTCCCAACCCTGTTCCTCAAAGACCTCTGTTCTGCATTTTTTTTAGATGCCTCCTTGCATCGCCACACTGATTTGAACTAATGTTTAGCCTAATTTCTTCAAGTTGTGCACAAGTCTGTCACTGACATAGTTAATATGTCAGGGTGCACTGAAGCAGAGAAACATCAAAAATATGCAGGATGGGCATCCTCAAGGAACAGAGTTGGGAAAAGAATGCTCTAGATCAGGGGTGCTCAATCCCATTCCTCGAGAGCTACTGTCCTGCAGCTTTTAGATGCATCCTTGTTCCGACACAGCTGAATCAAATGAATGGCTTGTTATCAGGCCTTCTCCAAACTTGATGGCATGCTGAAGAGGTGATCAAACATTTGATTCAGCTGTGTTGGAGTAGGGATGCATCTAAAAGCTGCAGGACAGTAGCTCTCGAGGACTGGGATTGAGCACCCCTGCTCTAGATAATACAGCCTACAAGCATACTTCTAAGATGCATCCATTCTTGTAGGTTAACCACGGCTAAAGTTTTCTTTGTGTAAAGTACTAAGTGTGTTTTTTGTTTTTGTTTCAAATTTTCTCTCTTTGTTTGTCCAGTTTATGTGGAAGTGTAAAGACTGCAGTGCAGAAGTTTCTAGACGATCAGAACTTAAGCACTATAGACTGAAACATAGTCATTTTGGGCGTGGCCATCACATTAAGTGCCTATATCCTGAGTGTCCATGTCTTTTAAAGACTTGGAATTCACTTCTGACACACTTGTCAAGGAATCATAGCAATACCCCAGAGCACTCTGACAAATTTACAACTTTTTCCTGTCAGTTATGTTGTTGTAGTGAATTAGGAACAGAGCGTGAATATTTTGTGCACATTAGCCGTCATTTAAAAAACAATGAGACAGTAACATGTATGTTTAAAGGTTGTGACTACAAATCAAATATTTACAGTACCTTTAAGTCACACAAAAGTTGCAAGCACAGTTTACACTCGCTGGTAGACTTCAAAGAGGATATTGTCAGAGGATCTTTTGCAACTGAAACTGCAGAGCATGATGCTTCAAATGCTGAGGAATTGTGGGGTGGCGAACAGCCTGTTGATTTAGAGACATCAAATGATCATGAAGACGTAGTTCAGCTAAAGCTTGCGGCAGTGTTATTAAAACTAGAAAATATTTTTCACGTTCCAAGTGCTGCAGTTGATGAACTTTTGGAGGAACTTCAGTATTTGTTGGGCACAGCATCTTTGTGTACGGCAGCAAAAGTTATCCAAGACACATTGAACAGTCACAGCTTGCAAATAGACCAGTCAGTCATTGAAGAACTTGCATCTGCACTGTGTACATCTAATCCTGTGTATAAATCGGTAGGTAAAGGTTGTCCCCTAGCAACATCCTTTAAGCGCAAAAATTTCTACAAGGAAAATTTTAAAGTTGTAGAGCCTGTAGAGTATGTGTTGGATGAAAAAAATAAAAGAACATTTCAGTATGTTCCAGTTTTAAAGGTTTTACAGCAGCTTTTCAGTGATTGCCACCTTCTTGCTAAGGTTTTGGATGGTAGTCGCATAACAGAACAAAGTGGGGAAGAAGTGATTTACAGGTCTTTTAGGGAGGGGTTGTTTTTCAAAGAAAACAGTTTTTTATCAGCAGGTGAATTGCGAGTTTTACTGAATTTGTATATTGACGATTTTGAGATTTGCAATCCACTTGGCACTTCCCGTAAAAAGCACAAAATCGGTGCCATATATTGGACTCTTAGCAATTTACCACCTGCTTGCCATTCATCACTGACTTCCATTTATCTGGCTTTACTCTGCAAGTCTGAAGATGTAAAGACATATGGATATGAAAAGATTCTAGAGCCCTTGTTGAGTGATCTTGTTACTTTAGAAAGTCAAGGGATTTTTATTGCACATCTTGGAGAATTTGTCAGGGGCACAATACAGTGTGTCATAGCAGATAATTTAGGAGCACACAGTATTTCTGGATTTATTGAGAGTTTTTCAGGTGAATACTTTTGCAGATTTTGTGAGGCCAAAAGATCTGATATTCAAGAAACAGAGGTTAGTTCAGGTGTGTTTACTCTGAGAAGCAAAGAGACACATGAAATGCATGTAAGTTCTGCACAGAGTTCTGCAAAACCATGTCACGGTGTTAAAAGACGGTGTGTTTTCTCTGCACATCTCTCCCATTTCAGTGTTTGCAGTGGATATCCTCCAGATATTGCACATGACATATTTGAGGGCATATTACCAGTTGAGTTGGCATACTGCCTGAATATCTTAATTTTGAAAAATTTTTTTACACTTGACAGCCTCAATGAGTCCATTCTGACATTTCCCTACAAATGGGCAGACAAGAGTAATCGCCCTCATGCTATTCCCAGGACTTTCATGCAGAACAAAAGCATTGGAGGAAATGCTCATGAAAATTGGAGTCTCTTACGATTCCTTCCATTGTTGGTAGGACACTTGGTACCTCCAGATGAAACAGCTTGGCAGGTAATTTTGGACCTAAAGGATATTGTTGAACTAGTTGTTGCACCAGCACACACAGAAAAATCAATTGCTTTCCTTGAGTCTAGAGTCTCTGACCACAGATGTAGGTTGAAAGAGCTGTTTCCAGGACTGAAGCTGTTACCAAAACATCATTTTGTGGAGCATTATCCACAGATGATTAAATTCTTTGGGCCACTTGTTGGCATGTGGACCATGAGGTTCGAGGCAAAGCACAGTTTTTTTCAAACAGGTTGTTCGTCACACACGGTGCTTTAAAAATGTGCTACTGTCACTGGCAGTGAAACATCAGTTCATGATGGCATACCACTTGGAGTCTGTCACAACTGTAAGGCCGAGCCTAACTGTCTCAGCTGTTTCTACTGTCTCTGTTGACATTCTGCATCATGATGTACAGCGAGACTTGAAGATTAAATTCCCTGATATTACCCATATTCAGCTCACAAAGAATGCTTCTGTGAATGGAACAAACTACAGGCCTGGCATGATTGTAGTTTATGGCTCCTCTGCTGGATTGCCTGAATTTGCAGAAGTTGTCCAAATGGTTGTTGTGGAGGAAAACCTGAGCTTCATTGTCAAAGAGATGGGTGCCTGGTATAGGGAGCATTTTAGAGGTTTTGAACTTTTTCCCACATCACACATCTCCCTCGTTGATCTTGGTGCCTTGGTAGACCAGTACCCCTTGGCAGATTACAGGATTGGAGGCCGGCGAATGGTCATACTTAAAAGATTCATACATATAGAAGGTAGTAAATGTTGTCTTCAATTGCATGTGTTCAGTTGCATGTGTTCAGTTGCAGTTATCTTCATGGCAACAGGAGGGGTACCACAAATGTTTAGCTTATTTTTAATAAGGATTGGATACTTCCCACAAGGGTAATATTTTTTTTTTCCATTACATTTGAGTTCTTTTGGCCAAACATGCCTCATGTTGTCATGTGTCTTAAAAAAACATCATTGATGATGCTCAAAACATTTTGATAAAGGATGAATTGCAACACATACCACTAAAAGCAAAGTGACACTTTTTGAGGATTCTGGCTGACGTATGCAAAAAACCCAGTATGAAGCTATAGAATAAAATTAAATAAACTGCTTTTTACCCGTAAAACCTGTGTTGCAGTTCTGCACTCTTGTGCTCCCTAATAAAATTATTCAATGCAAAGTATTTTAACTTTTTTTTTTCTCCTAATGTCTTTAAAAATCAGATTGAAGAATGGCAGAGCAGCTGAAGCTGAGAGTCATTGTGGCAGATGATGATTTTAGGAGACTTGACGTTCCATCTGGGATGCCAAGAACTTTGACTGATCTTCAGAGCACAATTTGCCAAGCATTTGGAATTGAAAGAGACTTTCGTATTCAATTCATGGATCCTGACTTCAATAATGAGTTTATGAACATAACATCAATGCAAGACATTCAAGACCGAAGTACAATCAAACTTGTGTACATGGCAAATCTGGATACAAGTGCATCTTTGTCAAAGCAGTATCCCACATGCAGTCTTGACTCCTCTGCAAGTCCAGAAAGTATTCAAAGAAACTCCAGTCTCTCATCGTCTTCATCCAACTCAGACAGCACCATAATTCTACCACAGTCAGACAGTGAGCTGAGATCATGTGCATGGCCTCGTGAGTTTACTATTCCTCGATTTTTCATTCAATGTAGAGGTGCAACTTCAGCGTGGAAATGAGACCTTCAGAGAAACTGGAACTCGGCTCAAGATTACTCCAGGTGTTAAATCTGACATCTTAGAGAAGCTAGCTGAGGCGATTTTTCAGTTTACTGCTTATCCTCAAAATTACCAAATAGATGAAGTTGCAGGGGCACTGATCAAAAAATTCCCTTGTCTGCGAGAGCCATCTGCCACAGGTTACTATGGCTGGATGATTAGCCTGAAATATAAGATGGCTAATTACAGGACAAAGATGCGCAACATTGGCTGTCCTGAAGTGACTATAAATGCTTTGAAAAACAAATCCAGTGATGATTGCCTCCCAGCCAAAAATGTTAAGAAACCTAAAAAGGCTGAGGTCAATTTTTGTCCATTACACCCAGCTGGCGAAACGGATGACAGTCTAGAAAACATCAGGGTTGAGCTTTTGACCGACGTCAGACGAAGAAACAGTGCCTCAGATGTAAGACAGAAGATGTCAAGAACATTTTCCTACCGTAGACAAGAGGTGGTGCAGGGAAGTCCAACTGCTGGGGAGTTTAAAGCTAGGTGGCCTGCACTTTTCCAGATTAATGAGGTAAAGGCATGCTTTTTTTTTTTTTTTGCTGAGTGTTCTTTTCAGTAATTCCTTATGTTATACATTAATTAATCTGGGCCACTTGGATTAAGACGATCCCTAATATAGGTATAAAGAGGCTGGCATTTATAGTGATTGACCTGTGTACCGTACAGAGTATTTATTTGAGCAGCACTTAAAATACAAGTTGTGTATGAAAAACATAAGTGACTTAAAGTGTAGAAACATGAATAAAATAAATTTTTGATTGTTTAAGTAAGTTTGCACTACATATAGGGCCCAAACTATTTTATAGTGAGTTTGATTATTGAAATGATTGATTAATCATCTCAATAATTAATAGAGTGAAATCAGATTATCAATTGTGAATTAACCTAAAACCTTTCATTTAGCTATTAGTTTTTAGTTAGCCTCAGATTGTTAAAAGCATGTGCTAAACAAATGTAAATTAAAAATGTGATGAACAAACTTTGTTGCTCATAAGATAAAAAAATAAATGGGTCAAGTTAAAACCCCTAAGACCTCTCACCACCGAGAGGTGCTGACCTCACAGGTGAGACACTCCCACCAGCAGACAAAGAGCACAGGAAAATGTGTTGCCAACCACCTGAAACAGACAAATATCTGCTTTTTAAAACCCTTTAAACCCGCTAAATGGACTGATGCCATTCATTTCTTCTTTGATTAACAGTAGTAACATCCTTTATGCACTGTATACTAACCCATATGCTAATCATGCTTTATGAAGTGATGGCAATTACATTGTAGCATTTAATGAAGAAATAACAAAATAACCATACCAATGATTAAGCACCAGTCTTTTTTTTTTTTTTTTTTCTCTGTGTGTGTGATACAGGTAAATGCTGAATTCCAGCGTATTACAACACTTCAACTGGAGACGACCTTCGCGGCACAGTTAGACAGAATTACACCTCGGCTGATGACAGTTTTCCAGAAGAAGGGCGGTGTTTCTGGGCAGAAACTTGCCCACCACTTGCAGATCATGCAAGAGGTAAATCTGAATATTGCAAATTCTATTTGGATTTAATTTGTCTTAAGTGGCAAGTCACTGGTGAGTCAAATAAGCCATTTTAGGTGACCGGCCAAGCAATCTAAATTTTGAAATTTTCATATATAAATTTTATTTACTATGTTTGAACTGACTTATGATAAAATTTACTTATTGCGAATGTCAGACATTGTTCTTTTTTCCAAATTGGTTTAATCAGCAACTCTCTTTAAACAGGCTGAAAGTGATGTTAAAGTGAAGAGGGAAGCAGTTCTCAGGGCACTTTGCCTCTACCTTGGTGAAGAGGACGGAAGCCTTATTCGGGAGTACTTGGTAAGTCATTGTTAGCAAGTCATCTATACACACACTTCTTAGATATTTGCACACACACACAAACGACTAGATTGGAATTTAATTGTAGAGTTAATTTTTCTTTTACCTTTTTATTAAATGTTTAGGACATTGAAGGAGATGACATCCAGAGAGGCCTAAAGAAGCACACCATGGGCATTTATGTCATCAACAAGGAGGATGGACAAAATGGACATTATGATGACATTGGAATATTTGTTGAAGGGGAGATGGTCATGGACAACATTGGATCTCCGGCCCAAGCTTGTGCATTGATGCTTGGAGTAATCTATGCACTAAACCTAGCCTACCCCAAGGAATTGAGGCACTATTATGAATTCATTCAGAAAGTGTTGATGGGATTGGATGGGAAAAAGCTCTCCCCCAAAGTCCTTGGGCTGAAGAACAAAATTGCTACTGGATAGGAAGATTTCTAAAACCACACATCCATTTACATTTTGCTATGTAAATTACCAATGACTGGTGCTCTTGTGAATAGGAGTGAAATATTTGTATAACCATCATTCGTTCTCACGTTCTGTGTTATGTTTTGATTGAACATTTTCACTTTCAATAATGAATGTTTCACGTTTGGTACATTTGAGTAGCTTGAAGAGCAACTTTGTAATTATTCAGTTTACCGAAGCAATTTTTCTTTATTCCGGTCCTTGATAGCTGCTGCCCTATAATCAGTGTTAACTCACCTGATTTAAAAATAAATAAATAAATAATAATTGCATGATTACCACACTGCAGCACACTGGTAACACTTTAGGACTATTGTTTTGAAGCAAGTATGTTAGGTCAGAAAACATGTAAAACATTAAGAATCCTCAAGGAAGGACTAGAATGGAAAGCAGTAAGGAAAACACAAGTTTAGTTTTAAGTCTAATTACCTTATTAAAATGCAATTTCTAAATATGGATCGCAGAACAGCAAGTCTGAAACTTTGGTTAGTTTGTGGATGCATCAGTTTGTAATTGTGATACTTTATACCGCTGGCAGTGTTTTATTCTTTGTTAGAGGAAGAGAAACATTGGTTAACATTTCTCTTGTCTGTTGTTTCTGTTTTGTTTGAATAGAGCTTTTTAAAGCTATTAGTTCATAGGCAAAAGTTTTGTAATTTGTATTATACAAATTACAGCAATTTCCCTTACATGTGGATTCTTATTCTGTTTGCAACAAATTTTGCATTAATAAATGATGTGAAAGAATTTTGTAGTTTTCATTATTGGCGTTATTAAAAAGAACTACAAATCAGGGTAAGCAATATTTTTTTTAAGTAAAATTTACTTAATTGAAATAGAGAGAAATTAACAATTTTATTGATTTGAATATAACTTTGGGACATAAGTTTAAAGGAAACAAATTATTCTGGTACACTTAACACAACCTTAGTTGGAATTACTAATATTATTTGACTAAGTCGTATCCACAACAGTTAAAGTAGCTTAAAAAATATATGTTGGCTTTACTCGCTTAAATTAAATTCTGTTAACTTAAAAAATATTTCTGGATTCAAACAAATTTATTTCGTGCAACCACTTGTCATAAAAAAATTTAGTAAATTGAACAAAACATTTTTTTCAGTGTACATGTATATTTGATGATGTTGGTGTTTGGCTTGATTGTCAGCACAAAGAGGGAGAGAGAGGAGCAGAGAGGGAGAGAGAGAATGAGGACAGAACAGAGATGAACAAGAGCAGGTGAGACACATGTTAGTCAAATGGTTGTTTACCACAAGTATCACCGTATCACAGGTCCTCATGTATCTCGTACCTAGTGTTTCTTTTTAGGTTTGTTATTTTTCAAATTCTATATTTATTAAGTTATGCAGGCTTGTTTGCACAACAAGGATAAATAATTATATAAACTTTTCTCAATCTAAATAGTGTCATGCATACTACCCTTTCAAATGTCTGGCTCCGCCTCTGCTTTTGTGACAAAAATAATTCATAATAATTCAATTTAAATAGGCCCCGGGCAATAGTCTGGAAACTCCGGCGATGACGACGTGCAACACTACGAAAGCTGAAAGTGAAAGTAAAGATGCCAGAACGAATCAGCATCTCTCCAAGGTAGGCAGCAAAGAGCATTCTTCATTCTGTGTGTTCAGTGTGTGTCGCTGAAATTGGGTCATCTTTAGCTTTTCTGCGAAATCGGTGTTGCGCGTGTTCAGTTAACTGGACATAGACATGTGGCTGAGCAGTAGCGCTGTGACGCCTGTCAAAGTATCTTGTGCGCAGTGTGACGAGCGAAAATAATGTGAAATTTGTGCAAAGTTGGTTCAGGCATATAATGTGTGCGCCGTGAGCAGAGCGCGTTTTCAGAATAAAGAACATGCTTGAGTTCTAGGTCAGCTGTTATCGATCTGTCGATACACGCACACATCCGAGGGGGTAAATCAGAAACAATCATCCGACTTCAGAGTGTTTTAATCCCGTCGCCGTTCACCGTTAACGATAGAAACACGTACAAAGAGCGGATTCGTGGGTATCATGCCTGCGTGACCAGTAGCGGTTTTTGATACGGGCGGTGGCCCAGGGGTGCATCGTGGTGGAGGGCCAGCGCATTTTAGGATCGGTTTTCTATCGCCCTTTTGTCGGGAGTAAGGGCGCCCTCCGTTTGCGAGGTGCGCCTGCTGCTTGCGGCACAGGGAGGAGAGGGCGGGTCGGCGGGGGAGTCTCTGGCTGGAGCTGCATCTAATAACCAACAAACACGAAAACACCAGACATCATGATACAGACTTATAATTTGCACCGATGTTTTTTCGAAATTCTGTGTGCGAAAAGTGAGCGTGAGAGCCCTCGGTGCGCATGCTCGCTGCTGAAGTCAAAGTAAACTTTATTGTCATCTCCGCTCCATACAGTCCAGAGACGAGACGACGCTCCAGTTACAGCAGTGCAAGTAAACAAACAATAAATATAAGAAGAGTAAGAAAACAAATATACACTTTAGGACTCGGGGTAAAGGATCAATAACAATTTAAAATTTATAATTTACAGTTTGATGATTTAAAGTCTCACACACACACAACCCGTCGAAAGGGGCGGGGCCGGCTGCTTCCAAATAGAGCGCATTTCATTCCTAATATTGTCAATCCAAGCCCATTATGTATTCATGATTTCAAGGGCATAGATTTGGTTTTGGCATTGGTGGGGACGGATGATTCAACCACCGAACCCTGCCCTGTTTCTTTTTTCCTTTTTGTTTTTGCTTCTTAATAAAAAGAGGAGAAATATACTTGGTACATATGTTATTCTACATGCTTTTAAACCATTTAAAATCACAATTCATAGTTTTATATGTGAATTATATAATGTTAAATTACTATTAAACAAATGACTATTTTAGGCTTTAGTTCACTTCAGCCATATTCCATATAAATCAGGTATAAAAATAGCTTCAAATACAGTCATGACAATAAAAGAATATGACTTTAAGGACTTAACAACATTACTTCAGTTACACCAACATCTCTTATTAGCACTAAGGGAACACTGAATGACCTGCTGGGTTTTGTCCATAAAACTACTCATCTAAGATTACCACAAAGTAAAAGATCTCTCAGCAAAATTATGCAACATTTTAGGCACTACTGCCCCGATTAACTCAGTGAGCTGGGATTTTTTATTCCAAACATGAACTACTGTTACAGCAACAGACATGGACTACTGGTGTCCCACACAACAACTCAATGTCCACTATGTGAAGCAGCCAAACACATGCCTGCTCCTCTCGTTAACTGAGATAAACTGCTGGCATATTGGTTTTACATCTATACTGTCCAGCCTCTCCTGGTGGACACACAGCAGCATTGTTTAATCTCTTTTGAGTCACTGTTGACCTTACCCATCTTTTTAGTCTTCTGAGAGCACTGAAGCTTCTTACAGCCTCAGTACCTGCGTTTTATCCTCAGATTAAAAGTATTATTCTGTGCTTGATGTGCCTCAGCTTTGGCCCTGGCTCCTCCCCTCTGACTGCACTAGGACATATTGTCATCTGACAAAATAACACATTGATTCGTGCCATATAAAAAGTGAGACATGTCAATTCAGATTCTTTGTCAAACATACACTAATGAATCAATTTACATCAGCAGCCTAACAATTGTCATGATAATAAATACTAGTTAATCTACAGCACCAACTCATCAGTCAGTCACCTGTGAGCTCGCCTCTCCACCTCTGAGCTACAACATGGCAGAGCTGCCTCTGTCACCTGATGAATAACAGTGAGACACTCCACATACATGCAGTCACACATGTGCTTCAAATACAGTCATGAACCATCAAGTCATCATTTCACCTGTGTCACCATTACTCTCTGAGCTTTGTGTTGGTTGGAATATTTGCAAAATCATGACTACCTCATGACATTTTGTCTCAAAAATTAACCCTATGAATATGTCAGCACCATTAGGATGAAATTATTGTGTCACCAACATTTTAACGTTAGACATATCATTTTAACAGCCTCTGTAAACTAATATCCTGGCTGCTCGAGGCTGCCGTTTTCTCTGACAGTTTCAATCAAAATTAGAAATGCTGCTCTGAGACTGAGAGAACTAATAGTGCTGCCTGTTGTGCAGTTTGTTTCCAAAACACGTTATTCATGGTTACATACAGTTTTAGACTGATGTGGGCCAAAGCCTAGCATAGCCTGTAACGTTATTATGACACATTTTATGAGTGAACTTGGCTTTAAGTGACTTACAGGTTTCTTTGAAAAATACTTTCTTATATCCAGGTTCTTCCTTTTTGCTGCCGTCCTCCTCTCCTCCTGGCAGCGCAGGTTTGCTGCAGAGCTCCCTGAAAGGCACAGCCAATCACATTGCCATATTTGTCACATGACGTAGGACTCCAGTAGAGAACGTAATTGAACTCTTTCTGCACCGCTGGGTGAATGAGATGTCGACAGATCGTTTTTTTTTTCTTTCTATTGGGTTTGTTTTTCTTTACTCGAAGAGATCAAATTATTGGTGGGGACAATTCAATAATCGCTGAATATTGGTGGTCCATGCCAAATCTACGCCCTTGCATGATTTGAATCCTGGGTTGAGCGAAATCCCAGAAATAAAGACAAAGTGAATCTGTGAACTAAGGTGTAGGAAAGAAAAGTTCAAAGCCATCAGGTGCTCAGTTTAGAAAAAAGAGAAAAGAAGAGGAGGAGAAACGAGCAACAGATACAGGTAAGCAGATGTGTCATTGGATAATGGCAGGTCATCCTGAAACAATGAGAATCAGAATACTTTATTAATCCCTAAGGAAATTATGTGAGTTACAGTTGCTCCAAGAAGAAATGGAAAAAATAGCAACAGTAACAGACTAAACTCCAAACAATACATTATGATACACAGTTTAATATTAATTAGTCATTGTCAGTTGTTGATTTGTCCTGTTCTCATTGTATGACAAATTATGATGGCTGTTTGGTAGCTGTTTGCATACAATGCATACTCTCTCTCTTCACATGTGTGTGTGCTTCTCTGGTGAAATTCAGTGTGGTCTCGACAACAGTTTTATGTTAATGTACAACCCTTAATATGTTTTATGTATGTGTGTCCGTGTGTGTGTGTCTTTGTGTGCATGTGTGTGTGTGTGGGGGGGGATGTCAGATGGAGTGTTCACCCAGGGCGCCAAACAGGCTAGGACCGCCACTGTGCATGACTATTGCCTTCGGCGTGAGCTACATACGTGGCGAACTTGGTCACCAGCATTCATGCTTCATTTTAACCTTTTACCAAGTAAGATTTCAAAACAAAGCGCAACAATTGTGAAACAAAAGTTTGATTTAAAAATTCTGTCCCAGGTACATTTCTAGGTAACAATAAGGATTCTTCAGCTGACCTGTTGCTTGTTTAGGAACAAAAGTTTATGTGATGATCGGAACCAAAATTGGGACTAATCTTTGCCTGTTACTGATCTGATTTACACAACAGACATGTTGTTGTTTAATAATAATGTTGATAACTAGAGCATGTCTCAAAACCATCTGGATAGTGTCAAGTTTACCACACTATAACATCAGCTCTTCCTGTAACTACAGTCTGGGAACATAGCAGGCAGATGCTTGAGAGGAATGCTATCCTGGAGGACTCTATCTGCTCAGCAGTCCGGGTCTGCTTTTTCCTTTTTTTTTTGTTTCATCACACCTTAAATGTGTGACTTGTTAAAAGGTGTGCATGGCAGGCAGGCTTTTCTTCTACTGTTTTCTTCTACTTCTACTGTAATAGATGCAGTGCGTGTGTTTTAGCATCGTCTTGCTATTTTTGTGCTATATTCAAGAGGCGTCATCTGGATGGGAGCAGATGTTGCTTTAAAACAGGGTTGGGAAGCTCCAGGCCTCAAGGCTGGGGTCCTGCAGGGTTTTAGATATATCTTGAACACAGCTGATTTAAATGGCTAAATTACATCATCAACATGTTTTGAAGTTGAAAGAAATTTAAAATTTAGATTTTTTATTTTAAATGAGCTTTGGCTCAGAGAAAATGACAGTGTTTCAAACATCCTCAATGCAGATGCGGATCACACAGTGAACAGAGTTCACAGATAGTGATCTCTCAAAGTGTGGTGCTGAGCCCATGCACTAATATCCATTACAGGATCAACTAATTTTCAGACTTTTGGCTGAGTGTTTCGATTAGATGTACTGCAGATGATGAGAATCTGCCAGTCTTTACGTCTGAGAAGCTGTGCATTGCTCGGTGTTTTGAAGGAAGGCTCAGAGGAGGTTGGAGATTGTTACCATCATTAGGGATGGGTATCGTTTAGGTTTTATCCTATACCGGTACTTTTGAAACGGTGCTGGTGCTTAAACGGTGCTCGAATCGGTGCTTAAAGAATCAAGAACACAAACTTTGTCCTAAAACCTCTCATATTTAGCTGTTTTTTGTAAAAAAGATAACAATGTTAGCCTTTTCTGCAGCTATGGGGCATATATGGTATCACTCTTGGCTGGAAGCAGTGCTTAATCATTGAAAAAAAAAAAAACACCAACTTTATCCAAAAACCTCTCACGTTTAGCTGTTTTCCACTTTTTCTTTGGTCATTTTAGCCTTTTTGTCCAGGGAGAAGGGAGTATCTGCCATCAAACAAGACAGCCGCATGTAACTACGACGGTGTTTGCTAGTTCACCTTAAATGCATTAATTTGATAACGTGGTTAGCCTACTCAATGTAAACTACTTGGTCTCTTCCTGTGATCTCAGATTAACCCAGAAGGTATAAAGCAGGAAGTAAAACAACATTTCCTCCTTTTGTTTCTGTAAGACAGGTAGGTAAGGTAACTTTAAACAATAAAAATTAACAGTTGAAATAAAGAACATGTTAACTTAACAAACTCGTAGGAATTGATTTAAACCAAGATGTTATATTATATAATCTGTAAAAGTGCAAAACATAAAGAAACCTGGGATAGTAGATGTTTGCCTATTGCAGACTACATGTAGGAGCCATATGAGTTGTTCCTTTTTGACTAAGTGGGTTGGTTTAAATGGACTCACTGTATTGGTGCACGGGTGTGGGGCGTGTCTCATGGGTGTGGTAGATGATAAATCTGGTTGCACTCACCTGTTCACTAGTGATGGGCAGATGAAGCCCCATGAAGCACTGAAGCTTTTCATCCAATTGGTTCACCCCAACGCGAAGCTTCATGAAGCTTCATTTGCTCTAGCAGGACACCTACTGGACGTAAAAATAATAGTTGGCATGAATTTGAAGAGTGTGGCATTTTGCACACAGCCTGTAAATGTCAACAACAAAAGGAGTGTGTAAAACATCTATATTGTAGTGATGGCAGTATACTGTGTATATTTATACTGGCAGTATGGAAAATGATTATTTGGAAATGCTTGAAATGGAAATGATCATTTACTGTGAGGTGAGGTGTGGTTGGGGTGTGGACAGTGGTTGTGCTTTTGTAACGTTGAGGTATGGACAGCTACACACTGAGGCTTTGAGCCTCAGTCCTGCCTGTTCACATTTTATTCTGTAAAAACTAAATTTTCACTGCTTTTATGACCTTTTTAGTGGGGAGAACATAGCTAGGATTTAATGATTTAACAAATCTTTTGAATCCTTTGTCCTCCACAATGCTAAATGGCTGGGAGTCCTCAATCACCATGCTGACCAGGTCTTCATCTATTTGAGATTGTTCTCCTGAGGAAAGACAATAAAGATAAAGCACAAATATAAATATCACACATGTAACTTATAACAGTTGTATAATATTGTTATATCATTTAGTAACATTACTGCATCCTATATTATCATTGCATTTGATGGCTCACCTGGTCTTGCTCCACAATCGGTGTTCCTCTTATTCTCATGCAAAGCTCTGTAGTGCCTAAGCATGGATGAGGTGTTGCTGTTATATCCCAGCTCCCTGGCACATAGCAAACACTTCACCTTGTACAAAAGTCAAGACAGCTCAACATAAATTGTATTGCACCATCAGTATCATGAAAATACATCTTCTGTAGAAATACCTTGTTGGGAGGAATAAGATCAAAATGTTCCCACACAGGGGAGGACATCCTCCTCTTCTTAGCTGGCTCCATTCTCTCCTGACTTTCTCTCCTCACTCTCATAAACCTCCAAACTGTCTCCAAACTCTCTCTAACCGCAACTCTCCATCAAACACCCACATTTTTGAATGAAGTCTGAGGGGTTTATATCGCTGTCATATCTCGCGGCAAAGTTCGAACCACTTCATGAACCAGTCACGTGGTACAGCCGGGCAGCGAGGCTTCGGACGTCATCATTTTCAGCTCCTCCCATAAATGAAGCAAGCCTCGATACGCGCTTCGCGGAAACGCCCCCTCCATTACTCGACACACGCTCCGAAGCCTCGATACAGAACGTCCCATCACTACTGTTCACCGCACCTGGTGTTGATGAGCAGAAAGGTAGGATGAGCAGCTTGAATGATTTTGATGTATTTTGACTGGAACTTGATGGTTTATGTATATTTGTGCACTAATTGATGCCATAGGCCAAACTGTGTGTTGGCATTGTAATTAGTGCAGTTATTGGTGAGTTGCAGTTATTTGTTTGTGCAATCTGTGCATTTGTTTAATAGTTAATCCCATGTGCTGATTTATATATTGGACAGTTGCATGTGGAATAAAAGGAGCAAATGATACAGAAGTGTATTTTATGCATTTATTGTTGTGCGTCATCTGTGTCCTCATGTTTAGCCTGCCGCGGCCATTGGTTGGAGGAGCCGCAACAAATTGTCAACAGAAAAGTTTGTAGGTTTTATTGGATTATTTATATATAGATGAGTTTTATAGTTTGCTGTTGCCTTTGTCCATGCAGCTTTTAGACGAAGCCTTTGGCTACACACAACAGATTTCTTTCAGGAGTCTTATTCCCGTTAGGTTTCAGCAGTACAGCTGCACTAGGCGTTGTACTGATTTGCTTTCTAGGTATTGTGCATCAGGCGGCTGAAGCCATTGGCTTGGGAGTACCGCCGCAGTTTGTGTTTAAGACAGTTTGTCTTCCTCACAGCTGACAGTATGGAGGTACATAAATACCCACCGCTAGTATGTACGGAAGACTAGGTTGAGTTAGGTTTAATAGGCAGATAGTGGGGGATATTGCTCCTGTTAATTGTGTGTGTCCAAGGTTTATTGAAGGGAATGTCATCAAGTTGATGTGTTGGAATCAATATGTGTGGCATAGTTGCAGTTTAGTGTTTGGATTTTGTAATGTTTTGAAAAAAATGGAGACACGCCAATTAATACAATGTGGTGATGCGGATGGAAAGAAAAGACAGCTTCAAACAGAACGTCACACTAAGATTAATAAAATTAAAAAGGTCATAAAGGTTAAAGAATTAAAGCAATCTGAAGATAATGTTTCCACTGTTCAGGCTCAGTTAGAGAATTTGTCTGTGTTGCTTAATGAGGCAACTCGTCTGCATGAAACCTTGCTTCCTTTGCTTCCTCAAGAGGAGCAAGAAAAACAAACTGCTTGGTTTATAAGTGTGCAAGCACATAATACTGAGTTTATGGAAGAGATAAAGAAATTGCTTCATGATGCAAAGGGAAACCTGAAGAGTAGAAATCAGGTGTCTGAGCTTGATTTGCCACATTTAAATCCACCTGGTGTTGAGTCTTCTGATGTATTACCTGCTGGAAATGGTTCTGGTGCTTCTAGGCACGCCGGGAATGTTGGTAAAGGTGCTGCAATAGATGATGTTAATCCAAGTGATAGCGTCTCTAATGTTGCAAGCAGAAGTTGTAGGAAAAGTAAATCATCACTCAGTGGCTCAATGGTTTCATCTGCCTTGTCAGCACGCATAACGGCAGAGGCTGACATGGCTGCCCCTCTTGTTCGACAGAGGTTGTTGAAAGAAAAGCATGCTTTGGAAGAACAAGAAACACAGCCTAAGAAAAGAAAGGAGCTGCTTGACTTAGAAACTGAAATAGCAGCCTCAGCAGCAAAGGTGAATGTTTTAAAAGCTTCTGAAATGTCCCGAGTCTCAAGTGCTGTTAATGGTAAATCTGATGGAATGAATTCGTATTTAGAACGAGAGCAGGGGCGTTTAGTCGTTTTTAAATCCCAATGCTCCGACGTTCAAGCCTGTGTTACCAGAGCAACCATATCAGGGTGTCGATGCAAGTGATCATCAAGCACATGTATTGGATGTGAGGCCCGAGGTTAAAAATACTTCTCAGCCTAAGGTTGTTTCGTTGGAACAGTCGGAGACGAAGTTATATCAAGTATTTCCAGGTGCAGTTTCGACTACTCGGATGATGTCGCAGTCTCACGCACAATCGAAACCTCTTACACATACAGTGCAAGGTGGTGAGGGTTATGATCATCTAGTCAGTTTTGAAGAAACAAAATGAAATGACAACTTTACTGGCTGAGCAGCAGTCTCTGTTTTTGCTACCAAGTCGTGACATTCAGTTATTTGATGGCGATCCTTTGCAATATCAAACATTTATGAGAGCTTTTGAGCACATGGTGGAGAGTCAAGCTCACAGTGCTAAGATTTGTTTATATTTTCTCGTGCAATACACTAGAGGCCATCCCAGAGAAATGGTCCGAAGCTGTCAGTATATGCCTGTTGAGTATGGATATGCTAAAGCTAAATCTTTGCTCCAAGAGAACTTTGGCAATTCGCTGAAAATTGCTGCTGCCTACATCGAAAGGGTCAGTAAATGGCCATCTATAAAATCTGATGATGTGAAGGCTTTGCAGGAATATGGGTTTTTATTAAGGCAATGTTGTAATGCAATGGGAGATGTTGAGTCCTTGCATGAGTTGGATGTCTCTGCTAATATGCAAGCAGTTATTAAAAAAAAAAGTTACCCTATAAGCTCAGGGATAAATGGAGGAATGTTGTCTGCGATCTGCAGGAGAGGTTTCAACGTAAAGTGGTTTTTAGCGATGTTGAGTTTGTTGAAAGGCAAGTTAAGATCGCAAGTGACCCATTGTTTGGAGATATACATGATCCTCCGACAGCCACCAGAAAAGAGGCGAGGAATGGTAAGTCTCAGTTTTACCCTAAGGCTAAGCGGAGTAGTTTTGCTACTACAGTGGCCAAGGTGGAAGGGAAGATTGAGGCGAGAGAGTGGTTCAGTTGTGACCAAGGTTTGCTTGTTTTGTGGAGCAGGGCATATGTTGGATTTGTGTCCTTCATTTGAAAGAAAGTTGCACTTTGAAAGATTATCTTTTTTGAAAGAGAATGGCGTGTGTTATGGTTGTCTGCGCATTGGGCACAGAAGCAAGGACTGTAGGAAACGTCTCTTGTGTAAAGTCTGTAAACAGAAACACCCCACACTCTTACATATTCACTCCAAGCGGAGGGAAAGTGTTGCAGTGCAAACTATAGGAGGGGGAGAACCACCAGATGAAGGTCCTTCATGTGCTGTGCAAAGCAGTGGTGTTACTGGGGCCAGTGAGTAAAATAGTGCTCTGTCCATAATACCCGTTAGAGTGAAGGCCAAGAAAGGTAATCAGTCACTGATAACCTATGCTTTCCTAGATCCTGGGAGCCCAGCTTCATTTTGTACTGAAGGGCTCATGAATAGGCTGAATCTTTCAGGAAGGAAAACTGGCATTCTTTTGCGGACAATGGGTCAGGAGAAAATGGTCAGTAGTTATGTTGTTTCAGATTTTGAAGTAGCTGGTTTGGATTTAGATCACTACTGTGACTTGCCTGACTTATTTACTCAGAAAAGCATGCCTGTTCATCAATGTAATATTCCTCGACAGGAAGATCTCGATAGATGGCCACATTTGCGCTATATTAAGCAGGGCTCTAGACTAACTTTTTGCCATGGGCGTACCGGTACGCCTAACTTTTTAAAGTTAGGCGTACCGGTACAAAAGTTAGGCGCACACAAATTTTATAATTGATATAATATGTGTTTTTCTGGATACACTGTGCTTTTTCAGCATTCAAAGATTGATGACACCGTGTCAGAGCACTGGCTATGAATTTCAGAAGGATCAGGCCTTAACAGAAAAGTTAGCAATAGTTCTTTTCCTATTACAGCTACATCCACTTCTGTCGTGCCTAGGCGGCTCACTAGGGCTGGGTATCATCACTGATCTCTATAATCCATTCGATTCCGGTTTTCAAAGTCCCGATTCGATTCAACTTAGCCTCAGACAGTCAGAAATATTATAATTCTGATCATTTATCAGTACTGACTTCTTCAGAATTGTGAACATCACAGCAGATGCCTTTGTGTCAAAGTAACTGAGAATAAAACACAGAAAAACATGAAGGAGATTTTCCTGGTCTGGCTTTTTATAGCAGATAACCTTAAAAATATTCTACAATGTTCTGCATATAAAGTTTAAATTTCTTCAGTATTGAACAACAGAAAAAACAGGCTTTCTTGTCCGAGGTCATTTAAGTGACAAAAAGAAAAAGACAGCAGCCACAGCGCTGTAAACAACGGTAGACTGGTGGGTAATAAGCGAATGAATAACACAGAAAACAGAGATTGGAGACGGGAAACTGTTCTTGAAGTATAGCGAGAGATAGAGAGAGAGCTAGCTGTGCATGAAGTGTGATTTTAATAGTCGTGGAAGCAAAACAGCAAAATTCATGACGACATTGATCAAATGTGAAGCGCAGTTTGCTGCTTCTTTTGCTGCTGGCTCGGTGGATTTTGGTTGGAGAGACAAAACCTGCAGCTCAGAATCGGCGCAAAAAGACGTAAACACAGCGGACCGGACGCATCGGGATCGCTGAGCTCCGACAGCGTGTCCGTCTACGGGCCGTCGGGTGAGAAAGCCGAGAAAGACAAAGCTGATTCTGATGCGTCGGGTCTGTGTTTACGTCTTTGTGTGGAGTCCGTGTACCTGCTCTCATCTGCTGTTTGGTTGTTGTTGAAATGGTTTTGTGAGCTTTAATCTGAGAATCTGGCGTTTCTGGCAAAACACGGTTATATTTAAAAGTCGATTCAGGATATAATGAATTGATGTCGCTTTAGTCAAGCTACTCACCTCCCACTTCCACCTGCACTTCCACGATAGGGGCATAATGTGTGTCTGTTGTTGACCACAGGGAAGGTTGCAGATTTTTTTTAATTTTTTTAATTTATTTATTTATTTTTTGCTACCCGAACAGTTGGTCGCACAGGTGCAACCAAATATATATATATTTTTAGTCGCACCACTGAAAAATTTGGTCGCACTCTAGAGCCCTGTTAAGATACTGGAGATAAATTCCGGGGTAGACCTGTTGATCGGGACCAATGTGCCCAAGGCTTTAGAGCCATGGGAGGTTGTTAGAAGTCAGGATGGAGGTCCCTATGCAGTAAAAACTATGCTGGGTTGGACGGTGAATGGTCCTCTCAGAGAGGATCGTAAGACTGACATTTTTGATGTGAGTTTCAATAGGATTTCCGTGGCAAGATTGGATGAGCTGTGGGAACGTCAAATGAAGGCTGATTTTCCAGAATGTATTCAGGATGAGCAATTTGCTTTGTCTAGAGAAGATCAGCAGTTTATGAAGTCAGTGATGGACTCTTAAATTGGTTGATGGTCATTAGACCATTGGTTTACCTTTTAGGTGCAATCAGGTAAAAATGGATGATTCCTGGTTGTCATGGCCAAAGTTTCTTGCTGAACCAGAAATTAATTGGCCAGTGAACCTTGATTTTGGAAAGATCTCTTTAAATGATCCAGAGATTAAAATGGCCATTTTAGTTCATGCTGTTGATGCAAATGTACGGTGGCCCTGAGAGGCCAAACGGACTGCAACTTCAGAAACCGCTTGCAAGAAGAAAACCGCTTGCAAGAAGAAAAACGCTGCAAAAGCACACACAACACAATGGAAATAGGAAAAAAGACAACGGAAATGTTTCTGGGGAGACAATAACCGGACGGACCAGTTGCACGAACCAAAACATGCTAACAAGACGCATCGAACCATATAGAGAGCTCAGATGATGAAGAACAGTATTGGTCTCAGAGAGTGAGGCACCACCACTGTCAGCCTCAAGGGGATTTAATGGTGTCTGCACCTGCTACTGAACTGGACCAGGACCTTCAGCGAAAGAGCACGGAGCTTAGAGTGGATGCTGAAGAGTTTCAAGTAGAAATGGTGAATGGACAAGGTAACGCTGAACATGACACCTCAGCATCATCAGACACTGTTGCTTCGCCAGGTCAGCCCAGTGAAATGAACCCAGAACTGTCGGAACCGCAGCCGAGAAGATCTCAGAGGGACAGATGTCCACGGAAAATATTGACTTATGATGCGTTTGGCCAACCAGTTCAAAGAGCAATTGGTCACAGTGTTAACCCATTGTATGCCAGTGCAGCAGCACCGCCATTCTATGACCAGTTTGGAGTACCTTGGCCTGCTCTACAAATGCCTTACTATGCAGCTTATGTGCCAGTTAGTTATTATTGAACTGTGAAAGAGTTTTTTTTTAATTTAAATTATGTTATTTTTCAAAAATGTATGGAGACTTACAAGGCCTTACCAGTATGGTGACACAAGTATTTGATACTTTTGGGGATGGTAGCGTAAGACATTGGATCGTTATGTTTGATGAGGTTAATTGTGATTAAATGGTTACTATCTAAGTTGATAAGCTCCGGAGCACATGATAAAGTGATAGTAATGTCTTAGAGGGTAATAATC
Source organism: Diplotaxodon limnothrissa (assembly GCF_057381915.1). Classification (NCBI taxonomy): domain Eukaryota; kingdom Metazoa; phylum Chordata; class Actinopteri; order Cichliformes; family Cichlidae; genus Diplotaxodon; species Diplotaxodon limnothrissa. The sequence goes on along the minus strand of NC_140599.1, from coordinate 3,902,821 downwards.
AGAATCAGAATGGGGTTTATTGCCAAATGTTGAGCAGGTTTACAACATTAGGAAATTGCTGCGGTGCTTGTATGTGGACTGTTGGAAACAACTCAGCATTGTTATAAGCCGATGCTTATCTGGTAAGAGAGTAACATGCGATTCTGTCACCTGAGGTCCAATAGTGCATCGTGAAAGTGATCTTAAAGCACTGCTAAACCCTATTCCGACTTACGCCATCTCTACATTGTCACAAGGAAAAGAGAACTATAGTTGTTTATTTTTGTTTCTTATTGTCATGTTTCCTCAATGTTGGGACAACATTTATTTAGCAGGGGAGGAATGTAGCACTTGGTAAAGTGTAAAGCTAAAATATGTCCAAAACATTGCATAAATCTGTTGGTATTTGTGTTATTCAACTATATGTTTGGATTTTTGGCTGCTACATGTTTTTCCACCAGTAGGGGGCAGTCACGAAAAAAGAAAAACTATGTTCAAAAAAGGAAAAGAAGAAGAGTGTATTCTTGGGCTCTGTATGTGAAAGCCACGGTTCTGAAGTACCCAAATAAACTCGGTTCTGCTGTTTACACCAAGTTGTCCTGGAGTGGTGTAACACGTTCACACTAGAGCGCGTTTGCTGTCGCATTTTATTTGTAGTGTGAACAAGCAGACAAAAAAATCGGATTTGATCAAACAATCGGAATTGAGCATTAAGACCTGCAGTGTGAACGTAGCCTTCGTCTCCTACATGGTAAGTATGATGTAATTATTGCTCTAAAATAATTAGGGGCCGGTATGTAGGAGCCATATGAGTTGTTCCTTTTTGACTAAGTGGGTTGGTTTAAATGGACTCACTGTATTGGTGCATGGGTGTGGGGCGTGTCTCATGGGTGTGGTAGATGATAAATGTGGTTGCACTCGCCTGTTCACGGCACCTGATGTTGATGAGCAGAAAGGTAGGATGAGCATGAGGCAAAACTTTCTGTTGACCGCAGCTTGAATGATTTTGATGTATTTTGACTGGAACTTGATGGTTTATGTATATTTGTTCACTAATTGATGCCATAGGCCAAACTGTAAGTTGGCATTGTAATTAGTGCAGTTATTGGTAGGGTTGCCAACCGTCCCTTAAAATACGGAATCGTCCCGTATTTCGAAACAAAAGTACACGTCCCGTATTGAGCTAATAAGGGACGCACTTTGTCCCGTAATACAGTGAGAATCAAAAGTAGTCTATAACTTTTAATGGAATTAACGCTTTGTTTGAAAACATAATTCCCAGCCCCTCTCCTGCTTTGTGACCAATGAGCTGACAGCACACTTACGAGTATGACAATTCAGATTACCACTCATCTCATTGGTCGAGGAAAGGTCGCTTACGGAGAAAATACCGGAAGACAACAAATGACCACAACAAGAAGCATGGCCAACAGGGGAACAAACGCAGACACTGCGGTGCAAGTCTCGGACGACAGTACACCTAAAGCTGGGCAGACACTGTGCAATTTTTTTCAGTCACGTTATTCAGCTCCTGCTCAAACTGCACGATTGACTCGCAGTTGGTAGGTCACGATGCAGGTCTCACACTATACCGCCCGATGCTCTGATGCGACCTGAGTGCTCACACTGTGCGTCCATAAAATGAAGGTTATAACAGAAAATCTGTCGCGCTCTCCCTCTGTCTTTCACTCACACAGACACACCACCACCATCAACTTTGCTAAATTGCTAATGAAAAACATTGATCAGGCAGCTGTGATTGAGCAGCAATGTAGATCCAACTATTTTCACGGTTGTTGTGGTCGTGATAATTTTGTGAGGCCACATCGAAAAGGCTCGGATGAGCTTTCCAAAGTTCTACAAGTTGTGCCTCCATCGCTTGTGTCCAGATCACACGCTGCACAGCCGTGCTGCTCCATCTTTTACACCAACGTTTACGTGTTTGCGCGCGAGCAGTGTGAGCGGCTGTGGTGAGACCCTCACGAGCGATTGATGATCGGGAGCTGGTCCTGAGGTGTTAATCACTTCTCTTTACCCCACGTATACTACACGATGCACGATGAAGGCCAAAATCGGTCCGATCACTCAAAAATCGGCTCAAAATGGGCCTAAAACCGCACAGTGTGAGCCCAGCATTAGAGCAGCAATGTTTGTTCCCCTCAGAGAAAGGGAAGAATGGGAAAAGGAAAACACCTGGCTGGAAAAAGTTAATATGGGCATGTGCAGTGAATATCAGCGCTATGTGGCCAGAAGTGTGATAATATAATTTATTTTGTGTAATAAACAACTGCAAGGATAGATGATTACAACAAATAGATGACTAATACATAAAAGTAATACATAGATGAATAATGATGATGAGTTATGATGCATAATCATGGGAACAAGCGGGTTTACAAACAGGAGCAGCTGATTAGCATTAGAAAAGCTGAAATAATACCTCAACTGAAGCCAATTGTACTAAATGCACTAAATGTGCACTGTTACAAGAATATTTTTCTTTCTATTGTTTTCTATTATTTTAAGTTAAGCAGGACAGAGTGCTTTTAAAGAAAGATTTACTTATATTCTCAAAAGTTAAGCATGACAGGCTTCTGTTTAAGAAAGAGACCTGTTTTATTGTGTTAATGTTGTCATTTTGAGCTAAAAATAAATGGCTAAATGATCATTTGTTTCACATGTGTTCATATCACAAAGAATAGAATATGCATCTACTTAAATCAACTTCAAGTCAAATGGTTAAAAAAATAATTTCACACACAAAAAAAGAGCTAGAAAATTCACCACACTGGGAAGGGTGAAGACAACTGGGTCGCCCGGCCCTGGCCACGAGGTGTCCCTTATTTATTTTTCAGGGAGTTGGCAACCCTAAGAACCAGCACTGAGGCCTGTTACATTTATACAGCGTTAGAGCAACAGCTGCAGCCTACAGCCTTTAAACTAGCGATTAAAATGCTGACAGTAAACTCGTCAGTCCAGATGTTACCACATTACTTTGTGATACTTAAGAGTTAAAACAACTGAGACAGGCTGATTAAAATAACATCTGTCAGTTCTCACATTTAATATATCAAGACTGGAGATCACACTACTGATTTCAGTTCATTTAATATGTGAGTGCACAGATTCATTCTCAACTGGACATAAACGATGATCAAAGGTTGTATATATGATGAATTCATCAAATCCCAGCCTCTAACACGGTGCGCTGAATCTTAGCTTTGAATGTCCAGTATATTCTAATCAGTGCAATGTAAGAATTCACTGAACCTACAGTATCTACACCTGTGTGGCAAAGACACAGATAATGAAATTTAATTGTTAATACAATATATATCATGAGAAACGAAAACTGAAATTGATTCAGCTCAGTACTTTTCTCTGTATGCTCTGATTATAAAGGCCTTAAATTCTGTGATATATACTGTAAATGATTTTCACAGAGGTCTTAAAGTAGTTAAATCTCTGCTGATAGTCTGGTTGTTTATATTTTCACGTTTTTGTCTCTGTAGGGCTGTTTGATGACGATTTGGACTCCTCTGGGAGATGTCACACCCACATCTGTTCCATGCTGCAGCCATGGATGGTGTTATAGCTCTGAGTCAGCTTTGGGCCATCAGACGCACACACTGGAAAACCAGCACCTGGACTTCGTCATGCTGCTGTTGTGAAAATACTGGTTACTTGTAGTTTTCTCAGTATAATAAAGTGATCCATTGCTCCCACTTCAAAAGTGTTAATTAGCTCTGACATCTGTCTCTGTAAGCAGTGATTTATCAGCACAAAGTATTGACAGATCAAAGGCATTCATTACAGTGATCCACAGCACCACATGTTAATGTGTTTGTTTTATTTAGTATCACTGATCCGTCTGTGCTGCAAATTTCCTCACTGTCAGGGTTTTGACTAAAGTCTATCTTTATTGTTTCTGCACACCACACAGTTTGTTTCCTCCATTATTTTATCATTTAAATTATTATTAACTCATTCACTGCCATTGACGTCTATAGACGTCAATTGAAAAACTTACGTTGACTGCCATTGACGTCCATAGACGTCAATGGCAGTCAACGTAAGTTGAACTGAAGCCCACCAGCAGTAAAAGTAGACCTGCAAGGAGGTGCAGGGTTTGAGCACGTATGGGATTGCGCAGTGAGACAAAAATGTGGTGCAAGTCTTGTTGTGTTTCACTGCCAGCCATTTGAAAATGGCTGGCAGTGAATGAGTTAATAACGATTATAGATACAAACCCAAATCCAATTTTGTTAATAAATCTAAAGGCAAAATACAATGATTTTCAAATCTCATTGTGACAAAGTGGGTGAGAACACCATTTGTCCATTTTCTTAGTTGACGTTCTTGTTTTGAATTAACCATATTTCATATGTAGTGTTGCGGCTCCTTCAACCAATGGCCGCGGCAGGCTAAACATGAGGACACAGATGACTCGCAACAACAAACTGATAAAATACACTTCTGTACCATTTGCTCCTTTTATTCCACATGCAACTGTCCAATATATAAATCAGCACATGGGATTAACTATTAAACAAATGCACAAACAAATAACTGCAACTCACCAATAACTAGGGTTGCCAACTCCCTGAAAAATAAATAAGGGACACCTCGTGGCCAGGGCCGGGCGACCCAGTTGTCTTCACCCTTCCCAGTGTGGTGAATTTTCTAGCTCTTTTTTTTGTGTGTGAAATTATTTTTTTAACCATTTGACTTGAATTTGATTTAAGTAGATGTCTATTCTTTGTGATATGAACACATGTGAAACAAATGATCATTTAGCCATTTATTTTTAGCTCAAAATGACAACATTAACACAGTAAAACAGGTCTCTTTCTTAAACAGAAGCCTGTCATGCTTAACTTTTGAGAATATAAGTAAATCTTTCTTTAAAAGAACTCTGTCCTGCTTAACTTAAAATAATAGAAAACAATAGAAAGAAAAATATTCTTGTAACAGTGCACATTTAGTGCATTTAGTACAATTGGCTTCAGTTGAGGTATTATTTCAGCTTTTCTAATGCTAATCAGCTGCTCCTGTTTGTAAACCCGCTTGTTCCCATGATTACGCATCTTAACTCATCATCATTATTCATCTATGTATTACTTTTATGTATTAGTGATCTATTTGTTGTAATCATCTATCCTTGCAGTTGTTTATTACACAAAATAAATTATATTATCACACTTCTGGCCACATAGCGCTGATATTCACTGCACATGCCCATATTAACGTTTTCCAGCCAGGTGTTTTCCTTTTCCCATTCTTCCCTTTCTCTGAGGGGAACAAACATTGCTGCTCTAATGCTGGGCTCACACTGTGCGATTTTTGGCCCATTTTGAGCCGATTTTTGAGTGATCGGACCGATTTTGGCCTTCATCGTGCGTCGTGGGGTAACGAGAAGTGATTAACACCTCACGACCAGCTCCCGATCATCAATCGCTCGTGAGGGTCTCACCACAGGCGCTCACACTGCTCACGCGCAAACACGTAAACGTCGGTGAAAAAGACGGAGCAGCACGGCTGTGCAGCGTGTGATCTGGACACAAGCGATGGAGGCACAACTTGTAGAACTTTGGAAAGCTCATCCGAGCCTTTTCGATGTGGCATCACAAAATTATCACGACCACAACAACCGTGAAAATAGTTGGATTTACATTGCTGCTCAGTCACAGCTGCCCGATCAATGTTTTTCATTAGCAATTTAGCAAAGTTGATGGTGGTGGTGTGTCTGTGTGAGTGAAAGACAGAGAGAGCGAGCGACAGATTTTCTGTTATAACCTTCATGTTATGGACGCACAGTGTGAGCACTCAGGTCGCATCAGAGCATCGGGCGGTATAGTGTGAGAGTACATCGTGACCTACGAACTTCTAATCCCTGCGAGTCAATCGTGCAGTTTGAGCAGGAGCTGAATAACGCGACTGAAAAAAATCACACAGTGTCTGCCCAGCTTTAGGTGTACTGTCATCCGAGACTTGCACCGCCATGTCGGCGTTTGTTCCCCTGTTGGCCATGCTTCTTGTTGTGGTCATCTGTTGTCTTCCGGTATTTTCTCCGCAAGCGACCTTTCCTCGACCAATGAGATAAGCGGTAATCTGAATTGTCATACTCGAATTGTCATAAGTGTGCTGTCAGCTCATTGGTCACAAAGCAGGAGAGGGGCTGGGAATTATGTTTTCAAACAAAGTGTTAATTCCATAAACATTTATAGACTACTTTTGATTCTCACTGTATTACGGGACAAAGTGCGTCCCTTATTAGCTCAATACGGGACGTGTACTTTTGTTTCGAAATACGGGACGATTCCGTATTTTAAGGGACGGTTGGCAACCCTACGGGTTCTAATAGTCTGAGCTGCTTCCAGCTTTATTTGTGAAGAGCACAGCAGCTTAGAGAACGCGTAGCGAGCTCGTACAGCTGCGACGTAAAACTTTCACGAGCTAAGATGACCTTAAAATAACGGGGCTACGTGCGGTGATGCTAGCGTTAGCCATGTTAGCACGTTACCTTCACAGGTGGTCAGACAGGCACTCAGTCAGAGGTTGTGCTCTCCGTTTCGCTGCAGGGTCCCTCCCGAGGCTGAACGGCCTTTGTACAAGCACACACGCTTCTTAGCAGGGTGACGCTATGAGCTAGAAAAATCCAGGCTGGCAGACAGCCTGTGTCTGACCAACCAATCTCCTTTGAATAGCAGCAGGATTTTTAAAATGAAGTTGTTAATCCAACTGCTAATCCACATGTTAATCCCTGAGCGAACAGGAAAGGGAAATGGATTTTGAAATGCAGTTTATTAAAGTGCAATTCAAAAAAAGGTTTTTGAAATGAAGACTTAAAAAGCATTTTAAAAATCTGTTTATTAAATTGGAATTCAAAAATGAATTTACAAATGCAGATTTTATTCTACAATTCATTATTTAAGCACGAATTTATTTTTTTTTTTATTTCGATGCGCGTGGCTCTTGTGGTCCTCCATACCAGCTCAATAGGGGACCCGGGGTTTAAGGCTCATTAGAGCCACCGAGAACATCGGACTCCCGGAACATTGTTTTCAGACCTCCGTGGTCTTTCGCTACTTGGGTTAAGCACAATATATAAGTCACAAAAATGTTATTGTTTGGCTTTTTTCAGTGTTTTATTTGTCCTTGATTAAATCGGTTTTGCTGAAATTAAAGTTCCAGTTTTCACACAGCTGAATAAACGTCAAACAGAAAACTGATTGAACTGAAGTGTGAGATGGACTCCAATGTCCTGTTATATTTTAGGGAGCAAGGAGCAGATGGCTGCCTTTAATAAACTCCTGAAGGCTGAACGGTCCCATTTCATAGCCTCGCACTTCCGGTCCTCTTGGTCTGCGATTTATAAGAGAAAAGGCTTGAAAGCACTCTCCACCTGTGAGCAAAAACAAACCCCACCCCCCTCTGCCTTTCCTATTCGTCCAAAAAAGTACCATGTCGACCAATCAAAAAATGATATGGCAACGTGGCATTTAGTTGTTTAGGAAGGGGGAAGTTTTAGGAGTTATGGCGGTGTTTTGAGATGTGAGAGATTTGCGACGTTTAGCGCAAATCTTGTGTAGTTAGTGTGTAGTGTAGTCAATAGTGTTGTTGTGTGTCAGAACAATGAGGCGACTGCTGAGTGTTACAGGTGTTACAGCAGTGATACATCTCCTGCTGTCAGGCCTGCAGGTATCAGGCTGTTGGTCTCCTTCATCTCATAGTGGACAGGAATTATTTTTTTGGAGTGGCACAAATAATTTGTGTGGCATCAGATTTGATGCAGAACAGCTGTTCTGTAAATAGTTTGAAATGTTTATTTAAAAAACGCCTTGGCTGCATTTAAAAAAAAAAAAAAAAAAAAAAAAAAAAAAAGCTGCAAAAAACTTTGTTTGCCAAACTGAGTAACTTTTTTGAAGAAGTAACTATATAATTAATTGCCCACCATTGGTCATTATATACTGTATTTTGCCGACAGAGTTACAGACTCTCTCAGAGCTTTATAAAAAAAGAAAAAAAAAAAGAAAAGAAAATTGTTTTCAAAATTGGAGTGCAAGTTATTTTTGCTTCCAATAGTGTTAACATGCTACACAGGTCACGAACAAGATTTTTTTTTTTTTTTTCCATTTTCATTGTAAGTGGGCTAAAGCAGTTAATTAAAAGTCATCTAACATAAATGTAAATGCTGTAATTTGATTATTTTAATAAACCATGAAACTTCGATGGATTCGATGCCAGCATGACCACAGTGCACACGTCTGATGTCGCTCACAGTGGTCCAAGAGATCGCTCAGGGAGTTTGTGTGTTCGCTCAGACACGTGAAAAATTAGAGGGAACATTGACCACAACATAACCTAACAGACCTACACCTTAGTTGACAGATATGTTTTGTCTAGGGTTTATTTCTGGGATTTCGTTTTATTTTTTAAATCTTCTGTGTGTCTGTGTCCATAATATACCTTTCTCCTGCTTTTTTTGTTTCACTGTAGTTTGCAAAGATCACAGAGGGAATCATGACGTCACACGGCTGTTTTCTCTGCCTGTTGCTTTTTAGTGTGAGTGTTCTCTTTGCAGTTTTACTCTATTTGCTTTTATATAAGTGCTGTAAAATGTGCTCTTGGTGATCCGAACTTAATAGTTTCGAGAGGAGCGCGAATGTTTTTAGTTTTAATGTTTTGTTGATTACTGTAACTTCTGGTTTTATTAAAAAGCTATGAGACCTAAAGTACTCATTTGTCATTTTTTTTGGTAGCCTGTCCTTCTTAAATTTAGGTCTGCATTAGTTTAGTTTATATAGTGTTATACAAGTTATGTTCATTATATGGTGGTAATTCTGTCCGTCAAATTAAACAACGTTTTGTCTACCAGGTAATCCCGATCGAGCCATCAGAAGCAGGTTGTATGGACCACTTCACAAAAAAAGACTGGGTAACAAAAAATGTTATTTTCCCTAATTATTAAATTTCTTAATAGGCTGATCTCTAATGCTGGATGACAAGGGTGTTAAGATAAAAGGTAATATGAGGATGATGTAAATCAGGCCCCAAAACAACAAATATTCAAAGACTGTAATGAGTGTTTACTTCTGCTTAACTGCATTATGCTGTTGTCTACATCTTAGGAGCTAATAAGCTACTTTAAAAGTGGTCCCATATTTAAATGGTCTGTAAAGAAAGTGTGGAAGTCTGCGTCTGTTTCAGTGTGAAACACACAGAGCTCCAAGTTAAGTTTTTACTTGTTGTCAGTGATGGAAAAAATACATTTTTAAGGACTTGTGGTGAGCACAAGGTCAGAGATTGTAAGCTTTGTATGCAATCTGTTGAGAATATAAAACAAGGGTTTGGTGTCATTATAGCTTGTACATTACTTTCCCAAAAAAAGTTTAGTTAAAGATATATGATACAAAAACTTCCTGGTGCCTTTGGTGACATTTTTTTGTTTCCATTTTCTTGTAATTCTGAATGATTACATTTTTATTTAAAACAATGAAATGACAGACAAAGCCAACAATCAGATTTGGGTGTTGGGATCAGGTTCTAGACAACCAGCAGCCCTCTGGGGGCCTCCAACCCCAGCAGATTTGTGTTTTAGCAGCCAATATATTTCACTCTCTTTGGATTTTTGCAGTTTCAGTTGTGATGATCACTCACTAAAAATAAACATAACTATTGATGTATTTTGCTTCTTTACCATTTCTCTATGTTTAGAATACAACACTACACAGGCTGCCAGAGAATATTACCGTCAAAATAATGAACAAGTCTGAGGTAACTTTGTGAAACATTGTTTAAAAACTAGAAAATGTCCAAATGTATTTAAGTTTATGTTGGAGTGACTTATATTTGGTTAATGATAAATGTGCCCTTTCATTGCAGGACATCATTGTATGTAGTTTAACGGAAGCCAAAGACTGTGATAACAGCAAAACAGAAAATACCTGCTTTCTACGGGACTGTTTTAAGGACGAGAATAACATGGCAAGGAAACAAAAATCTCTTCTTCTTAAAGTTTTGTTTGTTTTTTCTACTCCTGCTCAGGTTAAACAAGGAATATATCTGATAAACATGTTGTTTGTCCTGCAGGACTATAAACCGCCATGTAACGAGACGGATGAGAACATCAGTGTCCCTTTCTACCACTTCATGTGCTTGACAAATATAGCCAAGGGTCTACGAGGTATCGCCTCATTTTGATACTTGTCTAACATTCAGCTGTGGTTAGTTTAAAGACTTGCTGCTTGAATGGCTTTGTGAGAAGCAACACTGTGACACTGACTGTTGTAACGAGCTTAGACATTTTAGAAATTCAGAGGAAGAAAAGGAGCAGGTCTTCCTCAAACCGTAAAATGTGGATCTCCTACAATAAACCTAAAATGAACTTCTGGTTCTTACCGCTAACATTTTTCTTCTTTTTCACCAAAGACAAAACAAATGGAGGATCACAAAAACCAACTGCAGAAGACATCTGTAAAGTGTACGGTAAGTACACATACACAGGTCTATGGTCACTGATTTCTATGACCGATTCGATTCCCATTCACAAGGTTTCGATTCGATTTCAATCGGGGAAATTTTGCCTCAGACAGTCAGAAATATTATAATTCTGATCACGTATCAGTACTGACACTTGTGAGACTTTATCAAAGGTGTAACCATCACAGCAGATGCCTTTGTAGTAACTGAGGATGAAACAGAAAAAACATGAAGGTGATTTTCCTGGCCTGTTTTTTTTTTTTTTTTTTTTTTTTTTAATAGCAGATAACCCTAAAAATATTCTGCAGTTGAAACTGAACTCAGCATATGAACATTACCTGATGCTGCTGAGCAAAGTTACAGAGGTGCTATCAGAGACATAGCTAAGAGATTTGCAATTTGGTATAATTTTAAAAAGTTTACATTTCTTTAAACTTTCTTGTCACAGGTAATTTTTGAACAAACAAAACGGCAGTGCAGTGCTGTGCACAACAGTAGACTAAAAAGCAAGCAAATAATGCAGAAAACAGAAATTTGAGATGGGAAACTGTCCTCGAAGTACACAGACGATGTTTATCAAATGTGAAGCGTAGTTTTGATCTTCTTTTCCTGCTGGTTCAGTGAACTTTGGTTGGAGAGTGATGAAACCTGCAGCATCAGAATCTGTGACATGTCGGGTTTCAGCCCCGACAGCGTGTCTGCGTTCGTGCCGTCGGATGAGAAAGCCGACATCTCACAATTCTGATGCGTCGGGTCGGCGCTTTGTATTTACGTCATTGTAAGCATGTGTGTCCATGCTGCTATTGTGTCTGCCGGTGTGGAGATGTGTGTACAGGTACTGAAACCTACATCCACATTTTCTGTTGTTTTGTTTCGGTTTTAAACAATGTGTGACTGGGATGTTTTACAGTGTGTTGACTTTAAAATTCACAACCTTGTCTCCATATTTTTCTTTCTTTTTTGTTTAGAAAAAGTGTGTAAGCGAGATTCTCCCAACCCAGGTAGGAAACACATTTTATTTATTAATGCTGAAACAGTGCATGTGTGTGTTTTGCTTCTAGCTGATGTCAGATCCTAGAAATTTACTTTAAAAAAAAAAAAAAATCCTAAAAATACCCAGTTGACCATCATACAGCCATAAACTTTATATTTGATCAAGATTAGCCATTAAAAGCAGAAAAACGACAACAAAGTGTGTTCTCCGTGTTTGACTGAACAAGAAATTTCTTTTCACTTCTAAAAGAGGATGCACACACATACAGTGCGACTTATATTTTTCATTTTATTGGAAAAGATGAATATTTGTTTTTCTATTTTGGAAATTGCTGTTTAGCAGATGGAAAAAAAAAAAGGACATTTTTTCCAGTGCTTGGCAGCTGCTGCTGTCTTTCTATTCTTTGCCCAAAAATGAGATTAAAAGCAGTCAGACTCCATCCAATGGAGGTTGTTGGGTCTAAACTCAGACCCATCCAGTATCCAGGACTTATTCCCGTGAAAAAACAAAAAACAAAAAAACAAGGCAAAAGCGATCGATCGTTTCACTTGCACTTTCTGATTAGGTGCCCCAAATCTGGCCTCCTCTCGCTGCTTTTTATTGAGAAACAGTTCACACAAAACACATAAAAGCAAAGCAACGTCCACGTGGTTCTAAGACAAGGGTGTGTGTGTGTGTGTGTGTGTGTGTGTGTGTGGGGACAGTGGAATTTCATCAGAGTTGGCAAGCATAAAAATGACAACATAACAATTCACGCTAACAGAGGTATATTCAAGAAAAATGTTTAAAGAAACCTCTAAGTTTCTTTTTTGTTTTTTTATTTTGTTTTTGTTTTATGTAAATATCCTGACTTTAAAGAAACTTTGAGTTTCACACATGGACGAAATACATATTTGATCATATTTCCTAAGCTTTATCTGTTAAGATTAACATTTGGAAACATTTCAGTATTTTGCAAGTAAGCTTTTCTGTGTTTTGAGCTAGAGAACACCAAACTGTTGTAAAGCAGCTAAATAAACATTTTGTAATAGAAAATTCACAAATTTACAAAAAGTCATTTGTAAAACAGTGTCATGTTTTAAATGTACTGGTCAGTGTGCAGCCCTTCACAGAAAGGTCCTCTGTGTGGTCCCTACAGACGGGTATACAGGAAAATCTCAGGCAGTTTCTGAAGTTCTCACACCAACCTGTTAAATCACCCAGTGATTTAGAATCTTAATAATTAATTTGGAAACGGTCTGAAATTTCCCCCAAAATGTATTTTTATGACCACTAACATAATTAATGTATGACAAACTCTAAATACTTAAGTTTTCTGTACCTTTAAAATCCCTGTGATTACATTTATTAAACCACCTTTATGTTTACTCAATCCACCACCAACATCAGCAGCAAAAACGACAACACCAACAGCCTGTACTGCTACAACACCAACCACAGAAGCAACAACAAATAAGACGACAGCGACACCTTCTGCAACAGCAACCACAGAAGCAACAACAAATAAGACGACAGCGACACCTTCTGCAACAACAACCACAGAAGCAACAACAAATAAGACGACAGCGACACCTTCTGCAACAGCAACCACAGAAGCAACAACAAATAAGACGACAGCGACACCTTCTGCAACAGCAACCACAGAAGCAACAACAAATAAGACGACAGCGACACCTTCTGCAACAGCAACCACAGAAGCAACAACAAATAAGACGACAGCGACACCTTCTGCAACAGCAACCACAGAAGCAACAACAAAAAACCCACAAGTCTCAACAACAGCAGTTTCAACAATAACAACTCCATCATCCCCGTTGAATTTGCAACAGAAGGATGGTAAGTTACGTCAGTGATTAATGATCATTCTGACAACGTATTCAGCTGCAGCTGAATCAACCATCCAGTAAAGAGAATTGCATAGCATGCATAGCTAATGTCCAGGTAAGGGTAATAATAATAAAAACTTTTGTGAAAAGATATTGCACTACTAGTTAGGATAAATGGTAAATGGCCTGTATTTATATAGCGCTTTACTAGTCCCTAAGGACCCCAAAGCGCTTTACACATCCATTCACACACACATTCACACACTGGTGATGGCAGCTACATTGTAGCCACAGCCACCCTGGGGCGCACTGACAGAGGCGAGGCTGCCGGACACTGGCGCCACCGGGCCCTCTGACCACCACCAGTAGGCAACGGGTGAAGTGTCTTGCCCAAGGACACAACGACCGAGACTGTCCAAGCCGGGGCTCGAACCGGCAACCTTCCGATTACAAGGCGAACGCCCAACTCCTGAGCCACGATCGCCCATAATGTTTTCTTCTTCATTTTTAAAAGATACTTTCCTGAATTTTGCTAATGAAATTACTTTATTTGAAAGTCTCTTTAATCTGAAAGACCAGCAGTTTCATACCTTATGCTCTTGGCCATTGTAAGGAATGAGAGTTAAAGGCACTTTGTCGCACTTTTTTTTTTTTCTTTTTTTAAACACTGCCCCTGTCAGCACCAGAAATTTGCTATGCAAAACTCTATGCTGCACCAATCTGTTGTGTTGTCATTCTTGATTGTTGGAATGTCTCAAAGTTTAAAAACAACAACAACAATAAAAATTCTGACTATCAAACACTGCTGAAAAAAATTTAGCAATATGATTTTTTCCTTAAGATCACAAAGGGGAAGATTTTTGTTGGAAATTTATACTGACAAGAACTGGATAATGTGTCAGGAATGAATGGACAACCTACAGAGGGCTGAATTCAAAGTAGGCCTGAAAATCAAAGTAAAATATGATACAGCAGTCCGTTTTGCTGAAATTTCATTGCAGTACCATTGATTGATTGAATCTTTATTTTGAACATGTTGAAAAAGTACAACAAAATAGAATTAAAAGAGACAAATGAACAAAGCAAAACAAAAGGAAAACGAGCAACCACAACTCCAAATAACTTTCATGTTCAAAAAGGAGCAGGAAGAAGCATAAGCTTATTTAATTCCACCCCTTTTCCACTATCTAGTATCAATAGACTACAGAAATACCTCCTTGCAATTACATTATATGTCATGTGTATTTTTTTTATATATATAGAAACGTGTGTGTGTGTGTGTGTGTGTGTGTGAGACGCGCGCGCACACACATGAAAATATTAGACAAGAACACCCTATCAAATCTCTACCTTTTCCCTGTACCCTGTAAAAACAGTCTCCTTAAACCGCTTTTTAAACTGCGCCATGCTTGGACATTGCTTCATATCTTTACTTAGTCTGTTCCACAGCTTCACTCCACACACGGAGATGCAAAAACTTTTTAATGTACGGATACGAGGATGTTTTAAATTTAATTCCCCCCTCAAATTGTATCCCCGTTCCCTTTTAGAATATTGTCAGGAAGCAGGTTATTTCTTGCTTTATATATAATTTGTGCAGTGAGAAAATGAACCAGATCTGTGAATTTTAGAATTTTTGATTTTAAGAATAGTGGATTTGTATGATCTCTGTAACCAGTTTTATGGATTATCCTTATGGCCCTTTTTTGTAATATAAAGATTGATGATAGCGAACATTTGTAAGTATTGCCCCAAACCTCTGCACAGTAATTCAAATACGGTGCAATCAGGGAACAATAGAGAATGTGGAGTGATTTGTGGTCCAGAATGTGTTTTACTTTACTCAAGATTGAGACACTTCTTGAAATTTTGTTATGTATATGATTTATGAGACTTCCAGTTTAATTTATCATCTATAATCACACTAAGAAACTTATGTTCAAGTACTCCTTCAATTTCCACACCATCTAAATGAATCTGCACTTGTGCATTTCTAAGGGAATTCCCAAATAAGATAATTTTAGTTTTACTTAGATTTAGCGATAGTTTGTTCCTGTTAAACCATTTTTTAATTTTGCACATTTCTGAAGTAATTGTATCCAGCAGCTCCTTTAGATTCCCCCAGAACAAAAAATATTTGTGTCATCTGCAAATAATACTAATTTTAATATATCAGATGCCTTACAAATATCATTTATATAAATAATAAATAATTTTGGACCCAGTACAGAGCCTTGTGGAACACCACAAGCAATGTCCAAGCATGATGAGGAATCAGAATCAGAATCAGAATACTTTATTCATCCCGAGGGAAATTAGGGTTACAGCAGGCAGCACGCTAATGGCGCATGCGCACTTACAAAGGAACCTTCTGACCAACTTTACACAAACATCACATTGGGCAGACATGTCAGAAAGGTAGGCTGATAGGAAAAAAAACAACGAAAATACATAACATGAGGTAAGAGGAGGAGAAAAAAAAAACTCCACTCAGACTGAGCTCCTAGTGGGAGAACAGTTTGATAACAGAAAAAACACCTCAGCACAAAAGCACATGACTATCAATACACCATAGAAACACAAGACAAGCAACAGGGGCGGGTAAAGGGTAAGAGAGAGCCGGTGTAGACAGCGCATCCGGTCCTGCAGCATCTGTGCTGGTCCAGTTGACTGCTATCTTCCCCGGGAGGGCATAAGCATCGAAGGCGTTGGAAAGGGAGGGGGGATGAGTGAGTGCTTATCAGTGTAAGTGTGTGTGTGTGTGTGCGTGTCCATAGTTTAGCTGAGACAGTGTCCTTCGGCCTATCAGGCTAAGTAAACAGTCCTCCAGCCAATCCAGGTGTCCTTGCATGGGATGGGAAGAATAGCCGTAACACAGTCGTTATCAGGGAGTGATTGTTCGGCTCCAGCCTTGGGCCTGCAGCTGGCGCCGTGATGGGGATCCGCAATGTTTATGTTGGTTTTGTTAATTTCCGTTGGAGAGTCGCGAGCCTCCCCATGATGGTATCAAACTTCTGTTCCATGGTGTTATCGTTCTTTTGATTCTGAGACCTCACAACTGCAGTGATCCGTTCCGCGATGTTTTCCAACTGTCGCTCAAGGGTCTCATTTTGAGCAGGCCTCTCTCTGATGTTTCCCCTCATACGCTCAATGGTGTTGTTTTGAGCCTTCACAGCAGCTGCAAGCGTCTCCAAGGTGTTGACCATATTACGTTCGTTGTGAGAGGTTGCGCCTCATTCCATTTCGATTCCAGCGGGCAGCCTTGGGGGGGGTTTGAACAGCCGGTTCCGCTCTCTTATTTCTCCGATAAACCAGGGCTAAGCCAACTCCGATCAGCATGAACCCTGTTATCATGGTTCCGAATAGATAGATATCTTCAGCGTCCTCGATCGACAGTCCCGCCAGGCACATGATCCTCCAGTTCTGCCACCCGTCCATCGTGTATCCGGCAGGGAAAGTCCCTCCAGGGCACTCAGGCTCTCCCGAGCCCAGATTTCTCGTTGAGAAAAGGGTGTCAATAGCATTCAGAGACCAGTTGATCAAATAAATAATTTTTCACCCATTGCAGTACAACCCCCCTGATCCCGTACCGTTCCAGTTTATTAATTAATATGTCATGATTGTGTCGAATGCTTTCTTGAGATCCAGAAATACTCCAGCTGCATACTGTTTCTGATCTATAGCATTCGTAATGTCCTCAATTGATCCGATTAATGCCAGAGATGTTGATCTTTTTGATCTGAATCCATATTGACTGTCAGAGTAATTTATATTTATCTAAGAATTTGTCTAATGTTTATTAAACAGGTTTTCTAGGATTTTGGAGAATTGTGGTAGTAAAGAAACAGGCCTGTAATTTGTGAAGTGGCGTCTATCCCCGGTTTTATACAGCGGCACAACTTTAGCTATTTTCATTTTGTTTGGCACTTTTCCGTCTGAAATGATAAGTTGCAAATATATGTTAGAGGTCCTACAATTCCTTCAATCACCTTCTTGACGATTTTCATGTCAATATCATTACAATCAGTAGATGTTTTATATTTGCACATGTGTACAATGTCAATTATTTCTTTTTCCTCCACTGATGTGAGGAACATTGAGTTCCTATCAATCAGGTTTTCACTACAGTCTACTGATGGCAGTGACTCAGGAATTTGTTCACCACCCCAATGTGTTTGTCAGTCTCTCAGTTTCCTCTCCACTCACTCGTGAACAAGACCCTAAAACCTGCACTCATTGGTGAAAAATACAGGGCGCCAGTGGTGAACCTGCCAGTTCTGGTATTTTATAAATTCGGGCCCTCAGACCATGAAGTCTGTTTCTGATTGTTTGGTTGGAGACATTCACACCAGTGGCCTGCTCGAGATCATTATGTAGCCTAGCAGTGCTCATCTTGTTCCTCCTTGCACAAAGGAGCAGATACCGGTCACGCTGATGGGTTAAGGACCTTCTAAAATCCTGTCGAGCTCTCTGAGTAACTACCTGTCGTAGAATCTCCTCTATGCTCTTGAAACTGTGCTGGGAGAGACGGAAAACCTTCTGGACTATCTGTGTGACCTCTGTAGGGTTCAGGCATCCCATCACGCTACCAGTAATGACACTGGCCCCAGTCAAATGCAAAACTAGCGAAAAGCAGTCAGAAAAGATAAGGAGGGAAAAAGGTCAGTGTCCTCCAGCTGTGCAACCATTCCTTTTTGTCTCATTGTTGCCCCTCTAGTGCATTGTGGATTTCATTAACACCAAAGCAGCTGAAAATGACTAACAACCTCCTCTGCTACTTTCCTGACCACAACAATGTCCCACAAGTTTAACTGTCTTGATGCTGTACTTGGATTAAAAAGGGTTTTTTGCTGTTGTACTTATACAGTCTTTTCTTTCTTTCACAGAAACATTGCAGGGCGAAAGTAAGTTTTTACTGAAATAAACAAAGAATGTAGTTCATAGTTATACTATATTACTAGTATAGTTTTTCCTGACTTTGTTTTTGTTCTGATGTAATGTGTTCAATTGCATTGCTCTCATACAGTCTTTCCTTTCTTCCATAGGTGCTGGAAAAAAAGCGCGCAGTAAGCTTGTTTTATTCGTAACTTTTTCTTACTTCAGTAAAATGTATATGGACAATTTTGTTGTAGTACCAAACATGCTTTAATGAAACTGGTGAATTCAAAAAGCGATCCGCCACTTTGAAAAAAAAAAAAAATCAAATTCTTAAACTAAAAATAATTTTTTAAATAATAAAACTAATTACAGAATTTTGCACTTGACGATGCTCAATCATCCAGGTAAGTAAATCACCAAAAGTTGATTCTGTTCATCTGGACGTAGCGTCCTGCCAAAGCAAAAACCTGTAGTGATCCCGTACGTGTCAGGAGTATTGGAGAAGTTGAGATGCATTTTTTTCTAAACACCGGGTCTCTGTGGCTTTTAAACCCCAAAACACGCTGCGCCAAAAATTGGTCCACCCCAAGGATCGGTCCCTCGACACAGAGTAACATAGTGTACGCTGTTAAGTGCAGGAGGATTGTCAGGATTTATACATCGGGGAAACCAAACAACCTCTGGCTAAGAGGATGGCACAACACAGAAGAGCTACCTCGTCAGGCCAGGACTCTGCAGTCTTTACACCTACAGGCCAGTGGACACTCAATGATGAGGATGTAACATCCTGGACAGGGAGGAACGCTGGTTTGAGCGCGGAGTCAAGGAGGCCATCTACGTGAAAAGGGAAAGACCGTTTCTCCCACAAATGCTACGTTCAGATGATCAGAATCCACTTTTGGAGATTTTGCACCATATTTTAGCGCTTTAAAAAAGCGCAACTATACAGTGTGTACTATATCTATTAAATATAGACATAGTCTAGTTAAATATAAAAAGTTTTCTAGGCCCTTTTTTGGAGCCTTTTCTGTTAGAGCACAAGTTTCTTAGTAGCCCAACAATTTTTATTCATGCATAAATATGTGTTATCAAGGGACTGTTATTTTGAACTTAATAGATATTCAATCTCTTCTTAAACAGTCCTACACATTATAATAGGTGTCCTTACCTTCACCAACTTCCTTTGGGCGGTGGCTTTTTACATGTACACGCAGAGGCTTCAAAGGAGTAATGAGGTGAGTGGGAGCTCAGATGTGATTGTTGCTTAAAGCAGAGATGTAAGGATGTCCAACTACACATTTAATCCATATTTAATACACTCAACAAAAATATAAACACAACACCTTTGTTACTGCTCCCATTCCCCATGGGATGGACGTAGAGACCTAAAATTCATTCCAGATACACAATATAACCATCCCTCCCAAACAGTGGTCACAAATCAGTCCAAATGTGTGGTAGTGGGCACATCTGCTATATTGAGATAATCCATCCCACCTCACAGGTGTGCCACATCAGGATGCTGATCTGACATCATGAGTAGTGCACAGGTGTACCTCAGACTGCCCACAACAAAAGGCCACCCTGGAATGTGCAGTTTTTTGCGCTATTGGGGGTCTGGGGACCCAGAACCGGTCAGTATCTGGTGTGACCACCATTTGCCTCATGCAGTGCAACACATCGTCGCATGGAGTCTATCAGATTGTCAATTGTGGCCTGTTGGTCCACTCCACTTCAATGGCTGTGCGAGGTTGTTGGATATTCGTGGGAACTGGTACACGCTGTCGTATACGCCGGTCAAGCACATCCCGAACATGCTCAATGGGTGACACGTCCGGTGAGTATGCTGGCCATGCAAGAACTGGGACATTCTCAGCTGCCATCTGCCCTGAACAATGTGAACCATGATTCATCCGTGAAGCGCACACCTCTCCAACGTGCCAGACGCCATCGAATGTGAGCATTTGCCCACACAAGTCTGTTACGGCGACGAGCTGGAGTCAGGTCAAGACCCCGATGAGGACGACGGGCATGCAGTTGAGCGTCCCTGAGACGGTTTCTGACAGTTTGTGCAGAAATTGTTTGGTTGTGCAAACCAATTGTTCCAGCAGCTGTCTGGGTGGCTGGTCTCAGACGTTCTTGGAGGTGAACCTGCTGGATGTGGAGGTCCTGGGCTGGTGTGGTTACACGAGGTCTGCGGTTGTGAGGCCGGTTGGATGTGCTGCCATATTCTCTGAAACGCCTGTGGAGACGGCTTATGGTTGAGAAATGAACATTCAATGCACGGGCGACAGATCTGGTTGACATTCCTGCTGTCAGCATGCCAATTGCACGCTCCCTCATTGCTTGTGGCATCTGTGGCATTTTGCTGTGAGACAAAACTGCACATTCCAGGGTGGCCTTTTGTTGTGGGCAGTCTGAGGTACACCTGTGCACTACTCATGATGTCAGATCAGCATCCTGATGTGGCACACCTGTGAGGTGGGATGGATTATCTCAATATAGCAGATGTGCCCACTACCACACATTTGGACTGATTTGTGACCACTGTTTGGGAGGGATGGTTATATTGTGTATCTGGAATGAATTTTAGGTCTCTACGTCCATCCCATGGGGAATGGGAGCAGTAACAAAGGTGTTGCGTTTATATTTTTGTTGAGTGTATAAAAATAGTGCAGTTTCAACAGTATTCTCTCAGTTTTTCTAAATCATAAACAAATGCTGCTATAGTACATGAAAGAAATCTTCCAGCATGGCTAAATGTGTAAAATTACAGAAAAAAGGAGAATAATTCCCATAAATTCCCATAAAATTCCAGTTTTTCAAATAAACGGTCTTCCTTTGTGGAATTGAAATTTACAGTAATACTGAAAAGGAGGAAATTTGATGTTTTGTTTTTTTAATGGTTATTATTGAACTCTTATCTAATTACTTTGTTTTGTGTATTATGATAGCAAGGTCTTTATCAGTAGAGAAAATTGTGAAAAGCTATGACAATACAGTAAAACGTCAGAAATCTGAAACTTCTCCATGTGTGTGATACCTGTGGCTTAAAGAATACAAGGGTAGGGCTGGGCCATATCATACCGTTCACGGTAACATCGGTATAATGTTGGGCAACGATAAGAAAATATCGCGATAGAATATGGGTGAAACACGCATGTGCAGTACCTTTGTTTTCATACGCACATGGCGGAAAAAGCATGGCGGCGACGGAGAATGAGAAGAGCGAAAGCGGATTGATGAATGAAACCAGAACTGGGGCCCGTTCTTCGTACGTCGCTTACTACATCCAAGATCAAATGACACATCCAAGACCAAACCATCGCGCTAACCGTGAGCTCGCCAATCCGGTTCCCCGAACACACCTGCTGTTGACGATCAGTACAGTTGGATGAAGTAATGTGAGATCACTGGGTGCCGTAAAAGGGGCTACGCATCGATAGTAGAAACATTGATCGGCAACCCTCTGATTGGTCGGCGAAAATGTCGAAGGAGCGCGCTCGGTATTTTTCGGCAGCAGAGCAAGAACTCTTGAGTGAGGGATTTCAGGAGTTTCAGAGTTTAATTAAAACGCAAGGGAACACTGCAAAGGCTGCAAAAGCAAGGAGAGAGGGCTGGCAGGAAGTTGCTGACAAATTAAACTCGTAAGTAATTTAATAATAATAATAATAATGGATTGGATTTATATAGCGCTTTCCAAGGCACCCAAAGCGCTTTACAATGCCACTATTCATTCACTCTCACATTCACACACTGGTGGAGGCAGCTACAGTTGTAGCCACAGCTGCCCTGGGGCAGACTGACAGAAGCCAGGCTGCCATATCGCGCCATCGGCCCCTCTGGCCAAAACCAGTAGACGGTAGGGTAGATTTATTATATTATATTACATTATATCATATTATATTACATTATATCCTCTTTCACATTAGAGCCACGACAGGACCCACTAGCACATGGGAACAAGTAAAAGTGAAATATACGAATATTCTACAGAATGGTAATATTTATCACTTATATTGCTTTTAGTCTCTTGAAAAGAGACCCTGAAATAATCTGTTTGTTTGTTCATAACAGCAACCAAGAAAAGGGCAGAGCAAAAAAACGACAGGTGGTGGTCCTGCACCCCCTCGTCAACAAGTTGGTTAAGTAAATAATACCCTCACGGGAATATCGATATCTCTCTATGAGCACACTGTCGCGCTGAGCTAAAGGATCCTGTCTGTCCCGCAATATACGCTGAATTCTGAGGACTCTCCTTATCAATCTTGCACCTTCCGCAATGGGTGGCTCGCGTAAACGGACAGGACATGGCTGCGACAGGCTTCCCAAATCCCCCTTCGCTTTTATAGCCGTGGTATCCCATCTTGATTACACAAAGTAATTTACTATTACTACTCTGAAATATGAATTACATCTGTAATAATCACATACATGTAATAGAATGTTAATAGTATATTTCCCTTTTTTAGGAAATGACCTGTATGTATCTGTATGAAATCAATAAAAGGATCAAGTGCTGCATTATCTTTAGTTACATTGATAATATTTATTTATGGTGAAACAGTGGTGGAATATCGCTGTTGCTTTCGTATAAATGAAGCGGACATACCTGCGTGGCCGCGATCTAATCCTGTTTACATAAAGTAAGCCTGCTCCCGAGCAGTACCACTGCTTGAAGAAGGTGTCTTCCAGAAACTGGCAGTAGGACTGGGAGTTGAGCTTGACTCCATCCTCAACCCAAAAAGGCCCCACAAGCTCATCTTTGATGATACCAGCCCAAACCAGTACTCCACCTCCACCTTGCTGGCGTCTGAGTGGGACTGGAGCTCTCTGCCCTTTACCAATCCAGCCACGGGCCCATCCATCTGGCCCATCAAGACTCACTCTCATTTCATCAGTCCATAAAACCTTAGAAAAACCAGTCTTGAGATATTTCTTGGCCCAGTCTTGACGTTTCAGCTTGTGTCTTGTTCAGTGGTGGTCGTCTTTCAGCCTTTCTTACCTTGGCCATGTCTCTGAGTATTGCACACCTTGTGCTTTTGGGCACTCCAGTGATGTTGCAGCTCTGAAATATGGCCAAACTGGTGGCAAGTGGCATCTTGGCAGCTGCACGCTTGACTTTTCTCAGTTCATGGGCAGTTATTTTGCGCCTTGGTTTTTCCACACGCTTCTTGCGACCCTGTTGACTATTTTGAATGAAACGCTTGATTGTTCGATGATCACGCTTCAGAAGCTTTGCAATTTTGAGACTGCTGCATCCCTCTGCAAGATATCTCACTATTTTTGACTTTTCTGAGCCTGTCAAGTCCTTCTTTTGACCCATTTTGCCAAAGGAAAGGACGTTGCCTAATAATTATGCACACCTGATATAGGGTGTTGATGTCATTAGACCACACCCCTTCTCATTACAGAGATGCACATCACCTAATATGCTTAATTGGTAGTAGGCTTTCGAGCCTATACAGCTTGGAGTAAGACAACATGCATGAAGAGGATGAAGTGGACAAAATACTCATTTGCCTAATAATTCTGCACTTCCTGTATTAAAAAAAAATATATATATTTTTAACTTGTCAGCACGCAGACATTTTCTTTTAATGTACCGGTCCCAAATTACAGATCCAGGTTTATTTTGATGGCAAGAAAGGCCACTGAAAATGTTAGTATGTAGTATGTAAAGTATGTGTGATATTTAAAGCTAAAATTCTACAGAATTTGAGACGAATGACTCTTTACCAGTTCAGCCAAGAAGAGGGTTCAAGCATCCAACCATAAGACGGTTCTTGGCTATGAAAAGCACCTGGTTGTTGTGCAACTGGCTAAAGGACATTTACATTAATTGTCACGGTTCTGGGTCAGTTTGACCCAGTATTTTGAGTTGTCATGTTTTTGCAGGTTTAGTTTAGTTCCATGTGTCATTTTCAATTCAATTTCTTTATTGTCCCACAAGGGGAAATTAGTTTAGCAGCAGGAGGATAAGAACAAACAGAACAATACTATAAAACAATAATAACAATATTGTTTTTTCTGTCTGTCTCTGTGTCGAGTCTGCGTCTTTGTGTGATGGTTTCTTGTTCCTGTTTTATTGTGAAGGTCTGAGTCTCGTGTGAGTGTGTGTTCAGTTTTACCTCTGTCTCGTCTTGTTGATTACTCTCAGCTGTGTTCCCCACCTGTGTGTGTAATCTCCCTGTGTTTCTGTGTGTATTTAAGTCGCGTCTTCTGTGTTTGTAGTTGCTGGTCCGTCTGTGTATCCACCATGTCTCACCCATGTGTTCTCCCTGCTGTCCATTGTCATTCTCCTCTGCTCGTTCTCATTCTTGTCCAGGTTTCTGCTCTGTAGTTTAGTTGTTTCCAGTCTAGTTTAGTTCGTGCTCCATTTGCTGTTTGTCTATATTTATTTCGTATATAATAAACCACCCTCACCCCTTTACAAGTGCCTGCTTTTGGATCCTCCTTTATTTCCCACACGGCTCATCTCACTCGCCGTGACATTAATATTAATAGGGGTGGTTGATCTATATATTGGAGCATGCGTGTATAATTCTGACACGGTGCGGATTAGAGAATGTCCAAAATAAATTCAAACATTTGCACCAAATTCTTGTTTTCGTAAAGTTATAAAAGATGTATGCTTTTATAACAGTCCCAAGAAATCCCCAAATTTCCACAACGATGCAAAAAAAAGATTTAGGCCACATGACTGTCAACACAGACATTTTGTTTGACGCATGGATTTTAAATGTACTTTCACTTACTGACTACCTCTATTTCTATTGTATTGTCTGATACATGGAGGTCTAAGCAACAAAACTACTTAGGTTTTTGGAAAAGATCACAGTTCAGATACACAGCCCAGGGTGTAAAGCGAGCTCTACTCCGCTCCACTTGAAAGCTTACCCAAAGATATGGACTACGCAGCCATAACTTTTGGACTGATAAGAGCTGACTACAGCCATTCATTCTGCCACAGAGACCCTGGGCATTTTCTCTAACAGGCTGTAAACATACTCAAGGGACCTGATTAGAGCAACTGCAGATTGGGGACTGCAACAGTGGCTTGATTTTTCAGCTGCCTGGGTTAGATCTGTTCTAACCCAGCTTAGCTGTCGCCCCCCTCGTGCATCTACAAGTGTCCAGTCTCAGTTTGTTTGTTTCACGAGTCAAGCAAACACTTGACTTGATAATACACAGACTAAACACTTCTCTCTTTCTCTTTATCATACAGACACCTGAAAGTTCCATCATCATAAATTCACCTTGCGACCTAAAATCCAAGTACCATCCAGTACTATCCATTTATCTTATTTCTTAGGTGTTTTCAACCTCTGCTGCCACGCTGACGGCATATGCGGCCAAACGGAAGAAGACAGTCTATATTCTTAGCAGCATGCACAGCGTGGTTCAGACTGATAACACTATCAAAAGGAAGCCAAACACTGTCACCCTTTACAACAAAACAAAGTGTGGCGTGGATGTGATGGACCAGATGGTTCGGGAGTACACTGTCCGCAGAGGAACACGGCGCTGGCCAGTTGCCGTGTTCCTGAAAACACCTAAGAAATAAGATAAATTGTTATTTCCATAGCCCTTTTACACACAATGAAACACATAAACATAGAACCACAAAAGACCTGCAACATACCTGAGTGGTGAATTCATTGCGATCTGTCTAGTGGATTGAGGAATTTTCCTGCGAATCTTGTTGACTGTGCCGAGGATGGTGGTTTTCCGTCTAAGAAGTTTTTGCGCAAGTGAAAGCGATGTGAAAAAATTGTCCGTGGTAACATTTCTGCCCTTGTCTAGGAATGGTTCCATCAGCCTCATTACTACATAGTCAGAAAGTCTCTCTCCAGTGGGACGATTGGGGTCCTTGCCAAGATATGGGAAGACATTGCAAATGTACTTGGATTTTAGGTCGCAAGCCACCCAAAACTTGATCCCAAACTTGTCAGGTTTACTTGCAATATTCTGCAGGAAACAGCACTGAGTCTTTGATGGGAAAAGCTGCTCATCAACGGTGATATGTAGACCAGGGTTGTAGCACGTGATGCAGTTGGTGACAAATGATCCCCACACACTGGAAATTGCAGCGAACTTATCAGTCTTTGCTCGATCACTGCGGGTGGACTTGTCATCAAAGCGTAGGTGTTGCATGATGTCTTGGAAGCGGTTTCGTGCCATAGTTCCAATGATCTGTGGGTTTCCCAGGTTTGCTGACCAGCAGTCACGTAGAGATGGAACCCTGTTAACCCCCCGCAAGATGACAATTGCAATAAATGCCATTAGTTCAGGGAGGTCCATGAACCAATGAACATGCTCCGTGCACCACTCAGCAGGCCATTTGTAAATATGTGTACAAATGGTTGGTTTTTTGTACTGTTTTTATCAATAAATCTCAGCAACAAAGAACATACACCCATGTGTGTTGATTTCTCCCTAAGATGGCAAACTGAAACACTCCAAGTTGGTGACTTTTGGAGATTTATTTCCCTGGATGATTGAGACTGCATCAAGATGAACACAAAAGGAAGTTCACAGCTTTTAGCAGCTCCCCCACCCCCTCAATCACACACCCCCCCTCCCCTCCAGAATTCCCAGGTAACAACCTAATTTACATATGAATGACTAGCCAATTTAGCTTCCACTTCGCTGAAGCTAAAGCTTAGCTAAAAGCCATTTGGCTGCTCTCCGGGTTTTAAAGGTAGAAAGGTAGAAGCCTGGCAGTGCTACTGTTTAAAATAATCAAATTACAGCATTTACATTTATGTTAGACGACTTTTAATTAACTGCTTTGGCCCCACTTACAATGAAAAATTAAAAAATTCTAGTCATTGACCTGTGCAGTATGTTAACACTATTGGAAGTAAAAATAACTTGAACTCCAATTTTGAAAACACAACTGTCTTTCTTTTGTTTTTTTTAAATTTATTTTTTAAATCTCTGACTTGTATTATGAGTCTGTGGTCTGGGAGAGAGTCCTGTAACTCTGTCTGCAAAATACAGTATATAACGACCAATGTTGGGCAATTATTTATATAGTTCTTCAAAAAAAGTAACTGAGTTATGCAAACAAAGTTTTTTGCAGCTATTTTTTTTTTTTTTTAATGCAGCCAAGGCGATTTTTTTTTTTCAATAAACATTTCAAACTATTTACAGAACAATCAGCTGTTCTGCATCAAATCTGATGCCACACAAAATTATTTGTGCCACTCCAAAAAAATAATTTCTGTCCACTATGCGATGAAGGAGAACAACAGCCTGATACCTGCAGGCCTGACAGCAGCAGATGTATCACTGCTGTAACACCTGTAACATTCAGCCGTCGCCTCATTGTTCTGACACACACAACGAAACTACACTACACACTAACTACACAAGATTTGCACTAAACGTCTCAAATCTCTCACATCTCAAAACACCGCCGTCACTCCTAAAAATTCACCCCGTTTCTTAACAACTAGATGCCACGTTGCCATATCATTTTTTGATTGGTCGACATGGTACTTTCTTGGACGAATAGGAAAGGAAGAGGGGGGTGGGGTTTGTTTTTGCTCACAGGCTTTCGAGCCTTTTTTCTTATAAAACGCCGTTTTTACCGTTTCTTCCCGCAGTAAATATAAACAATTATAGTATTCAGGAAGAAAAACAAACATTGCCTATTTTTATTTTATTTTTATTTTTTTATCACAACTCTGGTTTTACGTGGCCGATCAACACAATTTAAAAACTGGTATAAAGTCCACACTTTTTCCGTCTGTTGTTCCGTCTGTCCTGCTCACATCTCCAATGGTTGTACACGTTGTCATTAACGTGGCTTCACTCCACATCAGCCGCTTTGCTAAAACACCGGTGTCGGCACATAAGGACGCTGTCATAGCCTGTCAATGACGTTGATTGGCTGCGTATATACGCATTATTGGCTGAACTATGGGATAAGTTGGCATCGTTCTAATCCCAAATGGGAGCAGCCAGTCACTCACTAACACTGCAAAACAGGATTGTTGAAGTATTAATTTTAATTTCAATTCAGGTTAGATTTTTTTTTTTTTTTTTTTGTGCGCAACGCAGATTTTATGTGCACAGAGACTGTGCCAGCAGTGCGCAATTGCGCACATGAGCAGCTTAGAGGGAACATTGGCCCTGACATAGTTCACGCCTACTGGCTGAAGAAGCTGACTGCACTCCACGAGCACCTGAATGAATAATGAACCAGCTGCTAGTTAACGAGAGACACCCGGAATGGCTAACCGAAGGCCGGACAGTCCTGATACTCAAGGACCCCCAGAAGTGACCAGTCCCCTCAAACTACCGACCAATAATCTGCCTCAGCACCACGTGGAAGCTCCTATCAGGCATCATGGCGGCTAAGATGAACAGGCACATGGGTCAATACATGAGCGGGGCACAGAAAGGGATGGGCAAGAATACCAGAGGCGCAAAACGCCAGCTACTGGCAGACCAAGCAGTCAGCCGAGACTGCAAGACCAGACTGACCAACCTGTGCACTGCCTGGATTGATTACAAGAAGGCCTATGACTCAATGCCCCACAGCTGGATCCTGGAATGCCTAGAACTATATAAGATCAACAGGACCCTGAGAGCCTTCATCAGGAACTCAATGGGGATGTGGCGGACATACTCAAGCCCATAGCACAAGTCACCATCAAGTGCGGGATCTACCAAGGAGATGCTCTGTCCCCACTGCTGTTCTGCATAGGCCTGAACCCCCTCAGTGAGATCATTAACAATACTGGCTATGGATACAGACTACGGAATGAAGCAGTTGTCAGCCACCTCCTGTACATGGATGACATCAAGCTGTATGCCAAGAGTGAACGAGACATCGATTCACTGATCCACACTACCAGGATATACAGCAATGACATCAGAATGTCGTTCGGACTGGAGAAGTGTAGTTGGATGATAACAAAGAGAGGGAAGGTAGCCAGAACAGAGGGGATCAAACTACCAGAAGGCAACATTGCAGACATAGAGGACAGTTACAAGTACCTGGGGATCCCGCAGGCGAATGGGAACCACGAAGAGGCCACTAGGAAAGCTGAACCACCAAGTACCTGCAGAGGGTCAGGCAAGTCCTGAGGAGTCAGCTGAATGGTAAGAACAAGATCCGGGCCATCAACATGTACGCCCTGCCCGTGATCAGGTACCCAGCTGGGGTAATAGGCTGGCCAAAGAAGGAGATAGAAGCCACTGACATCGAGACAAGAAAGCTCCTTACCATGCATGGAGGGTTTCACCCCAAGTCCAGCACCCTGAGGCTGTACGCTAAGCGGAAGGAAGGGGGCCGGGGACTGGTGAGTGTCAGCACCACAGTCCAGGATGAGACAACGAACATCCAA